>NC_067401.1:158458527-159089360 GCF_016432865.1 Antechinus flavipes
TATTACTAGCCCTCTGACCATTTTTAAGTCATTCAAATTGCTGATAATGAATTAGTTGAAAGTATTAGCATCTATTTATTAAACGATCATCTAAACAATATTTGCGGAGTTGGGCGTTACTCAACTTCAGATACAAATGTTAAAGTTTTGTTTTGTTTTTTTAAAGCAGACTTTAATTTAAAAAGGGGGGGATGGTGAGGGACTGAAAGGGAGCATTTTCATTTTAACTCAAACAAGGAAAGCTTAGTACACATACAATAAAGCTAAAAGTTGAGATACACTAAGGTTTAATTTCACTTTCTTAATCTAGTCTGAGAAAAACTTTGAAAGGAACAAAATAAACTATTTTATTACTTTCTGAGATAATCCCATTAAGAATTTACTGCTTTAAAAAACTTGAAATTTGAGGCTACTTGATGTAGAGAAATTGAATAAATTAAAGGAAATCTCAAAACACCAAAACTATTAGACTTTGGGCAACGCACTTGATTTCGACTTCATAGAATTTCCTTCGTCCTAAAAACAGCCTTTTAAAAAAAATTAGCCAAAAAAAAGTTTAGGTTGTTTATTCTGGAGAGAGGATTTATAAGAATCATGCACAAAAAGTATTTATGAATTAAAATAAATAAATTAGCATGGTGTAGCACAAAGACAGAATTTGAAATCAGAGAATACCTATCCTCTCCCATTTACTATCTGTAAGACTTTGGGTCAGTCACTTACTCTCTCTAGGCCTCTGTTTTCTTATCTGCAAAGTGGGGTTGGTGAAGAAGGACAACGGTCAAGTGATTTCTAAGATCACTTAGCTCTGATTCCAGTGCTTCGGATATAAAACCCTGCCAAATCGTTTTATTCAACCTGAAAATGTAGCTGAAAAGCAACGGACTTCAACATTATTTTTTTTCCTAAATCAATTAGAAAAGGCACTTAAATCAATTTATTACTATGTACTTGCCCACCACCATGTTAATTAAACTGTTGGCTCAATTGAGTAGCCTGTCCATACCAAGACATATATAGCAAAGAGAAGCAATTTGGGACTGTGAAATGGCTGGGATAAGACTTGTTTTTGGCGGATGAAACCCCACAGTCTACAGAAACCAGTTGCCACTATCACAGCCTAAATCTGACAACCTTAAAAAAAAAAGAGCCCAAGACAACCCACAAGAAATCCCTAGAGGCAGACGCTTACGGCTCTGGAAGAGATTCCAATGCAAACAAACAGCAGCAGCTAAGTTTCTTGTTTGCCACAGTTTTTTTTTACCAAACCTCTACCACCCAGATTTCGGAAAAAGAGGAGTTGGTAAAGTAAGAGACCTTAAAGGGCAGTGGTCGGCGTGAGAAGGGAGGACTACACCGGGTGGGGTGTGTCCGGCGGCCAACGTGGGGCCGAGAGGAGTGTCCCGCGCGGTGCCTTCCACTGACAACGAGGGTGGCTCCCCGCCGAGTCACCCCACCCCGCCACACTTCCCTCCGGAGGCGGGTGGCCCCCGTTCGGAACATGGGGGTGGGGTAGAGGTGAGGGACTATGCCCAGGGAGAGTTCCCTTCACCTCGGGGGCACCAGGCTCGGCGGTATTCGGAGCAAGGTCTCCGGTCGCGAGACTCGCGGTCCCCCCCTCCCCCCCTTCCGGGGCCTAAGCGCCGCAAACTCCATCTCAGTCGCCTCAGCCCCCGCCCGGCCCCGCCCCGGCTCAGTGGGCTCTGGGGCTGACAAGATTTCTACCCCCCACCCCCCCGACCCCTCACCTTTGATCACGTTGCTGTAAATGGTGCCGCGGAACTCTTCCCTGGCCCGCTGATCAAAGTCCTGCCCATGGATGATCCTCATTTGCTTGAGGAAAGTGGACTTGCCGCTCTCGCCGGCGCCCAGCAGCAGGATCTTTACCAGCCGCTTCACGTACGTCTTTTCCCGCGACAAGCATTTGTCGATCTCTTTCGACTTGCGCTGTTGCTCGGCCTCGCCGCTGGTCAGCAGGCAACCCGGGAAGCACACGGATAGCACCGAGCGGGACGGCAGGAAGTCCGCCATCTTACCGCCGCCGCCTCCGCGGCCTCCTCCGCCTCCACCTCAGCCGCCGCCGCCGCTGCCACCCGCACCTCCGGAGCCCTCCACCTCCTCCAGTGGCGGCGGCCGCCGGCCGGGCACCGCAGCTTGAGAACGAGGAGCGCGGCCCGAACGCCGGGGAGGGAGGGAACGAAGGCGGGAGGAATCGAGCTGGGCGGGCAGGGCAGGGCAGGGCGGGACGAGGGGGGAGGGGAAAGGGAGGAGGAGACGGAGTGAGGGGGGTAAGGGACACGAGCGCGCACCCCAACTCTCGAGCCTCGCTTCCTCCAGGGCGGGCGTCGGCGCGCGCCTAATGAGTTTCTCCTTTGGCGAGTGCGCGCACCCTAGCGCTTCGGTTCCTCCTCCTCTTGCGAGTGAGAGAACGCGCAGAGCGTCTCCAATTCGTTTCTCCTCCCCACCTGCCTCTACGGGTCGCGACTGAGCGAGCTGGAGCTAGCGGGAGGGGCTGGAGGAGAGGAGACCGTCACGTGACCTTGGATCTACGGACTCCTTTGGAGTTTGCAGGGCTGCTCTGCGATTCTCCGCTTCCCCTAAAGTGAGGAAGTTGTTTGAAGTCATAGTGCGCGCCTTAGCTCGCTCTGCAGCCCTGGCGCATTTGTTAGCGCCCTAGGTAGTTGTTTGCTTGGACCACTCCCTGTGCTTTGGGTTAAATGATAGGTCATCATCCTCCCTTTCCTGATTCCCACGAAAATTGGCTGTCGGTTCTAGGAAGGGTTGCAGATTCCCAAGGGAAGGGTATTGTCTTTTTTTTTTTTTTTTCCTTTTTCTTTAATTTTTTTTCGGGGGGGCGGGTGGAATGAGAATAGATTGACTTAGAGGAGAAATGTGCATAAAGCTCTCAAGTTCCACAATTTGCTTTTTCCCCCTGGATATTCTTGCATTCTTTCTCCAACGAAAGCATAGAATTCTAAGATTAGGTTGGCAGCTGAATGTGACTTTTCTTGCGTGTGTGGAAAGACAATTACCAAGCATTGATCAAAATGACTACTATGTATCAGGCAGTACTAAATAGTGAGATTTGAACTTCGGTTTCCCTACTCCAGGCCTGGCATAATTACAGGAGGGAGGGGTGAGGGAAAGGAGGAGAAGTGATCTTTCTCTTAGTGCTGGCAAGGTTCTTGCCATAGTCCTGGAGAATGGTTATCTACCTGAGAGCCAGAGTGGCTTCAGAGGGAGCCAGGGAACAGTTCATATGGTGTTTTCTGCCCCACAACTGCAAGGGAAATATCAGGAACAGAACAGAGATCTCTATACAGCATTTATGGATTTGACCAAGACCACTGCACCAGTGAGATTTTAACTCTGGCCTTTTACATCCCTAAGAAGGTTTTACTGAACTAAGAGTCTATAATGCTAAAATTATTGAGTGGCAGCAACAGGAGGGGTGAGATCATGGTAAAAATTCCCCTAGACCGGACATTATATAATGCAGACCCTTCCCTACGAGGAAATAGATAAGCAAACAAGCTGAGCATGGAAGCAGGGAAAAACTGATTTTCCTGCCAGTTACAGAGGATGTGACCTGCCAAGGGACTTTTTTCCCCCCTCACTAAAAAGTCTAGGCAGGACACCTGAAAGTACTTCGGGGAATGGAAACTTGAAGATCACAGCTGTTAGTAGTGAGGTTTGAGTGCTGCCAAGGAAGCAGAATTTTTTATTTTTCCTTTTCAGCTGTAAATGGAAAAACCATTTTTGCTTCTGCTTCTGAACTGGCAACCTAATTCTCATTCATTTATATAAGAACAGGATACTTCCAGCTACTTCGGAATAAAAAAACCTATTATGCTGTATGTCGACGTTGTGGAAAGAGTTTTTTGCTTTGAAGCCCCTAATGCAAGATTAGTCAGCAGAACACAAATAGTAAATTTACCCATTAAAGCTGAACTCTAATCCTAACCTTGAAGTTAGAGATGCAAGAGTGTGATTTGGGATGTTCACTTCATTCATTTTGGGAATTCAAACATTTATTAAACACCTACTGTGTAGAAGATGTTGAGAATATTATGGTCCTCATTCTTGGGGAGTTTATATATTCAGCTGGAGGATACAACATCGATATAAATACAAATAGTAAAAGGAAAATTGAAACGGGATATAACGAAGAACTACTGGGATTATCAAGACAATGTTTACTGGGAAGGAAACACCTGAATTGAAGTTTAAAGGAAGACAAGGATTATGAGGCAGAAAGAGTAGGGCTAGCCAAAAGAGAAAGTAATTACAGCCAATGAACCCATTCCATTCTACAAATGCTAATCTAAATCTGCTTTCAGCAAAAAGGAAAGAGAAAAGCCTGTAAGTCAAGGAGTTCACTTCTTTCCTTTCTCTCCTCACTAAAATGTGTAGTGTGCATTCAAGAATCAAGAGGTAGCTAGGGGGCAGGTAGGAGTTCCTGCTGAACCAGTTCATGTTGTTACAAGCCAAGTGTCAGAAGAAAGTGTTCAAAGTCCTATGCCTAACCTTACCTCTGGATAAGTTTGACAATCCTAAAGATTATCTCTGAAAGGCAGAATTTTGGAACCAAAACTTAGAATTGGGTTGTCAACTACCAACTGTTCCTTGAAAAAACATCATTTAAAAAAAACAACATTATTTAAACTGGAAACAAGAATAAAGCAATGTAATATTTGGCAAAAAGGTAAAAATAAAAGCATTAATATTTAACACTTAAGTGCCTACAATGTGATGATCCAACAAAGGAAATTGAATAGTCAGGTAGGGAAAGAGCTGAGAACATAGTCATGAAACTCCAAAGAGAAGACCCAGAGAGATCAAAAAAATATCTAATGCTAATGAAAAGTCAAGAAGGATAAGCATTGAGAAAGGGCTATCAAATATGACAAATAAGATGTCCATGTAACTTTAAAGAGAACAGTTTCAGTTGCATAATGAAGTTGGGAAAAAAATTGCAAGGAGTTGGGAAAGTTGAGAAGAGAGAAAATAGAGGCAAGAAAAGTAGACAGCTTTTTTCAAGGAATTTGGTTACTAAAGGAAAGAATTAGAGATCTGTTTGACCTATGGTAGGATTAAATAAGGTTTTTTTAAAAGGCTGGGAGAGGACTGGGCATATTTGTAGGTAGGAATGATAGGAGAGGGAGGGATTGAATTATGTGTGCTACTATGCTACTTTTTAATTTCTTTTTACTGTTTTCATTTTGTTAGCAGCTGATTTGGACTAAATCCAAGTGTACTCTGGTAAATGGGCAGTGGCCTTGGTATGGTAGTCTGCCTCATGTCAGTGACGTTCTGCATGGCAAATAGATTTATTATAGGATTGGATTATCTCTTCCTGACAGCATGTAACCACATGGAGTTAGACATTAGCAGGAGTCATCTAGATTTGGTTATTAATTAACATATCTGTACTCTTTAGTAGCCAACAAATTACATAGATAAATGAGTATATGATAGTGTATATATGATAAGTGATGTGATTGATGAGTTCTTTGTATGATTTGATTAGTATAGATCTAATGTATATATATGATATTTAGTATATATGATAATTGATATGATTGATGAGTTTTTTGTGTGTGATTTGAATCGCATAGATCTAATCTACAACAATGCCCTTTCCTTCCTAAAATTTCAAAATTCATTACAATATATTTAGGCATATGCCATGGGAGACAAAGTAGAAATATATATAAATGACTTGAACCCTGATCCTGCTACTGTTTTTGTGAATCTTGAAGGGGAGAATGGGAAGGTTATAAGCTTTATAGCACTAATTATGTGCTAGGCACAGTACTAAGCCCTTTACAAATATTGTCTTATTTGATCTTCATAATAACCCTGCCAAGTAGGTTTTGCTATTATTCTCATTTTATAGTTGAAGAAACAGACTTGGAGATATTTAGTCACTTGGCCCAGGGTCTCACCGTTAGTTAAATATCTTCAACTAGGTTAAAATTTAGGTCTCCCTGACTCCTGTGCTCTATCCGCTTCAATAATTTATTGCCTCTAGCCTTGAGAAAGACACCTCAAAATAGGGGGTACAGGTGGGATTGGGAGTAGGAAGGGTTGGACAAGATAGGATCAATATCACTTAAGATAATTTTACCTCACTCTCCACATAAGAAGAATAACAACAAAAATGAAAACCAGTGACTGAAGACATAATTGACTGGACAGTCTATGGAAATTGCCCATACTGTTGATTAACATGAAGTGATAGGTAGAAATAAACACTGAAGGAAAATAAGGAAATTCTAGAGTCTCCCTATGTCAAATGCCTAATACTTAAATTCCCAAAGTTGAAGCTTAAGGAACATTAGCTTACTTTATTCATCAAAAGATGGCAAAATGGGAGCAGCTAGATGGTATAGTGGATAGAACACTAGCCCTGGGGGGCCTGAATTCAAATCTAGACTCTGACACTTAATACTAGTTAGTTGTGTCACTATGGGCAAGTCATTTAACCCCAATCACCCACCCACAAAGATGGCATAATGACAAATGTGGAAATACATTTAGAAGAAATGCATGTTTAACCTATATTGGATTGTTTGCTGTCTTGGGGAGAGAGAGATTTGAAATACAAGGTTTTGCAAAGTGAATGTTGGATGCATTTGGAAAAATAAAATACTATTTAAAAAGGGAGATGGCACAAAAAGCTTTATGACAGTTGGGGGTATGAGATCATGTGAATAAAAATACTTTGATATATATATATATATATATATATATATATATATATATATACACACACAAGCATTCCTTTCTTCCTCCCCCTCATATCATATCAGGTAGTTTGTTATTTATGTGTGAAGTAAGGTTTTATTATCTTTAGGAAGATAATTCCCAGATCTTTGTATATCTAGTCCTAGGTTCACCTGAGCTTCAGTCTCATCACTAATTGCTTGTTGGATAGTTTGAGTTGAATGTCCCATAGGCAACTGAAACAAACAAAAAAAAAAAAAATCTAAAACTCTATCCAGTATTTTGAATCTTAACTGCAATGAGTTATTTTTCCTTAATACTTGTAGTCTTTTCCCTGGTCTTGTTCAGTTGTTTTAGTCATATATCTTACTCTTCTTGACCATTTTTGGGGTTTTCTTGGCCTCGGAGACTGAAGTGGTTTGTCATTTTCTTTATAGCTCATTCTATAGATGAGAAAACTAAGGCAAACAAGCTTAAGTGACTTGCCCAGGTCACAGAGCTAGTGTTGAAGGCTAGTTTTGATCTCTGGTCTTCCTAACTCTAGGCCTGGTCTACTAGCCACATTGCCACCTAACTACCCTTCTACCAATCTACTCATCTCTCATAGAATGATAGGATTTCCAGGAACTTGAAGATCAAGGCCCAACCTCCTCATTTTATGGATAAGAAAATTGAAACCTTTAGAATTAAATCACATACTAGTAGTAATATTTATATAACCTTCTAAGTTAAACATTTTTTTTGTTATGTTATTTGATTCTCACAACAACCCTGTGAGGTAGGTACTATTCTCCCCATTTTACAAATCAGAATTAAATGAAGTCACATAATTAATAGTAATAGCATTTCTATAGCACTTTTAAGATTTGCAAAGCACTTTAGGTTATGCATTTGACTCACAACCCTGTAAAGAAGGGGCTACTATTGTCTCCATTTTACAGATAAGGAAACTGAGGCTAAGAGACTTAAATGACTTGCCTAGAGTCACATAGCTAGCTATTGTCTGAGACAGGACTGGAATTCTTTTCTTCCTGTCTTTCCCAAGTCCAAGGTGGTTATACGCTGTTTAGCTCATTACTTATTACAGAGGTAATAAGTAACAAGATCAGAATTTTAATCTAGGCTCTCTGATTAGCAACACATTGTTCTTTCTAATACAAATTCATTTGCATTAAGTTATTATCTGTACCATAACTTGGGCTAATTAGATTTAGAGCTAGAAGAGAATTTAGAAATTGTCATATCTAACCTTTTCATTGCACAGATATAGAATCAATACCTGGAGCAGTTAAGTGATTTACCCAAAGTTCCTTGGGGAACTACAGAACCAGTTTTAACCCAGTCTCCTTAAGTCTAAATTCAGTGCTCTTTTTAGTATCAAAGGCAGCTTGACAGTGTGAATTAGAGTATGGGAATGTTATTATGACAAATCCTGATGGTATCATGTCTGGAATAAGCTGCTTGTACTAAAGATTTCATTAAGAATCTAAGCAGAATCATAAGCGATTGATTTTTAACCCAGTGGAAAACATGCTTTTAATTATTGGTTGCTTTTATCCCGCTTTAGAAAAAGGCCCATGAACTACTTACTTTACAGCAACTGTGACTTCAACTCATTCACAACCTTTATTGTCTTAAAGATACCCAGAATAATCCATCTAAAGCAGTTTTTGTGGAATGGAGCATGTTTCTGAGAGTAGTCCTAGTCACCAAGTTAAAGTTCAGCTTATACTACTATGTACATTGTGGACAGTTTTCTTTTAAGCTACTCAAAACACATCTTGAAACCATCTCAGTTATTCTCACAATAGTTGGGTAATGTGGGATTTGGGGTTTGGACAGTTGTATTACATTTGTAATTACAGTTAATCAAAAATGGAAACAGGGTATGAATAAGTCCTATAAAAATTTGGGTCGATTTACCTAAGGATCAAGTGTAGATAGAGCACACCTCTGATTTGGGCAGATATTTCCATGGCAACTATTGTTGCCATGTGAGTCTCATTTCTAAAAACTCTACATTACCCTTTGGGGTTATCCCTAGATTCTTGAGTAGGTATCCCCTCTGGGGCTCTGGGCCTGCCAATTCCAATAGCATTGGGGAGCAAATGCTGTAGGAGGAGTGACATATAACATTTAAATGTTATTGCCCTCAAAGCTTCACTGCTTTGGTGCCTCCCAATTACCTCTAGAATCAAATGTAAACACTTCGGTTTGGTGTTTAAAGCTTTCACAATCTGGCCCCAACTTTTCTTTCCAGGGTTATTTTGTCTTATATTGTGTTTGCTATGAACCATTTAAAATGATCTTACAATCCCTCTTCTGTTTCCCATCTACAAGCCTTTTTACTGCCAGTCTCCATCCTTACTTCCATCTTTTAGAATCTCTAGTTTGCTTAAGGAGCAGCCCTGGTTATACCTTCTATGTGAAGCCTTCCTGATTCCCCTAGCAGAATTTTTCTTTATCTATTTTGTATACACAATCAGAGGCACATGACCATGTGGTTTCTTAGCTTTGTTGTTAACTCCTTTATTTGGTTTTGTATCTACTGCTACTTGCATAGTTCTTTGCATATAGTAGGTACTTAATACATTCTTGAATCAGAATCAGAAACAAGTAAAGTTTCTAAGTTTACTTAAGTGCTGTTTCTCCTATGTCAGAATTTCAGACTACAGAATTTGAATTCCCACTATGATTTAAAGCCTTCTGTTGTTCCCCACGTACCCAAGAAAAATCTTCCAAAAGTTGATTACATATAATTCCCCCTCCCGGAGAACATTGATTAATTAAGACTTCCTCCTGCATCATCTTTAAACCACTTACTTGGCTGTTTGGCTCAAAATGGAGCATTACATGTCATAACCTGCAGGCCTATTCTCTACCTTTATATTAAATAACAATCAACTCTTATCAGGTCATGTATACTATCTAGGAGTTGAGGCCATCCTAAAAGGACTGGTCTTTTTTCTAACCCTGGATAGTCTGGCTTCCAGAGTAAATAGACAGTGTCATCAACTAGTTTATTTTAATATGAGTGTGTTACAGAGAAAAATAAAGTACCCAAGATGAAATTCAAGGAAAGGCAATAACTGAGTCAGAATGAACACAGAAGAAAAAAGAGCCATAGCAAAAGGTCACTTTCTTTTTCTTAAAGGTCTTAGACCTCATCTAGCCAAATCACCCATTAATTGTGCAAAAGACCAGTCTGGCTAAATTTAGATGTTCCTCTTCAAGAAATTGAACATCTAATGATTATTTGCTTTGGTCACAGTAATTAAAGTCCTATGTACTGTGTACATGTGTGAAATTAGGGCTTTTTTGGAAAAGTATTGTAATTATTATCTACAAATTCTATCTTCTATGCTAGATAGAAAGGTCTTTGACAATAGTGACAGTCTTATATTCATCTAAATATATATAGTACTTAGCATAGCACTTTGCACTTAATTGTTAAGAAAGCAATAAATATTTTTTCAACAGTTATTAATTTATTAGATTGAGCCAGTCTAAGTTTTGGGATAAAAAGGAAAACAAGATCTAGAAATTCACATTCTAATGATAGAAACATCAGATTAATCACTAAAGTACAAGATATATGCAGAATTTAAAAAAAACAAAAAAACAAAAAACTAACCCCAGAGGGAAGGCACTAAGATCAGGGAGAACCCAGGAAAAAACATTCATTATCATCATGCATGATGTCTACATGATGCTACGGACATCATCTATACTAAACATTTTACAACTATTACTCCTTTGAGCCCCATAAAAAAAAGGGCAATAAATAACAAATTGACCCTAACCAAATCAAATAGATGATGATGTCTAGTCCAATCATAGAGTTCTCTGGAGAAAAACAAACCAATATTTCTTGGCAGACTTTTGATATTTAGTTATTTACTGTTGTGTTTATAAACTTTTCCTTATGTCTTGCCTAAACTTCTTGTATTAGAGTTTAAACACATTACTTCTTTTTGCCTTTGTGAAGAACAGCTGTTCACTTATATGTACCAAATACCAACTAGTAAATAATTTTTTGCTAGTCAGACTCTTATTTCAACTTCTCTAAAGGACACATCTCTTTAATTTAAAATCTAATTAAACCTAAAGAAAAAGAACAAGAATGGAACCACAAAGAAAACAGTATTAATGTTGCACACTTTACTCACTAAACAAGGTCAACTCTAAAGAAAAATGAGTTATATTAACATTCATCTTATAAATACAGAAGCTAAACCTGACCTCACAAGCTTTTGAACTGTTGTCCAACCTTTGAAGTCTAGTACAATGGGGAAATATAGAAGAAGTAAGTAAAGTGTTACTTGTTAAATATGAGAGAACAAATAGAATTTGACAATTGAAAAGGACCTCAACAACCATCTAGTCCAATCCATACATGAAATAGAGTCTCATAATGTACTTAATAAATCATCATCTAGTCACTTCTTAAAGTCCTTCCAAGCAGTATTTTCTATTTGAGGACATCTTTTGATTATTTGGAAGTTTTTTTATGACATCAAGTTTGAGTTGGCCCCTTTTCAATTCCCATCCACTGCTCTAAATTCTCACCTCATCTCTGGGGCCAAATCTGATCCATTTTTCACATGACAGTCCTTCAAATACTTAACACAACTTGTGTGTGTGTCCGTGTGAGTGCACCCTTTCCCTAATCCTCCTTTTCCTCTCCATCTCCTAACCTTCTCTAGACTATTCATTCCCAGTTCCTTCAACTGATTCTCCTATGTTATGGGCTCAGGGGTCTTGACCAAACTGGTTGTCTTTGGACAAGCTTTTGACAAGCTTATCGTTGTCCTTAAGCCTTATAAGCCTGCTATATAAGAGTATTGACTTCTATTGAACTTCATTTAATCAGTCATTTTTCAATGATGTCAGACTCTTTGTGACCCTATTTGGGTTTTCTTGGCAGAGATATTGAAGTGGTTTATCATTTTCTTCTCTATAAAAGTTTCTTCTTTATAAAAGTTCATTTTATAGATGAAGAAACAGAATAGATTTCAGTAACTTACCCAGGGTCACATAGCTGGGAAATGTCTTGAGACCTGACTCCTAGATCTATTTCAGAATAGCCACTGCTCTAACCATGCTTCCTACATGCTTTATTTGGAAAGTGTTTTTTGTTTTTGTTTTTGTTTTGCACTCAAGCATAATTCTTTACATTTATCCTTATTAGACTTAATTTCATTAAATAAGATTCAGTCCAATGCCCTACCTTGTCAAAATGTTTCTGCATGCTAATTTTCCAAGAAGTATCATAGAGGAAATGTGACATGGAGATATAGAACTATTAACAATTACTCTTTGAGTCAGGCAATCCAACCAGTTCTGTATCCATATGTTTGTATTATTGTCTAATCCACACCTCTTCATCTTTCCCACAAAAATAGTAAGAGAAATTTTTTGCTAAAATCTATGTAAACTATATCCATATTATCTATATCCTCTATTATTTTAGTTATTCTGTCCAAAAAAAAAAAAAAAAGGAAATAGACTTGAATGACTTGTTCTTAATAAAGGCATGCTTGCTCCTATTAATTATTTTAATTAATTATTTGTAGGTGTTTAACAATTATCTATTCAGTGACTCATAATAGAATTGTCTCAGGAATTGGAAGTCAAGGTCACCTGGACAATGGTTTGCAGATGATTGTCTCCATTGGAACATTTACCCTTATTCAATTCTGTGATGCTTTCCTAGGTTTCAGTGGTTTTCAAATTATCACTGTTTCAGCAGTTGCATCTGGCAGTTTAGCCAAAGTCCAGCAATGATAGCAGCAATAACAGCAATATAGTAACTATCAGTACTTACAAATAAACAATTGTAATGGCAGCATTCTGCTTACATGTTAGTGTAACATTAGTTAGTAGGCAAAAAATGTAACATTTGATGTTTATTCTGGAATTATCAAACAATAAACATTAATATTCATATGCAGTATGTACTGTGGGATCAGTACAGTGGAAGCTAATACTAGATAAGAAAAATTAAAAATTAAGCAATTCACAAAAATATAAATCTAAAAATTTTTTTAATATTCATGAAGATAGTATTCAAAACAGAAAAATCTGGATGACAACTTCAGTGCAAGAGAAAATAAAAACCACATAAGAAATAAAAGTATTTCAAAAGGAAACATTGAGGGAAAATCCTACAAAAATAAAAAGAAAATTTAATATCCAATAATCACCCTTAAAAATAGCAAATGTGCTAATATTCAACTTGAAATCCAACCTATAAGAGAAAAAATCAATGAACAAAATATAAATTGAAAATTATGTAACTACTAAAATTATTATAGGGCAGTTATATTTAAGGTATTTTTAAGGTATTCTGCAATAATGCAGGAAATTCTGCTTAAACCAAGGAGAAAAAAGAATGATATTAGAAGTCTTAAAAACAAAAAAAAGCTTAAGATAAAAAAAAAAAAAACCCTCCCTCTCATTTCACAATTGTAAGGAACTGTGCCATTGTGGAGTTTTGCTGTCAGTATGGGGCAAAATTGACTATTGGGCACTGAGTTTTCTTTTACTCCCCCTTCAGTGAAAGGGGCAGAGATTATTCCTTCCATTAGGCTGACTCAGAAGCATTAACAGGGGTGTGACTGAAACCAACTTGAACTGGTTCCTGAAAGCTGATAGTTAAATTTTTAATGTTTGAACATTTCTATCCCAGACACTGGTAAATGCTACATATTGGGGCTTGATTTATTTTGTTGATTGTCTAGATTTAAGAAAGTGTTAGAGAAAATGTTAATAATGTGGATTACATTGAAAAAGTTCCTTGTGCATATTTTTGTTTGTTTTTTCCCAGGGAGCCAGTAATTAAAGATTTACCATCATACCACTGGGTATTGCCTTTCCTTTAGTCACTATCTCTCTTCCTTTCCTTCTATTCCCTCTTTTGCTTCAGAGACTGGGCTCTTGCCCAAGGACCCCACTCTGGTCTGTTATATCTTGTTAGAACAATGAGTTTTTGTGTCTTTTGCCCAGAGAACAGTGGCCCTCAATCCATCTGGATCTCTTTCCCTGCTGTTTTAGAAAACTTAGTAATGCAGTTTATTATTTAAAAAAAAATCACGGTCCCCAAATCAAAATCTAAAGCGGGGCTACAAGGCAACAAGTATTTACTAAACTCTGGTTATGTGTCAAAGTATGGTAGGGGTACAAATTAAGCTAAAAGAAAGATAGTTCCTGTCCTCAAAGAGTTTATATTCTAACAAAGGAAGACACTACACAAAAGGGGAGTTCTGAGGAAAGAGGGGGAAAACAGCCACCCAGGAGAGAAAATAGTACTAAAGTCCTGAAATCCAGAAGCAAAATGAAAAGGGAATAAAAGATGGTTAGCATAGGTCTTTCCCCAGATTGGAGGCTCTGAGAGGAGCTCTTCAGTAGCTAGGCATTGCTAGATTGAAGGATGTTCCCCGGTAAGAAGGCCTTTTTGTCTCCGGACCAGATTTAAATTCTTGTGTATTCAGTTTCTCTACTGATGCTTTCCTTACTGTTTCTACTCAATTAAAAACATACTTAACTCAAAAGCAATTAAGATCAAATCTTATCTTCAACTAGAGACAGCCAGCTCTAAAGTACCATTGAAAACAGCAAATAAACAGTTTTAAAAGAATAGTAAACTGCAGATTTAAATATCTGCCCTTTTGAATTGAAAAGGAGGAGGGAGTAAGGAAGAAAATAACTTACCAACCACTTGTTTTCTAGGTCAGGTAAAAGTTCACCAATGACAGAGCACGGCTCATGGTCTGGCCACTCATGTCTTGTCTGTTTCTGGTGAACAGTTAGTCACCTTAATCAAGCTTGAGCATACTCGATATTAGTCTCCTCCACTTGTAAAACTGTCTGCATCCTGGATGTCTGTGGCCTCATGAGTGTATTGAAATCAACTCTAACCAAATTGTGAGATCTCATTGTTAAATTTTCAATGTGAACATTTACACTTCAGAAATCAGCAAATTAAAAATGCATTGTTTTGTTAATTGTCTAGCCTCAAGAAAGTGGAGAAAATACTACAGATTAAACTTTAAAATATATAGTGTATACCTTTTTCTTCCAGAGAGCCAGCAAAACCCCTACTTAAGCTAAACAGGAAAAAAAAAAAAAAACAAACAAAATCAGAAAATGAAAAAAAGGTAACATATGCTAAATTCTAAAATAAGTGGTTCGGACAATGGAGGCCTTAGAATTTTAGGAGAGAGAGATTAAGTCTAAGAAGGATTCATTGAAGGTGAAATTTAAACTGGGTCTAGGATAATTGATAAGATTTGGGTAAATAGAAAGGAAGAGACTAACATTCCAGACCTGGAAAAACCAAGTTTCAGAGTGATCTTTACTGGGGACAATGAGTAGAACATTTTAATTGGAATAGAGGATTTAAGTAGGAGTACGAGTAAGAGATAAGATTGGAGCCAGATTGTGGAAGACTTCCATATTTAAGTTAGAATTTTATTTTACAGGTAGTGGAAAGCCACAGAAAGATCTTATACAATGGATTAACGTAGGCAGAATTTAGAGGTACTTAGGTAATGCAGTGCTGGGGCTGGTGTCAGGAAAACTTGAGGATCACTTATGGCTTCAGTCACTTATTAGCTGGGGGACCCTAAGCAAGTTACTTAATCCTGTTTACCTCCCTTTCTCATCTGTCAAATGAGCTACAGAAGGAAATCACTCCAGTATCTTTGCCAAAGAAAGAGTCGGACATGACTGAAAAATGACTAAACAAAAATAACAACATATGCAGAATTGTATTTCAGGTAGATTTTCAGTGGTCAGTATAGATTTGGACATAAAGAATCTGTGGTCAGAAAAAATAGAATCTGTTTGGGATCTGATTTACATAAAGGCAGCTTGGTGGCACAATGCTGAGAGTGAAAAACTATTAGTCATGTGAGTTCAAATCCTGCTTCAGACATATATTAGTTATGTGAACTTGGGCAAGTTACTTAAGTTCCTTGTGTCTCAGTTTCCTTATCTGTAAAATGGGCATGGTAAGGTTGTTGTGAGGACCAAATGAAATAACATATATAAAGCATTTTGCAAACCTTGGATGTTAGCTATGATCCAGAGTGAGTGATAGTGAGAGTAATAGTAGGATAAGTTTGAGACATTAATTGCTAGGGAGAAATTGACAGGACATTATGATTGATGGGATATGAGGAATAAAGATGAGACAGTGAGAGGAATAAGTAAATGACTCAGAGTTGACACTCTTGTGGTGTCTGGAAAAATGTTTCCATTGATAGAAATAGAGATTTCAAAGAGCCTTTGGAGGCAGATTCACTAAAATAGTCAGCTGATCTGAGTATAACATACTCCTCCCTGAGTTTATTTGTGTGCTTAGGGATGTTTTTGCCTCCAAAATTTATAATTTATAATATTCACCCCACCCTCTGATTCACACTGGGACCCTGGACTTTCCTCATAGCTTCTGTATTTATTTAAAAAAAAAAAAAAAAAAAAAGCTGAGTTCAGGCACTGGATTCAGGCAGAGTCATAGAAAACAACCTCTGCCCTGCTTCCTTCTATCTAGATAAAGGGCACTCTACATCCTTAGAAGCCAGGGGAGAAAACACCCTGGCCCCAGATCCCTGTGCTTTATCTCTAAGGTAGCCTTAAATTGCCATCACCTTTCCCAGAAAGCATTATGAGGTCCAGAACTCTATCATATCCATGAATATTCACTTTTCTGGAATGGCTTTTCTGTCATGATAAAGGGAAAAAAGCTTTCTTTGACTCTCAGGCATCCTGAGTCATTGGGAATCATGAATCACTGGGTGCAGGTGGCCAAGGTCAAGAGGAACCCTTGTGACCAGTGCTAGTGGCACACCCAGATATTACCAAAGAACACGGGCAATAAGTGGAGGCTAAACTAAGTACTTGCTGTTTATTTTGCGAGGCAAACGTGGAAATACTTCAAGAAAGTACAAAGTGATATACAAATGTATGGCGGTATATTTTGAGTATACCATTTTTGTCATCAAAAGCATTTAATATACACTCTGCTCTACAAAATGAAGGAGACTTGTCCTCAAAAAAATCTAGAATCCAGGACCCTTTATTTTTTGATCAGGGCTCTTTTGGCAGCTAAGGTCTATGTAGCAAAAAGAGCAGCATTAGAACTTATGGTTCTACAGTAATTGCCAAGATGCTCTTAGCTTTTCTGCAGCATAAATCCTTTAGGGTTTGGCAGGCCTACAAGCAGAGGCCCTAGCAGGCATTTCCTTCCAACATCAGCCCAGCACAAGTAGGCTATTCTGGGTCAAGCTTGATCTATCTTCAGACTACACTAAGGGATATACTTTGTGTAAACACACAGACATTGCTAGTGCATTGTGTAAACAGAGATTATCACTCACAACAACATTTCCTTTTGGGAGTCTTCTCTCTAACTTGATCTTTGATTTCTTTTTTTTTTCTTATCTACTTGAGCTTCCTACTGCCTTATAAGGAAGTAAGTAAAATCAGTTTTCTGGAATTGTCGTTTTGTTTGTGGTCTAAGCAACTTTCCTTTGCAGGATAATTGTCATCAAAATAGAATAGTTCATTTCACAAATGATGATACACATTTGAGGAAATTTTGAAATTCCTTTTATTTAAGGTCTTCCTTTAGATTTATTTCCTGAAGAAGCTAGCATATGTTAAGAGGAGTGAGGAGAGGAATTGCTAAGGATGATCCCTGTCAAAATCACTGAAGAAATATGTAGAGATTGGATATCAATATGTTAAAGTAAAAAGAATAATTTTCACTTTATTTCCCCTTTATGAGGCATGAAGTTTTCTTTAATGCAATTAGAGGAACAGTTTGTCATTGGCTGGTAGTCTATTAAAAATCAAGTTTACTTATACACTTCGACAATGATATTGTATGAGGATGTATTCTGATGGAAGTGGATTTCTTTGACAAAGAGACCTGAGTTTCAATGGATAAATGATGGACAGAAGCAGCTACACCCAAAGAAAGAACACTGGGAAACGAATATGAACTATTTGCATTTTTGATTTTCTTCCCGGGTTATTTTTACCTTCTGAATCCAATTCTCCCTGTGCAACAAGAGAACTGTTCGGTTCTGCAAATATATATTGTATCTAGGATATACTGCAACATATCTAACATATATAGGACTGCTTGCCATCTAGGGGAGGGGGTAGAGGGAGGGAGGGGAAAAATCGAAACAGAAGCGAGTGCAAGGGATAATGCTGTAAAAAATTACCCTGGCATGGATTCTGTCAATATAAAGTTATTATTAAATAAAATTAAATTTAAAAAAATCAAGTTTACCTTTCTGAGATAGTCAAGACAAAAAAACAAAACAAAACAAAACAAAAACAACTCCAAGGCAGAGAAGAAAGACAAACCCAGTTTGGAAGGAGATCACTCTTTGCTTTTTCCCTTTGCTTCTCTACCAAAGGGCAGTGGAAGTGTGGGGGAAATAAATTCCTTTCTTTTTTCCTTCTCCCCCAAAGGTCATAGCACTTTGCATTAAAGGTACTCATCTATCAGGAGTCACCACACCAATAGAGATAGTCAGTAAAGAAAACTCCAGGGATTGTAACTCCTTACTGCAGAGAAGAGAGTCAGCTATAGAGTCAAGAGATGGCTAAACTTAGCAATTTGGAATCAAACTTCAGAGAGGAATAGCATCAAGGAGCCCAACAAAGACACTTACCCAATAGAAACATTTCACTTCAGAGGGAAATAGGTTAAGGATACAATGGGAAAAGAAAGTAAATTGTAGTCTGGTGGTATATGGGCTGCCATGTTTGTACTTTGCATCAGTGTAAATATGTACCCATTCTTACTGATGTGTGTAAATTTATGGACCATAAGGGATATATAGGGGAAATGTTTTGAAGCCTGAGCTAATTATGCTATCTTGACAAATGCCTTTGCTCTGAGCAAAATGTTTTTACTAATTGATTAGTAGTGGTAAATTCACTAAGGACTGAATGGGAATACAGACCCACAAAGAACTTTTGAACCTAAAAGAGTAACAACTCTCATGGGGATCTAGCTCAGTAGTATTATTCCCAGTTGGATGGTAGGTACAGAATGGGTGTTTCATAAAGAAATAGCAAAGCTGTTTTTAAACCATCTATATCTTAAAGCTTCTAAATGACTCTTTTCTGTTTCTAGATATCACTCCCTATTTCAAGGAGAAGATTGTCTGTTCTTCCTTAGCTGCCAAATTTACTGTCTTTTTCATTTCAGCATATTTCTCATGTATATCTTCTCATCTTTCCTTTCCAGTTGCATAAGAAGAGTTATCCTTTTTTCTTTCTAAAGATAACCTGCTCCTGATCCATTTCCAGATCTGAAGGAACCTTGCTCATACATGTTATCCTTTTATCCTGTACATTTAATCTTTCTACTTCATTGGTTCCTCGCCCTCTCCTTTCAGAGGGATATCAGAAGTCCAAGTGAAAAAACAGAATGTAGGACTGACAGAACTCTGGAGCTGCACCTGTTCTTTATCAAGAAATAGTCATGGATTTAAGTGTCACGGTGTGCTGCTAGCCCTAAAGGGTCTTCATGGAAGAATCAAAGGAGCTAGTCAGTGCTGAAAGCAAATTAACACTTGTGTTTTAAGGGAATTTAGCCTACCAGCTCCTTTATACTGGAATAGGGAGTGATACTACCAAAGCCAAATAGAGGAAAAGAAAGAGAAAGGAAAGTGATAATCAGGGATATCATCATAGATCTGGGACACAATATTCTTTTCTGCATCATTGAAAGAGGAAGTATGATGGGAAGATGTTCCTAGGATTTGGAGCGTGGTTACTTAAACAAACCCTCACTGGAACTTAGCTTGGAGATGATTACAGATCTAGAACACTATGTTTTAGAAAGGGCAGAGTTCTTGCTCAGGTGGAATTCTGGCTTCTCTTTCCTGAGATCACAAGCAGAGAGACTCTATTCATTTAGGAAACTAGAAATCTAACCTAGAATAAAAGTTCACAGATACACAAGGTTCCAGGGAAGGGGGCGGCCAAGAGGAAGAGACAGTAGGCAGCAGGAGGTCTTGAGGTTAGAAATAGACAACCTATTAGTCAAAAAAAGATCCCCTCCCCCCCAAACAAATCATAGGTATTGATTCCCCCCCATTACAACAGTGGAAGAATAAAGTTACTATCCTTTCAGGGGTCCTCAAACTTTTTAAATAGGGGGCCAGTTCACTGTTCTTCAGACTGTTGGATGGCTGGACTATAGTAAAAACAAAAACTTTGTTTTGTGGGCCTTTAAATAAAGAAACTTCATAGCCCTGAGTGAGGGGGATAATCGTCCTCAGCTGCCGCATCTAGCCCACGGGCCATAGTTTGAGGATCCCTGCGGTTTAGACTAAGTATCTCTCCAAAGAGCCAGCCTTTGTGTCTTGAAAGGGAGCAAAGTATCTAAAAGTGAGTCCTAATCCACTGAGCTATGGTAGAGCACTTGGAAGAGTCACTGAAATACTAGCAAAATATCCCATAATTTCCAGCTTGCCAATCCTATAATGGTATAGAATTATACTAAGTAATTTGAAGAGTGCAAAAGATACCACTTCAGCTAGATCTTGAAAACAAAGGATTTTTTAATAGTTTAATTTGAAAGATGAGAAAGAGGGAGAATATTTTGTGCAGAGTGCCCTTGCCATAGCATTGAAGCAAAAGAAACCAGTTATATTCAAAGGAATAGCAAATAGTCTAGATTGGCTAAAATATCAAGATGCTGTTCATTTATTCAGTCAACAACCATTGATTAAGCATCGGCTGTATATAAAGCATTGTAGTAGCTTTAAGGACAAAGCAAAGATAATTAAAATGATCCTTGTCTTCCTGCAATTAATAGTATATATATACACACACACATATATGTATATGTATGCATGTACATCTTAAGAGAGTATTAGCTGAATAAAATACATATGAGGTACAAGAAAAGAAGGCTAATTTCTACTTGGATGATCAGAGTAAATCTCATGAAAGAGTTGTCATTTGAGTAAGAGCTTTAAAGATGAGTACTATTTTTTCCTCTTTCCTTTTTCTTTTTTAAAATTATTATACCTTTTTGTTGACAGTACGTATACATGGGTAATTTTTTACAACATTATCCCTTGCACTTGCTTCTGTTCTGACTTTTCTATTCCCTCCCTTCACCTCCTCCCCTAGATGGTAAGCAGTCTTATACATGTTACATATGTTATAGTATATCCTAAATACAATATATCAGTTCTCTTGTTGCGCAGGAAGAATTGGATTCAGAAGGTAAAAATAATCTGAGAAGAAAAACAAAAATGTAAACAGTTCATACTCATTTCCCAGTGTTTCTTCTCTAGCTGTAGCTGATTTTGTCTATCATTAATCAATTGGAACTGAATTAGATCTTCTCTTTGTTGAAGAGATCCATTTCCATCAGAATATATCCTCATACAGTATCATTGTTGAAGTATATAATGATCTCCTGGTTCTGCTCATTTCACTTAGCATCAGTTCATCTAAGTCTCTCCAAGCCTCTCTGTATTCATCCTGCTGGTCATTTCTTACAGAATAGTAATATTCCATAGCATTCATATACCACAATTTATTCAGCCATTCTCCAATTGATGGGCATCCATTCATTTTCCAGTTAGATGAGTAAAATTTTAAGAGGAAGGAAGAAAACAAACTATGGGCCAAGAACTGTGCTCTAAACATTTGATCTTTACAACAATGCTGGGAGGTAGGTGTTATTATTATATCCATTTTACAGTTGTGCAAATTAAGGCAAATAGGTAAGTGATTTGCCTAGAGTCACATAGCTATTAAGAATCTGATGTTGAGGAAATGTGGGTGGTATAGCTAGGTGGCTCAATGGCGAGAGTACCAGACTTGGAATCAAGAAACCTTATATTCTTTTTTTAAAAATTTATTTATTTATTTTTAAATAACTTTTTATTGACAGAACCCATGCCAGGGTAATTTTTTACAACATTATCTCTTGCACTTACTTCTGTTCCGACTTTTCTCCTTCCTCCCTCCACCCCCTCCCCCAGATGGCAAGCAGTCCTATACATGTTAAATAGGTTACAATATATCCTAGATACAATGTGTGCAGAACCGAACAGTTCTCTTGTTGCACAGGGAGAATTGGATTCAGAAGGTAGAAATAACCCAGGAAGAAAAACAAAAATGCAAGTAGTTTATATTCATTTCCCAGTGTTCTTTCTTTGGGTGTAGCTGCTTCTGTCCATACTTGATCAATTGAAACTGAATTAGATCTCTTTATTGAAGAGATCCACTTCCATCAGAATACATCCTCATACAGTATCATTGTTGAGGTATATAATGATCTCCTGGTTCTGCTCGTTTCACTTAGCATCAGTTCATGTAAGTCTCGCCAGTCCTCTCTGTATTCATCCTGCTGGTCATTTCTTACAGAACTTTCCATAACGTTCATATACCACAATTTACCCAGCCATTCTCCAATTGATGGGCATCCATTCATTTTACAGCTTCTAGCCACTACAAACAGGGCTGCCACAAACATTTTGGCACATTCAGGTCCCTTTCCCTTCTTTAGTATCTCTTTGGGGTATAAGCCCAGTAGAAACACTGCTGGATCAAAGGGTATGCACAGTTTGATAACTTTTTGAGCATAGTTCCAAATTGCTCTCCACAATGGCTGGATGTGTTCACAATTCCACCAACAATGTATTAGTGTCCCTGTTTTCCCACATCCCTTCCAACATTCCACATTATCTTTCCCTGTCATTCTAGCCAATCTGACAGGTATGTAGTGATATCTCAGAGTTGTCTTAATTTGCATTTCTCTGAATAATAATGATTTGGAGCATATTTTCATATGGCTAGAAATAGTTTTAATTTATTGGTCTGAGAATTGTCTGTTCATATCCTTTGACCATTTATCAATTGAAGAATGGCTTGATTTCTTATAAATTAGAGCCAATTCTCTATATATTTTGGAAATGAAGCCTTTATCAGAACCTTTGACTGTAAAAATGTTTTCCCAGTTTATTGTTTCCCTTCTAATCTTGTCTGCGTTAGTTTTGGAAAACTTATATTTTTTGAATTCAGACCTGGCCTCAGACACTTACTGCATGACACTGGGCTTCCCTTTTTCCTCTCTGCCCCTCCCCCATGTTTGAACTCATGTCTTCTGATTCCAGGTCTGGTATTCTGTCCACTGAGTCACTTAGCTGCAGAAATGGAGGTGAATAGGGATTTCAGGCATAGACAGAGTTCTGAACATGAGGAGAGAGAGTCCAGTCCAGTATTTTGTAGTGTGAGATAAGGTTGGTAAGGTAGGAAGGTATTAGCTTATAGAGGATCTTAGCTTCTTGTAAGTGGGAAATGGGTGAGAGGGAAGAGTCAAACATAGTTTTTAAGCATGATAATCTCAACCTTTGACAGAAAGTGAGACATTAGAAGGAAAATAAGAATGTAGGGGTGAAGAGAGGGAATGGTAAATTCTCTTTTTGGATACACTGAATTTGATCTTTGAGATCATATGTCATATTAGCTTATACAATTAGAAATTGATCTATAGGAGACCAGAAAAAGATAAGATAGAAAAGTAAGATTGTAGAGGACTTGGCAAGAATCTGATTTATTTTGCAGTACTGGGAAACCTTTAATGGGTTTTGAGCAGGAGTGTTATGCCATTATCATTGAACTAAAAAAAATCTAGGGCTGGAAGAACCTTAGAAATCACCTAATTCATCTTTTTTCTCTTTATTTTATAGAGAAGAAAATGAGCCCTAGAGTTGGACTTGCTTCCCAAGATAACACAACTAGTTAGTTGCAAAACGAAGGCTGACACTTAAATTTTCAATCTCTCCAGTCTAATGTTTCTTTCCTCACTCTATACCACATAGCAGCCCTTTGGGAAGAATTATTTTCTTTGAATTTTCTAGGTCTGGGAGCATTACGAGTTTTTTGTTTGTTTTTTTACAATGCTCAGTATTTGGTGGCTACAGGGCAGCCTGTGTTTTGAATAAAGAAGAACAAAGAAGCAAAGAACTAAACTAAAATTTCCAAAGCAAAAACTCCCATCTGATGTTACTGGAAAAAAAAAAAAAAGCAGTATTAGATTCATATGGGAGCTAACAGAAACAAGACCATAACAGTTGAATATCAAAACTCTGTCTTAATGAAGATAACAAGCACTTGTTGGTATAAAACAAAACAAATAAACCCTTGGAGGTGTTAATATTTCTGTTTTCTGTGTGTTTACCTGGAAAGTTCCCTTTATAGCTGGCTCCAGACATCCTTTCCCACAAAAGCCAACCTATATGATTTTTCACTTTAGCTATGTTAATGCAATACCCCCTTTGGACTCCTAGAGCAAGGCATTGCAATAGCATGGAATAATCTACTAATGGATTTAGTCAAGCAGATTATGCTACTGGCTAAATTGACTCCTTAGGAGACCAGTTGTTGAAGAACTAGACCGAGTAGGATCTGTACCAGATTTAATCACTGAATGGGTGTGGCCTCAGTCAAACTGAGACTTGTTGAAGACCTTAAATTAAAAAGACCAAGGTCTCCCATTGCATCCAGAGACATTTCCAGTCATCCTGACCTATATCCTGTTACTGGAACCAGATGACTCTGGAAGGGAAAATGAGGCAGGTGACCTCACACAACCCTCCCTCATTTAAATCTAATTCACTTACATGTTATGGCGTCACCTCCCTGATGTCATGGTCCTATTCCAGAACGAAGGACAAACACCACTACCAGGATTGAGCCAATTGGTATTATTTCCAGGATGGGCTGGACAGGCGCTTCTTAGTAACTGGACTGCTATATAACTGAGCCAGACAGGCCACATAGTCATTGATTTATAGTTCCCTGGGCTGGGAAGATTGCCCAGTTATTGGACTTTTCACAGAGTATGGATCAGTCTTCTGGAGTTCCTGGGCTTAGTTTTCCACAGGCAGCTACAGACTGACCACTGTCCATTAATGGCCCAGTTAGGTGATACCACTTTCTCATTGCTTGACATTTTATAGTGCTTTTTTCAATTGCATTGTCACTGTGACCCTTCATGCACTACAAATCAGGGCTTGATTAAGTGAAGGAGATAATAACTATGCAGATTAAACTTAAAAGTGTGTCCTGCAAAAATTTACTAACTCTTCTCTAGCCAGAAGCTTTTCCTCTTAAAACATCAGCTTTATTACCTCAAATAAAAAGAAAAAATGGTCCTGCCTTTGCAGTTCAATTGTTCAACCATCCTTTTAATTCTGAGGTGGCTTCTCCTAGTTTTTGGACTCCTTCTTTGCTTATGTTGTTCAGTTGTATCCAATACTTCATGATTCTCTTTGGGATTTTCTTGGCAAAGATGCTGGTCATTGCTTTCTCCAGTTCATTTTACAGATGAGGGTTATTGAGGTAAACAGGGTTAAGTGACTTGCCATGAGTTACACAACTAGTAAGTGTCAGATGTCACTTTTGAACTCAGATCTTCCAATTGAATATACCTCTTAGCTGCTAGTCTTCACTTATGAACATCGGCTACTTTACACTTTCCTGTTCAGCCTTATGTAAATGAGTGGGTGGGGGGAAAAGTGTTGAAGTTTGTATCATGGGGCAAGTTCATTGTATTGCCCACTTCTTAATTTACAGCTGAGCTAGTTAAAACTCAGATCCTTTTTCTAAGGTGTAGAATGTTTCCTCTACATCAGAAGTTCTTCCCTTTATATTTTAAAGACTGTCCTTTGCCTCTTCTGGCCTTCATTTCTGTTGAAAAATCAAATAGACCATAGTATCTCCTTACACTCACTAGGAAAAGTGCTTGTTTCTGGAAGACATAGAAAAATTCCATTTAAAATAACTAACGACAGTATACCTGCTAAGACACAATACAGTTACAAAACACCCTTTATACAAAAAAAAAAAAAATTAAGTAATTGGAGAAATATTATACAGGGTCAGGTCAAAACCATGTAATAAAAAGAACACTACTACACAATGTAATTTGTGTATTTAGTGCAATTCCAATGAAATTATCAAAGGATTACTTTTTAGAAGTAGGAAAAATAGTAATAAATTCATCTGGAGGAACAAAATGTCAATATTATCAAGGAAGTTAATAGGGGGAAATGGAAAGTAAAGGGATCTAACAATAGCTGATCTCAAACTACTACAAACCCATAATTATCAAAACAGTTTGATAGAGCATAGAAATAGGTTGATTAGTGAAACACCCTAGAATAGGCGTTAGCAAATTTGGCACATTGCATGCTTTTATATGTTGGCTTACAAAGTGCAAGTGGTTTGCTAATTCCTGGCCACTGTTTGGTAAACTCAAAGATATCATCTAATAGTACAAGAACTCATAATTTTACAGGAACTATTGGGAAAATTGTAAAGCTGTGTAGCAGAAAGGTATAGACCAAAATTTCACTATATATTAAGGCAAGTTCCAAATTGGTATATGATTTAGCCATACAGGGTAACACCATAAAGATTTAGAAGAATAGGGTAGCTAGTTGGTGCAGTGGATAGAACACCAGCCCTGAAGTCAAGAGGACCTGAGTTCAAATTGGACTTCAGACACTTAACACTTGACACTGCCTAGCTGTGTGATCCTGGGCAAGTCACTTAACCCCAATTGCTTCAGGGGAAAAAAAAGAAGAAGAAAAAATAATGAAAGGGATGATTTCAAAGAAATCTAGAAAGATTTAATTGAACTCAATCAATAAATATTTCTAAGCACTTGCTATATGCCAGGTACTATATTTAGTGTTGGAAATCAATTGATACAAAGGACAGTGAGCAAAAGGAGGAAAACAAGTTCTATAATAACAATATTGTACAGTTATAAAAAATTTGAGATTGTAAATTAAAATTTAATTTTTCTAAAAAAGAAAAAGAAAAATCCTTGCTTCTTTTATCACCTCAACTCCTAGTAGAACAGATGTTGTTGGAACCAGTTAGATCAAGGGATATGAAGAGACTCAATTTGCTATCTCTTGGTACTTAGAGCAGCAGAAATATTGCTCCTTCCTCTGGTAGAGAGAATGTAATTCTTTGAGGAAAGCAGAAAAAGGGACCACAAGACTGGATGCTCTTATCTTCTCTGAGAGGGATATTGGACTAGAATTACAGCTTTCTGCTTCCTTAAATACTGCTGGTCTAAGGGATTTTATCCTCTCAAGTTAAAAAAAAGTTATTGTCCTTGTTTAACCATTCACTTCCTTAATCCTTATCCTTTAAAATGGGAATGTAACCCATACCTATATCCACAGGCTAGACTCATCCCTACCAAATCTTAGTTGTTCTGGATTGGCTCTGGCTCAGGCTAGTTTAGTTTAGGTTCAATATTGGAAGAAAACGAGACACTTAAAAGCCTGTCAACAGTTAACAAAAAGTGAGGTTTACTTAGCCAAAGCAGGAAAACCATATTCAACATAATAACTATGGATGATACTTTGAGTTGCTACAACTAAGGAAAAATCCTTTGTCGGAGTTATTGACCTTGATCCACCAGTCAAGCATTAGAGCTTTTCTGGAGTTCCTCATTTTTGTTTTTTACTCTGGCAAGAGGTGATGCCAGGAGTCTCAATCCTTTAATCCTCTAAGCCAAAACTATTCTAGAGGAATATTTCAATACCTTTAAAGGAAAAACTAGTCTAACTTGCCTGGAGGAAGGGTTAGGGTACTGTACCACTTGTGGGAAAAGACCATTTCCAATAGTCAGTAGAGCTGATTTACCTAAGCAGAAAACAAACAGAAATAAAAAATGTTTAGATTAGAATATGCCAAAAAAAATGCTTAAAAGTGCATGAGTTCTTTTGATGGAAACAAGATATCTTCACTTAACTAAGACGGAGACCCTGATCTCACTCAAAGGAAAATGTCCTGCTCTCTAAGGAGGCAAGATAGAAATCAAAGACACGTTTCTCTCCTTGGAGTTATTCCCCAAAAAGTCTGGAACCATGAAAATAATATCTCAACACAGGAAGAAGAATGCCCCTCATCTTTCATATCAACTCTTCCCTTGAGGAAATATTACAGTTATCAAATGATAACTCTCCATCAATTAACAGAGTGTTCTACAAAATTCTCCAGATGGCACTAAAAATCAGGTTATAATAAAACAAAACTAGGAAGGCTTGATGGCTATATCTGTAGGCATTCTAACTTCTGCACCTAAGAAAAGAACGGACTTCCTCCAAGACCAAAGCAATAAGTTGAACTGCATGAGGTGACAGTTTACAGGAAGTGGTACACACTCATAAGTCACTCCCCACAATTTCTAAACTATCATTTTATAAGTGTTGATTACCAACTTCTCCTAATTCTGTATACTGGTCACTGGGATAGATGTGTTCTGAGAGATTTGGAAGCTCTATAGGGGGTGAAGGCAAAATATACTTTGAAAATATATTATATTTTATTTATATATATTTAAATATATCATTTTATATATATTTATATATTATATTATATTATTATATAATAAAAATATTATATTGTTTACAATTACTTGGCTTGTTCACTGGATGAATATTTAAGTACCTACTAGGTACCTTGTGCAGTACTGGGTACTGGTGGAGATACTTTGTTTAGAGCTGGAAGGAACCTTAGTGGTTATCTAATTCAACCCTATTATTTTGCAGGCTAGGAAATAGAGACTAGAGAAGTTGATTTATTCACTTAGTTGATTTATCACAAGTGGTATGACAAAATCAGAATTTGAACCCAGGTCCTTTGACTTTAAATCCATCACTCTTGCCATACCCTTGAATAGTCCCTTTAATAGGAGATCCTATTTTGGATCCATCTGGTTATATAATCCTATTATGTATTTATGATTCTATTATATGGATTATACACTTCAATCTAACCCTACTTTCTGATCCTTTGCCATTCTTGTCCATTTCATTTTTGTTCAATCATTTTTTAGTTATGTCGAGCTCTTTGTAATCCCATTTTTTTGGGGGGGGGCAAAGATACTGGAATGATTTGCCATTTCTTTCTCTAGCTCATTTTAACATGAGGAAATTGAGGCAAACAGGGCTAAATGACTTGGCCAAGGTCATAGCTAGTAAATGTCTGAGACTGGATTTGAATTGATTGTAGACCTGATTCTCTATCCGCTGTCCCATTCAGCTGCCCTGCCAGAAATTTGTTCATGCCTTCCCATAAATGTTCCATGGGATATATTTGCCCATTAAAGAGATATAAAGGAGATTAAAATTTGGGAGGAAGTAACTAGACATTATCCTAGGAGAATATAATAAAGGTAGGGAATATTTCGTTTTTACTTTTGTATCCTTAGTGCTTAATACAGTGTATGGCATATGGGCATTTACAAAATCTTTATATAGTTAAATTGCATTAAATTAGACATATAGACATTTAAATTATACACTAAAAACAATTACTTGGGTAATTTTAGGCAAGTTATTTTGCTTCTCTTACTCCCAGTTTTCTTCTCTGTAAAATAGCAGTTGCACTGGATAATCTTTATATCTTAAGTTTCTATAATCCTATGTGATAAGTTTGTAAGAAACACACAAAATTCAGAAGATCTTGTGAGATGTAGCTCTCATAAGGTTTGTCTGTTCAGACTTTTGAGGTTCCTAATCTTGAGGGAATTTCTGAAACTTTCTTCCCTAATCCCTCTTGCCCTGCTCTGGAACAGGGCTTAGCACATAATAAACTCGTAATAAGTATTGACTAAGTGACTGAGTTATAACCTTATATTACCCCATTTGGCCATTTATAGATTGGCACATTATAGCACTAAGGATATGGAGTCCCCTTTTTTCATTAGCCAGTGCTGAGTTTTGATTACTGTGATTATGATCTCATGGTTTGAATTGTGACTGATTTAGCAATTTTGATCTGTAGAAGTAAGGCAGGTGATAGATCAAGCCATTGTTGTTGCTGTTGTCATCATCATCATTCTATAACTTATATACTAAAATGCAAATGCAAGTTCAATTTTAGATGATTTTCATAAATAGGAACCTTTAAAAATTAAGTTTTTTTTTTTTGGCTTATGTGTTAACAATTTCTTTGAATCATAAATTTGAATATTAAAATTTCAATTTTTTAAAAAATTAGTATGAATTGACCAATATAATAAAAAGATAATTTTATAAACTAATTTGCATATTCAATGCCATCCCAATTAAATTAACAAAAAAAATTTTTACTGAATCAGAAAAAACTAAAATTCATCTAAAAAATATCAAAGCAAATAAGGAGAAAAAATGTAAAGGAAGGAAGTTTAGTAATATCAGATTTAAAACTATGTTATAAGACAGTAATTATCAAAACTATCTGATACTGGCTAAGAAATAGAAAAGCAGATCAATGGGATAGATGAGACATACAGCTTATAATAAGAAATATAATCTTATATTTGATAAATATAGACTTCCGGCCAAGATGGCAGAGAGGAGGCACATAGCTGTGTAAGCTCCACGTTTTCTCTCACTATCCATTTCATTACAAGCCTCTGAATTAATGGTTGACTGAAAAAAAAAAAAACCCACAAATAGTTGCCAAGAGAAGCCATCCTTGAAACTTGCCAAGAAAGGTCTGTTTTTGCTCGAGGGCGGGGATGGTTTTAGATCAGGCGCAGGCGGCGGGCAGCGGCAGCTAGAGCATGGGAACAGAACGGAGAAGGGGTGGGGTGTGATCTCAGCTGTCTCTGCAAGGGGAGCTTTGCTACAGGATTGGATACTTTGCCCTGGCAGCAAGTCAGTAACCCAGAAAAGAAGCTAAAAACACCGGGGGGTGAAGAATACAACCCCAAACAGCTGGAGTCTCTCGGGACTTGGCCACCCCTCCCCCACAGCATCTCAGCACACTCTCGGAGTCTCAGAGCGCAGGCACAGCACAGTCCTGCTAGTGCCTCCTGCTGCCCCCACAGTCTGTAGAGGAAGCTCAGTAACACTACCCAGCCCCTCCCCCCAAAAAAGCAGACTCCATTTAGGGTTTTTTTCTTTTTTTCTTTGCTAGTTTGTCTTTGATTCTTTGACAAAATGAGCAAAAAATTGAAGAGGACTTTAACCCTTGACAGCTTCTATACAGACAGAGAGCAGACTCTAAATCCTGAGGAGATTAAAAACAGATTGTCTCCAGGTGAATCCCCAAAGGAGGAGATCATCTGTTCCTCAGCACAGATGAACCTCATAGAAGAAATTAAAAAGGCTCTCACAAGAGAGCTAGAAGAAAAATGGGAAAAGGAGAGGGAGGCTTGGCAAAAGAGTCTGGAAAAGTCATCCCACTCATTTAAAGAGAGAGTGGATAAAGAAATAAAATCCTTGAAAAATAGGATTAGTGAACTGGAAACAGAAAATAGCTCTCTAAAAACCAAAATTGGCGAAATGGAAAAAAATTCCATAGAACAAAAGAACTCAATTGGACAATTAGAAAAAGATTTTTAAAAAGTGAGTGAAGAAAGTACTTCATTGAAAATCAGAATTGAGCAAATAGAATTGAATGACTCGAGGAGACAAGAAGAATCAGTCAAGCAAATCCAAAGAAATCAAACAATGGAAAAGAATGTGAAATACCTTCTTGGGAAAACAACAGACCTGGAAAACAGATCCAGGAGAGACGATCTGAGAATCATTGGACTCCCAGAAAAGTATGATGAAAAAAAGAGCCTGGACACTATTTTCCAGGAAATTATCAAAGAAAACTGCCCAGAAGTCATAGAAACAGAGGGTAAAATAGACATTGAAAGAATTCATCAATCCCCTACTGAAAGGGATCCTAAAATCAAAACACCAAGAAATATAGTGGCCAAATGCCAGAAGCCTCAATCGAAGGAAAAAATACTGCAAGTGGCTAGAAAAACCCAATTCAAGTATTGAGGAGCCACAATAAGGATCACCCAGGATCTAGCAGCATCCACATTAAAGGATCGAAGGGCCTGGAATATGATATTCCGAAAGGCTAAGGAACTTGGTATGCAACCAAAAATAACTTACCCAGCTAGAATGAGCATCTTTTTCCAGGGAAGAAGATGGACATTCAATGAAGTAAGCGAATTTCACCTATTTTTGATGAAAAAGCCAGAACTTAACAAAAAGTTTTATCTACAAATATAGAACTCAAGAGAAATCTAAAAAGGTAAAGATTAATCTTGGGAACTATATTTCGGCTATAAAGATGTATAAAGAATATTTGTATACCTTGTTCTAGAGACTAGATGTGGAAAGGACATTGTACCAGAAAAAGGGTAATGTGGGGGCACTACATCTCATGACGAAGCAAAGGAAACCTATTATATCTGAGAGAAAGAATGGAGGGGGGTGAATATAGTGGGTATCTTACTGCCTTCAGAATTGGCTTTAAGAGAAAATTTTAGACATATTCAATCTATGGTGAAACTTCTCCTACCTCATTGAAAAGTGAGAAGGGAAAAGTGAAAAGGGAAGGAATAAGCTAAGTGGAAGGGAATATGGAAACTGGGCGGGAAAGGGGTGAGATAGGGGGAGGAACTCTAAGGCGGGGGGAGGGATACTAAAAAGGGAGGGCTGTGAGAAGCAAGTGGTGCTCACAAGCTTAATACTGGGAAGGGGGGGAAGGGGGAAAGAAGGGAGAAAAGCATAAACAGGGATTAACAAGATGGCAAGTAATACAGAATTGGTCATTTTAACCATAAATGTGAACGGGGTAAACTCCCCCATAAAGAGGAAGCGGTTAGCAGAATGGATTAAAAGCCAGAATCCTACAATATGTTGTTTACAGGAAACACACCTGAAGTGGGGAGATACATGCAGGTTAAAGGTAAAAGGTTGGAGCAAAATCTACTATGCTTCAGGTGAAGTCAAAAAAGCAGGGGTAGCCATCCTGATCTCAGACCAAGCTAAAACAAAAATTGATCTAATTAAAAGAGATAAGGAAGGGCACTATATCTTGCTAAAGGGTAACATGGATAATGAAGCAATATCAATATTAAACATATATGCACCAAGTGGTGTAGCATCTAAATTCTTAAAAGAGAAATTAAGAGAGCTGCAAGAAGAAATAGACAGCAAAACTATAATAGTGGGAGATCTCAACCTTGCACTCTCAAAATTAGATAAATCAAACCACAAAATAAATAAGAAAGAAGTCAAAGAGGTAAATAGAATACTAGAAAAATTAGATATGATAGATCTCTGGAGAAAACGTAATAGAGACAGAAAGGAATACACCTTCTTTTCAGCAGTTCATGGAACCTATACAAAAATCAACCATATGTTAGGACATAAAAACCTCAAACTCAAATGCAGTTAAGGCAGAAATAGTAAATGAATCCTTTTCAGACCACGATACAATGAAAATTACATTCAACAAAAAGCCAGGGGAAAGTAGACCAAAAACTAATTGGAAATTAAATAATCTCATATTAAAGAACGATTGGGTGAAACAGCAAATCATAGACATAATTAATAACTTCACTCAAGAAAACGATAATAATGAGACATCATACCAAAATGTATGGGATGCAGCCAAAGCGGTAATAAGGGGAAATTTCATATCTCTAGAGGCCTATTTGTATAAAATAGAGAAAGAGAAGGTCAATGAATTGGGCTTGCAACTAAAAATGCTAGAAAAGGAACAAATTAAAAACCCCCAGTCAAATACTAAACTTGAAATTCTAAAAATAAAAGGAGAGATCAATAAAATTGAAAGTAAAAAAACTATTGAATTAATTAATAAAACTAAGAGTTGGTTCTATGAAAAAATCAACAAAATAGACAAACCCTTAGTAAATCTGATTAAAAAAAGGAAAGAGGAAAATAAAATTGTTAGTATTTGATAAGTATAAAGACAAGATTTGCCTTTAAGAATTCAGTATTTGGTAAAAATTGTTGGAAACATTGGAAAGCATTGTGGCAGGAACTGGATATAGATCAATATCTTATGTACCATTTACCAAAATGAGGTCAAAATGGCTATTTAACCTAGACATAAAAAGAGATTTTACAAGAAAATTGGGAGAACACAGAACATGTTGTTTTTTTAGACTTACAGGTAGGCAAACAATTTATAAATAAAATATAGAAAACAAAGTTAGGTATAAAATGTATGATTTTGATTACATTAAATGAAAAAGGTTTTGTACAAATAAAAATAAATGCAACCAAGATCAGAAGGAAAGAAAAAAATTGGGGAGAAAAATTTATAGATAGTATCATATTTAAAATATTTAAAGAACTTTTGGTGAAATCTTTGAAAATGAGTCAATCCCCAAATGATAAATAGTCAAAGGATATGAATAGGCAGTTTTCTGATGCAGAAATCAAAACAATTTGTAATCAGATGAAAAAATGCTCTAATTATTAATTAGAGAAATTCAAATTAAAGCAACCTTGAGAATCACTTTAAATCTGCGAGACTGGCTAAAATGATAAAAGAGAAAAGTAACAAATGTTGGAAAGGATATAGAAAAGTTGGGACACTAATTCATTTTTGGTGGAATTATAAACTTATTCAACCATTTTGGAGAACAATCTGGAATTATGCTGAAAGAATCATTAAACTACACATATGTCCTTTGACCCAGGATTATCACTACTGGGTCTATTTATGAAGATAATTAGGGGAAAAGGAAAATAATCAATCTGTTCTAAAATATTTATAGCATATCTTTTTGTGATGCCAAAGATCTGGAAATTGAAGAGATGTCTATCAACTGGGGAATGGCTAAACAAGTTGTGGCATGTGATTGTTACAGAATTCTATATGTACTATAAGAAATGATGAGGTCAATGATTTTAGGAGAAACATGAAAAGACTTTCAATAAATCATGAAGAGCAAAATTAGCAGAACCAAGAGAACACTGTGTATAGTAATAGCAATAATTTTTTAAAGAACAAATTTGAATGAATACGTTATTTTGAATATTATCACTACCAAAATTAACTACAAAGGACATATGAAGAAAGACTATCTGCAAAAAACTGATGAATAGAAATATGTGAAGAATGTTTATAAATATATGCCTATTTGTATCTAATAGTAGCCATCTTTAGGGCAGGAGGAGGGGAAGAAAGAAAAAAAGAAATTTACTTGATAATTTTGTATATTTGAAAGGAATGATGAGTTGTGCATAGTAGATTTGCAGTTTCATGTGCATTTTTATTGTACTATGTTATGGAAATGCTTGTTTTATTCTATAAATTTAAAATAAAATTTAAATTTATTCAAAATAAATTCAAAAAAGTTGGTTCAAATTACTTTTTACCTTCCCCTCCTTTCATGTGCCCCAGATAATTTTTTCTTTCATTAAATTCATCCTGAGGACACTTATTAGCTTCCAAGCTACGGATATTAATATCTCAGGACTATCTATCTTGAAATAACTGCTACTTCCTTATGTCACTTGATTTAGATTGTTTATGTGAAGCATCTCATCACAAGATTTCATTCCTCAGTAACAGTGCCTATTGAAACTGCTGAGGATGTTGAACAAATGCCAAGGTCATGATGTCTCAAAGACCACATGGGTGCAGAAAAGACTATCTGTAGTCTAAAAGCAAGAGTAACCATGGTAAATTAGTCCATTTAAATTGTGTGTAGGGGGATAGTTTGATTTTATTTAACACAATTTAAAATGTGTGAAATTTACTCATTTTCTTTACTCCTTGGTCTCAAATTTGGATTGATGGTCTTAATGATAAACTATACTGCTCTCTCAGTGATTTTATGATTCTTTGAAAAAACATTGAGAACCATCACCAAGTCCCAAGATTTGTGGCATATCAGGAGCACTTCTACATCTGACAGTGATATATATATATATATATATTCAAAATTTCCCGAGTCATTTCCTGAATCCCTTGGGTATTATATGTTTTATATTCTTAACATTTCTGTAATCAATATTGAGAATTAACTTTGGCTTTTGAATTACCTTTGAACTTGTCATTAAGATTATGTTTCACTTGAATTTGATGCATCAGTCAGCCTCATTAGCTGTTGGGTTGCTGTTGGATGATCTCTTAGATTCTCTTCTTGACCATTTTAAGCTTCATGATGGGCAGGCATTTTGCCTGTGAGTTGTTGGCATTAGGGGCATCATTGAAAAAGAGAATAAGAAAGTATTATTCTTAAATCTTTAAAGATACTTGCAGAATGGAGATTTTATTGATAAGTGATAACAGAATTAGGAACTTTTCTTTATATAAGTAAGAATAATTAATATCCAGCTTCAAACTACAATGCTGCTGAAGACTTATGGCTTCCATGTGGATATTGATGCTTCTTTCAATGTAGGAAAGATTAATGGAGGAGCAAAACAATTTTGATTATCTAAAATTAAACAGATTTTGCACATACGTAGTAGAAAAAATTGGAAGGAAACAGGTAGATGGTAACTGGGAAAAAAAATTTATAACACATTTTCTGTCGTTTCCAAAATATACATGGAACTGATTCAAATGTACAAATGTACAAACTTGAGCCATTTCCCAATTTATAAATAATCTAGTGACATGAGTTTTCAAATGACAAATTCCAAGTTATCAACACTCATATTTTTTTCTTTTTTTATTAAAGCTTTTTATTTACAAAGCATATGCATGGATAATTTTTCCAGCATTGACCCTTGCAAAACCTTTTGTTCCAAAATTTCCCCTCCTTCCCACCACCCCCACCCCTAGCTGGCAGGTAGTCCAATACATGTTAAATATGTTGAAATACATGTTAGATCCAATATATATATATATACATATTTATACAGTTATCTTGTTGCACAAGAAAAATCAGATCAAGAAGGAAGAAAAGGAAAAACTGAGAAAGAAAACATAATGCAAACAAATAACAACAGAAAGAGTGAGAATATGTTGTGTTCCACACTCAGTTCCCACCATCCTCTCTCTGGGTGTAGATGGCTCTCTTTGTCACTGAACAAATGGAAATGGTTTGAATCATCTCATTGTTGAAGAGAGCCATGTCCATCAGAACTGGTTATTGAATAGTCTTATACTGTTGCTCTGTATAATGATTTCCTGGTTCTGCTCTTTTTACTTAGTATCAGTTTATGTAAGTCTTTCCAGGCTTCTCTGAAATCCTCCTTCTGATCATTTCTTATAGAACAATAATATTCCATAGCCTCCATATACCATAATTTATTCAGCCATTCCCCAACTGATGGGCATCCACTCAGTTTCCAGTTTCTAACCACTACAAAAAGGCCTGCCACAAACATTTTTGTACACATTCTTCCTTTTCCCTCCTTTAAGATCTTTTTGGGATATAATCCCGTAGAAATACTGCTGGATCAAAGGGTATGCACAGTTTGATAACTTTTTGAGCATAGTTCCAAATTGCTCTCCCAACACTCACATTTTTTTAATGTATTAAATTAATTAGAATTAGAGAAATGCAAATTAAAATAACTTTAAAGTTCCATTTCATATCCTTCACATAGGCAAAAATCGTGAAAATTGGAAAGACTGTAGGAAAACAGGTATACTAGTAAGTTGTTGATGGATCTGTGAATTGGTTCAGCCATTCTGAAAAACATGGAACTTTGCTCAGAAAATTGCCAAATTGTTCATACTTCAGAAAGCTATGCTATTATTAGAGCTATGTCCCAAAGAAAACAAAGAAAGATGAAAAAATTGTCTTATGTTCAAAAATACTTATGGTAGCTCTTTTCATGATAGCTCAAAATGGAAAACTTGGGAGGTTGTCCTCTTGCTGTGGAATGATTAAACAAATGGCATATGAATATAATACAATATCATTGTGCTATAAAAATGATGAAAAGAGCAATTTCAGAGAACATGGAAAAGACTTTATAAATTAATATAGAGCAAAGCAAGAAGAGCTAGGAAAAAACTTATATAGTGATAACATTTTGGAGAAGAACAAGTTTGGAAGACTTTAGAAGTCTGATCAATACAATGCTAAATCTTAAATTCAAAGAAAAGAAGATGAAACATTCAACTTACTTCCTGACAAAGAGCTAATGAACTTAAAATGCAGAAAGAGAAATATATTTTCAGACGGAGATAATTGTAGGAATTTGTTTTGGCAGACTATGTGGCTTTGTGGAATTTTACACACACACACACACACACACACACACATTGTGTGTGTGTGTTTTTCTAGTGAGGAAAGCAGAAAATGAGGAAGGACAGATTAATTTAAAAATATACATTTTATAAAAAATAAAAATAGTAATCAATTAAAAAAAATCTTAACGTCTAGAGGAGAAAATCTTCATCTGGAAGCACCAGAGGAGGTATTAGGAGCATTCTCACTCTCTCTAATCACTATCTGCTATCTAGTTGTATCTTTCGGTAATTCATATCCTTCAGAAAAGTCTGCTGGAATACACAAGAGTTATGTGTTGGATTTGGTTTTCACTCTTTAGTAGCACAGAGGTAACATTTACCTCTGGAGATAACTATCCATTTAGAGATATTTCTTCCTAAATGTTGGGGAATGGGAAATGTGTCTTTGCCAAATCTTGCAATTATCTCTATGAACCTAATTTATTGAGGCTTGGCATGTAACATTTTCTGCCATCATTCCTAAATTTTGTAACACATTTTTCTATCATTTCCAAAATATATATGGAACTGATTCAAACCTACCTCTGCCTATTTCACAAACATATAAATGAGCCTGTGTCTTTGTAAACTCTAGTTAAAACTCTAACTTAATCCATGCCTTGACTTGGACCTTATTTTGATCTACCATACACCCTGTCCTTTTCAACTATTTCAGTTCATGATCTTAGGAATAATGGCTTGGGCTTTTCATGAACGAAGAACTGCTTCCACCTTCTATAGGAAAGGGAAATAATAGGAAGGACTTTTCTGACCCAATTTAAGCATATCTTCCTGATAGTAGTGTTTTCACATGAGATGCTTTCACCAAAATCTGTTTTCCCAGCAACCTAACCACAGTGGTCAAAAATCATTGTAAACCCAATAGCATTCTGGATTCTGGTTTCTCTGATACTTTCTGAGACATCATCATAAAACAATTGCTAGTTTACCACCGCCCACCTTTACTCTCCAATGTTACTGTTGTCTTTTGTTTTTATGTCACTTAAATTTTCTGGTTTGGGTAAATAGGTGGCACAGTGGATAGAGGATTTTTTTTTTAATTCAAACCTAGCTTCAGACATTTACTCATTTTGTGACCCAGGCAAATAATCTTAATCCTACTTACCCCAGTTTCCTCATCTATAAAATGAACTAGAGAAGAAATGGCAAACTTTCCTTTATTTTTGGCAAGAAAACCCCAAATAGATCTTGAAAAATTGGATGTGACTGAAATGACTGAACAGCAACAAATATTTTCCAAATGTTCCTCTGCCCACCTTTGTTCAGAGCCATCCCTTATAATAAGGAATAAAAAAGAAAAAAAATCTGTTTATTTTCATTTGGCATCAGTTTCTCTATGTCTTCTGTCTTTATAACATCAATTATTTCACACTCTACAATAATATTCTATTGAATTTGTGTAACTATTTAATCATCCCACATTCTGTGGGTATCTACTTTGTTTCCAGTTCTTTGCTACTACAAAAAGTACCAATATAAATATTTTGGTATGTATGGAAATTTATTTTTACTGTCGTCATCCTTAGAATATATATCTCAATTTCTGTCTTTTATCTTATAAGGGCCATTTGGATCATTGTAATCCAGAGGATAGTGCTACATCAAGAAGATCTCCATCCCTCACTGTTCATTGAACTGTTAGCATTGAGAACAAGAGATTAGATGAGATTCATATGAGGATATATTTTTGACAAAAAGAATTCTTTTTACCTCAAGTGGACTATAAGATTATAAACATTCTCAGAGTCCCTTAAATATGCTTTGTGGCCAATAAACCATTTACATTAGAAAAATGTTTGCACGTAACGTTTTAGTTGGTAGAATGTGAACTCCTTATAAGTAGAGATCCAACATATTTGTATCACCATCACTTTGTATAGTACCTAGCCTCTTAGTCGATGATTAGAAAACTATATTACTTACACAAGGTCTGTCATTAGAAGATAAATTCACTTAGGAAACCAAAAGAACTCAGGAGGGTCAATACCTTAAGTTAAGTTAAGATAAATACTTCACGATTAAGTATTATGTTAATGATTTAAATGAACATGGAGGATTTAGTGGATTGTGCATATAGTGATCACAAATTTTAAGAAGAGCGCATGGAATGAATCAGAAAACAGTTTCCTAGAGCCATTTCAGTTTTTAATTAATTAATTTACTATTTTTATTAAAGCTTTTTGTTTTTCAAAACATATACATGGACAATTCTTCAACATTAGCCCTTGCAAAACCTTGTGTTCCAATTTTCTCCCCTTTCCCCCACCCTTTCCCTTAGATGTGAGGAGTAAGGGAAAGGAGTGGGGGAGAGAAGAAAAGCATTTATTTGCTTACTGTATATGCTTATATACTTACTGTCTGTCTACTGTTAGTCAAGCATTATGCTAAGTACTTTTTGTAAATATTACATAATTTACAAATATTATTTCATTTTATAAATATTATATTACAAATAGAATGTCATTCTCATACCAAGTCTGCAAAGTAGGTGCTATTATTATCCTCATTTTACAGTTGAGGAAATTAAGGAAAATAAAGCAGAAAGTTGCAGGCATTCAATATCCAATAGAAAAACTGATGTACACAATTTTTCTATAGACCTTTGTGACAAAGAAGGAACTCTGCAGGAGGTTTAGAATGGCAAAGATATCGAAGACAACTTGTTAGAACAAAAAGACATGACCCATACCTTAGTAGAATAGATTCCTTGGAATAATACTATCTCATAGGAATATAAGCAGCTATTTGGAAGGCAGAAGACTTGAGATTTGGATAAGATGTAAAGATTAAGTGTGGGATTACTGATTACTATTCAGTGGCTCTGTAGTCACAGGAAGAAGTTTTTGGACATCTACTATAGAGGAATCAAGCTTTGTGTCCTTCCTTTCAATGCTAACAGGCTATAGGAGAAATACAGACTATCCCTAAGCAATTTAGCATTTGCCCAGTGGCCTAATTGTATATTACACTTTTTGTACTTTTCCAGAAGAACATAATTGCATGATTTAGAAAATAGGAAACTAGAAACTTCTTTGTGGAATTGTGTTTAAAATTCACCTAATCTACTTAGTGGAGGCCATGTACCAAACTTCTGAAGTGCCATAGAAGACAGATGAATTTATTTTTTCCATTTAGAAGTGTTGAATTTAATACTGTAAGATATTAGAAAAAGTAGCAGAAAATCTAATATATCATATTTGGATATGTTGGGGTTGTATAAGAGCCCAGGTTTATAGATCACAAATCAACATATACCCTTTGAAATGATAAGCAATCAGCTACAAACAATTGCACCTCCAATTCTATCTTAGTAGATGGCCTTGCTTCCCACTCTACTGAAAAGCTTGAGGATATTTTTGGTCAGCAATAATATTCCATAATATTCATATACCACAATTTACCCAACCATTCCCCAATTGATGGGCATCCATTCATTTTCCAGCTTCTAGCCACTACAAACAGGGCTGCCACAAACATTTTGGCACATACAGGTCCCTTTCCTTTCTTTAGTATCTCTTTGGGGTATAAGCCCAGTAGAAACACTGCTGGATTAAAGGGTATGCACAGTTTGATAACTTTTTGGGCATAATTCCAGATTGTTCTCCAGAATGGTTGGATTCGTTCACAACTCCACCAACAATGCATCAGTGTCCCAGTTTTCCCGCATCCCCTCCAACATTCATCATTATTTTTTCCTGTCATCTTAGCCAATCTGACAGGTGTGTAGTGGTATCTCAGAGTTGTCTTAATTTGCATTTCTCTGATCAATAGTGATTTGGAATACTCTTTCATATGAGTAGAAATAGTTTCAATTTCATCATCTGAAAATTGTCTGTTCATATCCTTCAAACTATATTAAAAAGCAGTAATTATCAAAACAATCTGGTTCTGGCTAACTAATAGATTGGTGGATCTTTGGAATAGAAAACCTTAAATGGAATCCCAAAGGGTCAGCCATAATTAAATGGACACAAAAACAAAAAAAATTAGGGACCATATGAATGACCCCAAATGGATCCCAAAATGAAATGCACAGATAAATACCTTTTCTTGTTCCTTCCTTCTACTTGTTATTATCCTAATGAGTTGAATCTATGGGGAGGGGAAGTTCATGGCAAATGAATAAAATGAATGAAACATTTATTTTGTAAGCACTTACTATGTACAACTACTATGCTAAATGTTGGGGATACAAAGAGAAAAGTAGGATAGTACTTGAATTGACTAGGTGGCAGGCACAATGGATAGAGCACCAGCCCTGGAAGAGTCATTTAAACCCAGTTGTCTACACGCACACACACACACATACACATGCATGCACACACACACACACACACATGCACGTGCATATATACAAAGATACTATTTACTCTGAAAGAGCTCACATTTTAATGGGGGAGACAACCCATAGAGAAGGTTTCATCTGCAAGTCAGATGGAAAGTTCCCATGACCTTTTAGGTGAAACAGCAAAGTAGATGGTAACACCTCTTCTTTAATGTCATTTCCACTGAAAAAAATCATATCAGTTTCTGCTGCTGAATTATTTGCAGTGTTAAGGACTTAATGACAAGAACTTTCTTCTCTTACTCTTCAGTAAATTAACTATAGAACTTGCAGGACAATACATCTCTACAGGGGTTGCTTCCCAGGAATGATGGTTGTGAGTAGTGAGCTAGACAGAAGCTTTGCAATTTGCACAAACAAAATTAGTATGACTAAAATTTGAAGAAAATTAGAAAACTGAGGGGAAATTTTTACAACAAATAACTCTGATAAAGGCCTCATTTCTCAAGTATATAGAAAATTGAATAAAATTTATAAGAATACAAATAATTTGTATTCTTATAACTGATCAACTGATAAGTGATCAAAGGATATTTTCAGGCAAACAAATAAAAGCTATCTGTATTCATATGAAAAAATGCTTTAAATTATTATTGGTCAGAGAAATGTAAATTAAAACAACTCTGAGGTACCACCTCACAAATATCAGTGGCAATTATGATACTAATATAAAATGATAAATATTGGAGGGAATGTGGAAAAACTACATTTGTTGGTGTTATGAATTAATCCAACCATTCTGGAGAGCAATTTGGAACTATGCTCCATAAATATAAAACTACATAATTTATAGGCTATAAAACTGCACATACTCTTTGATTCAATTAGCTCTATAACCCAAAAAGTTTTTTTAAAAGAAAAAAGGATTTATTTGCATTGAAATATTTGAAGCAGCTCTTTTTATGGTAACTAAGAATTAGAAATCGAGGGGATGCTCATCAATTGGGGAATGGCTGAACAAGATAGGGTGAATCATTGTGATGAAATATTTTTGTGCTATTTAAAATGACTTGCAAAATGATTTCAGGAAAACCTACAAAGACTTACATGACCTCATGCAATTAAGAAAACACTATACACATCAATAGCAATATTGCATGATAATCAACTGTAATTGACTTAGCTATTTTAAGCAATACAGTGATCTAAGACAAAGAGTAATGATGGAACATGCTCCAGAGAAAGAATTGATATTGTCTGAATAGAGACTAAAGCATTCTATTTTTCACTTTTTTTGTTGTTGTTTGAATTTTCTTGTACAAAATGAATAATATAGAAATGTTTTATATGATTGCATACGTATATACTATATCAGATTGTTTGCCATCTCAGGGAAAGGGGAAGGAAGGGAGGGACACATAGAATTTGAAAAGTTAAACTTTTTAAAAATGTTAAAAATTGTTTTTATATTTAATTGGGGGGAAATATTATTTTTAATGCACAAAAGAGAATACAAGGGAGGCCAGAGAGAAACAGACAAGTATGTCAATTTTAAAAGTTGAATGCTGAATTTATTATATATTTTCTAATTTAATTTTTATTCATTTTGAACTTAAATACAAAAAATAAAACAAACAACCCCCCCCAAACTCACATATTTCCATGTACACAATAAAACATAAAAAGAGAATTCTACATGTAACCATGAATTTCTATTTCACACCATTTTTTTAATTTAAGTACTATTTTATTTTTCCAAATACATGCAAAGATGGTTTTAAACATTCATCTTTGCAAAATCTTGTGTTCCAATCCCTCTTCTTCTCCCTTCTAACAGCAATCTGATTTGGTTAAATGTGTTTAATTCTTCTGAATATATTTCCACATTTGTCATGCTGTGCAAGAAAAATCTGATCAAAAGGGAATGAAAAAGAAAAAAACAAACAATAACAAAAAGGTGAAAATACTATGCTTTATTTTCCACATTCTCTGGATGCAGATGGCACTTTCCATCACAAATCTATTGGAATTGCTTTGAATCACCTCTTTGTTGAAAAGAGCCAAGTCCATCACAATAGTTGTATTATCAAGTATTCTTGTTGTTGATATATACAATATTCCTTTGGTTTTACTCACTTCACTCAGCATTAGTTCATGTAAGTCTTTCCAGGTATGTCTAAAACAGCCTGCTCATCATTTTATATAGAAAAATAATATCCCATTACATCCATATACCATAACTTATTCAGCTGTTCTCCAAGTGGCATCCATTCAATTTCCAGTTCCTTGCCACAACAAAAAGGGTTGCTACAAGCATTTTTGGACCTTTTAAGATCTCTTTGGGATACAAATTAGTATAGACACTGCTGGATCAAGGGGTATGCACAGTTTGATAGCCCTTTGGGTATAGTTACAAATTTGCTTTCCAGAATAGTTGTATTAATTCACAACTTACCAGTGTCCCAGTTTTCCTTCTTTCAACAGTAAAATTGTATCTATAATTCTTATTTCACAGGTTTGTTGGGAGGTAAATGATACAATATATAGAAATATTTTATAAACCTTAAAGATCATCCATTATTATCATTATCATTATTATTATGTGATATAAAAACCCAATTAGTAATAATTTGTTTTAATATTTCTGTTCTATAGTCTTTATGTCCAATACATTTGTCCATATGAACATATCTGGGCAGTGAGGTGGCACAGTGAATAGAGCACTGAACCTGGAATTAGAAAAACTTATCTTTCTGAGTTCAAGTCTTAGAAATTTAACTAACTAGCTGTGAGTTGCTGGGCAAATCACATAATTCTCTTTGCCTCAGTTTCCTCATCTGTAAAATGAGCTAAAGAAGGAAATGGTAAACCACTCTAAGATCTTGTCAAGGAAATCCCAAATGGGGATCGTGAAAAGTTGTACACAACTGAACAACTGAATTATAATGAGAGAGGGCAAGTAACCTGAAAATAATGTCTAGGTTTACAAAATTTACTTTATTACAAGTCTACTGTGAAACAACATAAGAACTTACTGAAAAAGAATGCAGTAGATTAGAAAAGAGGATACCTGAGTGTTACTTCTGCCATTTATTTTCTGTGTAATTTTGAACATGTCATTTAACCTTCAGTCTCACTTTCTGCATCCCTAAAGTGAGGAGACTGGACAACCAGATGATTTTTAAAGTTCCATCCTTCTCTAAAATATTTTGAATTTCTTGAGCAATAGGAGAAGAGTGGACTTCATTGTCTTTGAAAAACTTCATAGTGTTTTTGATGGTCTCAAACTTCTCCCTGAAATAGAAGTTTGTCCTTTAAACATCAGTTTTTATCTAGTGATACTACTTAGATATGGAATATCAATGTTTCTGAAGAATTCAATTTGATGTTTTACATACATATGTATATATATATATATATATACATACATACATATATATACATATATGTTAAATATATACCAGTTTAAGGTTTGTAAAGCACTTTACATATTTTATCTCATTTGATTCTCATAACAATCTCATGAGATGAGTGCTATTGTTATCCCTATTTTATGGGTGAGAAAAGTGAGTCTTACAAAAGTTAAATAATTTGCCCATAGTCACACAGCTGTTTAGTGATTTAGGTGGGAATCAAACTAAGATGTTTCTGACTTCAAGTCCAACATTTTATCCATTGCACTACCTAACTGCTTGAAGAAGCCTTTTTATCCTTTTCTTTTATCCACTGTGGGGCAGTTAGATATAGCATAGAAGATAGAGTTCCTGGCTTAGAGTCAGGACTTCTTGAGTTCAAATTTAACCTCAGATATTTATTAGTTGTGCGACTCTGGGCAAGTCACTTAATCCTGTCTACCTCAATTTCCTCATCTGTACAATGAGCTACAGAGGAAATGGCAAACCACCGTCTTTGCCAAGGAAACCCCAAATGAAATCACAAAGAATTACATACAAATGCTTTGAGGGAAATCAGTCTCAAGATTGTGTTTCCTTCCTAGGGTGTGAAATTTTGAAGATCCCTGTAAAAATCAATTGTAGTACAATACCAGCACTTATCAGAACAAGAAATGTTAACCCAATGTTCCAGGAAATCACCTATGGGGTGTGATTCACAAATACACTTCAATAATGCATGCAATAGTCATAGTTGTTGCAAAGCACCCCTTGAGGTTAACAGTAAGCTTACTGTAACAAAAATAAATTAATATTCATATAACACAAGGAAATATACATCATAGTATGCAAACTTAAAAGCAATAATAGACTCATTGGTCTGCAAAATAGCAAAACATTCAGCTATAGCAGCAGCAGCATTTACAAAAATAGCTAACAGGATGAGCTGCTGTGGCCCTCTGGGTAGGTGAAGGGCTTCAGACCCTCTCCTCTGGAGCCCCTCTCCTGCTGCTTTTGTTTCTGTTATTTTGGTTCTTCCTATCTCTGCTCCTGACTCCAGATTTCACCACTATGAGCCATCTTCCTTTCTTTTTACCGTAGTATATCCCTCTGCTATGATAGCCCCAAGCGCCCATAGATCTTTGAGCAATCTCCATTTTAGGGATGGAGACAGGCTAGTTATGCTTCATTTCCTTCCTGAACTCCTCTGAACTGTCAGGACTTTGCCGCCATGAAAAATATCTTTTTCAGTATCTTTTTGGGTACCTTTGTTCTCCCTTTTCTCCACTCTTTATCTTCCTTTAATATTATTAGAATGTAAGCCCAATAAGGACAAGGACGGCTTTTATTTTTGTTTATATTTGTCTCACCAGAAGTTAGCACAACGTCTGATGTATAGTAAATGCTTGATATGTGCTTTTTGCCTTGATTTGTATTTTAGATAGAGATTTTAGATAGCTATAACTTTGAGAATTTCAAAAGGATCAGGGAAAGAGAGAAAGAAAGGAGAGAGAGCAAGGAGAGAAAGATAGGCAGACAGTGAGGGGAGAGAGAGTGAATGACAGAAAGAGGGGGGAAGGAGTGAAAGAGGGGGTAAGAGGGAGAGAGACAGAGACAGAAAATGAGAAATAGAGATGGGGTAGGGGGCAGAGTGGGGAGGGAAGAGAAAGAACCAGTTTTCTGGGTGTTAGAGTTCATGCCAAGATTTTCAGGAAGCCAGACAATGAGGAGTAAAACCCCTATCACAGTAGTAGCAGAGATGAAGATTTTTTCCATCCATCAGCTATGCTGCATTTGAAAGTGAACTTGGTGGGGTGCTTGCTACTTAGAAATGGTGTTAAGTCTGAATCCACTCTTCTTAGGGACTGAGATGAAGTAGGGGAGAGTGTTCTTCTAGGTGGTTGGAGAAAATGTTGATACTTCTTTTTTTGCTATACCTTTAAAATGATTAACCAACATTTGGATAGCACTTTGAGGTTTGCAAGGAGTTTTACATATACAACCCTGTAAGGTAGGTGTTATTATTATCCCTGTTTTAAAGATGAGGGAACTGAGACACACAAACATTAAGTTACTTATTCATGGTCACACAATGTATGAAATCATAGGCAGGCTTTGAACTCAGGAATTCTGACTCCAAGTCTAAATCTTTCTACTATGTTATCTAGATGCTTAAATGTATCTTTATAAAGTTTAATTATTGTTAATTGGTTAAATTCATTGGGGTTGCTAATTACTGACAAGGTGGGAGGGGAAGAAAAATTAGATTCAGGAATTTGATCCCAGCCATGTTTTTAGAGAAAAGCATTCCTTGCAGGGATAGCTAGTGAAAAGTGATATAATTGACTTTACTCTGGGAGAAGGAAGACAGAATAATTCCTACAAGAACAAAGACAAAACAAAGCAAACATAACAGCCTTTGGAAGGAATAATTGAAATATAGGAGAATGACAACCAGAATCCCAGGGTTACTAACCAGGCTCCCTGGAAGGGGATGGAGTGGAAGGTGGAATTTTCCAAATCATTGACTTTTTAGAAGCCTCTGAAGCACTATTCTGCTTTTTCTTTTGGTGTTTGAGTAGACATTTACACTTCTTCTTTATTCACTAGAATCCAAGTCAATTTCCTGCCCCTTGGTTCCAAAAGATAGATCTTCACTGAGTAGTTATCCAGTGACTATTGGGTATTTTATTGGTAACAATGGAAGCAATGGAGAGTGACCTCATTAATTCCAGACTATAATTTGGAAGCAAAAGTTACACTGGATCAGTCTTTGTTATTATCTATAGTAATGCTCATTCATCTGGGGCTCATATTTCTGCCCATTCCACTGACACTTGGGTCTATTCTTCTGTCTGACATAGCTGTCCTATGGCGCTTTGTCATCCTGTTTGTGAGACCAAGTGATATCATTGGCTGCTGCCTTTAATGGGACCTGTCCTTGTCATTGTATATATGTCATTAGATAGTGTCATTTCCTTTCCCGTCTTTCTCCCCTCCCCCCAACTTCCATTCCAGGGCCAAGTAGCTCAGAAATAGTACTATAAGACAGATTCTATCTCCTTATATGTCAGGGCTGAGCATTTCTCCCTGACGCATGAGTGAAATGTCTCTGGTGAGTCTATCATGTTGATGAGATCAGGAACATTCAATTCAATAGACATTTATTAAGCATCTATGATGAGGTCCTGAGTGTAGTTGACAGAGAAAGAATGAAATATTGATGGAATTGCTCCCTGGGGCAGGGCACTAAGAGGAATCAGTTTAGCCTTGTGGTCTCATCCTCTGTGGAGGTTCTCCTCCACAATCTGTGGGTGACTCCACCTTGCTGTGTCCTGTCAGAAATCATAGCCATATCCCCGAGGTTAAATTTACCCTATAAATCTGGCTATGGTTCATGCCATCTTTGCTGTACCCTTTGGGTCATTCCACCACAGCACTCCCCCTCACTTTTCCCTTCCTCCTGCCCCCATGACTCATGGTGTCTTTCCTATCATCCACCCCACTATGCCTTATGGTGTCTCTCTCTCCTTTTTATAGCTAACTTACTCTTTTAGGGTGCTAAATCCCTTTTAGGATTTAGTCTGCCAACTAGGGGCATATCCCAACTTCATGGGGCGTTGCCTTTCTCTTGGCTAATTGTGAATTCCACTAAAGAATTTGTTTTTTCCATCAGTAATTATTAAAACCTCTTTCCTTACTATAAGTTCTCCCAACTATTTCATATTTACCATTCCTGGTCTCTATTGTAACTCTTCATTTTGTCTGTAATCTCTTTCCCTAAATAAACCTATCTTTTGCCAAAGAGACTGAATCCCAATATTTGGTGCTCTCCTAAATCACATCATCTGGTATCTACATCAAACCACATCATTTGGTATTTCTGCCACATCATCTGCTATGTGTCAGACATTGTGCTAAGTAATAGATTTACAAAAAAGGGGCAAAAGACAGTCTCCACTTCTTATACTAATAGATTATAGTCTAATGGATAACATCCCCAAGGGAAAGCTCAAGGAACTTAAAGAGATTCTTTCTACTGACAATTACTATCCTGTGAATGAAATACTCTCTGTTGCATTATCTTCCACTGAGGGATCCAGGAATTCCTGACATCTCAAACTCACAAGGCTGCCACCAAGACTAGAAATGTCTAGCTTTTATAGAAAAAAATATTTAAAAAGTGGAAAGACATAAAAGCCAGAGACTCCTCCTCTCAGCCAGGACATATACTTTATCTGATATGTCCAGGCAGTTGCTATTTCTGCTGGACTAGAGAGAATATCTAGGGCCTGAAGCCTTCCTCATCCATCCTTCTGTAGAAGAGAGAGACAGAGAAACAGACAGATACAGAAAGAGAGAGGGAAGAGAGAGAGAGAATGTCTCTCTTTTTAATATTTTTAAGCTGATGCAACCCCCTACAGCTGATAATATTAGTCAATTATAAAAGTCTCTGGATTCTTGAAAATCAAGCAAAGCATTTCAATTGTACCAAAAAGTCCCAACAAAGTCTATGTGGCACAGCTCCCAGTGTCCTCCTTATAAAAAAAATTCCAAAAAGTTCCTTCAGCACAGTGTTTCAGATAATCCTAAAAGTAGTCTTTAGAGAGTTAGGGATTCTGGAAGATAACTATCACCCTGAAATTAAAAAAAATCATGCAACAAATGATAATTTATTGAATTTATCTTCAGGATACAGTTTTTAAAGACAAGGAACTTATTTATGTCTGTCTTTAGTTACTGAATGTTTACAAACAGTTTACTCTCTCTTCTCTGAAGGATGATGAGGACTACCTTGCAATATGTAGTCACTATTGATAGAAGTATCATCAAGATTACCATCAAAAGTATGGAGGCCCGCTGATTCTCATCTTCCTCCTCATTACCCATCCCTTACTTTGTTGGGATCATTCTGAGCCAGTCCTGCCAACTATTCCAAATGTTGTGGGAAAAGCCTGACTCAAACCTACCCTTTGGCTCAATATTGCAATGAAATGAAATATTTGTACTTCTGCCAGTTAGCAAAAGGAGATTTACTTAGCCAAAAGAGGGGAAGAATATTCAAGAAAGATATTATTAGGACAGTGCAGTGCATTGATTTAGATGAAAGCAACTTCCCTGCCTCTCTTTTGTCCTGTCAAGCATCAGGGTCCAGCTAAAGTTCCTGGTGGCTTTTTGTATACAGACTACCAGGAAGCCTTGTCAATAGCCTGAGGCTTAGTCCTCTGAGTCAATTAAGTCATTAAAAAATAATTTTATTGATTTTGTTTTCACATTGTCTACATTTACTTCTGTATCTCTCCCCCTTACTAGAAAATGCCTCTTTAAAGGAAAGAATATTTTTAAAGAGAAAAATAAAATTTAAAAATAGCATTAATGATCAATACATTAAAAAAAATCTGATGTTATATGTAATATTTCATGGATCCCAACCTCTGCAAAGGAGCAGGGGGTGGTGTCTTTTTATATCTCTTCTCTAAGATAAAGCTGCTGCTTCTTAAAAAAACAAATTTCTACAGCATTAGTTTTAATCAATAAATAAATGGTTGTTGTGGTTGTTCTTTACAATCACATTGTTGTAGTCATTGTGTATTTCCTATGCTTTGCTTATTTCACTTTATATCTGTTCATGTGCCTCTCCATGCTTCTTGTAGTCATCATGCTAATTGTTTCTTACAGCACAATTTTATTTCCTTTGTTATGACAAAAAATGATGATGTAAATATTTTGGCATATATGGAGCCTTTCTTTTTGTCAATGACATTGCATATATGTCTAGCACAAATGTCTAGCTGGACATTTTAGTCACTTTTATTTGCATAATTTCAAATTTTTTTCTAGAATGATTATACCAGGACAGTTAAAAGGTGTAATGAATAGAATACTGGTTCTGGAGTCAGGAGAACCTGAGTTCAAATCCATCCTCAGACTTATGACACTGTGTGATCCTGGGCAAGTCATTACTTAATTCCGATTGCTCCAAAACAAAACAGAATATTTATATAGTCTCTTTATATTGCATTATTATAATTGTCTTTCCACAACGTCTCCAACATTGACAACTTCATTCTTTTGTCATCTCTGTCACTTTACTATGTATGAGGTACCTCTGGGTAGCCTTAATTTGCATTTTTCTTATTATTAACAACTTAGGTCATTTTTTCCCTATATGATTGTTAACAATATACAATTCTTTTTTTGAGAACTGATTGTTCATATCCTTTGACTACTCAATTATTGAGCAATTATTTTTGGCTTTATATATTACTGTTAGGTATCTATATATTTCAGATGCCAAATCTATTTTTTTCTCTTATTGGTGAATTTGGGACCTTTCATTTTTAAGAAAAGGTCCAGACTACTCATTCTTCATTTACTGGACTTCATCCATAGTGACCTCAGGTAGGTACCTTCCTGCTCTTTCCTTCCCTTTCAGTTTCCCTTTTATGTACAGTGTTCCCCTATTAGAGTGTGTACCCTTTGATAATAAAGACTATCTGTTTGCTTCTGCTTCTTCTTCTTCTTCTTCTTCTTCTTCTTCTTCTTCTTCTTCTTCTTCTTCTTCTTCTTCTTCTTCTGTTTTGAACAGTGCTTGGCACATAGCAAACCTTTAATAAATGCTCATTGCTTTGAAAATTCAATATAAATGTATGAGGTTGATAATGGCAATCAAAAGATCTAATGTGATCATAAACTGCTTTAATAGAAATAGATCAGAATTGGTGAAATCATGGTCCTATTATATTCAACCTTTCACCTCTGAAATATAGTATAAAGTTCTGAGTCTTTCAGTTCCTTTTAGGAAGAATGTGGAATTAATTTTTGCAGCATGACCAGGATGATGGGGGACTTGAAATCCTGTGATACATGATTGGTTGAAAAAAAATGAGAGACTAAAGAAAATTATTTAGCTAGAGAATAATTGCCTTAGGTAGTATGTAGCAGTTTTAAAATATTTAAAACATTGCCATTTGAAGGATTAGACATTTACTTCTTAAATGTAACAATAGATGAAAGTTGAGAGGAGTAAGATTTCAGTCTGACATAAGAAAAATTTTCCTAACACTTAGAGGTGCATCAAAATGGTATAACTGAGGGGATGGGGGTGGGAGTGACTAGGATTCAGGTTTTTTTGGTCACCAGAGTATTAAGTAAAAGCTAGTTGACCATTTGGAGCTGTCTATTGGATTTGTGATTTGATTGTGAGTTGAGATAGATGATCTCTGAGATTTCTTCCAGCTCTAGGATTCTATGATTTTTGTTGAGTAAGGGTTATAGAATGTTGGTCAACAAATAGACCTAGGGAGCAAAGATATTACTTAGTCCTATAGAAGTGGGGGAGAGTGGAGTGGGAAAGGGAATAGTTTGTAATCTAAGCCTCAATAAATGTCTGTTAAATTTAACTGAAAGGAGAAGGTGTTTTTTAATTAAAGAGAAAAAGTGAAAGATAAGGAATATATGAAAGACTTTTCCACATTAAATTGTGGTCTTCATGGACTCAAGAAGGAGTTAATAGAAAGTAGATTGGCAAGGAGTATGGAGGTAATGGTAGAGCAAGATAGGGATAACACTACAGGAGAAGAAAGCAATGGGTTGGGCCATGAGTCTGCAAAGCAGGAATAAATAAGGAATCTGGAAGGTAGATTGGAGACATATATTGGGGCTAGGAGATGGAATGTGAATAAGCAGAATTTTGCTATAGAAATATCTCTTATTAACCAACCACAAAGTTTCAAATAAATTGTCAGTCAAATATGGAAATATGTTTAGAAGAACTATGCATATTTAACCTATATTGGATTGATTGCTATCTAGGGGAAGGGGCAAAGAGGAGGGGAGGGATAAAAATATGGAGCACAAGGTTTTGCCAAGGTAAATGTTGGAAACTATCTTTGTTCATATTTGGAAAAATAAAAAGCTATTATAAGAAAAGAAAATTTAGAAAAAAAAACTTTACCACCTTCAAAAGCAAAACAAAAGAAAAAACAAATGAAACGTCAATGTTGGGAGTTAGCCTGAAATCATAGAACAAAAAATTTCAGAAATGGAAGGGACCTCAGAGATCATCTATTCTACCTTATATTTAAATTGTAAATCCCATACGAGAAGCATCATCAACATATGCAGTCTCAGCTTGAAGACCTTCAGAGGAGAGAATTTTACTATCTACTGTCAAGTCAGTCAGAACATCAAATATTTATTAAGCTCCCACCAAATACCGTAAAGGGAAGATGGTAAAGTAGATGGAGTGTTGAGCCTGAAGTTAGGAAGACATGAGTTCAAATTCAACCTCAGATACTTACTCACTAAGGAAGTCATTTAAACCTGTCTGCCTCAATTTTCTCATCTGTAAAATGAGCTGGAGAAGGAAATGGTGAACCATTCCAGTATTTTTGCCAAGAAAACCCCAATGAGGTCATAAAGAGTGGGACAGAACTAAACAGAACTAAATAATAACAAAGCATCATACCCTGTGCTAATGGGGCAAAGAAAGGCAAAAAACAAAAGAAAACAAAATGGTCTTGAAGGTCAAGTAGAACACATTCTGCTGGAAAGGACAATAAGCAAACAAGTGGGTGCAATACAGGATAAATTGGAAATAATAGAGGGAAGACACTAGTATTAAAAGAGATTTAAAAAGTCTTTTTTGGTGGATAGAGCATCAGCCTTGGAATCAGAAGGATCTGAGTTCAAATGTGGCCTCAGACACTTAAGACTTACTAGCTGTGTGATCCCGAGTAAGTCACTTAACTATAATTGTCTAGCCAAAAAGAAGAGAAAAGAAGAAGAAAAAAAAAGAAAGAAGAAGAAAAAAGAAGAAAGAAAGAAAGAAAGAAAAAGAGAAAGAAAGAAAGAAAGAAAGAAAGAAAGAAGAAGAAGAAGAAGAAGAAGAAAAGTCTTTTCAAAGGATTGCTTTAGCTGTGGCTTGAATGAAATCAAAGAGGGCAGAAAATAGAGATGAGGAGGGAAAGAATTCCAGGCATGGAGGACAACCGGTGAAAAATTCCTAGGGTCTAGAGTCAAAGTGTATTATTAAATTGGGGTCTGATATGATGCAGCTCTTTGAAATTCAAATTTTTTTCTTATCTTTATCTAAAATCTGTAATGTTCTATCATTGATCTATTTTTACAGAATGTTAGATTTGGAAAGAGTTCTTTGGAATAATTGAGCCTAATTCTCTCATTTTATTTATGAGGAAACTAAAGTCCTGTGTGTGTGTGTGTGTGTGTGTGTGTGTGTGTGTATTCAGTGCATGTGCACATGCATGCTAAATGATTGCCTGAGGTTAAACTATCAGAATTATAACTCAAAACTTAGTTGTGGTTTTTTTCCTAACTCCAAATTCAGTGCTTTTGACTCTTTAGTACATGAGCTTCTTGAGGTAGTAGACCAAATCTGCCTCTAGCCCACTGTTCAATTTTTTTTATATGCTATTCTTCTTTATAAGGCAGCTAGCTAGAGCATGAATAGAGTCCAGGCCTGCATTCAAGAAGACTAATCTTCGAGAGTTCAAATCTGGCCTCAGATACTTACCAGCTTTGTGATCCTGGGCAAGTCACTTAACTCTGTTCTCATTTCCTCATCTGTAAAACGAAAAGGAGAAGAACTGATAAAACCATTCCAGTATCTCTACCAAGAAAACCCCAAATAAGTTCACAAAGAGTAGGACTTGATTCAACAATAACTTTCCTTTAGGCATTCTGAATTCTCACCAACTAGTCTACTACTACTTCCCAGAAATTGGCATTCATTTCCTCATTTCCCTTCTCTGTGCTTTTGTACAAATTATACCCCCTCCCTCCCCATACCTGGAATATATTCTCTTTTAGTCTTCATTTCTTAAAAACTTTATTTACCTTTATAACATCATACAGTCATATCTGGAGATTTGAGGGGTAAGGAGAAATTCTTAGCTTTGGATGTACACAGGAAGACTAGGGTCAGTACTGGAGGAACATGGCTTCTCTAGAGGTCAAGTGCATTTCCTGAAATCTTTAGCTTTAAGTTCCTACTCTACATCCCTGGGGAGAATCAGTTAAAATTTAGATAAGGCTCATATCTAGGACCTCCCCCAAAAAAGAGAAATAGAAAGATTTTTTTTTAGTATACAGCATAAGGAAGATATAAAAAGAATTGTTTATATAAGATTTATAGGTTTGTACCAATAAAGACTTAAATAAGCAATAGTATTTTTCAACTTTGTTACTCATATGAGTGTTATATTTTTCTGAAAGATTGAATTCTCTTTAAAAATATGCTTTAAGATTTGTTTTAAAAAATATTGAATTTCAAATTCTTTTCTTCTCTCCATCCATTGAGAAGGCAAGAATATGTTATTATACATTTGAAGTCATGCACAACATATTAGAAGGCTGATTCCTTTGAATCATTTTACGGGACTACTAAATTGACATTTCACCTTCACTTTGTCACTTCACTGTCCAGTTTCTTCCAGGTTTTTGTCTTCTGAGAAGCTAATCCAAGCCTTAGATACAGACTTTTGCCTGAGTCATTTTTAGGAATTTATCACTAATCAAAAAGGGAGAATGATTGCCTCTCAAAAGTGCAGCCATCTTACACAGAGGAGTCAGGAGCTCCCAACATTTTGAACTCATGGTGGCTTCCAAAGCTGTGATTGTTCTTCTCAGAATCTTTCTCAGTCCCCAATTCCCAAGAAAGAAATATAAGAGATAGATACTTGTGGGAGATACAGTAAATGGAACTATTACATTGGTTGGACCAAAATGCCATAACTAATTTAGTCAAGTTATAGTGTGTCTGTGATTGATCACATCAATATAAGCTTTGAATGCTCTAACCACAGGTTGGGCACAAACAGTCTGTACTAGGGGTAGATTTTCTAAATTTGTGCATCTTGTATCTTTTTTTTTTTTTAGTTATTGAGCTATTGCAATTCTGCTTTGCTCGTAGAGCACAGTATCTTCTTTGACTCTGATACTCCATGATGGGTAATCCTGTGCCAGTGTCTCCCATATCACAAAACAGTTCCAAAGTTCTTCAGAGAGACTTTTACAGTATCTTTGTACTACTTTTTTCTGACTATCATGTGAGTACCTTCCTTGTGTGAGTTCTCAGTAAAATGTCTTTTAGGCAAATATACATTTGGCATTCAAACAGCATGGTCAGTCCATCAGAGTTTCACTCTCTACAGTAAAATTTGAATGCTTGGCAATTTAGCTCAAGAAAGGACCTCGTCGTTCAATACCATATTCTGCCAGGTGATCTTCCTAAGACAATCACATAGAAGCAATTCGGTTTCTTGGCTGGCATAGATATACTGTCCAGGTTTCACAGGTATACAACAACAAAGTCACCACAATGGCTCTTGTAGAAAACCTTCAGTTTTGTAGTCTAATACCTTTTCTCTCCCACACTTTTCTTCAGAGGCTCCCAAACATTGAGCTAGTTCTAGCAATGTGTGCCTCAACCTTATTATCATTGGGTACTGGAAAATATCCACAGTATTTACAACTTCTCTTTTTGCTATAACTCATGGTCCCATGGATGAATAGTGGTGCTGGCTGATAGAGCACTTGTGTTTTATTGATGTTAATTAGTGCGGCCTAAATTAGTATGGGAGCAGAAAATTTATTCATATTTTGTTGCATCTCAGCTTCAAAGGTTGCATTGAGTACAAAATCATCTGCAAATAAAAAATCATGCTACAACTTTTCCCTTACTTTAGTCTTGGCTTTTAGCTCTTTCAAATTAAATATCAGTGAGGTAGCTGACCTTGATATCATGTTTGTCCTTATTAAAAGTGCCTGACAATATTGCTAAAAACAATATCATTACAATATCCTCAGGTGGGGAATATAGATTCTTCAGGACCTGCAGAAGCCAATAAACTTCTAAGTTTACTTTTTAGACTATGGGAGACTATTGGTAGGGAAATCCAAAATCATCTGAATTCTTCCCATCTAGTATATTCCCCAGAACTTGGCTGAAAAGACCAGACTATGAATTTTCTTACCTTAAAAATTTCAACTTTGTTATTCATATGAGTAGCTATTCCATCGTCCTATCTAGAACCTCTGCCACCAAGGCTGATATAAGTCAACCTTATGCCTTTGACTCAGTGGTAGATGTCAATGTTTTTAGGAAGTAGAGCCTCTTTTAAGTCTCTGACCAACAAAGCTGTGGCATTATGAAGTAATCCCAAGCAAGAATAGTAAACATAAGCTGAATTCCTTCCTCGGTGAAATCACCTGTCTACTCTAAGCTATGGGTATAAAGAAAAAGGCATTGGTAAGATCAATAACCTCATGCCACTCATCTGATGTCTTGGCTATTTGAGTTATCATGTTAACAAAATCAAGAATAGCCACATCAAATGACATAACTACTTTATTCAGTTTTTAGTATACTGTAGAGTAGCCAGTTTGCACAGTGGATACAAAGTGGGATCTAGAATCAGGAAGATCTGAGTTTAAATTTGGTCTCAGATACTTCTTAGTGAATGACGCTGGACAAATCACTTGCTAAATAACAACAGCTCTCCTTTATGAACTGTGAAAGAACTGTCTCTTTTTTCTTATCTGGAAAATGAACTAGAGAATAGTAATATACTATTTCTTCAATATATGCCAAAAAAAACACCCCTCCAAATAGGACCCCAAAGAGACTGAGATGCTTGAAACTACTGAACAACTAAAAGGACTATTATAAAAAGGAGTTTTTATAACATTGTACTCTAGTTTCTTTCATATCTATCACCACTCTATCTAGCTGGAATGAAATCCCTACTCCCCAAACAGTCAGTTAGAAAAAAACCCAGGAACTTGCTGGTGACTTTAGTTGGAGTGTTTCATACTGATTGTTGAGAGCTCATTATTTCTAAGTGACTCCAGATCCCAAAATCATGCTTTACTTGGATGATCTTTATACATGTCAGCATTCGGCTCTGGTATTAGTATTATCTAAATTAGACTTTCAGAGGCTGTGCCCCGGCTGGAGACTCTAAACCACTCTGCTCTCCAGCTTGCAATTCTGCTTGCCTGCTAGGTAGGGTTGTCAGAGAAAGCCTGAAATACTAATAAGAATACTCCCTAAGGCAAACAGGGAAAGATGGGCATCAGCCCAATCTTACAGTTCCACCCCTTGTGAAGGTCTTGGGTAATTCCACCTTACTGTATCTGATCAGAAAGCCAATTTCTATCAAATCTCCCAGGTTAAATTTCCCCTATAAATCCTTTATAAATCCATTGCTATGCCATCTTTGCTGAATCCCTTGTGGATTAGTTGTCCCCATGCCTCATGGTGTCTTTCTTTTTCTTATAGCTAACTCTTTTAGGGTACTAAACTCCTCTATGGATTTAGCTTGCCAATCAGTGGCATACTGATACCTCCTTTCTCCTGGTTAATTGTGAATTCCACTAGAGAATTTGTCTTTACTATAGTTAAAATCCCTTTCCTTGTTAACTATATGTTCTCCCAAATCTATTTCATATTCACTATTCCTGGTATTCTACTTTATCCTCTTATCTTATCTTATTGTCTGTAACTTTTTATCATAAATAAATATACCTTTTTAGCAAGGATAAAAGCTATTGTAAATTTGTTACATGACCAAACCACAATATTTGGTGCAAATTGCTCTCCACAATCTCATCATTTGATGCCTACATCAATCTCATCAGCTGGACCTTTCAGATCACCAATCTTGTTTCACTAGGGAAAATTTCTTGCTATGTTATCTTCAGGCTCTGCCACTGCTTCTGTACCCTCCTGCCTCGTGATTGTGTTATTCTGATTGATGATGGTCTATTTTATTTACTAGGTTCCAGATCCCAAACCATACTTACCCCCAGCCTTATTTCTCTCTTGTTTCCTCATCTCATCCCAGTTACCTCATGCTTTAAGATGATTAATTAAATCCATACATGTCATTACTTCTAGAATATTTCTAGGGCTCTATTCTCTGTCACTATAACTTTAAGATTAAAACACCCTTCCCTAACAATCAATCAGTACTTAATATACATAGTCTTCCCCTATTAGAATATAATCATCTCGAGGCCCTGCTATTGTACTGCTGTTGTAAATTGAAAAGCTCAGTTAGGGGAAAAAAAAAAAAAACAACCTTATCCTAACTGGTGAAGTTAATTGGGGTGTTTTATACTGATTAGTGAAAGCTAATTTTGCAAAGGGATAGGCTGGGGTAGAATAAAAATACAATCTCTGTTTTCAAAGAAATTATACTCTATTTGTAAAATTCCATTTATTTATATAATTTCTTTTTTTTTAATTTTTATTTAATAATTACTTTATATTGACACTCGTTTCTGTTCCAATTTTTTTCCCTCCCTCCCTCCACCCCCTCCCCTAGATGGCAAGCAGTCCTTTATATGTTGGATATGTTGCAGTATATCCTAGATACAATATATGTTTGCAGAACCGAACAGTTCTCTTGTTGCATAGGGAGAATTGGATTCAGAAGGTATAAATAACCCTGGAAGAAAAACAAAAATGCAGATAGTTCACATTCGTTTCCCAGTGTTCTTTCTTTGGGTGTAGCTGCTTTTGTCCGTCATTTATCAATTGAAACTCAGGTCTCTTTGTCAAAGAAATCCACTTCCATCAAAATATGTCCTCATACAATATCGTTGTCGAAGTGTATAATGATCTCCTGGTTCTGCTCATTTCACTTAGCATCAGTTCATGTAAGTCTCGCCAGTCCTCTCTGTATTCATCCTGCTGGTCATTTCTTACAGAACAATAATATTCCATAACATTCATATACCACAATTTACCCAGCCATTCTCCAATTGATGGGCATCCATTCATTTTCCAGTTTCTAGCCACTACAAACAGGGCTGCTATAAACATTTTGGCACATACAGGTCCCTTTCCCTTCTTTAGTATTTCTTTGGGATATAAGCCCAATAGAAACACTGCTGGATCAAAGGGTATGCACAATTTGATAATTTTTTGGGCATAATTCCAGATTGCTCTCCAGAATGGTTAGATTCGTTCACAACTCCACCAACAATGCATTAGTGTCCCAGTTTTCCCACATCCCCTCCAACATTCATCATTATTTTTTCCTGTCATCTTAGCCAATCTGACAGGTGTGTAGTGGTATCTCAGAGTTGTCTTAATTTGCATTTCTCTGATCAATAATGATTTGGAACACTCTTTCATATGAGTGGTAATAGTTTCAATTTCATCCTCTGAAAATTGTCTGTTCATATCCTTTGACCATTTATCAATTGGAGAATGGCTTGATTTCTTATAAATTTGAGTCAGTTCTCTATATATTTTGGAAATGAGGCCTTTATCAGAACCTTTAACTGTGAAAATGTTTTCCCAGTTCGTTGTTTCCCTTCTAATCTTGTTTGCATTAGTTTTATTTGTACAAAGGCTTTTTAATTTGATGTAATCAAAATTTTCTATTTTGTGATCAGTAACGGTCTCTAGTTCATCTTTGGTCACAAATTTCTTTCTCCTCCACAAGTCTGAGAGATAAACTATTCTATGTTCCTCTAATTTATTTATAATCTCGTTCTTTATGCCTAGGTCATAGACCCATTTTGATCTTATCTTGGTATGTGGTGTTAAGATTTATATAATTTCTTAAAATTTATTTTAAACACACATTGCTTTATGAATCATGTTGGGAGAGAAAAATCAGAGCAAAAGGGAAAAACCATGGGAAAGATTTTTAAAAACGTTGATTTATATTTAGTCTCCTCAGTTCTTTTTCTGGATGCAGTTGGTATTTTCTGTCCAAAGTCTATTGGGTTTGCTTTGGATCCATGAACCACTAAGAAGAATCAAGTCTTTCATAGATGATCATTGCACATTGTTGCTGTTATGATGTACAATGTATTCCTGGTTCTGTTTGTTTCGGTCAGCATCAGTTCATGTAAATATTTCCAGGTCTTTCTGAAGTCAGCTTGTTCGTCATTTTTTATAGAAAATAATATTCCTTATCTTCATATACCACAACTTATTCAGCCATTCCTCAATTGATAGGAATTTACTAATTTTATAATTATTTGCTACTACAAAAACAGCTGCTGCAAACATTTTTGCACATGTGAGTCCTTTTCTCTCTTTTATGATTTCCTTGGGATACAGACCCTGTAATGGTATTGTTGGGTCAAAGGGTTTGCACAGTTTTATAGCCCTTTCGACATAGTTCCAGATTGCTCTCCAGAATGGTTGGATCATTTCACAATTCCACCAACAATGCATTAGTGTCCCAGTTTTCCTACATCCCAAAGAGATTATATTTTAATACAAGGAGTAAGCAATAATACCTTTTCTATTGCTCATTTTTAAAATGCACTTGTATTTATTTGTATATACATTAACCCCTGTTAAAATGTAAACCTTTAGATATCACTTTCTTGCATTTGTGTATCCTCAAGGCCTTAACCCACTGCCTCTTAAATTGTTTATAAAATTAAATTCTATTTAATTATTAAATTAAATAGAATTATTAAATTCTATTTAATTTTATTCTATTTTAATTTTATTCAATTTAATTTTACATAGAAAGCTTTATTTTTTGAGTCATGTTGCCATCTTGTGGCCTACTATGGTATTATAAATAAAGATATTTGAAATCAAATTTTCTTTGACAAAAGGTAAGTAAAAGAATAAATAGGATCAGTTCTTGGCATGTACACTACAGATCAGATCAGAGGTTATCCACTATTGCTTTGGTGTTCCTTGAAGTTTTTATTTCATTCAAAGAAATGGAACTCTTGCTTTCTCAGGGCATTTATTTGAGGATAGGATAGAATATGAATATGGCCCTACCGTTGCATGATCCTTTTATTGAATACAATATACATTATGTAGATAACATTTTCAGATATATCTTCTTTCTCCCAAAGAACCTTTTATTATAGTGAAGAAAAATAGTGGAGTAAACCCAATTAAGTTAGACAAATCTATATCCACAATTCCCACCCGGTGGTGTATTCCCTCATCCCTGGGGCTAAAATAACCCCAGGAACATTGTATTGGTTATCAGACTATCTTGGTAGGGAATCTGTTCACAAAGGGTGGAAATTCTCAGAATCAACCTGGGTTCTGGAGACTTTGGTTTCTAGTCTCATTCAGTCAGTTTCTCATCTGTGTGAGCCTTAATTTTCTCTGGGATGAAGATGTTATATTAAATAATCTCTGAAGTCCTTTGCAATCCTAGTAGGATATGCCATAGATAACTATGCCATCTTTTTTTTTTTAAGATCAAATAGTTTATTGCAGTGAGCACAGTTTAAAAATTTACCAACACACCAAAAGTACAAAAGTACATAGCACCATATGTTATTCCCTGCTCAGGAAAATATACTATACCTCCTCGAGGCATCCTTCTCTTATACAATTCCATCCCTCCACCCCCAGCTCCTCAATGCCTACAGAAAGAGGGAGGCAGACAGAAGAAAGTTAAAAGTCTTCTCTATGACATTTTTGAGTCCCAGAGTCCCAGAATTGGAAGGGATTTTAGAGATTTTCTAATCTAATCCTTTCTTTTTATAGATAAGGAAAAGAGCCAGAAGAGGACGCGAGTTGCTTAAGATTGTCAGGTAGTTAAGAGGCAAATAGGTGACACTGTGGGTAGAATCAGAAGTAGGAATCAAGCATGTTTGAATTCAAATTCCACTTCAGACATTTAGCAACCCTTATTAGTGTGTTCCTAAGTAAATCATGCAATCTTTGTCTCAGTTTTCTCATCTGCAAAAAAGAGAAGGGAATAACAATAGCACTTATTTCCCAGGGTTGTTGCAAGAATCAAATGAGAAGATATTTGTAAAGGGCTTTGCAAAGCTTAAATCAATATATAAATCCCAGCTACCACTATTATTACTCGTAGATCCACGACTTGAATCCAAATGTTCCCAGTGTTCTGTATGCTATGTTACACCTTTATCATCATTCTTACTAACTGTGCTATTGTGTATTTGACAGCTTCTGCCAAGGAGTGAGACATGGAAGGAGTGTGTAAGCCTTGTCTCTATCTACTCAAGACGTGGACAGGAGTAATTGCTTTGTACAAATCCTCTTGTATCCTCAGCTCCCCCATCATTGGAACGCTGATGTAGTCTTGGTTGAATTCGCATCTTCCCCCTTGTGGCCAGATGGCATAAGTACAGCCCATGCTAATGAACACAGAACCACTTGCTGATTGGGTGGGTGCTTTATTCCACAGCTGCTTTTCAAGCAGCTTGCAGAACGAGACTAAATCATAGCAACAGCAGCAGCAGCAGCAGCAGCAGCAGCAATCACCATTTACCACCTTATTCCTTAGCATTACTTCTCCTTATCTCTAGACCATAAGAATTCTTGTCTTCTAAAAATATATATAATTTTTGTCTTTTAAATTTATTTTTAATTTTCACACCACTTATTTACTGGTTTTAAGACTGTTCAGTTTCCAGGATGACAATCAAACATCAAGGCCAGCAGTACAGGCCAAGAATGGCATTCCTCAAAAAGGTAACTACCTCTGCCTCTCTTAACTTGGTGGGAAATAGGAGCCACTCTTTCCTAGGAACCAAAACCTGGACAGTAGCTTATATGTTCAGAAGTTATGGGGGGGGGTACAGTGAGGAACGGGCACAGTTTCAGTAAAAAAAAGCATTTGTTTTAAATTTTTACCACTGTTGATTTTTGATAAATGTATTGTGAAATGATGTCTATGTGTATGTGTGTATTTAAAGAAAAAACTACTTAGGTTTCCAAACTGACTGTGTTTACAGAAGAATCAAAACATAAAGAGCTCTTATTTAGAGCAGTGTGTGGATGAAAACAACCTGTTAGATGAGAAAACAGAGTATTAGGGAGCATCGGCAGATCTCTGTGTGTGGGTTTTTTCCTCCTGTAAAATAGATGCTTGGCTTCCAAAGGTATTCTCTACTGAAATTGGTTGTTCCCTGGTCTGAAATACAATATTTGAAAGTTTTTTGTTTGCGATACCTATACAGAGCATTATAATAAGGCATTTCATAGGGGCATTGGTCATATTTGAATCTGTATATTCCTGGTTTTTTTTTTTTTATGCCAGCAAGTGGCTTTCAATATGTTTCTTTCGAATTACAAAGGTTTGTAGGACTAAATAACCCAGAAAACTAAGCACTGTCCACTTTTATAGGTGGGATTTGTTGAGCCTCCTTGAAGGAGGAAGTATACTTGTCCTCATTTTGTTTCAGGGTTTGTTAGAAAGGGGTTTAAGAAAACTGGAGTGGAAAGACTTGAAGGGGATTAAGCATTAATCCACCCTTTCTCCAATTCCCTACTTCCTGTGGCTTTATCGTTTGAGTGCTGCTCATCTTTTTAGGTTTATCATTGGGAACAATATGAGCTGAGTCTTCTGTGATAGACATAGCCCCTTACTTCAGATTGTTGCTGGAGTCCCAGCTCCCCAAACAATTAGAAAATATGTCCCGCTACTCTAAAAAACTCAGGAATCTATTTCAGCTAGTGAATGCAAGAGATTCATCAACAAAGTATGGAGAAGACCAGACTATCTAGTTATATCTCAGAAATCCTTACATATATTTTAGTATCTTCAATGCAGAGGGAAACTAGCTATAATATTTATCTAATAGTATTTTTTCTAATTGCATGTAAAAAAGTTTTCAAGGTTCACTTTTTTAAGATTTTGAGTTCAAAAAATTTTTTCCCTCCTTCACTTACTCCCCGCTCCTCATCCAAGACAGCAAGCAATCTGATATAGGTTATACATACACAATCATTGGTCATCTTTTTAAGATTTTACATATATATATATGCATGTATATATTATCTCTGTTCTATTTCTTCCTAATTGAAAAATTTCTTCCCCAACCTCACCTATCAGGTGAGATTCAAGATCATCATGTGGAAGATGGATTAGACTTAGTATGTTGGGCCACAGAAGGCAGAACAAGGAGCTATATAGTTGGGAGTTGTAGAAAGGCTGAATGTAAAGAAAAGCTTCCTAGCAATTAGAGCAATCTAAAAATGGAAGAGTTGCTTTAGGAAGTTTTAAAACCCCCTTCACTGGAAGGCTTATTGGGACCACTTGTTAGGAGTGCAATAGAGGTGATTCCTACATGATTCCTATATGAGAACAAATTGGTCTAGTTACCTTTTGAGGTCCCTTTAAAATCTGAAATCCTTTCATTCTTGTTTTATAGATTGAAAATCATTTGATAGGTTATGATTCTGAGCATGATATAATCTTAATTGTTTTCCTAGTCTCTGGTTCCTGTCCTTGTTTCTTAAGCTCTGAGTTTGGTTTTTTTTTTTTAACCAGTGTTTAGTCAAGTTTTCAATGCCAAATAATTCTTACAAAGTATAGAAAGGAAAGAAACTATTTTAGATTTAATTCTTACTTTTCAATTAATAAGCATTTATTTTCTTTTCCTTTCAGTCCACTGCTAGCAGAACAATAACAAGAAACCCTTGTAACAAATATGTATTCACTAGCAATTGTTCTTGTACAAAAGATATTTGTATCAATCTGAAATCTTAGTCCATTGTCTCTCTTTCAAAAGGTAGTAGCATATTCATAGCATTAATCAGTCTTTCACAGTTTTTTGGATATATATATATATATATATATATATATATATATATATATGTATGTATGTATGTATATACTATTGTTATTATAGAAATTGTTCCCTTGGTTTTGCTCACTATAGTCTACATCAAGTTATATAAGCCTTCTCATCTTTCTCTGAAATTCTCTTCTTTGTCATTTCTTATAGAAAAATAATATGCCATCATATTCATATGCCATAATTTGTTTATTCCCAGATTAATAGGCATCCCCTTAGTTTGCTAGGACAAAAAGAACTGCCATAATTTTTTTTTTTTACATATAGGTGCCTTTTCTTTTTCTTTACTGCCTTTTCTTTGCTGTATAAAACTAGTAATTATATCACTATTAGTGATATAACTATCTTTGGGTCACAGGATATGTACATGTTAGTAATTTTTTGGGGGGATACTTAACATTGCTTTCTAGAATGGCTAGACCAGTTAACAGCTTCACCAATAATGCATTAAAATACCTATTTTCCTACAGTCCTTCTAACATTTGTCATTTTCATTTTTGTCAACTTAACCAAGGCAATGGGTATGAGTTGGGACTTTATAATTGTTTTAATTTGCCTTTCTTTAATTGTTACTGATTTGGAACATTTTTTCATGTGGTTATTTGATAGAATGGATTTCATTTTCTGAAAACTACTTGTTCAATCCTTTGAATATTTATTGAGTGAGAAATGACTTTTATTCTTATATATTTGAATAAGTTCCCTATATAGCTCAGAAATGAGATTTTTTTAAAAGGAAATTTGCTATAAATATTTTTCCCATTTCCTTTTTCTTCTAACTTTAACGGAATTGGTTGTTTGTGCAAACCTTTTTAAATTTCGTATTATCAAAACTATACATTTTATCTTCTCTAATCTTTATTCTCCATTTTTTTTTTTTTTTGGTCATGAGCAATTCCCCTGTTTGTAAATTGAACAAGTACTTTCCTCATTTCTCCTATGATTTGTTTATAATGGCACTCTGTATGCCTAAGCCATGTATCGGTTTGTAGCTTAATTTGGTTGATGGTATGAGATATTGTTCTATAACTACTTTTCTTCAATGTTCCTAGAAGTTTTTGTAAAATAGTGAGTTCTTATGGTAATAGTTAAGATTTATTTTATCAGCACAAGATTTATTCTTTCATAAAAACCCAGCAAATTAGTTAATGTCCTGTTTATTTAAAGTAACTCAACTCCTAGTTTTATTTATTACTTTTTTGCTTTTAATTTTGTTAATCTTTTCTCTACTTTTTAAGACATTTTGATGTTTAATTAAGTTTTTTGAATAGTGGGTCTTCTAGAATTTTTTTAGTTGTATGCCCAATTCACTGAGTTGTTCTTTCTTTTATAGGTAAAAGTATCTAAAGATATATATTTTTTCTAAGACTGCTTTTGACTAAATTCCCAAATTTTTGTTTGTTGTCTCATTGTTATCATTATCTTTAATAAAAAAATATCTATTGCTTTTATGATTCTATTTTATTTTTCCATTATAGTTTTATTGTCTGGTTTTCCTTAGAACTCATTTAACTTTTTTTAAAGTATTTAAATGGTATGCTGTTTAGGACATATGCTTTTTAGTATTGACATTAATAATAATAATTTATTAATAATTATATTTATTTATTTATATTTAATTATAATTATGCAATAATATAATTAAATAATGATACCTTTTTAACAAAATGTAGCCTGTCTCATTATCTCTTTTAATTTAGTCCTTGTTTGCTGTTGCTTTGTTTGAGATTATAATTACTATCCCTCTTTAACTTCAGTGAAAGTATAAGAGATTTGCTTTATCTTTATATTTTACTTTGTGAATTTTTATGTTAAGTATGTAAGTACTTGTATTAAGTGCTTGTAAACAGCAATTATTGGATTCTGTTTTCTAATACAATCTGCTGTTCTCTTACACTTTATGGGTGAGCTCATCCCATTCACATTTATTTACCATAGTTATTGCATAATCTCCTCATTCCATTCCTTTATACCTTTTTCTTTTCTTTGTCTCCTATCCACTCTTTAGAGTATGGTAAGAGAGATGGAGTGTGCTTAGCATCAGTATTCTAGGTCGGGAGTGGTCTTTTTCTGTTTTCTTGTCCTTCTTCTTTCTCTCCTTGCCTACAGCCCAATAATAGTTCCTTATTTTTTCTTTCTTTTTGAATATCTCTTCCTAATCCATCTACTCTGCTTAAAGTTTGTTTTGCTTAAGACAAATTTCTTCCTTAATGTACTCTCCTTATTTTCCTCCTTTCTCCCCATTCTCTCCTGTTTTCCTGTTGAAAAATATACTTCTTTTACCCTACTCTGTGTTTATTCGTCTATTCTTTGACTAGTTTGGATGACAGTGAAATTCAAATGTTACTTCTTCTTTTTCTATGCTTTCCTCCTTATTTGTATAGTTTTCTATTTATGTACTCCAGTTATGTGAGATAAATCTCGCTCATCCCAGCATATTCCTTTCCCCATTCTTTCTTATTGAATCATAAAATCTAGGAGAGAAAAAGACAAACAAAAGTATTCCCAGTTCTTTTATCTTATTAAACTTTCTTAATGAGTTTTGATGATAAGAGTTGTAAGGCAACACATGTTTCATCTCACCTTATTAGACACACCTGGAGCTGGATTCAAGCACCTGAACCATTCCCTGAATTCAGAGCCAGACTTTCTTCTTTACTTGCTTCTTGATCAGTATAAATCCTAGGACCTAGACATTTTTTATTTGAGTCCTCTTTCCCCCAGGCTTAGGTGCAACACTGAAAATGACCTAGCAATGATTATAAAGTAAGAGAGTTGCTAGTTAGCACAAGATTAGAGGAGATCTGGGATCTCTTCTTGCACTATTGCACAGCTATTGCCAATCATACAAGTGCAAATGAACCAGATAAGTTTTTTTTTTCCCCTATCATTATCATATCATATGGCATAATAGAATTTCTATTCATTTATATGGTATACTTTATTCACCCTAACTGATAGATACCACCTTGGTTTCTAGTTCTTTGCCACTACAAAAGACATTGCTATATATAAATATTTTAGTGCATATGGACATTTTTTCTTTCTTATAGCTCTTTGGGATATAGGCTTAGTAGTGATATAACTAGGTAAAAGAGTGTGTCTAGGTAAGAAACTTTTGTATCATAGTTCTGTAGTAGTTAAAATCAAGGTAAACTGAGGCCCAAAGTTCTGCACATAATCAATTTATTAGTAAACTGTGAATTTGCCAGTAAACAGGTTCTCAGCTTCCCCAGCAAAGATAAAACCCCAAATGAGGGGGAATAGCTCTTTTATAGTTTTGGAGAATACAGAAAATAGGAAGTCTAGCATCATAGATGGAAGAAAATATGAATGGATGGAAACTGGAAATAAGGGCCAGCCACTCCCTCCTTCTCTTAAATTGTAACTAAAATTGTTAATTGTTAGAGTACAACTGCATCTACAAGGACAGAGGTAGCAAACCAAACTGCTGGATAACAAATCAGACTTAGTTATCCTTGAAGAATAGCTTCGTGGTGTAAAGATACTAGACCAGATTCTCTGTGTTCCACCTGCCTCCTTCAAAGATAACAGAATTTCTAGACACAAGAATAGAACAGTGATTAACAGAAGAACTAGATTTCTAAGCTTAACTCATTACAACACGGCTGAATTTCTGAAGTAAGTTCAAGAAAGAGCCATGACTTAGGCAGTTATAACACAAAATCAGTTAATTGTAAGTAGAATCAATTAAAAAAAAGACACAGACTCGTCTGATTATTTAAATTCCAAAGTGTTTTCTAGAGTGCTTGAACCAATTCATAGGTTCATCAGCAGTATATTAATGTGCCTTCAGCATACACTTGGTACATACACTCAAACTGATAAAAGCCAAATGGGCAGAAGAAAGCAGTCTTCTCTTTTTCTTCCTCTGCCATAACAATCTGATTGAATATCTTATTTAAATTCAATACTGTTAAACATTGCCTACATTTCCAGGACATGGTATTGAACCAATGTGATGATGTACTGGTCTACTTTAATTCTTTTGTTCACATTGTGGTAGTCTACACACATAACTACTCATTCTTTTTTGGTATGTGATGATAGGTGATGGACTGCTGGAGTCTGTATTGATGCTATTGATGTGCTAATTTATTGGTTTGTTAATTTCTTATGATTCCATTTTAGACTTTATGAACTGAGAATATAGTCAAAGATCAATTCTTCTACATGGTACACAGTTCTCTTAATGTATCCTAGAATAATATTAGCTTTTGGGAACTGCCAAATTACACTATTGATTCATTTTGAGCTCAAAATCCACTAAATCCCTCAGATCTTTTTTCATAAGAACATTTATCTAGTCATGTTTGCCCTGACCTTTATTTGTGAAGTTGTTTTGTAGAACTCAAGTATAGAATTTAAATTTATTATTATATTTCAGGTTATTCAACAGTGTTCTAGCTTGTGACAATCTTTCATGAATACACATTATATTATGCACTATAGTCATTTCTAAGCTTAATGTTATCTGCAAATTTGACAAGCATGACATCCAGGCTTCCATATATGTCATTAATAAAATTGTTGGACAGACTTATGGGAAACTCCACTAGAGAATATCTGCTACATTGACATTGACACCTGAATAAATATTCTTTGAGACTAGACATTTGACCACTTTCAAATGCATCTATCTCTACTATCATCTAGCCCATAATCTTTCTATCTAATTCATAACATAGAATTGTTGACTTCATCAAATACTTTGCTAAAACCTAAGCATACTCCATTTTTAGTATTCCCATGATTTACTATGTTAATAACTCTATCGGAAAAGGACATGAGAATAGTTTTGTGTGACCTGTTATTCATGAAGTTATGTTTACTAATTTTGCCAAAAATAGAAGGTAAGTTCACTATTGTATTATTTGCTAAATCAATCTTCTATTCCTTTTTTAAAGCTGAAATATTATTTGCCCAGTATAATCCTTTCACTTTCTCAGCATCTTTCACAGATGACCAACAATAGCTCATTAATCACATCTGCCAGTTTTTAATTACTCTGCAATTTAATTTATTCCGGTCTGGTGATTTAAATTCATTGAAAGCAGTAAGATACCTTTTGATTGTACTTTTACTTAACTTTACACTCACTCCTAGACATTTCAAACGTCAAAAGTTTAGTATACTAGGAACAAATGTGCTGGGGAAAAAAACTGGATTATTTTTTAAGCTTAAATAACATATCCTGAATCCCCAGTTCAGGTGGGACTCTTCTAAGGGCTAATCTAAGTATTATTTATTCATTTTTCAGAAAAATGTATATAGGCAATTTAATACTTCAGCAAAAATTGAAATAAAGTGTAATGTTCTTTGGTTCGGTTTTGTTGGGGTCTCTGGAAGCAGCCTTTGTTTCAGTTCAGTAATTACCACAAGTATAGTCCAAATCCTTTGTTGTCTCTATTATCTCTTTCAAAATCTTGTCTCCTTTCCAGGGGTCTGGTTAGCTTTCTTAGAGGCCTATTTCTCTCCTTGGTTCCGAGAGCTTGAGCTCCTGCCGCCAGTCCTTTGTGTTCTCTGCCTCTACCAGCTTCTCCTTTGTGGCTCTCAGTCCCTGTTCATATGCTCCACACTGAGTATAAACCAATCATTATATCATTAGAAACCATTATTTGTTGTAGGATTAAATCAATGCTAAATTAAATTTAACCATTGTCTCCTCAATTCCACTTAGTACCTTGTTTCAAGTTCTGATCCATAACAATAAAGTATTCTCTCTCGCCAACATTATGTGTGTTGGAATTAATACCTAGATTAGACCATCAAATCTTCCATCTTCATGGATAGGATCCAGTACAGAAAAGATGTACATGAGACACAATGAAAATTTTCTTGATTAATGAGTGTTAAGCTCTGAAAGGGTGATGTGTAGAAGTCTGGAAAATGTCCTTTTCTGGAGTTCTTAATAAATAAGATAGATCCTAATTTGCCTGTGATATTCTAGGTGTGTTTCTATTGAAAAGGTGCTTCCCAGCCTTTGGGACTCTATGACCTTGATATACCTTGACTTTTGTAATCCTAAAGAGATTTTCCAAGGAACATGATAATAGGAAAAAAAATCTATCAGAGCTCTTGTGGGTAGGATCTCTTAAATAGTTTAGTTGTATCAATTTTTCTCCCACACTCTTCTCTATGTCAGAATGTGGAACAAATGCTGAAAAGGAAAGCTAATCTCATTGAGTATCAAAATAGCTCCTTATTTCTTTCCATGTGATCCTCAGAAAGATTAATTTTAAGTTCATAGAAATTTTAATTATCATTATTTTCCCTTTTGGAGAGAAAAAAGTGAACTTAAGAACCTATCTCAGCAATCAGGTGTATCTCCGCGTATCACTGTTAACCATTTCCCTCCCATATGAAAAGAAAATTGTGGGCTCATCTAATTATTTTTTTTAAATTGTGACTTCATCCCAGGACAGCTGAAGTATATAGTGAGAAGGCAAGATAGATGTAGAAGGAATAGATTTCATGGTGTGGAAAAAGAGGTAATTTGGAATTGGAAAGCCTTGATCCAAATCCTGGTTCTAATACTTATTACTTGTGTGACCTTGGTCAGACACTTTTCCTTTTGGGTTTCAGTTTCTTCATTTGTAATATCAGGGTGTTGGACTAGATGGATTTTAAGTCCTTTCCACACTAGAATTATGATCTATTTACTTCCTTCAATACATATATTAGTTAGATTGTCCAGATTACAGATGACAAGTTCTGTTAGTGTTTTTAAAAAGACTTCTCACCCCAAAGAGGAGCTTTTGCTACCAGGTGCTGGGGATACAAAGGCAAAAATCAAATAGTTTCTGAAAGTTGCTAATTAGAAGCAGCATATATATAGAGAAGTAAACATATGTATCTATATCTATATCAATATCAACTATCCTTACGTCAAACTGAGATGGTCTTGGTCATTTCCTCTTTCACTACTAGACCTGCTCATCATCCAGAGAAATGAGAGCAGGAAAAAAAAAGAAAAAAAAGGGCAGCTAGTAGTGCAGTTGATAGAGCATCAGCCCTGAAGTCAGGAGTACCTGAGTTCGCATGTGGTCTCAGACACTTAAACACTTCCTAGCTGTGTGACCCTGGGCAAGTCACTTAACCCCAATTACCTCAGCAAAAAGCAGAGAGAGAGAGAGAGAGAGAGAGAGAGAGAGAGAGAGAGAGAGAGAGAGAGAGAGAGAGAAATAAGAGAAGAGTCAAATAGTTGAATCCTTTTTCCTGTGGTGACCAAATTCTTAGTCACAGTTCCCCCTGAAAACTTCCCCAAACACTTATGAAAAAAAAGGTTATTTTCAGAGTTAAAACAACAACTAAATAGAAAGTAATTTTCCCCCTCCCCCACAGGATGCCATACTTTCCTTTCTTTTTTTTAAAAGTTTTTTATTTTTCTAAATACATGTAAAGATAGTTTTCAATATTTATTTTTGTAAGACTTTGTGTTCTAATTTTTTTCCCTCTATCCCTTACTTCCCTCCTCCCCAAAGATAACAAGCAATCTGATATAGGTTACATATATGCAATCCTTTTAAACATATTTCCATATCTGTCATTTTGTTCAAGAAAAAATGATCAAAGTGGGAAAAGCCATGAGAAAAAAACACGCAAACAAACAACAAATTGAAAATACTTTGCTTCGATCTCGACTCTCTCTGGATGCTATTGCCATTTCCTATCCCAAATCTATTGGATCTGCTTTGAATCACCTCATTGATGAAAAGAGCTGAGTCCATTATAGTTGATTATCACATTAACTTGTTACTGTCTACACTGTTCTCTTGGTTCTGTTCACTTCACTCAGTATGCAGGTCTTTTTAGGCTTTTCTGAAATAGAGCAATAGAAAGAAGGACAGTTTGTCTGGACAGGATATAGAGCTTCTGAGGGGGAATAATATATTATCATCCTAGAAAGATTGGTTGGAGCCATTTGTGAAGGGCTTTAAATGCCAAATAGAGAAGTATCTATTGGCAGTAAGGAATCCTTGAAGCTTCTGAAGCAGAGGAATGACATAATAGAGTAGCAGCTGGTGATACCTCCTAGTCTACTCTCCCCTATGGGTATTATCAATTTGCCTCTTTTCCCTGCGGTTGTGTTATTGACCTAGTGGCCTGAAAGTCTGCCAGACCCTGTCATTGAGGAAAACCAAGGAACAACAGTTTTAAATGGAACTAAATGAATACTTTTCTGTTCCAAGCCCCCTCCTTCTCCTTCGCCCACCCCCATCCTATGGCTTTGATGAAAACAAAACACATTTCTAAATTAGGAGCCAATGGGAGTTGTCTGTAAGCCAAGAGTGTCTGTTTACATATTAGCTAACTGTCTGTAGCTGTTATCCAGGGAGTGATGAGACTGAGACAGAAGGGATGTCTTTGCTAGCATTTGTTTACACATTCAATTACAGTGGCAGAATTCCTAAAATTGTATCATCATTAGTATGTCACTTGATTTGGCTCCAGAGATCCAAATATTAAATCCTATCCCCAGCTTCTTTGCATCATAAATCTAGAGCTGAAAGGGACATTAAAGATGGTTCCTTCAGAGGTTATTCAGCTTCTCCTTCATTTGATAGATGAAGATCCTAAGAGGATAGTCTAACAGTTTATAAACTCTTGACTTTCCCAAGGTTGCCACTCAAAATAAAGCTCTGAGCTTTAATTTCCCTCTCTGTAATATGGGGCTATTAGGGAGCACCATTGTGCATACCGTGCCATTCCTGGAGTTAGGAGCACTCATCTTCCTGAATTTAAATCTGGCCTTAGACATTTACTACCTGTCTAATCCTGGGCAAGTTGCTTAATTCTGTTTACCTTAGTTTCCTCATGTTATAGAATGAGCTTGAGAAGAAAATGCAAATTACTCCATTATTTTTGTCAAGAAAACTCCAAATGGGATCCTGAAGTGTCAAATACAACTGAATGACAACAAAAATGGGGCTAATAGTAGCACCTGCTACTTATTGGTTGTGGTGATCTAATGAAACAATATATGTAAAGACCTTTGTGCCATAAAAAGAAAACATCCTTCCCAAACCTTCTGATCTAGCTAAGTTGGCCTTCAAACTGTCACGTGTTCCTCAGCCACTACTATTTCCAAGCCTTTGCAGTGGTGTTCTCTATCACTAGAACATACTCCTCAACTTTTGTCTCATAAAATACCCATGAAGGATTCCCTGACCCTGTTCTTCAGTCATTTCAGTTGTGTCCAACTCTTTATAATCCCATTTGGGATTTTTTTGGGCAAAGATAATTGGAGTGGTTTGCCATTTCCTTCCCCAGATCATTTTACAGGTGAGAAAACTGAGGTAAAGAGGTTGTCACATATCTAGTAAGTATCTGAGCTTAAATTTAATTTTCATGAAGATGAGTCTTCCTGACTCCAAGACCAGCACTCCATCCACTTTCTACTTAGCAGCCCTACTAGCTACTTTCTATTTATTTTGTGTTTTTTTCCCAGTACATACATAGATCTATAAACTTGTGTTGACTTTTCCAGTGGAATGCAAACCCTTGAGATTAGAGATTGTTTCATTTTATTAATCTCTATTCCTCAATGCCTGGCTTAATAAATGCATGCTGATTTATTAATTGATAAATCTGGATTGTACTCTCCCACAAATACATATAACATCAATGGGAGAAATGAATATACAGGGTTCACAAGTAGAGAAGTACATCTGTAGCCAAATTACAAGCGAAGCACAACAGTTTACATCACTGATGTTGCAGATCTTTGCACTGCTCTTATTGACTTGGGTCTTGTGGATTCCACTGGGTGTCATTATACTGTAGTCACTGTGGACTTTTGCTTATGACTTTTCTGAAGTCCTGGCTTAGAGCAGTACTATCTACTTTCTTCTAGAAAGAGCTGAATTGATTACCCTGCAATAAAGAGTAGCCTCTATGATTCTGCTTTCTCAGCCTTGACTCTGAGGAGCATGGAACTGGCCCCAGGATCTCCTACAACTGACAAAAACTCTTCTCCAAAGCTGGATTTCTCCATGTGCTTCTGCTTCAAAATGCAAGAAGAGAAATGACAAGAGAAATCTTGACTTCCCCCAACATCACTCTGAAAAATCTAAGCTGTACAAGGGGAAAGGTGATAAAGCGAACTGTTAACTATGTCCTTCTTCATAATTGTTTCTCTTTTAGATTCTTTTCAAAGATCCAAAGTTAGAAAGGTCAGCTTAGCCTCCCCTTCAAAACTTTCAAGTCTCAACCCCCAGCCAAGATTCCTGGTCCTTTTATATGCAAATGCGCCCCCTCAGAATCTAGAGTTTTTGGAAGCTTGGAAATATAGCTTCTTAAAGTCTGAAAGGGGCACACTTTGACATCTCCTTTTCTCTGTTGTCTGTCCCTTAACTACCGAAACTTCATCAGAAAGATGTTGGAGACTCAGCTGATCAGAGCTTTTCTGTTCAACATCTTGCTGTAGTTATAAGAGCTTTGAACCTTTACAAATCTTCTACACTCGTTCCTCTACTTGAGCAGACTTTTTTTTTTTTTTTCCATATTCACTTTTAGATGACTACCATCAAAAAGTATCTCTTACTAGAACAAGGCTCAGGTGTCCTCTGATGCACTCAGGTCCTCTATAAAACTATTCAGAACTTTGAGTCTATTTTGTTATTCTCTAAGTTAATTCAGTTGTACAAAAGTTACTTTCTTTTTTTATTGAAATGCTCTGATATTTAGGGGCTCACTACAAACATGCTTTGATATTGGTAAAGTTACATCAAGATAAGAAGCATTTATTAAATACCTACCACGTGCTAGGCATTAGTCTAAGTATTGTGGGTGTAAAGAAAGGCAAACAAACAACAACAACAACCACAAAAAACCCCACTAGCATTTGTTCTCAGGGAGTTTACTTAAAGCATAATGGGGGAAACAAGGCAAACAGTTATGTGCTAACAGGATATGTAAAGGATAAATTGGAGATAATCTCAGAGGGAAGGCACCAAGATTTAAAGAAGGATAGGAAGCGCTTCTTGCAGACAGTGGAACTTTAACTAAAACTTTAAAAAACCAAAACCTAAGGAATGCACTTTCTCTTAATCTCTACTTTATAGAATGCCCCTTCTTTCTTTTTCTTTTAATTGCTTTTTTTTTTCTGATCATACATCCACATTAATTTTTTAAATAGACATTTCTTTATGAATCATGTTGGGAGAGAAAACTCGGAACAAAAAGGAAAAACCAGAAAAAAAAAAGAAGAAAAAGGGGGGAAAAAAAGTGAACACAATTATGTGTTGATCTATATTCAGTCTCCATAGTTCTCTCTCTAGATACACATGGTGTTTTCTGTCCAAAATTTATTGGGATTGCCTTGGATCACTGAACTGCTGAGAAGAACCAAGTCTTTCATGACTGATCATCACTAGAATGCCTCTTCTTTCAAGATGCCTCTCAAACACATGTAGCCTTTCTTGATTTTATTAATGGTTATTTGGGATCCTCCACACAAAAGACTTTATATTGTATCATTGACAATTAGGTCATTTCAAACTTGAGCTCAAATCCTACTTCTGACACAAACTTGATGAGGTCAAGTTTCTTAATTTCTCTCAGCTTCAATTTCTTCATCTGTAACATGGGGATAATAATAGCATCCATCCCTCAGGATTCTTTTGAGGATCAAATAAATTAACATATGAAAGATGCTTTGTAAACTTACATAAATATTATTATTTAATTTTCTTTATATATATTTTGTATTTATGTATGCATATACACATATACACACATATTTATACTTACATATATGCCCTTATTGTGTCCCCTCTTATAATGTAATATTTTTGGAGTTGAGACTGTTTTCTTCATAGTATTTGTATTCCCAGTGCCTAGGACAATGCTTGCCACATTGGTTTTTAATAAATATTAGTTGATTATATAAAAAGTCACTAAAATCCTACTTCAATGCCTTATCATACTAGGGTTAACCCTGATTTTTCTAAGCCTATGTTAGGTGAGTGTATACTTTCAGATGTTATACCCAAGTTGGGAAGTCTTCAAGTGTGGTTCAACTGACAGATGATATTTATCATCTGAGGACCAGAGGAACTGGATGGAAAAACATTAAAAATAATTTTATTTATGTTTTATTATAGCCAAAAGTAAGAAACTTGATTCTGGATATCTGGAATCACAAAAATAGAATATCCGTGTAAGTACTCCAAATATCTAGAGTCAGGTTTCTTTTTCTTCTGGCTGTAATAAAACATATATAATTTTGAAAAAAAATTTAAATCTGAGGAAATAAACAAGAAGTACTTTGTTAAGACTCATCTTTTGATTTCCCTCCATTCTGTCTTTCAGATTGAAGCACTGGTGAAGGAGATGCAAAATCCAGAATCAGGAATCAAAATGCAAAACCAGAGGGTCATGATCACTAATATCCCTCATGCAATGACAGGTAGGGATTGGAAAAGATTTGAAGGTATCCTGGAACTGAATGTCTGGAACAGAATGCATTCTTGTCACAGCAGTTGGATTAAGGCATAAACAGGAAGTGATAGAACTTAATTCTAAAATAAGGTTTGGATATTGTAATTGGTGGGAATATAAAGAGATGACTTGAATGTGTAATTTCTTGAAACTTTCTTGTCATTTTTGCTAGAAGGTCATCATTTAAAAGAAATGATATTTTATTTAATACAAATTGTTTTTATGGCAAAACCACTTCTCAAAAATCTGCTAATTCTTTCCTCTTTGCTCTTTCTTAAAATAAAAAAAAAAACAGTTGAGCAAAACTGAATAATGCAATGATCACAAAGGAGTATGTAACATTCTGCATTCATAGTCACCCTCTTTTTTTTACTAAAAAAAATTATTGTATTCAAATATCAAACATCTGAAATTAATTCTGATCATTGAGTTCTATTTTCTATTTATATTGCCACTTTTAATATTATCATGACAATGAGTATGTTGTTTTTTCACTTTTGTATCCTTCACTTTTCATTCATTCAGGATGTCGTCTTATCTTTCTCTTAATTCTTCATATTCATTGCTCATTATATCACAACAATCTTTCATTACATTAATATAATGCAATTTGTTCCATTATCTCCAATTTGAAGATCACCTACTTTATTTTAAATTATTTTTGCTAACATAAAAAGTGCTACTAGGCATATTTTATTTTACATAGAACTTTATATTTGTTTCATTATAGCCATGTTAATTAACATTTCACTGTCAAGTTGCTAACTTCTTCTGTAAGAGATATGAGCCTTAATAGAAACATCCATCTGTGAACTGTGATCACCTATTGTTTCTTTGTGTTTCATTTTGATTTAAGTCCATGTTTTTTGAGAGACATGACAAGTTCCAAGGTAGAGGTTTAATTTTGGTATCACCATTTGTGGGCAAAATATTCTGTGCTAATAAGTCCATTGGGAAAATTGTTTATATTTTCCCTCTTAATTTTTATAAATTTTTATTTTTTATTTTTGATATTGACAATTTGATTTTTTCTCTTTAAAAAATACCCTAATGGTTTTTCTTAGTTTTTATTTTTTTTATTTATTTTGTTCTTCAATATGTTAGTTTCCCCACTCCCCCCCCAAAACCCCAGCCCAATTAAAAAATAATTTAATGATTCTTTTATTTTCAGTTTTGTATCTTGTTTGGTTTTCAAACAATTTTTATATTTAATTCAAAATTTTTGATTTTTTAAGCTTTTTTAGTTGTTGGTGCATTTTATGTTTTTTTCTTTTTTTTGCTGAGGCAATTGGGATTAAGTGACTTGCCCAGAGTCTCATAACTAGGAAGTTTTAAGTGTCTGTCTGAGGCCAGGTTTAAATTCAAATCTTTCTGACTTCAAGGCTGATTCTCTATCCACTGCACCAGATAGTTGCTCCTATCACATATAAATTTGCTAAAATTCTATTAGATAACATTCCTTTTTTTATCTTTTTTGCTAGTTTTGTTTATCTCTAAAAAGGGTTTAAAGAAATTTAAGTACTTAGATGCTATATTGTTCAGTGCATGTGCACTAAATATTGATATTGTTTCATTATGTTCCTTAAAAATGATGCAATATTTTTCTTCTTCTTCTTCTTCTTCTTCTTCTTCTTCTTCTTCTTCTTCTTCTTCTTCTTCTTCTTCTTCTTCTTCTTCTTCTTCTTCTTCTTCTTTTTCTTCTTCTTCTTCTTTTAGCTCTGTTCATTTTAAACTATTGATTTGTCTGGTTTCTTGATTGCTACCTCAGTTAAAAAAATAACTTGAGACAATAAATTTCTTCTTTAAGCCTTCATTTTAACTCTTTGCGAATCTTTGTTTCAAGTGCATTTCTTGTTAAAAATGTATTTTTTGATTCTGCTTTCTAATCCATTCTGCTACCCATTTCTCTTTTATGGGGGAGTCCATCCTATTCACATATAAATTCATAGTCACACTTTTGATTATTATTTTGTTTTTTCCTCTGTCACATTCTTGTTTTTTTCCTTCCTTTCTTTCTTCCTTCCCTCCTTCCCTCCTTCCCTCTTTCCTTTTTTCCTTCATTTTTCTCTCCACTGAATCTTTCCCTAATAATCACTCCTCCAAAATCAGTAACTATTCCCCCCCAAACTCTATGCACCCTCTTAAAAATTCTTCCTTGTCCCTGACTGTTTCTTTGTTATATTTAATGTGTATCCAAATCAAATTATTTGTGTTTTAATATATTTGATCTGATCTAGGTCAGATGGTAGTGAGTTTCATCTGATGTGTACTTCCCACTTTTTTTCCCACCTCTTTTTCACCTCTGTATGCATTTGTTTGGGTGAAATCTAATTATGAGTAGTAAGTTCTTCCTCCTCATTTCTCATTTATTCTCTAAAACATTCCTTTCCCCCTTCCTTTTCTTTCCTCTCCTTTTCTTCAAAATAGAATGGAAAAAATCCCTTGTCTTATATTTGTTCTCTTGACAACAGTAAGATTTTAAAGGAAAACTTGTGTCTTCTCACCTTATTAGAAAGTAAACACTTGATTTAGCATGTTCCAGTGACTCAAATGAAATTATCTTTCTAGATTTCTTTCATCTGTTCTAGTTAAGTATCTGAGGTTCTTCCCTGTTATGATCTTTTAATCAGCAATTCTTTAAAGTTCTCTATTCTATTAAAGAGTTATATCCCTGGTACAGGAAGTTACTTCAGGATATATTATTCTTGGTTATGAGTTTTTTCTTTATGAAATATTGCATCCTAAGATTTTTTTTTCTTTCTATTAGTTACAACATAGTCTTGTATGATCTTGATTCTGGTTTCTTGGTATTTGAATTCTTTCTTTCTGGCTGCTTGAAGTATTGTTATTATTTTTTTAACCTAGAAGCTCTAGATACGTCCCTTCATTATAGCAATTTATAAAAGATTTCTCCCAAAGCAGACCTTAGTGCATTTAGTCTGTCATCATTCTAGATCTCCATGATAAAACTATGCATCTAATTTAGATCATTTAAATTTAAATCACACAGCCTAATTAAACTCTTAGAGTGCAAGACTTGAATAATATAAATACACCTAATTCATTCTGTAGCATGATCTCACTAAAAGTGCAGCCATGTTTTGTGTCTAGGAATAAATTACCCACACATTAATTCTAAGCTAACAAATAAATTATCTAAAGAAAATAGTATATGAGGCATACTGCCAACAAAAGGAAAAAAAAATGAAATCACAGTTAAAACTATAACCATATCTTGAAGTCAGAACGGCTATGGTGTGGCCAAGCCATTAATTGGTGCAATTCATAGGACAAGCAACCAGGAGCAGAAAAGCAGACACCAGCAGCACTTGAAAAATCTCTCTGCTCCAAAAACATTTGTAAAAAACACTAGTTGGAAGCAGAAGATAAAGATTTATATTCCCCTTGCTTGCAACTTTGTGCTTAGCTTGAGATATTTCGCCTAATTTTGCTGTGCTCTATCCCTTGGTTTCCTGACATCTCTTCTTGCCAAGGAATTCTTATAAGTGAGGAAGGTCCAGAATGTAATGATCACCCAGTTTATCTGAGGGTTCCATTGCCCATTCCTTTATCTATGGGCTAGGCAGAAAAACTAATTGGACAACACAACTTTCCCCAGTATCTGTTCCCCCATCCCCTCCATTCTTTCCTACATGATTAGGGTTCACTGCCCCACACCCTGTGCTGTCAAATCCCCTTAGTTTCCAAGTTGATGATGTTCTTAAACCATTCAGAGAGAAAGATAAGTGTTGAGATTAAGAGGGACATCCTGTATGGTTCTGGAGGGAAAATGGGTCCTTTGATCAAAGAAAATGACAGTAATGTCTGTCAAGAAACAGGTTGTTCACAGAATTATTTTTTACAGCTGAAGAAATATCTGGTCTAGTAAGTACTGATGTGGTTCACCTGAATACATGCCAGCAAAGTTCTGCCATTCAATGGTCCAATCACTGTGATCTCTACTCAGTGTCTAAGAACACTTTTATGTTCCCCTAAAGGACTTACCATAATAGCTAGTATCTATATAATACTGTGAAATTTGCAAAGTGCTTTAAAAGTGTTTCATTTGATCTTCACAACAGTTCTATTATTATTCCCTTCCCAATTTTACAGATCAGGCCACTGAGGCAGAAAGAAGTAAAGTGTCTTGCCTAGAGACCCACAGCTAGTAAATGTCTAAGGCCAGACTTCAGTTCCAGTATAGTGCATCATTTAATCACCTTACCAGAGACAGAATTGCACTCAGCAGAGAATCAGCAGAGAATGTCAAATCCATCCAGGGCAGAACTGTCTGCTAAGCAAAGGAACTTCAAAAATATTTCAGATCATTCAAATCCCTATAAGGAAGCACCCAGGTGACCAGTGCTGACAAGAGCAGAGAAAGGCTGTCCCTAAAAATATTGAGGAGGTCAGTGACTTTTACATAGATGGTGTAGGTACTAATGAGTCAAGACTCAGCATAGTTCTTGACCTTTCACATTCTATTAAAATTTATTTTTGAGGATTTTTGGAGGAAACAAGAATTTATTACCTGTTCGTCATAATATTAAGCTCTTTACAAATATTAATTATTTCATTTGATCCTTGCAACAACTCTGTGGGAAAAGTATTATTATTATCTTTATTATCCAGTTGAGAAAGTTGAAGTAAAGGTTAATTGATTTGTTTAGGATCACACAGCTAGTAAGTGCCTGGGGCCAGATTTGAAAATGGAAGTCTCAAATAGTAGCTCAATAATCCATGGAGATACACCACAGAGAATGTTAATAGCATCAAATAACTTGGGTAAATCAAGGGGCCTTCCCCTTGTAATGGTTGTAATGATGAAACAATCTAATTTGGGCTTCCCCTAACCCTAACAAATCCATCTCCACTATATATCCAGGCTGAGATATGACCACAATAGTAGTATATATATTTTTTGTTGTCCTCTTACTTTTATCTGAACATTAGACTTTGTGTTGTTTTTTTTAAATAACATTTTCTCCCAATTACATATAAAGACAATTTTTAACATTCAATAAATTTTTTTTTGAGTTCCAGATGTTCTTCCCTTCTTCCTCAATTCCCCCACCTCGTGATAGTAAGCAATTTGATATAGGTTATACTTGTGCAATCATGTAAAACATTTTAATATTAGTGATTTTGTGAAAGAAAATGAGAACAGAAGAAAAAAAGTGAATAAAATTTTAAAAAGTGAAAAATAGTGTGCTTTGATTTGCATTGTCTATCAGTTCTTACTCTAGATATGTATAGTATTCTTAATTATGAGTCCTTTGGAATTATTTTGGATTCGACAATGCTTTTTGTTCTCCATGTGGTTATCTCCTCTAAAGCTCCCAATACCATTTTCATGTTCAATCTGAATAGGTTCCCCCTGATGATGACCACTTGGCTCCCTATGTCTAGAAGATCCCTAAGCCTTCATTTAATAAACCCAGTCCAAGGATCTCTGATATTCTTTTTATTTGATATCAAGAACTAAATTCTATTCAAGTCAAGCCTAGCCTTATAATTTTTAAATTCCATAAATTTGGGGCCCATGGGAGTTGGTGGGGTCTGACAAAAAGCCTTTTTCTCTTCCTCCTAGTGTGCCCTAACTGGGATATAAAAGAGCTGGTTTTCAATTTCTCTCTTATAAAACTCAAGTTTTAATAACCAAATCCATAATCCCTTCTTGGAAAAGGGATTTTTATTATTGTTATTTTTAAAATTTCTCTCTACCCTTTCACAGAAGCAGGAGTTACAGTACCAGGCCCAAATTCAGGAATATTTATCATTGTGAATTCAAATTTGGCCTCAGACTCTTATTAGTCACTTAATGTCAGTTAACCTCAGTTTCCTCATGTGTAAAATGATCTGGATAAGGAAATGGCAAATTACTCCAGTAGTTTACCAAGTGCAGTCACAAAGAGTTGGATGTGACTGAAAATGACAGAGCAATAATAGAACCTTCAGAGCAGGCCACCTGAGATGCAATGACATTTAAGTACCTGTTTAGCATCTAGGGGGCATATCCTTCCTAGAAACTTTAAAAGCCTATCTTCCCAACTCTAAATAAGAACAAGTGGGGGAAGGCCCATTTCAAGAGACTGTTTCCATATGGGAGAAACACCCTCCAAGCAATCTGAAGCAGGTTATGCACAAGGCGATGGGGCTTGTTCAGGTGATGTTCTAGATGTAGTCAATCTAGAATTCCTTTTATCATTCAGATGATGAACACCCTCCCTTCTCTGTCTTTAACTGGGAACAGGATAAGCATGAAATTTGTCCTTTGAGGGCCAAATCTGTCTTTTTCTTCCTCTGAAACAGTTGCAAGTCTCTTATCTTTACAATTCACAAAGGAGGTACTAGGTTAATCCCCTCATTTTATGCAATTCAGTCTCAATAAATTAATTCAAAAGAACCAATCCAGCAAGAGTGTGATGGTAAATGTTTGAAGACTGGCTTTCTTTTAAAAAGTAAAAGTATACTTTTAAAAGTTTAATTTGCATTTTTAACCTTTACTCCATCATTTTCTTGAATCTAGAAATAGACAAAAAAAAAAAAAAAAACCAAGCCCTGATTTATAAGATTATCTATTTCTTAGGTTTAAATACTCATGCTGAAGATATAAGAAAAGCCAAGACAGGTTCCACCCCGCCCCCTATTTCTGAGTCAGGTCTCTAAAAGCTCAGGTAATATTTAGGCTACAAGAGGTTTATCTCCTTCCTTAAATACTTCTTAATCTCTTATAATACACAAATCCCCAATCAGAATATCCTTGGGGAGGGTGGTTAAGTACAGGAAAGATCTCAGTCTTGGGGAGTAGATGAGTTTGAGGGGGGAAAAGCCAGTATTGCAACCTAACACACTTGAACCAATATGGGGGAATTTTACTTTATATCATTCCTACCTTTCTCCTAAATTATATCCCTAGTAGCTTGGATTTCCTGGGATAACAAATTTAAACTGGGATCTTGATTATATGGCCACTGAAATGAAGTTTGAGAGGAATGGAGCCCCTTTTCCCTTCAACTGGGTTGTCATAAAGCCCATTGAGACTTTATTTCAGTTTCTGTACATACACAGCTAGCTTGGTCTCACTTAATTTCACTTTTGCTAATTTAGTGATGCATTTCCAATAGCAATAAGCCATAGGAAAGAAATAGTGAAATGGGTGGTGTTTTTATTTCTCTTCCTAGGAACTCAACTGGGTTTTTAGAGTTGGCTTTGTCTTCTGTGGTGGCAAAAGGATTGCTGGCTTCTTGGAGGGTTCTCAAATATGCAGCTATCTTGCCTTTCTGTACAGTGACCTGCCAGTGTCCTTCTTTATTCCCTTTTTTTTTAGTGTCTCCAGACTTCTAACTTTTACTTCTGAAGTCCTACAATGAATGGAAATGCTTACTATTATTTGTTGTTGTTGTTTCTTCAACTGCTCTTTTAAATTTTGCTGGGGTGCTTGTGGGGACAATGAAGCTGACTATGACCTTTCAAATTTTATTTGACCCCAAAGTTCTTAACATTTTAATTCCATATTTGATTCTGCTTTGTGTTTTGGAGACAATGAAAGATATAATCTCATTATGGGGGTCTTTTTGTGGGAGCAAGTTGGTACTTTAAAAAGTATGTTGGGGTATTTATTTATTTATTTATTTTTTAGTGTGATAGAATTTGTTCCTATTTATAGGGAAAATTTTTGGTCAAAAAGGGTGATACTGAGAAGATGAGTATAATATTACAAACTTATAAATCCTGCTAGAGGGGAGGTTGAGGTTGGTGAGTTGTAGAGCAGCAGTGGATTAGAGCTGATTGAGTGTTGTAAATCTAGCACTAATATGCTAAATCCCTGGGAGGGCCTAGGCTGCCTAAGGAAAAGCTGAACAGGCCTGGGTCGGAAATGATTATTTTTTTCTGTGCTGAGAAGTGGTAAGGTCAGTGAAATGTTGCACTTCCAGCTTAACTGAGATAAGGCAACCCAGTCTTTAAAAAAATGATCCTAGGAAGATTTATGAACTGATACAGAGTAAACAGTATGCAGAAACAAGACAACAACAAAACCATATATATTGATGTATATACAAAAAAAAAAAATAGAAAGAACAATAAAATGAAATGTCTGCTACTAGCAACTTCACCTTTACTAATGGACAAGATAATACAAGATGGATTATAATAGATCATAGATCCATGCAGGATCCTGTTATAACAATGAAATCAGATAAAATGACATACACAGATATCCAATATATCCTTCACACACACATATGCACAGTGGTATCAGGGAATGTGATTTATACCTAACACTATAGGATTTCTGGGTTAGTTGTTCAGTTGTGTACAACACTTTTCTTTTTAAACAATGGCTTTTTATTTTCAAAATAATACAAAGAAAGTTTTCAATATTCATTTTGCAAAACCTTGTGTTCCAAATTTTTCTCCCTCCCTTCCTCCATCCCCTCCCTGGACAGCAAGTAATCCAATATATATTAGACATATACAATACTTCTATACATATTTCCACATTTATCATGCTGCACCAGAAAAAAAAATTAGGTTAAAAAGAAAAAAATGAGGGAAAAAAAAAACAAAAAGCAAGCAAACAACAACAAAAAGGTGAAAAACCTATGTTGTGATCCACACTCAGTCCTTATAATCCTCTCTCTGAACGCAGCTGGCTCTCATATCACAAGTCTATTGGAACTGGCCTGAATCACCTCATTGTTGAAAAGAGCCACATCCATCAGAGTTGATCATCACATAACCTTGTTGTTGCTGTGGTTTACAGCTCTTTGTGATCATATTTAGGTAAAGATATTTAGATGATTTGGTATTTCTTTCTCCAGTGCATTTTACAGATGAGGAATTGAGGCAAACAGAGTTAAGTGATTTGTCCCAAGTCACACCACTCATATTTGTCTAAGGCTGGATTTGAAGTTCCGTCCTTCTGATTGAAGTTAGAGGAACGAGGATATACTAGTGAAGGTGAGGATAGTGGTAATAGGAAGTTTTTGTGGTGTAAAACCAGACTCAGAGCTTGGCTTAAAATCATAACCCCTGAACTTTCTTAGTTTTCTCCACCTCCAACATCCTGAGATTTTCTAGTTGCTGTTAAAATAGAAGATAAAGAAAACATCTGCATTCTTTAAGTCAGGTTGAATGAAAGTTAACTCAGCAAACCTGATAAATTCTGGTGCCTTAGAGACATCTCTCTCTCTCTTTTTTTTTTTTTTTTTTTTTTTTGTCATGGAGCCCTTTGACAATCTGGTGAAACTTATGGACCCCTTCTCAGAATAATGTTTTAAAATATATAAAATTACAAAGAAAACAATTATATTTAAAAAGAGCTATTAGCATACTTAAAACAAATGAACAGATTCATAAAACCTCGGTTAAGAATTCTTTCAAGAGACAGGGGAAACAAATCTATCTTGCACAGCCAGTATTGTAGATAGAAAACCAGACCAGACCAGAGGAACCTGAGCCAGCCTGCTGGTCTATGTCTACAGATCAAGTTGTCCAGTTGTGAGTGACAGGATAATCTTATAATTTGATCTATTTCAGGAAGTTGTCAAGTGGGAGCAAAATTCTAGGGCTCCTTGGGTGACATGATATAATTAGTTTAATGTCAGCAAAGGACACTATAACAGTCTATACTTTGCCATGTGACATTCACAAAGAGTGACTCTGGTATTTTAAGTGGAATTTCAGATGGAGAGTCTTAGACCTGTAAGAAATGATTATGACTGCAGAAGGCTAAGGGGGAAAAGAGACAATGGCATCAACTGGTAATAATATGCCGTAAATAAAATGAACTTATCTCAGTGGCTGAATTGGGTATAAGCATGATACTGTCAAAAGATAGGATTGGGAAAAGACATGGGACTGTCCATGGTGGCTCAGTGGATGGAGAACTGGGCCTGTAGTCATGAAGATCTGAATTTAGATTTGGCCTCAGACACTTCCTATCTGCGTGACAAGTCACTTAATCCTGTTTGCCTCAGTTTCCTCCTCTGTAAAATGATCTGGAGAAAGACATGGAAAACCATTCCAGTATCTTTGCCAAAAAGACCCAAATGAGGTCACGAAGAACTGGACACAACTCAAAAATGAGTGAACAACAATAAATCCAAATTTAGTCAAAATTGTAAATTGGTTAATAAAGTAGAAGGTGTGTAAATCAATCATTATTCAACAAGTGGCTTTGCTCCTCTGGTACCCCTTGTATCTTCTCTGAAGATGAAAACATTAGATCCAGGGAACTAAAGTTTTATTTTGAAACCTCTATAAGACTACACTTTTTAAAAATGTTATATAATGCCACTAAATCTCTGCAGGTTTTGGCTTCTGAATCTATTATATTGGGGGATTTCACTGTTGTTTTGCTAGTTCCTTACCATGGAACCAAGGGCAATACTTTCAGTCTTTAGAAATTGAGATGGTTGTTGAAAGATGTAGCCATTCTTTTTATTTTTTTATTGTAAGGAATGCTACATTGGAATGTCTAGTTTCTCCTTTCTTTCCAAGCTTTTCAGGATGTTCTCTGTAAGTTATTGACTTTTTAAAAGTCCATATTTTGTTTATATTGAAGAGATTGAGTTTTTTCCCTGGAGATGGCATTCTAGTCTCATAAGACTGCAGAATGATGGGAAAGGATATTTGTTTCATGAAGCTTTTCTTGATCCCTCTCAATAGTGCTATCTTGTGATAAATAATATAATATCACATGTTAGGTTCTAGAGGATATCAGAATCTATCTTATTTTGCTTTTACCTATTTTCATTCAGACTAAAATTCATAAAACAGAGACTAAGTTTTATTTAACCTGAAAGAAAATATAGAATGTATTTTTGGAAACTTTTAAACTTCTTGATAGTCAGCACAATTTTAAAATTCTTGTTCCCTTCCTGGAAGATATTTAACAATTCTTCTATCTTCCCTTAGGACCTATACAGTCCACATGACTCACAGTAATAACAGAGTTTGGTCTGGGTTACTTCTTGATACAGATTGTTCTTTGCTATGCTAATTTAATACCAGGGGATTCTGCAGGTGTCATTGAGGACATGTACAGTTTCCTCTCTACTCCCTTGGTCTCTGGTGATTCAATTAGCCATATTATTATAAAGATTAATTTGTTTTAGCCTAGAGGCAACATAATGGCCCTTCAAATGTTATTCTTTAGTCTGTTTTAATTTTGGAGTTTTTATAAAAAGTTAAGAGTACAACCACAATCACTTAAAGCCCAGATTGAGGGGAGGGGTAATTCCTAATTGTTAGTATTCTTACGAGGTGCTAAGTGAGTTGAATTTAGGAGACAGTGATTAAATCCAGTTTAGCATTGATTTAATACTACAACAAATAATGGTTTCCTAGTGATATAATGATTGGTGTATACTCAGTGTGGGATATATAAGGAGGAGGTCTCAGGGCCAGGAAAGACAAGCCCACTAAAGGAGAAGCCCACTAAAGGACAAACACATTAGAAGTTCTGAGAGCCTCAGCAGGATTCAATTGAGGAGATTCACAAGCCAGAGAAGCTTAAGCTCTCCGACCCAAGACTACAGAAAGCCTCTAAGACAAAGTAGCCGAGCCCCAAGGGAAGGAGATGAGACTTTGAAAGAGACAGTAAAGGATTGGGACTTTAACTTCTGGCTGCATTTGAGGTGATTATTACACTGAACTGAAACTAAGGCTGCTCCCAGAAGCCCACCCCCCCCTCAAGAAACCTGCTCCCAGAGAATAATATATTTTAGAGAAGAACATTACACCTAACATTCAGGTATTGGTTTGCTTAGCTACCTTAATCAAAAGATATTTATCAGTAATTTCTAGATTTGTTGTTTCCTTAACTATAAAATGAAGATAATAACAGCATTTACTTTGCAGGGTTTTTTGTTTTGGTTTGTTTTTTTTTTGAGCATAACATAATATTTGTAATATAATTAGTTCAGTCCTTGACATAAAGTAGGTACTATATAAATGATTATTTCTTTCCTTTCCCCTGTTTCATCTTTTTGGTGCTTAATTGTTGCTGCCACAAAAGTAGTGTTTCAGTAGAAGGAAAAGATGCTAATTTATATTTTCAAAATTTCGTTTCTTTTTAGAATGTAAGTTCTTTGAAGGTAGAGACTGATATATATTTTTTGTATTTCTAGAACCTGTACACATTCTTTGCATATAATAAGTACTTAATATTGTTTATCACATCAAACATCAAAAAATAAATTTCTTCACTTGTTGGAAAGCTTGTTGCCAAAACTAAGTGAAAACTCAGTGAAAAGCTCAGTTCTCAGTGAGAATTGGTGAAAACTCAGTAGGAAGCTCAAAGTAGACTCTTGTAAACCATGCCCAAATGTTCTCGCAACTAGTCTTAAACTATATTACACATTTTTTAAATTTCTTAATAGTATTTTATTTTTCCAAATACATATAAAAATAGTTTTCAACATTCATTTTTGTGAGATTTTGTGGTCCAAATTTTTTCCCCCTCCTTTTCTTACCTTCCCCTTCCCCAAGATAGTAAGTAATCTGATATAGGTCAAACATGTAAAGTCCTTTTAAACATGTTTCCATGTTTTGTTCTTTTCATCTTTTGAGTTCTTCCCAATGCTCAAGTTAAGATTCTGAATAATCTTCAGAAGACAAAAGGAAGATATTCCTCCTGTCTCCAATACTGGGATATATTCTCCCATAAATACATATCTCATAGTGGGAAGAACAAACATACACATAGAATACACAAATAAATAGACCAACAGTTAGTAAATGCATGTGGCCTAAATAATTCAGATTTTTGGGTCCCTCATCTTTTCTTCTCTCAGGTTATCTTTATTTTGGTCTCCTAGATATAAAGTCTCTGCTGGGCACGTCTTTTAGCCAGACTGTCTGTGAAAGTTTATCTTTGCATTTCATCTTATATTGGACAAAGCCTTGCTCAATTCACACAGATACTCTGGTTTTGCCGTAATTTACTAGGCCTGCTTCCTATTGGAGATGGTGTTTTCTACTGGGGGAGTGGTCTCTGCTGCAACAAGTCCTGGCAATTGAAAGAATAGAGGAGGAGATGGATTCTCTGTTCTCTCAAAGGTTGAGGAACATTTGTGGTCAAAGACCACATCCTTTTCTTAATCCCAAAAGCTTACATTCTTCAGCGTTTTCCATTTCTTCAACTAATCCCTACATGGTATGTCTTGCTTTATTAGGGATAGTTTTTCATCCTATAATCCTATGATTTCATCAAATGACTGAAGAAAATCTTCCCACTTCTCAAAGAGGTAACTAAGCATAGATACTTTTGGCACTTCATTTAATACCTTTAAACCTTTTTTTAAAATTAAAATTTAAATACCTTCATATTCAAATACCTTATTATTTGACCTTTACTAAGCTGGGGGATAGAATATCAATTCATTAGAGGTATCCTGATCAGGCTTCTTTTTCTATCACATGAATATTTCCTTTTCCCCCAATGACAATAAAGAAAAAATAAAAAATATGAAAAAAAATTAAGTAATGAAAAAAGGATGTTTTGATCTTCATTCAGAGTCTATCTGTTCTTTATGTGAATAAGGATAGCATTTTCCTTCATGAGTCCTTTGTACTTGACTTGGATCATTGTGTTGCTAAGACGAGGTTAGTCATTCATAGTTGATCATCTTACAATATTGCTGGCACTATGTACAATGTTTTCCTGGTTCTGTTCATTTCACTTTGCATCAGTTTGCATAAGTGTTTCCAGGTTTTTCTGATATCTGTCTTCATCATTTCTTGTTGCACAATAATATTCCATTACATTCTGTACTACAGCTTGTTCAGTAATTCCTCAATGGACGGGATCTTCTAAATTTCTAATATTTTATCACCACAAAAAGGGCTGCTATAAATATTTTTGCACATTAGGTTCTTTTCCCTTTTTTATGATTCCTTTGAGATATAGACCTAGTAGTGGTATTATTGGATCAAAGAGTATCCTTTGATCCTTGGTTCCCTTTTGGGCATAGTTTCAAATTGTTCTCCAGAATGGTCTGATCAGTTCACAATTCCATCAACAGTGTATTAGTATCCCAATTTTTTTTCACATTCTCTCTAACATTTATCATTTTCCTTTTTTGTTATATTAGCCAATCTGAGATGTGTGAAGTGGTACCTTACAATTGACTTAATTTGTATTTCTCTAATCAAAAGTGATTTAGAGAACTTTTCATATATTTATAGATGACTTTGATTACTTAATCTGAAAACTGCCTGTACATATCCTTTGAACCATTTATCAATTGGAGAATGACTTGTATTCATATAAATTTGACTCAATTCTCTATATATTTTAGAAATGAGGCCATTTGCTGTAAATATTGTTTCTCAGTTTTCTGCTTTCTTTTTAATCTGGATTGCACTGGTTTTGTTTATGAAAAACTTTTTAATTTAATATAATCAAAATTCTCTGTTTTACATTTTGTAATGCTCTCTATCTCTTATTGGCCAACAGCCTATGATTCCCTTAACTTCTTCAAGAATTTGGATGCTATACTACTTGGTATTATGTTTAGTAATGATATTCATTGTCTGTGGTACTTATGTTTACTTCCTTATCTTTTAAAATTAGGCCTATTTTTGCTTTTGTCTGAGATCAGAATTGTTATACCTTCTTTTTTTAACTTCAGCTGAAGCACAGTCGATTCTTCTATAGCCCCTTACCTTTACTGTGTGTGTGTGTGTGTGTGTGTGTGTGTGTCTGCTTCACATATGTTTCTTATAAACAACATACTGTAGGATTCTAGTTCTGAAATGTTTTTGATAATGATCAAATCAATCACAGCTCTATCAAGAGCAATTAATGTTCCTATTTTCCTGAAATCCCTCCAACATTTGCCAGATTATTTCCTCTTGATTTGTTTGAAATTAAAATTAAATCTCACTTTGTAATTAAGAGAAAATGATTTTTTCTTCCTTCTACTCTTGCCCCATTGGGAAAAACAAGCAAATAAACAAACAAAAAATTTGTAATAAATATGTATAGTTAAACAAAATAAATTCTTTTGTTGACCATATTCATTGTGTCCAAAGAAAATATGTCTCATTCTACAACTTGAGTCTGCTATCTTTCTGTGAGGAAGTAAATAGTACACTTCATTAATCTTTTAGACTCATAGAAGGTCATTGCCTTGATCAAATTTTTTATTGCTTTCGAAGTTATTCACTTTTACATTAGTATTGCATAAATTGTTCTCTTGATTCTGCTTATATTTGTTATCATCAATTTGTATAAATTTTTAAAATTGTTTTTATGATATTGATGTTATAATATACATTATTTTTCTGGTTTTGCTATTCCCTTTGCATCAATTAATACAAATCTTTCTGTGTCTCTGAAATAATTTATTTCCTAATTTCTTATATTACAGTTTCATTCCATTCCATTCATATATTTATTCAGTTATTTCCAATTGGTGAACATCCAATTAATTCCCAGTTTTTTGATTTAAGAAAACTACTGCTATAAATATTTGTGTACCTTATTTTTCCTCTTTCTTTGATCTCTTTGGGGTATAGGCATAGCAGAATGATTGGTGTCATTCATGGGTCCACCAATAATGCATTTGCCCATAGCCCCTTCAACATTTGTTGTGGGATTTTTTTTGTCATCTTTGCCAGTTGGAACCTCAGAATTGTTCCAATTGTATTTCTCCAATTATTAATAATTTAGATCATTTTTTATATCTTTTAGATTGTTTAGATTTCTTCTCTTCAGATCTGACATATCCTCAGACCATTTATCATGGGGAGTGTCTCTTATTCTTATGAATTTGACACAGTTCCTTAAATACCTTGGAAATGAGACCTTTATTAGAAGATGAAGATCACTCCTCCCCCAGTTCATTGTTTCCCCTTTAATCTTAGTTTTACTAGATTTGTTAATGCAAAAAAGTCTTTTATTCTTATGTAATCAAAATTATTCATTTTAACTTCTATGATCCTTTCTATCCTTTGTTTGGTCATGAACTTTTCTTCTATCCATAAATCTGATAGGCAAGTTTTTTCTTGTTTCTCTAATTTATGATGTGAACTTTTATATCTTAGCCATGTATCCATTTGGAACTATCATGATATTAAATGCATCATTATGCTTGTATGTAATTCATGTAACATTTATTTTTTCTTTTTTTGTCATCTCTGTCAATCTGGTTTGGTGTGAGATGGAGCTTGAAAAATGCTTTAATTTTCATTTCTCTATTAGTAATTTAGGACATTTTTTTCTAATTTTCAAATATTTTATTTCTTTCATTTATGTGTAAAAACAATTTTAACATTTGTTCTTTAAATTTTTGAATTTCAAAATCTCTCTCTCCCTTCTACCTCTTTCCCCTCATTAAGAAGGTATGCAATTTGTTCTAAGTCATATATGCCCAGTCATGTGAAATAGAACTTTTTTCCCCCACGACGAATGATATTTTGATTTTTTTTTTCTTTGAGATAGAATTACATTAACCTATTTAACATGTAAAGGACTGCTTGCCATCTGGGGGAGGAAATGGAGGGAGGGAGGGGAAAAGTTGGAACCGAAGTGAGTGCAAGGGATAATGTAAAAAATTACCCTGGCATGGGTTCTGTCAATAACAAGTTATTTAAAAATTAAAAAAAAAAAAGAGAGATAGAATTACATTGCTGTATACATATTTCTCCCTTTGATAGAAAGGTGGTGGACTGTGGGTATGGACTGTGGGTATAGACTATTTTATATGCTGTTTGATTAATCTGTTTTACTTTATCTCTAGTATAAGGGAGAGATTGATAGTGTAGAGAGTGTACTGGGGAATTACATGTATGTATATATTATATATGTGTGTTTATATACATATACATCTGTACACATGAATACATATTATTTTAAAATTTAATTTAATTGTGCATGCATTTACAAACATATGTATATACACATGCAACATATATTCATAAAATACTAGAAATAAATCCCTTACAAACATCAGCCTGACATAGGTGAAAATGGGTTAATTTTCTATATGTACAATACCTATGCTTTTTCCTCTTTACTAACACATTCCTTTTAAATGTTGTATATTTGAGTGGTTTTAAGAGAGAAGTCTCGGAACAACTATTTTTTGCTAAAGGCTCTTTTCAAACTAGTTTTTTTGGATTTCTTCTGTCTTGTAGGAAATGATATCTTACAATGGATTGCCCAGAAGCTTTGGATTGACAACCCAGGTGAGTTCCTTTCCTCCTTCCTCTCTTATCTTTCTTCCTTCTTACTTACTTATGTTATTTTAGGCTCTTCAGTAGATTCTAAAGAAGTAGGAGATATGGTCCTGCTTTGAAAAGTATATGCCCTGGGGCAGCTAGGTAGGGCAGTGGATGGGGCACCAGCCCTGAAATCAGGAGGACCTGATTTCAAATGTGACCTCAGATACTTAACACTGCCTAGCTATGTGACCCTGGGCAAGTCACTTAACCCCAATTGCCTCAGTAAAAAAAAAAAAAAAAAAAAAAAAAAAAGTATATGTCCTAATGCCTATAGATTGGGAATGACTAAAATAATCTGTGCTATATAATTATAGTGGGATGTTATTGTGCTATAAGAAATGACAAGCAGTATTGTAATGGGCTGAGGCTTGAGTTGATGCACGGAGGTCCCAAGCACATGAGGCTAAATAGTAATTGGACTATACTCTATTAATATATAAGCTTGGAGAAAGAATGGCCCCTGCCCACTCTTTGTGCAAGTCCTGATGTATTGTATAGGAAATGATGATTTTGGTGGGTGGAGGCAGGGGAGTGGAAAAGAAAGGGGAGGAGAGACTTTTGGGATTTGCCATTGCCGCGGTTGGCTCAGCTCACATCTCTCTCTGTTAGCTGGCTTCCTGTCGCAACTGCCTATATTTGCTATCGCAATCTTTCTTGCCTATATTTGCTATCGCAATCTTTATTCACCTCTTCACTTCAATAAATATTGAAGATTTTCCCCTTAACCTGAATTCCTGACTCCGGCTGATTTTAAATACACGGTCATTACACAGTATATCCCAAAGAGGTCTTAAAGAAGGGAAAGGGATCTGTATGTGCAAGAATATTTGTGGCAGCCCTCTTTGTAGTAGCCAGAAACTGGAAACTGAGTGGATGCCCATCAATTGGAGAATGGCTAGGTAAATTGTGGTATATGAATATTATGGAATATTATTGTTCTATAAGAAATGACCAGCAGGATGATTTCAGAAAGGCTTGGAGAAACTTACATGAACTGATGCTGAGTGAAATGAGCAGGGCCAGGAGATCAACAACAATACTATATGATGATCAATTCTGATGGACCTGGTCATCCTCAGCAGTGAGATGAACCAAATAAATTCCATTTGTTCAATAATGAAGAGAAGCAGCTACACCCAGAGAAAGAACTCTGGGAAATGAGTGTGAACCACAACATAGCCCTGTTTTTGTCCACTTGCATTTTTGATTTCTTTCTCAGGATGATTTTACCTTATTTCTAAGTCTGATTCTTCTTGTGCAGCAAAATAACCGTATGGACATGTACACATATATTGTATTTAACATATGCTTTAATATATTTAACATGTCTGGGGGAGGCAGTGGGGGGAAGGAGGGGAAAAGTTGGAACAAAAGGTTTTGCAGTTGTTAATGCTGAAAAATTACCCATGCATATATCTTGTAAATAAAAAGCTATTAAAAAAAAGAATAACAAGCAGGATGGTTTCAAAAAAATCTGGAAAGACTTACATGATCTGATGCATAGTAAAGTGAATAGAACCAGGAGAATATTGTACAAAAGTTAATAGCAATATTGTTTGATAAAGAGTTGTGAATGACGTAGCTATTCTCATCAATGAAATGATCCAAAACAATCCCAAAGGACTAATGATAACACATACTATGCCCCTCCAAAGAAAATAAAGAAGCATACTTTATTATTTTTTTCATTTTTTTCTTTTGAATCTTTTTGTAAAAAATGACTAATATGGAAATGTGTTATATGATTACACATGTATATATGATTGTTTACCATCTCACAGAGGGGAAAGAATAGGGAAAGAAGGAAAGTTGGAATATGTGGGGGCTGGGGGTAAATATGTACATATGCATATATACATATATATGTGTGTATATATACACACACATACACATATATCCATCTGTACATACACAAGTATACCCTAGATGTGGGGGAGTATATGTGTATCTGTGTGTATGTGTATAGCATGTTGTCTCTCCATTCAAACATAAGCACCTTGAGGACTATTTAACCTTTTTCTTCTACTTTACCTCCTAGCACAATACCTGGCAGGAGCTCATGCTTAAAGAAAGCTTCTTGTTTCTTTCTTGATTTCTGTTTTTTCACAGAGATCCCTATAACCTAGTTAGACCTTTTCATCTTCGGATAGTGCATCAAAAAGTGAGGGTTCTTTAAGTTAAATTCATTTCTTCCATTATTTGAATGGTAGTGAGGAGCAAAGTGCTTATGGAATTTGGTAATAGGATTTCTGAGCACTTACCCAATCTGTCTCTGAGTATGAACTGCTTCTTTCTAGAGGCGCAGAATTTGGGGAATTTCGTTGTCAAGTATGGCTACATTTACCCCCTGCAGGACCCCAAGAATCTCATCCTCAAACCTGATAACAACAGTCTTTATCGATTTCAGGTGAGTTATATCCTTGACTAATACTAACCCTTCCTGACCCCTGTAGTGCTATTCTATTCTTACTTAAGAAGCCAAAAGATTAGTTTCATATCTTTATAAATCAGCATCATTGGAACTTAAATACCAGTGAAAGAAGAAAATGGTAACTGACAATTTAAAAGTCCTATATGCAAAGCTATTCTTAGGCAATCTGGAAACTAAGAAGACCCTGATAAATCACCAAGCATAATTTTTCTGATTCCTTTTACAGACACCTTATTTCTGGCCCACTCAGCAGTGGTCAGCTGAAGATACGGACTATGGTAAACACTTTTCCTTTCTTCCCCCTCTCCACAGTAGGCAAATTATTCTTTTCTTTAGGCTTTATATGCTATTGCTTCCTCTTTTTCTGGAGTGGTGGTGGAGAGACAACTGTATCTCTGATTTCATTGGTTTGGGAATTTGTCCATTGTGGAAATATGGATGGAGATATGCAATCCTTCCGTTGATTTATAATCTTAGAAAGGTGCTTTGGACTATGGTCACATAGTCAGTATATCAGAGGCAAGAATAGAATCCAAATTTTGAATGCAGGATTGACTTTCTTGATCTTAATTAATTAATCTTAATTAGTCAGTTATGTAGCATTTATTAAATACCTAATATGTCTACTATATTCTAGGCATTATGCTAAGTACTAGATGTACAAAGAAAGCAAAAAACAATCCCTCTTCCCAAAAAACTCACAGTCCAATAGGGAAGACTGTGCAAATATGTACCAACTAGAGATATACAAGATAAATTGAGAGTAGTCTCAGATGGAATGCTTCTTAAGAGCTTCTTGATATCCACTAAGCCCTGCTACCTTATTTCTTCATTGATTTGATATTTGTTCAGTTATTTTAAATATTAATTATATGTAATTATTTAAATAATTAATATAAAATATGAAATTAAACAGCAAAATCATAACCCAAATTAGTATTATATATGTCTTTCCTAAAAGCCTGTACATATATTAATAATTATTTAATGTTATATGTTATTGTTTTTATATTGTTTATACTTGATCAGCTAGCTAATGTTAGTTTAGGAGGTCAGCTCACAGAGAATCAGAAGTGTATCTGCTAAAAATTCTCTTTGCAATCCTACTAAACCACCTCTAATTTTAGTGTATCATTTTCCAGAGAGGGGCTGAAAAACTACTTTTGGATGATGGAATATAATCTATTTCTTTTTTTAGCTATCTATTTAGCCAAGAGAAATATCAAGAAGAAAGGAATTTTAGAAGAATACGAAAAGGTACAGAGATGCTTTAGAACTGTGTTTTTGTTGGTGAATGCTGATTCTCAGTAGATACTTTTTTTGTCCTTCCCTCCTCCATCTCAATTCTTTGTGGTTCCTATTTACACTCCCCTAAGAATCTGCCACCATTTATAACTCATCATCCAGGTGTACTGTCTGCAGCTGGTAGGAAGTGGGTATAAAGAATCAGAAACTTTTTATCAGCTGCTGGTTTTTGAGTCAAAAGCTTTGCTTCTGGGCCTGCTTTGCATCATGTGTTACTCAGTGGTCTATGTGGTATGATTTGAGAGCTACTAGGGGATCTTGCTGCTCTGTCTAGATTTCCAAATGAACACCATCTAACCTTTAAGAGGTTGGAATTTTGGATAGATAGTGAAAATACTGTTATTGCTCCTATATTTTAAAAAGGTTAAGTCAGTGTTCTGATAGAATCAAAGACTTAAAACTGAAAGGGATTGTAGAAACTCTCTAGTCCAACCCCCTCATTTTGCAGAAAAATCAACTGAGATCCAGGTTGATTTGAGTAACTTTTCAAAAATCATATGGGTAATCTCATTTAAATGGTCTAGGCAAGTGACTGTTAACTATTTTGCATAACTAATTTGATTCTGGGGTTTTTCCCCTTCTTTGATATGCTTTTTTTGGTAGGTTTTTATTTTTAAGAAGTAGGTGAAAGTTTGTTCTGATATATTTTGAAGAATTTAACATTATTCCTAAGGTAAGATTTCTCTCTTGAGATACCTTGTGTCGCACACCTAGAGTAAGCAATCCCTGTCTAGACACAATTCAGTTTAGCTGAGTCAGGAGAGTCCCCTGCTGTCTTGTCTCCTGCATTGTATGGTAACATGTATTGTTAGTTCTCATTTTGTTCTTCCTGTTCTAGGAAAATTACAACTTTTTGAACAAAAAGATTAATCATAAATGGGACTTTGTCATCATGCAGGCCAAAGAACAGTACAAGTAAGTAAAGAAAAAACATTTTCTTACCCTGTTTGCTCCTCCCCCTCTATTGACAGAGACCCATGTTTTTCAGCCTCATTCACCCTAACAGTTCCATGTCCTAAAATTCAACAAATGTTCACATTCAGAGCCCTCTGCTTAAGCAAAGGGAAAGAGAAAGATTAGATAATACAAAATTTCTGGTAGCTTAGAGCTTGGGGATATAAAACATGATGAGTCAAAATGTTAGGTGAGGCTCAAGGCAGGAAAGGTAAATAGATTGTAATAGACGTAGAATTTGAGTTGGGTTTCAAAGTTTGGGTAGGAATTCAACAGATTTTTGGGAAGAAGTAGGGGCAGGAGAAGAATCAAGAAGACATTCCATGGAGATGGATCAATATGAGAGAAAGAAAACCACAGAGATGGGAAATTATAGGGCCTGAATAGGGAACAGTGAGTAATCCAGTTTGTTCAGAACCTAAAGGAGCTGTATTAGAGAAGTGTGAGAAAGGCTGGGAATGAAAGATGACATTAGATTGTAGTGGGTCTTGAATGTCATTAGGAAGGAACGAAGAATACAAATATTTATTAAGGAACTGCTAAGTGCTTTAAAATATAACCTCATATATAAATACAAATATATTTGATCCCCACAACAATCCAGGGAAGTAGGTGCTATTATCATTCTCATTTTTCAGTTAAGGAAACTGAGGCAGACAGAAGTCAAATGACTTTTCTGGGGTCACACAGTTAGTACATGTATAGGGCCATATTTGAACCCACTGTGCTACCTAGGTATAAACATCCATTTCCTTCGTAGACAATTTATTCAGGAAATGAAAACTTGTTTAATATTAAATATTAGCAAATATATTTAAGAAGAAAGTCTCCTAATTATATCAACTATTTGCAAATTGCTAACATTAATTAGCAATTAATATTAAACATTAGCAAAATATATTTAAGAAGAAAATCTCTCGTAAAAAAAACCAGAATATTTTGCACAAAAATGACTTTTTTGATTATCTCCTAGTTTGGATTCATCCACATCACTGCTTCCCCTTCAGTGTTGTAGATAATTGAAAACTGAGGATGTTTGCAAGGCTACCTTGAATAATAGAAATCCCATGGTTCTTCAGAAGCATCTATTACCCACTTATCCTTTAGCATGCACAAATAAGCATACCTAGTAGTAAATATAATTAGCTTAGCTCAGTTATGTTGATTTAAAAAAAAAACAAAAACCAACAGAACACTAAGCAGTTGAAGCTATTTACTCAGCCTGACTCTGTGCATTATTCATAATGTGCTATATGGAATATAAATCTACTGCTTTGTTTTTCATAGCATAATTCATTATTGCACATTGTGCTTTTGGCTTCTCTGTGAAAATATACATTATGGAGAATAAGCCAATAGTACCATTCTTAGTTAATGCTTCTGAATTCTGACACGGTAACATTGATCAGCCTTTCTTATGGATTTGAGTAGATGTCATTCCCTTGTAGCAGTAGAGTGCAGGATAATTTTCTGATGTTGATATATGCTGGACACAAAGAAGAATAAAGACAAGAATGAAAATCCTTTTAAAATAAAACAAGGCTTCAAAAAACCTCTGTCCTAGGGACCACAATGTTATATGATAGAACAGAATCAATAGGCAGGAAGATAGGTAAATTCCTAGAGGACACTCTAATCCATCAGAAGACTGTGGATATTGATCTTTTATTGCCAGTCTTACTTCATTGTTGATTTTTGTCATTTTCCCAACATACAAGGGAAAAATAAACTCGTCAGAAAGTTAGATTTCATCTTAAGATTTGTTGTAGTGTGAAATCTGAGTTGAATGTAGGACAATCACTGGCCCTGCTTCTGAAGTCATTGTCCAAAGGAGCAAACATTGTGGAGACAGGATTTTGCAGTTGCTTCTCTAGGTGCTATAGCCCCTGCTTCCTTAGATGCCAAATTTCTGAATATCCAGAAAAGAGATTTTTACCACCAGAGTCCTTGGAACCATTAAATTACTCGATATTAGGAGCAGATATGGTGTTATTTATGGAAATGACAATAAAGAAGATGCCTTGCCATTTGATGCTGCCCAAAAGGATGACCGGCCCTTTCAATCTGATTTGCAACTGAAATTTCCTCCATTTATTGTCTCCTTCAGTCTCCCATTAGAATATGAGCTGCTTGAGAGTAAGAATGTTTTTTACTTTACTATTTGTATCCTCAGTGCTTAATATATTTTTTGTACTTAGAAAGTACTTAATAAATGCTTCTCATTCATTCATTTATTCAATTTCTGGTATCAAGATTGAATAATTATTAGCATAGGCTATTTTTGCTGGGCAAGAAGGATGGGGAAGGGAGGGAGGAGGCAAGTTATCAGGAACGGGGACAAAAACTCATCTTAAATAAACAAATCACCATTGGTCCTACACTTTGTTATTGGCTTTGCAGAACTGAGAAAGAAAGAAAGAAAGTGGACAGGTATACCTTGGATTGTCAAGAAAAAGCTTATTGGCTGGTCCACCGATGTCCTGTGAGTAGATCCATAACTAGAAATTATTTTACTTGGGGAACAAAGAGAGGGGAGGGGCAAAGATACTATGGAGGACAATCTAACTGAGGTGATGCTTGGAACAGGATAGGGAATTGAAGAGGAAAAGCAAACCTAAGAGATTCCAAGGGGATAGGGACCTGGGCATGGTATCTGTGCTACATGGCAATATAAGCCTATAAAGAAACTTTTAGGGGGTAGTGCTCACCTAATAAAGAAATAAAGAACTGCTCTAGGTTGGTGTCCTAAGGCAAAGTTTTACTCACCCTGAACTAGTTATGTTTCTGCCTATAAATTCCACCCACGGGTTCTATTTTCTTTCACATTTTTTCACGTTCACTGTACCTATTGTCAGACTATCTCTGGTGCTGGTCTTAGACCAACTGAGATTGTTGCTTGTGATAGTTGAATGTCTAAGTATCTCATTTAGGTGAAAGAGGAAGAGGTAGGTTTTTTTTTTTTTTTTTTTTTTTTTTTGACTGGAATACACATATTTTGGTTTCATGAGCACCAGCTAAGACCTGATAAGGAAAAGGATTGTACAAGCTGCTCTGATTCTACAGATTTTTTTTTTTTAAATGAAGGGACTGACTTTCACATCATAAATGGTTAACTCATGATGTGGAGAACCCAGAAACTTCTATTGAATATAATTCATGAAACCATTACAAACATGTTTCCTGACATGTTTTCCCTGGACTTTTTCCACTTCTTGAAACTAGGAGGCCTAGGAGTTAGAAGACAGTAGTTGCCAATTGAAAAAATAAATGAAAACAACATTCTTTCCTACTCTTCTGGCATAAACTCTAACCACCACTCCCACATGAGAAGATGAGTAGTTTTTGGCAGAACACAAAAGGAATACATACAAAAAGCATTATTGTGTGTCTGGCAGGTGGCAGACATTTTGATGCCTTTAGGATGGTTTTCCAATAGTCCTTCCATCATTTGAAAAATACTGCTACTGTTTTTTTCTTCTCCTATGATAGATAATTTTGGATATTATAAGATCCATTTTTATGTCCTGTTTATGAAAGTGGGGATTTAGGCCTTAGTGTTTTATAAAAATTCACAAAGGCTAAATCTTAGAAGAGACATAAGAATTTTGTCACGAAGAGAATATAAGGTTTCAGTGGAGAGCTGGTCTGAAAAAACAAAACAAAACATGGAGCAATGCTTATGTACTTGAAAGACAGTAAAGTGCTTTTGACTTCTAGAATTGTAATGAAAAGCATCATATGAGGCTACATACACAGTACACAGTGGACTACTCTTCCAACTTGAACTAAAATTTTCAGGTTTAGTTCTTAGTCAGGGAATAACCATTTGAGTTTTAGGATAAACCTATGATTGGCTATTCATAATCTTCTAGTTCATGAGCCCTCACTGATATGCTTCCCATTAACAATCATCCAGTAGACTTAATTGCTCTCAATAAAGTCATTTACTAAAAAGAGTAGTGAGAATAATAGGTAAGAAATATTTTCTTCATAAACTTGGTATCACTCTCCTACAAATACACACATTTTATGGGAAGAGTAGGCTCAAACTTTAAATGTTATGATAGGAGCACACATGTGTGGAGCAGTTTACAACTTTTGTTACTGTAAGACTTGCAAGGTTTATCTTTTTGCAGACTCCTTACAAAGGCTCCCCTGGGTGCAATATTTCTGCTGGTTGGGCAGCAGAGTCTGCTTCTCTCCAAGGCCTTGATTTCTAGGGATAACTTTTTGAAGCTGCTTCCTGTTTTGGGTGACTATTTCTGTGTTTGTTTATCTGTGTATCCTAGTATATCTGTGCTCCTAGTAGTATTTCCTATTGGTCCAATAGTTCTGATGTCATGACCAACATGGGAAGAGGAAAAAGAAAGAATTCTTTCCCTTCCCTTGCTATCCTATAATAAAATGTAGGATTATCTTTACACAATTTCCTCCAACTCTTGAATACAAACTGAAACTTGAATTGGAAAAGGAACAATATGAACTCAAATTCAGACTTTCTTATTACTGAATGGTTTGCTTTTCTTTAACTATAGATTCAAGGAGTATGATCAATTGTCTTAGTGAATCAAAAGATTTTTCCTATATGATGTCAGCAGCTTTTTATCTAATGGCCAAGATTTAGTAATCTTCTCAACTTGATTAAAGAATTAGCAATACATATTTGTAGGGTTGTAGGAAATCTGCTTTAAACTTTGTCATTACATTTTGGGCCTTCTATGACTAATAGTTATTGAGGGGGAGAAGTGAACTCCCTCTTTTATATATAGAATGTGACATTTGATGAAGTTCATTTTATAATAAACCAGATTCATTTTAGGGTTGGGAGAAAAGCAGGAAGACAGATTTCTCCCAGGAGAGGACATTTCAGAAAGAAATTTACTAGCAATTAATAAGATAATTTGATGTTGCCTTGGGAAGTTTGCCTTTTTAAAACATTTTGCAGACTTATAGTTTCCTAGATGGCTAAAAAAAAATATCATTCTCTAAAAAGACTAGGTTAACAGTTGCTCAGAAAAACCCTCAAGGGATAGAGCTCCCCATTCTGTGCCCAGTCATTATTTTTAACTAGATTTAGTCTTGGGGATTCTGGCCTCTAATAAGAAGAGGCCCTCTTTCATTTAAACTCATTGGCTCAATAATTCCAGTGTGCTGGTAATCCATGACAAATGAGATTAGGATTTTTAAGTCTGCGGTACCTCAAAAGAGGAGTAGTAATAAATCTACTCAATGTACAATATGAATTGGGAATAGGACAGGTAATATAATCCTACTAACAACAACAACAAATAGATTCTAATGGAAACTATTCTTGATTGTTTCCTTAGCCAGGAACAGACAACGTCCTTGACTATGGCTTAAATCGAGTGACCAATCCAAATGAAGTTCAGGTAAACAGGTATGTTTCTGGGCTTTGCACTTTGATGACAATAATAATTAACATTGCTTTAAGGTTTCCAAAACACTTTCTGTACAGAGTGTATTTTTGTAGACAACTAAGTTAATGTGTAAAGCCAGGAACAAATAACTTCTTGTTAATTCAGATATTCTTTAATGGTGACTGGAAGAAAAAAGCTAAAAGGATATATATTTAGAATCAGAGGAGGACAATGACTAATTTTTAGTCATTGTCTAATTTAGTCATTTTTTGGGGTGGGGAAAGGGAGCTGAGAGTAGGAAGCAAAGTAAGATGCATCTAAATAAACCATTAGGCCAAACATGAATTTAAATAATGTCCATGCTTTCTTTGGAATCTGGGCATGGGAAGATCTTGTTTTTTACTCTTCTTTAGGAAGCAGCATGGAGATGGAAATGTAATGTAAAGAATGCTGGATTTGGGATAAGAGGATCTAAATTCTAATCCTGGGTCTGATATTTAATACCTTTGTTATGGGGCAAGTCATTTAGTTGAGCTTCCTCTGCAAAATGAAGGGACTTCTCCTTGAACAAGTCCCAACTTCTTAAACTGTGGGTTATGACCTCTATATGGGGTCTCATATCTGAATATGGGGACTCACAAAATTATGATTTATTGTCAGTAAATGTTTAATTTGTATCTCTCTTTTATATACCTAAATATCTAAGAACATATAAAAATTTCTTGGGTAAAAAGGAGTTGTGAGTGGAAAAAGTTTAAGAAGCCCTGGTCACTAAATGGATGACAAGGTTTCTTCTAGCTCTAAAGCTTATCTTTTTTGTTTTGTTCCTCAATAGTATTTTATTTTTCTAAATATGTGTAAAAATAGTTTTTGACATTCATTTTTGTAAAACTTTGTGTTCTAAGTTTTTCTCCCTCCCTCCACCCCAAGAAAGTAAGCAATCTGATATAGGTTAAACATGTGAAGTCCTTTTAAACATATTTCCATATTTGTCTTGTTGTGCAAGAAAAATCAAACAAAAAGTAAAAAAAAATGAGAAAGAAAAAAACAAATAGAAAAAGTGAAAATATTATGCTTTGATCTTCATAGTTCTCTCTCTGGATGTGAATGGCATTTTCCATCCCTAACCTACTGGAACTATCCAAGGCTTATTTTACAAGCCCTTCTTGACTATTAGCAAATTATCTGAGCAAATTTATTCTTTAAAAATTAATTTCTTCTGTAATTTAGATAAGAGCAGACACATGTCATAGCTTTGAGTATTAGAATGGACCTCAGAGGCCTCAGTCCATAAAGAAATATGCAGTATAACATACTTGACAAGTGGTTTTCCATTCTCTCTTGAGAAAGTCCATTCCACATGAAAGCCCTTCAAATACTTGAGGACATCCATTTCTCTCTCTGTTCTCCAGGCTAAACATTCCCAGTTCTTTCAACTGATTGTGATATGGCAAAAAACTCAATGCTTTTCTTCATCCTCATTGCATTTTCCTGGACACTCTCCAGCAGAAACTTTAAGTCTTTCTTAAGTTGTGGTATACAGAATTGAACACAGTCCTTTTGATGAGACTTGGCTTAAAGTAGAATAAATCTTAAACTTCCAATGTTGATTTTTTTTGTTTCTAAGTATAAGCCTTGACATTTTTCCCTACTGAATTTTATCTTATTAGACTAATCTCAATGCTCTAGCCTGTCAAGAGAGATCATTTTGGAATCTGACTCTGATCCTCTTTTTTAGTTGTCATTTCCATATTTGTATCATCTGATAATTTGATGAGAATGCCATATTTCCCTTTGTCCAAGTTACTGATCAAAATGACAAACAGTATAGATTCTGGTACAGATTCTCGTGATATTTCACTAGGGATATCCTGCCACATTGACATTGAACCATTAACAACTAGTCTTTGAATCTATGACCAATTATAAGTCCATCTAATTCAACATAATTTAATCCATATTTCTCCATTTTTTCTACATGAAAAATATGAGATGTTTTATAAAAATTTTGCTAACATATCAGCAAATAGTATCCTCAAGATTTCTTTCCTCTGTGAAAAAAAGAAAATGAGACTAAATTAGCATGACTTGTTTTTAATACCACGCTAGATTTTTGTAATCAATATTTCTCTTTTTGAATTTCCTTAATAATTCCTTCACAGGGTCAGTTAGATGATACAGTGGATAGAACACTAGCTCTGGAGTTGGGAGGATCTGAGTTCAAATCTAGTTTCAGACACTCCTCCCTCCCTACCAAAAACCCATAATACATTACTATAAAGACAAAACAAAATGATCTCTGCTAGAATTTTCCTAGGAATCAAAATTAAATTTACTAGTACATAATTTGTAGACTGTGTTTTCTATTTGTTTTTGCAAACTGGGAAAATATTTGCCCTTCTATTTTGTAGTACCCTTCTTGTTTTTCATGTTTTTTTTTTTTTTTTTTCCCTTCAGATATCACTGATAGTGGCTCAGCACGGGCCATGCACCTTGAATTCATCAAGGACAGCTAGGAGCTCTCTTATTTATCTTAGATATCAATTCCCTATTAGTCATTTTTGCTCTGTCATTTCTAGTCCTAAGGTCATTCTTGTTAGAGAACAGAGATAGAAAGTCAAATTTGCTCCTTGCAGTGGGACTTCTGGTTCTTCTTGTTTATTACCTATCCTTTGGACATTTATAAATATGGCTTTTTGAGACCATAACCTTTACTTCTGGCTTCTTTTTTTTCTCCTGTGAAAGTCTAACTTTTTCAACTGCTGTACTTCTTCCTTGGCTCAGCATAGTGCCTGACATACACCAAGTGCTTAATAAATTTTTGTTGATTGACTCTTTTCAGGTCCTTCTTAGGATATCTAACTTGGGGAATTTGCTTAGTCACTCTTATTCCTGAAGCCCTTTTGATTAGATTTGCGAAACACTCAGCAAATACATTCTTTCTTGTTCTTGTTAGGGACTGGCCATCTCTGGTCAGGAGCTCTTTTAGTTATTGTTAGCAGAATATAAATAGAGCTACCATCCCAGTGGATACTCTCATAAGCCGGCTGAATCCAGTTTGAGGTTACCAGAATCCAGTCCCGGTTCAATTTTCAGGGTATATAGGTATATATGGAAGGTATGGAGTTATTCCTAGTAGTAGTAATTAATAGCAGCAGCAGCAGCAGCAGCAGCAGCAGCAGCAGCAGCAGCAACAGCAGCAGCAGCAGTAGTAGTAATAGTAGCAGTAAAATAGCAGTAACAGTAGCAGTAGTCGTATTAGTCGTAGTAGTAGTAGTAGTAGTAGTAGTAGTAGTAGTAGTAGTAGTAGTAGTAGTAGTGGTAGGAGTAGAGATAACAGCAACAGTGATATTATTTATAGCATTTCTATAGTGCTTTGAGATTTGAGAGCGTTTCACATGTTTTATCTAATTTTGTCCTCATGACAACCCTGTGAGTTAAGGGAAATGATTATTTCTATAAATAAGGAAACTGAAGCTGAAAGTGACTTATTCAGGTTCATATAGCTAGTAAATGTCTAGAAATGTTTCAATTCAGGTCTTTTTTGAGCTCAAGTTAAACTATTTACCGTTCTACCTATTGTTTCTATAGCTAGCATTTACATATCACTTTAATGTTTGCACATCACTTTACAAATATTATCTCATTTTATTTTTCACAAGAACCATGGGAGGTAAATGTTATTATTACTCCCATTTCATCAATGACAATATTAGTCATACAGCTTCCAGTTTAAGGCTGGATTTGAACTCAGATGTTCCTGACTCTAGGTAGCACTCTGTCCATTCTGCCATTCAGCTGCCACACCCTCCATACTGATATACTTTGAAAACTGAACTGGAACTGGATTTTGGTAAGCCCAGCTGTATTCAGCCTGCTCATCAGACAGTGTCCATTAAAGTAGAGAGTCCGCTTTCACCTTAAAAATAAACCTCTCTTGAATTGAAACTTGAATTAGAGTGAGAGCATATGGATAGACCAATTATATCCACAGATTAAATAAGATGGGAATTGATCCAGAGGAGGAAAAATGTAGTAGGAAGCTTTTGGTCTCAGGGACCAAAGATGATCATTTCTTTGCTACCCAAAACGATCTCACTGTTTCACATTCTGTTTTCATAAGAGCTCTTGTCAGTGTTCTTTGTCAGATAGCAGATAATTGCTGTGTCCTTGTAAGCTTTGTTGCTATGGAAACTGAATCACTGAATAAAATGCTGTACTGGGGTTGAAGCTTTGCCTTTTCATGGGTGAATGACAGCTCTGAAGTTCTTTCTGGTTTAGAGGAGGGGGAAGTCAGGAGGTATCCATTATAACACTTGCCTCAGAAAGATGAATGAGATCTGAGGACCAGTAAAATAAAAAAAGGTCCAAAACAATAATAATCTGTGCCCATGATGCAATTAAATGAACATTTCTTGATCTACAGTGACAAATGCAGGATACTTGAAGAAATTCAAGGTTTAGGTAAAAGATAGTTTTTGTTGTCACTGAATCTTCAACTATTTTGTGTTTTATAATGGCAATGTGGTTTAGTGGATAGGATGCTATACATTGAGACAGAGGGGACATGAATTCGGATCCTAGATCTAGCTCTGATTCTTTGAGGTTCTATGACTATAAATAAGTCATTTAACCTTCTGAAGCCTCAGGTGTCCCAATTGAAAATGGGGATAATATTTACAAGGCTTACTGTACAGATTGTAAGCATCAAAGGGCATTTGGAGACTAGCTTCTGTAGGCCAAAGTAAAGTTTTCAATTCTACTTGTTCATGTCTCTGAATATAATGAGGCTGTCCAGGACTCAAAAAAAAAAAAAAAAAACACATAAAAAGGCAATTGATAACTCTTGTCATCCAGGTCCTGGAAGTTCTTTCTCTCTTTTTGTAGAATCTTCAGATAGCCCTCCTTGGGTTTAGAATCTTTGCTTTGAGTGCAGGGTTCCCAGAAGCTACTCAATTACTCTTTATTTCAAGGACCAGTTCCTTGAAGCTTCTTCCTCTCTTGAATGACTGTTTTTCTTTATCCATATGAATCTTCTGTGTATGATTCTGCTCTCATAGCTTCAATGTCACGAATGATAGGGAAGAGTAAAAAAGTAAGAATTAAGAAAATTCATTATTTCTCCTTGCAGTATTCTAATACAGGTCCAGGGATTTCTTCCATAACCTGTTTCAACTCTTAAACACTGGATAGAATCTCTTACACAACACTTCTAGATACCAGGATGCAACAGGGAAGGGGAGATGGAGAGAAATCCTTCCTCCTTCTATACCACTCCAGAGGTTTTACTCTACAACTATTCAGACCTTTGACTGCCTCAAGCTCCTCAGTCCTTAGTTATGTGATGCCCACATAGACAAAGCTAATTTGTTTTCTTAGTCAATGGTTTGTTCTTTTCTTGACTAAATTAGAGTATGTTCTCACCTCATAAAGGGGTCAGAGTGTGGACACATTTTGTATATTCATTGAAGTCTCAGCATGTGTATTTATATTTTATGACTGCATTCATTGAACTGGGGAGGAATTAGGTTCCCCTCACCCTTGTATCAATGAAATATCAAGTCTAATCCTATCTACACTCATACTGTGATTGATTACTTTGACCTCTGTGCTTTGAACTGGACAGACCGCAGGAGCAAACTAATCTAGTCTCTTGTTCAGAGATTTAAAGATTTTATGTACTATTTTCCCCCTCCTTCCGTTATCTCCCCCTTCTCCAAGACAGCAAGCAATCTAATATAGATTAAATATTGCAATCCTTTTAATCATATTTCCATATTTGTCATGTTGTGCCAGAAAAATTGTGCCAAAAAGGGGAAAAAATCACAAGAAAGAAAACAAACAGCTAAAAAAGTGAAAATACAATGCTTCAATCCACATCCATTCTCCATAGTTCTCTCTAGATGAGATTGGCCTTTTCTATCTCAAATCTATTGGAATTACAAGGCATTTTCTGTAGGGCAGGCAGCAACGATATATCGAAGTATTCTCCTTTGTGAGATGAGCAGTGAAGTCTCAGAGAAATGTGGAAAGACATTACACATACCCTGTCTCTCCCCCTCCCTGTTTCTCTTTTTTCACCGAAGAGGTATCTTTCAGTAATAATCATCCATTATCAGAAAAAAGATTACATGTGTATTAGATAAAAATATTTTCTTCAAAATGACAGTATTATTCTCAGTTGAATGTTAGAAAATCCAGCTTCTGTGAAGAAAGCTAAGCTAAGAGATGCATTAGTTATGTTAATGTTTGACCTGTGGTATGTTTTCCTTTTTTGTTTACTCATTTTTTCTCTCTCTTTTTCTTTCCTACCAGCTATTTTTCTCCCATCTCTAAACTGTGCTTGTGATGGCCTCAGTCTGTCGTGCAATAAAAAGATGAGAATTGTAATTCTCTTGCAAGTTGTGTGCCTTCCATAGTCCTGGAACCTTGTATTCCACTTTCTTTTCACTCTGAACTTCAGTATGCCTAACAGATGCATCTACTAAGGGGAAGTAGAGATGAAAATGAGAATATATGAAATGTTTCATTCTATTTGCCATGTCTTAGACTATGATTTGGTTTGACTGTTTATCTGTGCCATGTGGTACAGTGAGAAGATGACTGGATTTGGAGGGATAGGACCTGGGTTCAAATCACAGCCATTTCCTTTCACTGGGCTTTGGTTTCCTCAATAATTGTTTTAAAGTATTTCAAAGGAGAAGACCTATAAATCCCTTTCCATTATTATTCTATAATCTTACCTATGTTATTATTATTTTTTATGTTAAACTATTTTATTGTAAAAAAAAAAGAGCATTGGGAAAAGTGAAAGAGAATTCTGATTAGGTCATCCATTTAGACCGCTGTTTCTAGTATATAGGAAATAGTTTGGTTGTAAGAGAAAGAACATTTCCAAAAAAAGTAAACACATTAAGTACATGAAATAGTTTCTACTTATCTTTAGGTTCTTTCTGGAAAGTCTGTCTAAAAGGAAGCCTGCTAAAATGGAGACAGCTAACTAAAAACAAGCAACTACCACTTCAGTAGGAGGACTCATCAGAAGGCTAAGTGAATGGAGTCCAAGACATATGAGATAGTATATATTATTGTTCGGTTGTATCTGACTCCTTGTAACCCCATTTTGGTCTTCTTGGCAAAGATGCTGGAATAGTTTGCCATTTCCTTCTCTAGCTCATCTTAGAGATGAAGAAACTGAGACAGAGTTAGGGACTTGCCTTGGGTCTCACAGCTTATAAGTGTCTGAAGTCACTTGTCTACATTGGACAGTTTTTTTTTTTTTTTTTGAATCCCCTCTTAAATGACTTCATCAGAGATACATCCCACATAGTTTAAAGCTAAAAAAGGTTGTCCCGAGAAAACCTCAATGTTGATAAGAAAATATTACCCTGTCGTAACTCAGGTCTTCCTGACTGCAGGCCCCGCACTCTATTCACTGCAGCATCTACCTATCTATGAGATAATATAAAAAGACCTAAATATGAGGAGTACATAGTGTAGTGCACAGAGGTATTTTGGAGTAAGGAAGATCTGAGTTCAAATCCAACTTCATTTACATACTAGCTATGGATACATAGGAAAACCACTCAGTCTCTTACTACTCTGAGCAACTCTCCAAGATTATAAATGATAGCTGAGTGGTCAATTTGCAAAATGGAGGGGTTTTCAGTCTAGGAGTCCTTAGCATCAAAGAAATCACAGCTCCTGACCCAAATAAAAATGGATAATGGTGTATTCCTAAATAGCCTAAGATTTGGGGACTGAGGCTGGTAGAGAATGTATCTTGTTTTTCCAGACAATTTGGGCCAGGAAGTGATGGTATCCGCATGTGTACATAGATAGCATTGTCACTTGCCTTTAAATTGGTGCATTTTTGCAGGAGGTTTTAGAGGTTTAGTCTTATTCCAGCCTCTGGAACCTCTTTGAAGAGGAAAATAGAAAAGCTTTTAAAGGTCTCTAGAAAATGATTCATTATGGAAGGTGTGCATGTGGGTGGGAGTCACATGCTTTAAAGAAGAATATTTGATTCCCAGAATTGAAGTCTTAATGTCTTTTAGCATGTCATCTTGTGAATACAAATCAAGATGGGTAATATTCTCTGATCAACATTGAGGTTTTTTTGGGACAACCTTTTTTAGTGTTAAGCTATGTGGGATGTACCTCTGATGAAATCATTTAGAAAGGGATGAAAAAACTGCTAAATACAAGTTAACACAAACTTACTTACACAAATATGATTTGTTCTTCCTTCTTTCCTTTTTCTTATTCCTGCCCTTTTTCCTTTCTTCTCTCCCTTTTTCCTTTTTCTTTTTGCTTCCTTCCTTCCTTTCTTCATTCCTTCGTTCCTTCCTTCTTCCTTCCTGAGGGAGGAAGAGAGTTGTTGGAAATGATGGACTTGTCTTTACAAAGTACATATTACAACAAGATATTTAGAAGATGTTTGTTAATATGGAACATTTTTTTAAAAAGTTACATACATACAATGACCCAAAAAGCTCTTAACAAACCAAACAAAAAAAAATCCCAAATGCAAAACCCTATCAGAGTAACAAAATCAAATAAAGTACATTCTGTTTTCGCTGTTCATTTTGTAAAAGCCTCTGATTATGGTCATGGAAACAAAAGTATTAGGCCAAAAGGAAACCACAAGAACTAGAATAGAAAACTATTTTCATTTTGTATCACTTAAAACAGTAGTGCTGTTGACTCACAAGTGTAGCTGCAGGGTGACATGTCTTTATTTAAACTACGGCATATTGAGGATTCACTGACATATTTGCAGTTCTCTTTTGATTATTGTCAAAGGAAGATATACTAATATTAATACCATTCTCTATGATTTAGGCTCAAATCTTATAGAAACAATTTATTTAACAATCTCTAAGTAATTTTTAGCTTTGAAAGAGAGATATGTCCAAACTGGCATAATCCCCAATGCTTGCTAGCAGGGCTCTTGGCTCCAAAAAGATCAGATAATATTGACTAGAATCTTGAACAAAGAAATGATCATAATATATTAAAATAGAGTTTGGGGTTAACATTCCAGAATACTGACTATCCATTTCCTTCTTTCTCCTTAATAGTTCCTTCTTGTGATCATTATCTTAACCTTGAATTTCAAAAGAGAAGATACTGACTTTAAGGTCATGACACCACTCACCCCAGGTGGGTGAGAAGACAGTGATTCTATCTAGACAAGAGTTAAATTTGGTTATCATCTTTACTCTAATTCAAAGGAAGGCCCTAGATTTTGTTCTTATCGTTTTCCTAAAGGGAAAGGTCTGGAGAAGGTTTTAGTTTGGAAAAGCAGTAATTTTTAATATTCATGAAGAAACTAAAAAAGAGATTAAAACTATATGCTTCCCCCCCCACCGCATTTCATTCATTTAAGGATAATGCTGACATATCTATCTTTGGCATTTTTGTGGGGGTATGTATGAAAATTTATATCCAGGCAGCATATGGTATCATTTCCCTATGACAGCACTGTTAATTTGAGAGCATTTTCCTTATTTGCCATTCATATAATTCTTGAGATTCTAGGGAAATAGTTACCTTTTCAGTATTTGTTTGATTTTATTGCTTTCTAAGAAATAGGATCATTCTATTTTTCAGCATATAATCTTTCTCCAGTTGAGTAGGGAGGAATTCACTTAGAAGAAATATGGTATACTTCTATTTTGTCTCTCTAATGGGTTAACATCTAAATCTGTAAAAAATATGACTCCCCTTTTGAACAGTGGATAAATCCAAATTCTTACCCACATATGATCAATCATACCTTATTAGGAGGATCCAGTATCTTATAAGTCTACATATAAATCTGTTGTAAATATCTGCATTATTAATATTATTTATTAACTACATATTAGGTTCTAGGTAACTGGTTCAGAGCATAGAGCACTGACCGTGGAATCAGGAAAGCTGAATTCAAATCCAGTCTCGAGCATTTATTAACTTTGGGCATGTCACTTAACCCTCAGTCTCTTCATCTGTAGAATGAGATGTAGAAAGAAATGGCAAACCACTGCAGTATCTTTGCCAAGAAAACCCAGATAGGGTCATGGAGAATTAGACATGACTGAAATGACTCTTTGGCGTAGGCCAGTCTTTTATATTATTTTCAAAAAATTGCTAACTACAAAACTGTTATCTGACTTAGCAATTTATGTTGACTCTCCCCGTATTCAGTGATCAATGATTCAGTAAAAATTTATCAAGCACATACTTCATGCCACACTAGCAGTGTGCTAAGTGCTGTAGATAAATAAACAAAAGACAAAATCCTGTACCCTCAACAATCTAATGAGAGATAGGCTGTATGCAGGCTAAATAGGAAATAATTAACAGAGAGAGAACGTTAGGATTAAGGGAGCTTTGGAAAAGGCTCCCTGTTGGAGATGGGATTTTAGTTGAGACTTACAGGAAACCAGGGAAGGCAAGAAGCAGAGATGAGGAGAAAGAACATTTAGGCCAGAAAAAATTTCTGGAGCCTAGAGAGGGAGTGTCTTATTTGTGATATAGCCAGGAGGTCACTATCATAGTATGACAGGAGAAAAGTATAAGAAGACTAGAAAGGTTGGGTGGGGTAAGTTGTGAAGGGCTTTAAATGCTGAGTGGAATATTTTTGTATTTGATCTTGTAGGCAATAGGGAGCCACTGGAGCTTATTGAGCAAAGGGAAGACTTTGTCTGACCTGTGATTTAGGAAAATCACATTAGTGGCTGAATGGTTTGAAGAGGCTTGGAGCAAGTAGTCTAGGTATGAGGTGATAAGGGCCCACACTAGAGTGGCAGTGACATCAGAAGAGAGAAGGAGGTATAACTGACAAGTATAACTGACAATTGTTACAATGGTAAAATTGATAGACCTTTGCAATATCTTCTATGTGGGGGGTTATAGATAGGGAGGAGTTGATAATGACTCCTAGATTGTGAATCTGGGGGACTTGGAGGATGGTATCTCTACAATAATAAGGAAGGCCTTGGGTTGAGGGGGAAAGATAATGCATTGCATTTTGGACATATTGAGCTTAAGATGTCTATTAGACATTCAGTTCAAGATGTCTGAAAGAGAATCGGAGATGTTAAATTAGAAGTCAGCGAAGAATATAGCTTAGGATATGTAGATTTGAGAATCATTAGTGTAGTTCCACATTAGTGTTAATTCCACGAGAACTGATGAGATCAGCAAGTGATATAGTATAGAAAGGAAAGAGAAGAGGGCCCAACACAGAATCTTCTGGGGAACTTATGGTCAGAAGGAATTATATAGATGAGAATTCAGCAAAGAAGACAGAGAAAGAGTGGTAAAATATGTAAAAAGAGAACCAGGAGAATTTGAAGTCCCAAAAACCTAGAAAGGAGGGAGAAGAGAGTGATCAGCAGTGTAAAAGGCTGCAGAGAGGTTAAGGAGAATGAAGACTGAGAATAGCCATTGGATTTGACAACTAAGAAATTATTGGTAACTTTGGAGAGAGCACTTTCAGTAGAATGATTATAAGAGGTTAGGAACAGAGTGAGAGGAGAAAAGATGGAGGACTTATTATAGATGGCTTTTGTGAGGACTTCAGCCACAAAGGGCAGAAGAATTAGAGAATGAGAGTAAGGATGGAAAGATCAAGAGAGGGTTTTTTTTCCTTCCAGAATGTGGGGGGGCATGACCATGTTTTTAGACAGTAAAGTATGAACCTTGTTTTCATAAACAGGGAAAAATTGAGAATAAGTGATGGAGTGGGTGTGACAGAGGGGGCAAGAAGGAATGGGATCACTAGAACATGTAACCTCTCTAGATTAGCTTTGGTAAGGAATAAGTCCTTCCCATCATATGAGATAGGTTTGAAGTAATAGGTAATAATAGAAGGTATATGAGTGATATGAGATGAGGAAGGGAGGAGAAGAGGGAGCTCATGGCAAATGGCTTCAATTTTTTTCTTTAAAATAAGAGAAAAAGTTCTTATTTGGGAGAGGGTAGGGAAAGGACAAGCCATGAGGAGGAATGAAAAAGTTTGGAAGAGTCACTATAGAGAGTGGGTTAGTAACTGATAGGGGAGAAATAGGATAGGATAGTTTAGCAGCAGTGAGAGCCCAGTTGAAGTTGTGTAATATAAACGTGTGTCAGAATGTGTGATTTTCTTTACCATCATTCAGTAGCAAGTGTTTAGCTGTATAGGTGAAATGTATAGTTGAATAAATGAAAGTGGCAAATGAAAGTTGTGCTCCAAGGTTGAGACTTAGCAGGGCAAAATTCACAAAATGATAAGGAGCTAGGTAAACAGTGTAAAGTTGAATCAGTTCACCATGAGGTTAAGTTGAAGAAAAAAGGAGAGAGTGACTAAGTGCAAAGAAAATAACCTGGGAGATAATGGAGGGTTCTGGGTTTTGTAAGGGAAGGCAGAGGGAGAGGTGAGAAGCCAATAGGTTATGTATGATCTGTTAAGGGAATTTCAGAATTCTTCAATGTGGAGGTGGTATGTTGGTAGATGATGGCAAGATCAAGGTTATGACATTTTTTGTGTGCAGCTAAGAGGTAGAATGAAGGTGTAAATCATGAAAAATGACTAAATTGAGGAAATGAATGGTTAGGGTATTTAAGGGAGAGTCGATATGCATGTTTTAGTTCCCTAATTATGAGGACAAGAATTGAAGAGGAGAGAAAAATTGGGAGCCACGTATTGGGTTCGTTGATATATAAAGGGGAGTTATCTGGAGGTGTGTAAACAATACCTACCCAGATATTGATTGAGTGGTAGATAGGAATAGCATGAATCCCTAGGGAGAAGAGGTTACTGAATGATGGAGGCAGAGGAAGAACCTAGAAATGACATCGGGAAGCAAGAAGTATGCTACCCTTGCTATCTTGATCAGTAAGTCAAAAGAAATGATTGAAGGTGCATGTAGTGGTGAAAAGAGGTGAGGTAGAGAGGCTTCTATATTTTACACATATCCTTCTATAGTTCTCTTTTCTGTTTCCCATCATCTTTGTTGTTTTTTTGTTCTTCATTCTAAAAAGGAGCCAGTGACATTAGGATAGTGATGTATTGTCTTACAAATGAATTGGATTTAAATGAGGCAAAGAACTTTTTTTCCATCTTTCTCCCATCTTCTTCTCCCTTCTGTCCCCACCCCCCCATCTTGTCAAAAACAAAAATGAAATTGAAAAGTGATTCTGTTTCATGCTTCTTGTTAGAAATGTGTTTATTTATTTACTCATTGACTTTATCTATCTATCTGTTTGTTTGTTTATATTGGTCCTGGGTATGGGAGCCAGTACTTATTTTCATGGTTGGCAGAATGGGCCAAGTATTTTAAGGACTCAAGTGATTCAGAATATCTAAAACAAAGCTCTTCAGAGTTGTGGTTTTATTGCTAGTTAAGCACTTAATCAAGAGATAGGATAGAATAGTAAGGAGAATACCAGACAGTGTCAGGAAAATCTGAATTAAAATCTTACCATTAACTTCATCAACTTTCTAAGACTTATTTATTAAGTTACAATGGTTCCCAGCCTAATAAAATTGTAGATCCTCGATATAAGAATTGTTAGTTATAAATAATATAGATAAATAAATTTTAAGATTCATCCTAGAATTTATGAGTCAAAGCACAAAACAATATCAGTGTCAAAAAACCATGACTAAAAATAAGGCTAAAAGTAACTTTATATTTAATGGGAAAGGGTGGCACTGGAGTAGGAAAAAAGAGGAGGATACACATATATATGTATTACATATGCACATATATATGCATGTGTATATGTATATAAAATATCCTAAATATATATGTATACATATTTATATGTTTATATAACTTATGTAGACAGATAGATATATAGCAGAGAAAGGCTAAAAACCCAAACTCAAGACTCAATTAGACCCAACAGGCTGGTATAAGCAAAATACTTAAATATGAACTTAGCCACTTGCTGTATAGATTTTGTGTATTCTACCTGAGTTCTGAAATGTAGGAATAATAATACTGTTTCCAAGGTTTAAAATACTGTATAAATATAAGCTAATATTATTCATTGTTTCAGTTTTATATTATAGGTGCATCCATATACATTGTTAGAATCAAACCAACTCATACCTAACCCTAAGATTCATTGATAGTGCTCTTAGAGCAATGGAACATGATATTGGCAGATCAGACCTACATCTTTTTTTTTTTTTTTTTTTTTTTTTTTTTTTTTAACTCAGCTCTTCTGTGGTTTGGTTGATCAGGTTTGGAGAGGCTCAGTTATTCAAATAAGGAAGAGATAAGCTTATTTTTTGGAAGTTATTTTGTTAATTGCTTAATGATTTTTTTTGTGTTTTGTTTTTACAGAAAAAAACAATTAGCTTGATCAGAAAAGAGGTAATTACTCTAATAAACTCCACTAAGATTAAATTTTGTATAATGCAACAAATGTGATAGATCTTGAAATTTCTATCATTTCTATAAAGACATTGGCTTTCTAATGGGTTTGATTTCTAGGGTTTGAACTGGGCTGTCCTGCTGTCTGTGAATCTGGGATTGGACCAAGTGTTTTGTCCATCCTACTGTAGCCTTTGTTCATTAATTACTTCTTCCCTCACCTCCTTCCATAGGCCCTTTCAAAGTCGGTTCAAGATAGAAAATCATTAATGGCCATTCCTGGATCTGAAGTAGTTCCTACAGAGGCATATTATGTATTTTGGTGCTTGGATTGACCAGGGAAGGAAATTGTGCTTCTGGGGATGGAGCAGAGAAAGGAAAGAAGACAAGGGGTTATTTAATATTAACTTTAAAGCCTGGTAGTGGTGAAGGTATTATCTATTTCAGGCATTATTACTTGCTGTGGTTTTTTTTTTTTAAGCACTGGAGTTTATCAACAATTTGTGAAAGAAGATAATGTGTCAGGGTGAGGGGAAGGAGAGAAAAATTTGGAACACAAGGCTCCGCAAGGATCAATGTTGAAAAATTATCTGTGCTTATGTTTTGAAAATAAAAAGCTTTAATAATAAAAAAAAGGAAGATAATGATTCAGAGTCTGTTTTCCCATCTCTCTGTTTAAGAATTTGTAGAGCATTTTTCAATCAGTGTCTTGCCTTTTAAATAATAAATGAAAGATTGGTAAAGAGTTACCCATCAACCATGAAGCATAGCTTCTGGTATTGATGAGGACACTTTCAACCTATGCTTTGAGGAGGGGGAACTAGTCCATTAGAGGTGATTTGGCAATCTAAATAGATACTATTTAGAGAATGAAAGATTGGACATCTTCTAATATTTTTGTTCCTTACAGATCATGTACTACCAACAGGCTTTAATGAGAACTACAGTGAAATCATCAGTCTCTCTTGGAGGGTATGTTACTGACTTTATAATAATAGAGGTGAAATTTTAAACAAGTGCTAAATGGAAGTGGTTGTGCTGTGTATATGTAAAGATATGCCTAGCCCATGTGCAGTATGGATAGATATTTAATCTGGAATCTATTCCATCCCTTTCTCAAGGGAAATTGTAACTTACAACTTTGTGAGGAACAAAAAGATGGTCATGACTGACTGCAAGCTTCTCCCTTCTATATCCAAAAATATTATTAGATTAATATATATATATATATATATACATACATATATATATATATTTCTACCACACTTCAGATATGTGTAGTCTAAAGGTAGGATGCTAAATATTTCAAAATATACATCTGATCATATAACTCATCCTTACCATCTTAGCCCCTTTCACCAAATGCTAGTTAATAAAAGCCAGAATGAATAGCTAGAATATCTCTTTATCAAAGTAAAAAAAAGCCATAGTTAGAATAAATATATATATTAGAATAAACCAAAGAATATGAAAAAGAATAAATGAACTCTAACTAGTAGTGAAATCTTAGAGTAGATCCCTAGTGATTGAAACTGCACTGGGCCATATCAAAGATGATACTTTAAGGAAAACGCAAAATGTCTTTGGAGACCAGCTATATTTCCAGTTTTAATTTTAGAATGATCACCAAGATGGGTTGTTGGCTACTATCATTAAGCATTTGCAGTCACCAACAAAAGGTTCTGAATAATACCTGCAGACATTTCAAAAATCACAGTATTTCAGAGTAAAAGGAGACCTCTAATTCAATCCATAAAAAAGGAAAGTCCTCTTTAATATACTTAACAAATGGTCCTCCAACCTTTTATTGAAGACTCCAATTCTGAACAACCCATAGCCTCCTGTGGTAGTACAGAGAACTTTCAGCTCTACAAAGAGTTCATGTGCAACATCTTATTTGAATCTGAGAATAGACCTGCGAATAGTTACTATTTTATCCTCATTTTACAGATTAGGAAATTAAAATTTAGAGAGATGAGGTGATTTGTCCATGACACAACTAGTAAGTGTCAGAAGAGTAAGATTTTATCATGGTATATTTGTGTAGCTGTTACAGATCACACATTTAATTGATCACAGTTGAATCATAGTACTCATAGGTTAATTTCTGGTATAGCTGAAACTTTCCCAGTTATAACCTCCATAATATCTTTCACAACCTTCTAAGGGACACAATGATTTCCCAAAGAATAATTTACAAAAAAAAAATTAAGTATTCTACTTCACAGATTTCTTCTTAGCTCTGGAAGTTTTCTGGGCAAATAAGAACAGATTTTATTTATTCCTGCAGAATTAGCTATAATGTGGTTAATCAAGTACTCAGAGAAAATTAGCACTTTGGGGGGCATCTAGTCATATAATTTCATTGAGCTAGAGAACTCACATCATAGGAGATATCTCTTCTCTTGAAGAGCAGCAACTCATCTATAACTTTTAGTCTTAAAGAGTTACCCAGGTCCTGAGAGTTTCAGATTGATTTGATGAACACATAATAGTAGGAGCACCCAGGTCTTACTAATTCTAAAGCCTTTAGCTACATCTTCACTCATTTCTCAATATCATAGCATTATTAGGATGGAAAATAGTGATGTCTTCTTTTTGACATCAAAATGAATAAAAATCCTTAGTTTTATTTAGCTAATAGTGATAAGGTATAACTTTTTACCGTAGCCTTTCCCCAGACTGTTCAGTAGCATTAAACAGAAAGCAAATAGACAAGAAAGAAGCTTATAAATAATTTTTAGGTCCATTTTCCAGTTTGAAAAAAATATTAGGGTTACAGCTTATTTTCATTAAATTTTTTCTGATTGCATTAGACCTCGGATAGTAGTTAAGTTATTGCTTTCTTGCTGTTGTTTAAGTGAAAAGAATACTTGACTTGGAATCTAAAGACAAGAGTTTAAATCTTGGCTCAGCCACTTTGATGATGTGTGATCACCTTAGGCAATTCACTTGAATTCTTTGAATCCTAGTTTGTATGTAAATTGTATTATGTAAAGTAAATTGTAAAATGTGTAAAATGAAAATGAAAATATTTATATATAACACACCTCACAAGAGGAGGATCAAACTAATATAAAGATCAGGTTAAAAAAATGAAGTATAAACAGGAATAAAGATGATTTAATGAAAAATACTTAGCTAGAACTGTAATCATCATTGGAATAGATATTAGGATATCTTCTTTAGTGTGGCCACATGCCTTGTGATTTACTTCTAAGCCACATCCTGTTTATCAAAATTCTATGATTTTGGTTACACTGATCTCCAGTGTAGTAATAATGACTCAAATTTATTTGAAGCTTCATAAATACTTTCCTCAGAACACTCCCATATATTAGATAGTATAAATATTATCCATATTTTATAGATGAGGAAAGGAAAGTGACACAAAATTAAGTGATGTGGCCCCAGATCATACAATTAGTAAGTGTTGGAACTAAGATTTAAACCTATCTTCTGTGTCCTTTTTCCACCACACCAAACTTAAAGTACAGATGACTTCTCTATGACTCATGGAATATGCAATGTGGTTTTAACTTCTCTGTAGGCAAAGTGCTCACCCTCTAGGTTGAAGACATAACCATTTTCCCACATGCCCTAGCTGCCTAAAAATATGTGTTGATTCAAAACCACTGACCTCATCTAAAGGAAATGTACTTTTGCACAAAATAATGGGGCAGTACTTATATCTCAAGCCAGCCACAAAGTTTGAGTGCCTAAATGAGAACTTAATGTGATGTCCAAGCCCTAGCTTACTCCCAAAATCACTACTGGGGCTAGTTAATTACCTAAATTGTTATTGCCTGTTAATAGCAAATTGCCATTGGTTACTGTTAATTACAAAGTAATGTACAAATTAATTTTAGTTCAAAATATTTGAAAGTTGAGCTGAGACTTCCAGGTAGTTGTAAAATTTAGTTCTTCCTAATAAATTCCAGCACATATCTGAAAATAGTTCCAGGAAGATTAATGAAAAGGGAACCAAAAATAAATGTAAATAAGCTCTTTCTTCCAGCTAAGAACTACATAGGAAAAAGCTGGCAAAGGATGGTAAAAGGGTAAATCAAGGAAGGCAGTATGAACTCTTGCTAATAAATGGGTCATAAGAAGCTGGTTATAGGTAGAGAAAGAAGTCATATGAGGAAAACTAGTATGAGCTACTACAAAGGGACCGGAAGCCAATTAGCCAACATTTTAAGCAGAAGGGTCACAAGCTAACTTAAGCTTTAGTAGCTGGAGATAAGAAGCCAAATCTCAACCCTAGTTTATTAAAATAGAAATGAGGGATATTTCTCATAGGTCACTATAGAGATAGGCAGGGCCAAGACCATAGAGGTCTTGGAGCACTGGGAGTCACAGTAAGATGCAAGCCAATTCTGGTGCCAGTGCAAGCGGGTACTGTACTAGAGGCCTGAAACCAATATAATGTCCAATATCTAACTAGGGAATTTTAGGATGATAGCAGGGGAACCAGCTACTAATTAGAGACTGCACAAGGAAAAGCCAGATAACTTAAAAAAGAGATAAACAAGACTGAAAACAAAAATTACCTTTGAGTTGACTAATAAAAAATAGGAAAAATTAAAAAGGAGAATTCACAACAAATAGAAATTAAATTATTAGAAATTATCCTTTCCAATTATATGCCAACTCAGCAGATAACAAATAAATTTGATGAATAGTTATAAAATACCAATATTAAGAGTAAGAAATGAAAAATTTAAATCACTCATCATCAAAATATTTTGAACTAGATATATTTATAGACAATTTATGTTAAAAACATCAAAGAACAATAAATCATCACATTACATAAATGTAATTACATTACATCAAATTACATAAATTGCTAAAAAAAAATGAAGGGATCCTGTTATACTTCTTACACTGGTAGGTATGGTCCTGGTATTTACATGGGCAGAGATAAAGTAGGAAAAAAAATTGTAGACTAATATCTAATGCATATTGGTACTAAAACATTGAATAAAATAACAGACCATAGCAGCATTTTAAAACAATTTAGATAATATGATGAGATTGTATTTATATTATATATGTGGAGGTCCAATACTAGGAAAACTATATATAATATTATATAATCAGTCATATTAATAAGAAACAATAAAAATCACATCATTATGTCAATAAATATAGAAAAATAATTGATGAATTAAAATACTTCTTAATGTTAAAAAAACATTTTAAAGCACTGAAATACATGGACCATTCTTTACTTTGGTAATAGTAACTATCTGTGTAACCAAGAATTAGCCTTACACATAATTGAGAAGTGCTCAAGCTTTTTCCAAAAAGATCAGGTATAAAGCAAGGATGTCTATTGTCACTACTATTATGACTGGAAAAAAGAAATTGAGAGAATAAGCATGGGTATACTATCATCAAAACTATTCGATTCTAGTTTAAAAATAGAAAAATTATCAGTGGTACAAATTATGTACACAAAACTCAAAAATATGTGAAGAGAGTAGAACAATATTTGATGGGGCACTCTTTGTGCAAATGATTCTTCATAATAAAACATTCCTTCTCATAATGCACATTTTTCTTAATCTTGAAATGCAATACAAAAAATAAAATTGGTAATATCCAAAAACTTTTTTCTTGCTAATAATTCCCTAAAATCTTGTGATCTCTTGTCTTAATATCTAAATAAAAAAATAATTTCATACAGTATTTATTTTTCATAACACATGAAATCTACACTACCATAAATACTTTTCTCTTTTTTTGCAGATATAACAAATCTTTGATTTGTTAATTCAAACTCAAGATGACAGTGATTAAACATAATGATATGAAATTTATCTATCACCTTTATTTTCACATTAGGTAGCATCACTGATTTTGTATTCTTTGGCCTAAAGCATAAAGGACTTGTACTTCACTTTGGAGGCATAATTGAAAAACACAACTTGAATTTTAAAGGCAAACAATGAAAATGAATGCATTGAATACATGGGGAGTTCTTTACAATCATATGGAGAACAAGACCAGTGAAGTGTCCAAGTAGAATACCATTTACTCCACAAACTTGCATGTAATTTTGCTTCTCATTTTTCCCCTCTACCATTAGTTTACTAATAAAACCATACAAACGCTTGAATTCAGGCAAGTTAAATGCACGAATATTGAAGAGTGACTGTATAGGAAATTGATACAAAAATATTAGACCAAAAGCTATTTTCCAGAAGACAAATGGTTAAAGGATATGAACAGGGAATTCCCCAAAGAAGAAATAAAGCCATCATTAATAATATTAAAAAAAACTCTAAATCACTACTAATAAGATAATATACATTTTTCCTTTAGAATGATCAAATTGGCAAACCTGACAAAAAAAATGACACTTTTTAGAGGGGTCTCTAGAGAGTCACAGACTAATGTGTCTGCACAGTGAAATGGTCCAATCATTCTGAAAAGTAATTTGAAATTTTATCTCCCAAATCACTAAGCTACTCATACCCTTTGATCCAGTTATATCATTTACTAATAAGCATATAACATTCATTCTCTCACTGTCCTCTTCCTCAAAGTGATCAGAAAATGATAAAAAGGACTCATATATACAGAAATATTTATAACCTTTTTGTTGTTTCAAAGAACTGGAGAAACAAAGTGAGTGCCTATCACTTGGGGAATAATTGAAAGAATATTAATGGAGTATTATTGAACCATAAGAAATGTTGAAAGGAATGGATTCAGAGAAGCTTGGGAGGACTTTTATGAAGTAATGAAGAGTTAAATAAGCAGAACCAGAATAACTACTTATGTAATTACTACAACATTATAAAGAAAAACATTTGTAAAATCCTCAATAGTGGTGATCAAATAAATGACCAATTAATAATAACTCTTGAAGACTGATGATAAATTATAATCTCTATCCTTTGGCAGAGAGAAGATATACTAGAAGTGCAGAATGAGACATGCATTTTCTGACTTGGCCAATATATAGATTTGTTTTATAGGAATCTATTTGTTATACTGAAGGACTTTTACTTTTTGGAGAGGAGATGGAGTGTTCAGTGTCATATAAATTAGCCAAAAATCAGTAAAATAATTTTATTGGCATAATAAACATTATGAATTTTACATACTTAAAAATTTTAATTTATAATATTCCCCTTTGTTGTAACTACTTTTTAAACTTAATTTGGCATTAAGTTCAGAATGTTTACATTATAAGAAAGGGCTTTTATTTGTGGGGGAGAGAGTTACAGTGGCTTGTGAATGAACTGGGACAAGTAAAATAAATTTAGTGACATATAACAAACCTTATGGGATACCTAGGTGGAATGGTGGCCCCAGAGTCAGGAAGACTCATCTTCCTGAGTTGAAATGAGGCCTTTGACCTTTACTAACCTGGACAAATCACTTAACCCTATTTGCTTTTGTTTCCTCATCTGTAAAATGAGCTGGAGTAGGAAATGACAAACCACTTCAGGATCTTTGGCAAGAAAACTTAAAAAAATGTGGTCATGAAAAGCTGGGTATTGCTTATATGTCTTAAGAACAAAAAAACTTAAATTTTTTCATATCTTTTAAAAAGTTAATTAATATGCAGCATATCCCTACATAATTTATCATGTTTCTGTAAGCTTTTGGCAATATTGTTTCATTCTTCATTATGAAAACATACATATAACTTTGTGTACTTTTGATGTGTATATTAAGTGTATTCATCCCCAAATCCAACCTTGATTCACAATAAGATTTTTAATGACATTTAAGTAAGGGTGTGCTGGAGACAGCTCAGTTTGGCTCCTGATTATGTACCTAATAGAGAACTAATTAAAAATGGAGAAATAAGTTTAATTTGGTTTTACCTGTTATCATTCTAGTGTTGGCAGAAGTACACATATATGACCATTGCTGTCACAAAATGAAACCACATCAAAGTTATTATTCATCTAAAGCAATATGCCCAATAATATAGGAGAACAACATGTATATGTGTCATAGTGATTTATAAAAAGAAAGAAAAGCATGTTGAAAATAAAGTTGAGCAGAAGAATGTTCAGAAAGGGCTAAGAAAGGCAATATTAAAACCATATCATATTTGAAATAGACTTTTCTTTAGCAAAAAATCCCCAAACCTAATCACAAATTATGTATAATGAAGATTAAAGTTTTCATATAAAGTCCTCTTTTCCCTTCTAGTTTTTGTATGTATAAGGAAATGTTCCTCTTTGTTGATGTATGACAAATTTGTGAAAATAAGGGAAAAAAATGGAATCAGCTGTGAATTTCAAATATGAGAGATTTCTTTTTTTCCAAGGAAAGAAAGTGTTTAAAAATACATATAAAATATTTGTGAAAGGGACTGGTATATGAAGATGACTCATCACCTTTTCTGCTTTGCAGATAATAGGCTGTTCCTTATAATACTTGGCAAGTTTAAAAGATTTCAAACCATAGTTCCAAGAAATAAGCTATCCCCTAGCTGGTATTTCAGTGGTATATTCGTAATAGGCAGGAACTAGAATCAGGGCATAGCAAGTTTACACATTCAATAAGATTTTATTGAATTCCCACATAACTCCTAACATTATACTAAGAATTACTACCAGATATGTTAATATAATTAGCCTTCTCATTTATTTAACCATCCAGGATCATAAAGTGAAATCTGCTTAAGTGGCATTGAACCAAATGTATTTAGGAGTTCAGCTAGTTACTATCATTTAATAATATAGATTGGAACAGAAGAGAAGAGAAATGAAAAGAATATTTTTATAAAAGGAAATTATAGAGATTTGATTATAAAGTTTGTATGTAACTTTAAATTTTAACCTTAGATATAGAAATGATAGAAGTACACTCTAAATATCATATAAAAGGTAGATGCTAATCATAAAAGGTAGACACTAATTTAAAAAATGGGGGAGGAAATAACAATTAAAAAAAATTTTGAGCTCCAAATTTTTCCCTCCCCCAACTATTGAAAAGGCAAGAAATATGATATATAGTCATGTGAAACATATATCTTATTAACCAGGTTGGGGGGGGGGGAGGAAAGGCAAGAAAAAAATTTTAAAAATGAAAAAAACAACATAATCCCATTTGCACTCAGAGTTCATTACTTCTCTCTCTGGGTGTAGAAAGCATTTTTCATGGTCAGTCCTTTAGAAATGACATGGATCATTGTATTGACCAAAGTAGTTAAGTCTTTCATAGTTGATTATTGTTACAGATTGGGGTTACTGTGTATAATGTTTTCCTGCTTCTTCTCATTTCACTTTGTATCACTTCATACGTTTTTCTAGGTTTCTGAGACCATCTTCCTTGTCATTTCTTATAATACAATTCTGTTCCATCAATATTATATAAAAGGTGGATCTTAAAGTACATAAAGTAAAATAAGTACATTATTAGTGTTGTTAATTTAGGATTAATTAGTTTTCATTTATTTTCACAGAAGCAATTCATGGAATTATTGAGTAGCAACTAAAATTGATTTGAAAAATGCATCACAAGTGGTTACAGTTATATTGAAAGTGAAAAATAATCAAGCTCTAATCCTTTAAAACTTTGAGATCTCAGATTTTATATGTAACTTACCATGGGCTTATGTGCATTTTATGTGTATCTATTTGTTAAAGTCAGACAAGGAATTTATAACCACACTGAAAATTAAGTAGTTGCCAACACTGTAACCTGCTTTAGAGAGGATACTTGTGATGATTTGACCCAGTGAGTGTCAACTTGGTTCCCTTTGCAACCAAGGGTAGATTTTTTCCAGGCAGTTGGCTGAATCAGGAATATCATCCATGACCATGGAAGAACGTTCTTTGTGTGAAGTTTAGGGACCCTTGGAAAGATAATTTCAATTTCCTTAGTATATAGTGTTCTAAGGAGTATTTAACAAGTGATTTAAAAAAAAATGTACCCATGACCTATATACTTGTAAGTTTAATCTGCATCATTAACATTTTCTATATCACTTCTTAAGTTTAAACAATCAAAACAATTCATCCAGACCTGATTTGTAATATTTGCCAATTAAAAAAAATTTTTTTTTTTTTTTTGCTGAGGCAATTGGGGTTAAGTGACTTGCTCAGGGTCACACAGCTAGAAAGTGTTAAGTATCTGAGACCAGATTTAAACTCAGGTCCTCCTTAATTCAGGGCTGGTGCTCTATCTACTGTGCCACCTAGCTGCCCCATTTGCCAATTTTTAAGTTGTAAATGCTCTCAGTGAAAATTTAACAACTGGCTTTTGAGAAACAATTGGAACTGGGTCCAGCATACTTTTGACTCTAACAAATTGGGAAATCTATCACAGATTCAGTACCTGATTCAGAGTTGTAAGTTTATGTTGATAAAGAGGAAAGAAAAGCAAACAAACAAAAAAACTTATTAATCCAACTATGTGTAAAGTACAGTGGGGGATATAAGAATAGATAAAAGATAGATCTTGCCCTTAAGGTGCTTACAACCCTATGGGGACAGTAATATGCAAAAAAAAAAATGTGCAAAACAAATAACAAGTAAGAAATAATTATTGGATGGAAAAGATAAGAACCAAGAGGAGTTTAGGAAGATTTCCTGTTAAAAAAAATGGGATTTTAGATGACTGATAAAGGCAATTAAGGAAGTCCATAGGTGAAATTGAGGAGAGAGAGTATTCTGGGTATAGGGAATAGCCAGAGAAAATGCCTAGAGCTGAGAGACGGAGTGTTTTGTTCATGGTAATCTGATACTGACAGAATATTGATGAAATCACTTGAATGGTGATGTGCTTTTTTCTTTTTAATAGCATAACACTTAAAAAATAAGGGTTTTATTATTGTTTTCTACATATCAATGTAAAAAATCAATTACCTCCTTCCATCCATCCTTAGCCAATAGAACCCTTCCTAGAAGAAAGAATAGTTAAGCAAAATAAGCAGCGTGTTGGTAATATGTTATGTAATATTTCTATAGTCTACCAATTCATTTTAGAGGAGGGAAAGGTTTTTCATTATTGGTTTCCTGGACTCAAACTTTGTCACTGGATTGATCAATTTTCTTTTCATCTTTTTTTTTTTTTTTCAGAATTGTGAAATACAGTGAACAGTTCTTTTCCAATGATCCTATCATATCAGGATGTCTCCCTAGCAATCCTTGGATAACAGATGATATCCAGTTCTGGGAACTAAATGCCAAATTGTATGTACCAGACATTGTTTCTAAAAAACAAAATTCAAATACTTTTATGTACTTTTTATATTATTAAGACCAGAGTTCCTCAAACTTTTTCAGGTAATAAGTTCACTTAGTGGCTCAGTAATTTTTTCATGAGTTCCTAGGCCAAAAGAAATACTAATAGTTCTATTTATTGAAAAATTAGATTGAAAATTTAAAATATCCCTTGATGCCCCTATGAGTTTTCTTCCTATCTCAGGAAACTAGAAATATATTTTGGGAACCAAGGTTTAGACTATAAGCTTCTGAAAGACAGGGACTGCCTTGATTCAATAATTTTACTAAGTAATTTATTGGATTTAGTGTTTCACGGATTTAGAATTAGAATGAACCTTAGAAGTCATCACACTAATTTTGTAGAAATCATATCCCAGAAAAGTTGTGACTTGCCCAAGATCACACTGTGGTTCTATTAGTATTTTAAAAATTAGCATGATTTGTGTTTAGTTTCTGGGGATATAACTACAAAAATAGCAATAATCCATGTTCTCAATGTACTTATATCCTAATGGGAAAAACAATAAAGATTATATATATATATATAATTATATATAGAATAAACATAAAGACAACAAAATAAAGTCACTACATTACAAGCTAGTTTGAGAATGATGGCCCTAAGGTGAAGGAATCAGGTATAGGAGATACTTAAGCTTAATATTTTAAAAGTATAAATTTTTATTAATATATATATTTTTTTATATAACTATAATTTTCCTTTGTATCCTTTCCCTTCTTCTTCATAGAGCACTATCCCTCATCCAAGAAAATTGAGTTGCTTTTTGAAGGAAATGGAGTAGAAACAAATACCAATGCAATAAATATGTATTAAATGCTTTTGCTATTTAGTTGTTTCAGTTTTATATATAACTCCTCATGACCCCCTTTGGGGTTTTTTTGGTAAAGATATGGGAGTAGTTTTCCATTTCCTTCTCCAGCTCATTTTATAGATGAGGAACTGAGGCAAGAAGGATTGACTTGTCCAGGATTACAAAGCTAATGAGTGTCTGAAGCCAGGTTTGAATTCTGGAAGAAGAGTCTTCCTGATGCTCTATCCACTGTCCTATCTACCTGCCTCATTAAGTGTCTATCACATACAATATACAGTGCTAGGCAATGGGGTTACAAAGATGAAATAATCTTTATTCTTAAGAAACTTGCAACTTTATAAGAAGATAAGACATTTATAAAGAGATTTGATATGGGTTAGAAAAACAAACAAATTAACTAACAAATTTTATATGTCAACATGAAGCATCAATGAGAGATTGATGTGGAGATTAGTATGAAAATAAAGGCCTACCTATTATTGCTACTTTAAAGCCTAATTGAAGAGTCTTAAATAATAGAATTTATAGATGGGAATCATGATTTTTGTAAAGGTTAAATAAGATATTTGAGATCTTTGCACACTTATTTTTCTCTTCTGTAAAATAAGAGATGTAGATAATCTCCAAAGTTGCTTTTACTTCTAAATCTTATGAACTCAGAGAATCTTTGATGCTAGATGTTTCAACCTTCTAAGACCTATCCATGATGGACAATGTATTATGCACCTCCTGAGCTCTTCAGCCATCAAAAGCAACTTGAATTATGAAAAGCTCTCTGTGCTAGATGTTATTTCAGTAGTGGTTAGTTGATGGGAATAGAAGCTGCATTCATGTAGTTTGCAACTGGGATATTATGACTTCATCTGCCTCCATAATAAATGGCTATATGACATCAAGCTGGCCAAATTATTTGCTTTCAGTTGAGTGAGGCTTTGGAAGTAGCTGAAATCCATGGAAAAATGCTTACTTAATTTGACAAAGTCATAATAAACAACACATTTTTTTGAAAACTTATTAATAAAAACAGAAATTGAAATTGTAGAATCTGAAAAATTCCTGAGGGCTGTGGTGATTTTTATTTTTGCAAGTGTCTAGCAGTCATACATTGCACATAGTAGGTGCTTAATAACTATTTTAAAAAATTGGATTCAATTAAATATTTGCCTTTGGTACAAGTTAGTAGTTGACTCAGTTGGTCACCCTCTGCAATTGCTTGGTGGAAAAATGAAAAAAAAATACTTCTATGTATTTGAACAAAAATTGATTAAAGTAATTCCTAAGCATGTTTTTAACAAAGTGACAAGAAATAATAGAGAGACTGAAACACCCTAAAGAAAATGGGCAGCACATATATTGTATCTAGAATATACTATAACATATTTAACATGTATAAGACTGCTTGCCATCTAGAGTAGGGAGTGGAGGGAGGGAAGGGAAAAGTCATAACAGAAGTGAGTGCAAGGAATAATGTTGTAAAAAATTACCCAGGCATGTGTTCTGTCAATAAAAATTTATAATAAAAAAAAAGAAAAAAAGAAAATGTGCAGATCTATTCTTCCCATTTCTCTTGGGCATCAGGATAAGACTTTAGTTCCTTGGAGATCCAACTTTTTAAACTACCAAAAGAATAACAGGTTGCACAGAGTAGATTTGTAATTTCATGTGTAATCATCTTTTTAATATTATACACACAATATGTAATATAATATGTGTATGTATATGTTATGTTATGGAAAAGCTTGTTTTATTCCATAAATTTAAACAAAGAAAAGAAAGAAAGATGGGGATGGGGGAAAGAAAGCCATTTGTAAAATGTTTGAAAAGCTCTAGGATAGGGAGCAATGAAGATGGTTAGACATGACTTCTTAGCTTAGCATAGAATCCATAGCTTATAGGAGTAGAGAGACTTAATTGATAGTGATCTTTATGTAGAGGCTGAGAATAAGGTCTATACAACTTTGGATGAATAAATATGGAAAAACTGGATGCAATATTTGATGAGTGGACAGAGAACATTGGTATGCTGTGTCTCATATACCTCTAGGTAGCATTCATTGTCTCACAGATCTCTACTTTTTTGGGCAAAATAAAAATTTATAGAGTTTCGTGAAATGTTGTATACTAATGGTCTCTACTTGTTTTCAGTTTCTTACTCTTACAGGTCAAATTTATTTTGAGATAAGGAGAACCTTTCTTTTTTTTTTTTAATTTAAATTTTATTTTATTTAATAATAACTTTGTATTGACAGAATCCATGCCAGGGTAATTTTTTACAACATTATCCCTTGCACTCGCTTATGTTTCGATTTTTTCCCTTCCCTCCCTCCACCCCCCCCCCCAAGATGGCAAGCAGTCCTATAAATGTTAAATATGTTGCAGTATATCCTAGATACAATACATATTTGCAGAACCGAACAGTTCTCCTGTTGCACAGGGAGAATTGGATTCAGAAGGTAAAAATAACTCGGGAAGAAAATCAAAAATGCAAATAGTTCACATTCGTTTCCCAGTGTTCCTTCTTTGGGTGTAGCTGTTTCTGTCCATCCTTTATCCATTGAAACTCGGTTAGGTCTCTTTGTCATAGAAATCAACTTTCATCAGAATACAAGGGAGAACCTTTCTTTAGGACTAGAGATCACATTGATTTAGGAATGTAGTATCCCTTAGAGATAATCTAATTCAACAGTGCCATTTTCCAGAACAAGAGATTGAATCCCAGAGAGATTGTGACTTGCCTGTAGTCTTGTGGGTAGTCAGAAACAAAGGCAGGGTTTGAATCCTACTTCTTTAACTTGTGATTCAGCATAATTCCCACTATTTCACCCTGTTTTTGCTCTTCTATGAAGGTGGGGAAGGGGAAACATCGAAAGTTGCTGCTGTAGCATTTTCTATTTCTGAGTCTATGTATATATGTGATCCTCTTTCAGGGTAGACATCCCAACCAAAATGAGAGTGGAACGATGGGCCTTTAATTTCAATGAACTGATCCGAGATCCCAAGGGGCGACAGAGCTTCCAGTTATTTCTGAAGAAAGAATTCAGTGGTGCGTCTGAATTTAATCTTCCTTATACACTTTCTTTTTTTATACCAGGCATGAATTTTGGGAGGTTCTCAGGAAAGTAGAAGCTTTTTCCTGGATATTCTCACGGTTTTATTTGTTTTGTGCTTATCCAATAACCAGCTTTACTTTTAAAGCTTTCAGAAATATTTGCCAATCCTGGTAATAGCTGACATTTATATAAGACTTATATTTGCAGAGTGTTTTATATAATTTATTTTATTTGACCCTCACAACTCTGTTGGGATTTTACTTTACCTTAGGAATTATTATCTATAATTTATAGGTGAGGAAACTGAGGCTCAGAAAGATTAGGTTAGTCATGGTCACATAACTAGAAAGTGACAGAGATGGAATTTAAGACTAGGCCTTCCTTAATTTCAAGCTCTAATGCCAAATTATCCTTGGGGTGGGGAAAAACATGCACCAGTTTATAAAATCTCTGTTAACGTTGGCACTTGTCTTAGTACAACTTTTGCCTTTTTCCTTTGCCCACATCCTTTCCTGCTTTGTCACTGATCAGTCAAAGGACTCTACTGTGACACATATCCTTGAAGTTTTTTCTTTCAAACATAAATTCTGAGACAAACCCAGTAAGGAGAATGTAAGGGGAATTAAATGTATTAATGTCTTTAATGTCCCATTTCCTGATTCCCTTTAGCTAATTTTTTTTCCTTGTCATATACTATTTCTCCTGATTGGGCAAAATTAACTTTGATGTCCAATCTCAGGAAAAATAAAAATCTCCTCAAGGTATTCATGTCCATAAATATGAAATAATGTCTGAAAAATAGCTGACCAAATCAGAAAGCCATGTCAGAGGGTAAAAACAATACAAAACAAAACAAAAAAAATCCCTTCCTTCCTTGAACAGAAAGTCAAGCTGGTTGTGTGAGCTTAGTTGAAAGCTATCTCTTCAGCATTCCCTGTCCCCAAATCCACCCCTCAGGGAGAGTGAATTATTTGAGGTCTGATAATCAAGTTACATTCATGAGAACAACTAGATGGCCCCATTTCCCTTCCAACTGAGATTCTGTTACTCATCAGTAAGATCCATTATCTAATTTTCATTGACATACCAATAACCTGTCTGCCAGCTTCTTGTAGAACATTATTTTATGATATGGCTTGTTAAACATCTTTCTCTGTATTATATAGCCTAATTATAAGTGATAAAACCCAAAGCAAGAGAAGTGCATTTAGTTCCACAGAGAACCAAGTGGCCAGATGAGTATAGTTCCATCTGGTGGTCCAAGTGACAAAATACAGCTGCTGACAATAAGCCCTTACTATATTAAGAATTCTCTCTAATAGTCCCTCTGTCATTACTGTGTTATCTGTTGCCTATCCCCTCCTTTAGGCAATATGTAGGCCTCAGGTATGGATCAGGAAAATAAATTATTAGTTCTTTAACTTAACCTTACCTACATTATCTAATTGCTCCCCCATGCAAATAGATAGTTCATTTCTATTATATTTAATCTAATACAGTCATGTTCACCATCTAGGTTTTTACATACTGACTCCCACCCAATGACAATAAATATCCTAATTAGCAGTGTGCATGGTATTAGGGGATGGCCTGGATTATCTCTAAGATCCTTTCCAATTCTCAAATTGTGCTTTCCTGTAGTTTCTGCTGAGCAGGGTATATTTTTCCTTGAAATCCTGGTTTGCTTTCACACTTCAATTTTCAGGTGGTCTAGTATTTGTCTTTTTTTTTTTTTCCTATCTGTGACATGTTCAAGAACTTGCCTATATACAAAAGGATAAAGAGGTACCTTCCTGCCATCTCCCAAGATATCTATTTGGCACTCTATTGCCACATTATCTATATAACCTTTCTCACCCTCACCCCAATCTCCTTACCCAGTAATTTTCCCTCTTTTCTCTACTTTACTGTTAAACTGAAGAATGTCAAGATAAGGAAACTCATGGATTTCTTCATAGGACACCAAAGTGTGATGAGGCACTTAGTTGAGAAAGAACTGAAGAATTGTTAGGAGTTCTGCTTTCTGTATCTTTCCTTCCCATCAAGTTAAAGTGGTTTTGCCATGCAAAAAGTCACTTAGTTAGATGTTAATTATTCTATTCTAATTATTTAGCCAATTCACCAAAACCATTAAGTAGCATAAATAGCAATTTTATTCTGCATTTTGTACATAATGGGATGAAGAGGGAAGGATATACCAATACAGGTACTGTTCTTGCCCAAATCCAGCTGAGGAAATGGGAAACACACACACACACACACACACACACACACATACGTGCATGCATATACATAAATATTTCCCTTGGAATAACTCAAGAAGATAAATCCTATTACAAGCTGCAAAAAATGGCAGATTAGTTAAATTTAAATTTAAAAAAAGATTCTTAAGCCTCAGCTATAGGTCAGCTTGTTAAAAAAATATTTGCCACAATCAAATTCTAATACAATAAAGGAACAGCAAATGATCTTATAGAGTTTGTTGTAATGGGATTTGATCTGTGTACTTCAATAGATGGAAAGCTTGGCACTAAGCCCAGGATAATTATTCACTATGAACCATTTGAAGATAGGAGTGTTTTGCAGAATTCAGAAAGCAAGTAGCAGCCCAATGAATTTATAAGGAGGTGGTAAATAATGAATGAAATTTTGATCAACCTCTGCTGTCCTATTCCTTTTTTCTTCTCATTTCTTTTTTGGTTCTTGTCTATCTGGTCCTTCTTAACTTCTTCAGGGGAGAATCTGGGATTCTGGGAAGCTTGTGAAGATTTGAAATATGGAGATCAGTCCAAGGTCAAAGACAAGGCCGAAGAAATTTACAAGTGAGCATTGCAAAGACTGAAGTTTTTGTGAAAATCTTTCTCTTAGCCCCTTCTTCTACCACCCCATGTATTATCATCCTTTTGTGAATAGCTAAGCAAATCTGAGTTGTGTGAAGTTGTATTGCCTATAAATTAGTTATGGTCACATGTATTGGCAAGAAACCATGGAGACCATCCTTTCTCTGATTCAGGAAAATTTGTAATGTCTTTGGACTCCTTGTCCATTTAAACCAACCAGTCAGGAGTGAACAATTGAAGACCAGAAATCAAAAACTCATCTCCCAGTTGTGTCTGTGTATGCAGGTGTGCTGGGCTTTGCATATTTCTTGTCAATTAAGGTGAGATTTGACCGTGGTAAATCAAAATTTTTTTTCTGGGGTTTCTTTGAAGACAGTCTAAGAGGTTTCTGTAACTTCTTCCCCAATAAGAAAATATTTAAGATCAGGAAAGATTACAGATTAGTTATTTTCTCTATACTTCTTCAGCTTTACAGCCCTCCAGAAAAAGTTACTTTGCACCATATTAGATCAATCACAACTTGATCCCATAGGAGAAGGAAGACTTGAACCCCATATGGCAACATCATTATGGATTAACACCAAAGAACTCTAATCCTTGAAATATTCACTTAGCACCCTTCTCCAATCAATCTCCAAGTGGCAGGAGCATAAATTAACTAATGGGATTTCACAGAGCCCACCTGCTGGTAAAGATATTTTGCTGTTGTTCCACAGCCCTCACTCACTGCACCCTGCCCCCCATGATGGAAAGGGCTTGGAAACTCTGATGGGGACAGTCTTTTCACTCAAGAGGCTGTTGAGAACAGAGACCTAGTCTGAGAGAAATATATATCCCTCAACTCAATGGGGCTGAAACCACCTTAATGTTTAGCTTTACATATAGAATACAAAGGAAAGTTAACAAATGTTCCATGAAATAAAACTTCCGAGTTATTCAAGGAGAGAATGGAACAAGGATAACAATATAATACCTACAATTTTAAAAATGAAACCCATAGAAGAAATTATGAGGGAACATTGGTCAGAACTTAGAGCTCTCAATGCAGAATTTAAGTGCTCAATTGGAAGATTAGGAAAAAAATATTTAATTTATGATGAAGTATCTCTTAAGTGAGAAGATAGATGAACAAGTTTAGAACATCACAATACTAAAATGGAGTAAAATGTGGTAGAAGAAAAACAATATTTTGAGAATTTATGAATTCCATATAAGGAAAAGTGATTGACTTTGAATAAAGTTATTCAGAGATAACAAAGTTCATAGGTCTCCAATCAGAAGAGACAAATAAAAAAACTTGAATGCCATAATGCAGTAAATAATACTAGAAAATTGCTCAGAATTTCTAAATATTCACCATTATGCATCAATTGAGAGAATTCATGGATAGCCTCTAAATGTGCTCACATACACACACCCTCCCCAAACTGTGCTTCAAATGCCAAGACTAAATTGGTTAAGTTAAACAATCTAAATGAAGGCAATAAGCTTTTTCAGCATCCAGGAGAAAAACCTTAAAATATGAAGGAAAGGAAATTAGATTATTCTGTAGCCACAAGGAATTGGGGAAAGGAATGAAAATTCAAAATGATATGATATTCCCTGAAAAATTGAGTCTAATCATCAATGAAAAACAGATGATCATTTAACAAAAGAAGCAGTCCTGAAAAAAAGGAGAATATTCTACTTGCAAACATTCCAAACAACTTAAAAATAAGTAAGTACAACTATAAAATATAAGTATTATTTATCTGCTAATTAGTAGTGAAATCAATTGTCCCATATTTAGAAGTATGCTTTTTTTAAGTGAGAGAAATATTAACCTAAAATATTAAAAAAAATTCCAAAAGACATCACTAAAGGATACAAAGGAATAAAAATATAAAAAGATAAATAGACATGAAAGTACAAGAGCTGAACTATATAGATCAATTAGTGTCAATGCATTTTGTGGAATAGAAGTTTAGAATGGGAAGCCCAACAGAATTGGAGAAAGACAAGAGAAAGAAGGGATGGTTGTAATCGTACCAAATCCGTGAATGAACAGTGGAAGGGATACTGAACCCTACAGAATCTTGGTAAATCGGAGTTGCTATAGGAGAATGGGAAAGACAGCAGATTAGAGGAGTTGAGTCTGGGGGACTGGGACTCAACTGGACTGAGTTCACTCTAGTTGTGGGGAGGTATCTTAATGAAGAGCACTCCCATTTGCCAAAATACTCTAGGGCTCACCATCCCTCCACTGTTCACTAACATATAACTAAATATGAGTGGATAAGCCAATAAAATGAAAGTGTGAAAGAATAGATATAATGGAATTGCAAGAAACCATGTAAATTGAAAGAAACAATCAATATTATAAATAAAGAGAAGCATAAAAAACATAAACTGATGCAAAATAGAGTAAGCAGAACAAGGAAAGCAATATATACAAGAATTGCAGCAAAGTAAGAAGAAAGAACAACAAAACAATTGAATCTCAGGTTTGTGAAATTAGAATGTCCAGGCCTCCAAAGAGGAATTGTGAGAAACTATCTCCCCCTCTTAGTTTTGTCAGAGGTGGGGGATTTCAGGTATGTAATACTGTATATAATCAGACTTTTTTGGGGGGATATATTAGCTAGTTTTGATGGACTATTCCCCCCTCCTCCCCATCCATCTTTCCTACTCTTTATTATAAAGAGTGGTTCCCTGGGAGACATTGAAGGAGAGACTTTGAAGGGTGATGTAAAAGCAAAAGAGATCAGTAGAATTTTATTTAAAAAATAGAAATACACATACACACATATATACATATAATCATGTTGTGAAAGAAAACAGACTAAAAAAATAAGAAAAATAAAATTTAAAAAGTATGCTTTGATCTGCATTCAGACTCTATAACTTAAACAGAATATATTTAGAAAATGGAAAAAAAGGAGCTCTTCTGGTTATTAATTCAGCAGCTTATTTTTATTCTAAAGTTAGGGCCAACAACAGATCTATTGAGAAATAAAAATGGAGGAAAAGTGTGGTGAAGGTGTCATGGTTTTGGATAACCATGGATTATGAATATAGATATATTTTTGTCTACCCAAGCAGAAGTGTTTGGAGATTCATGAAAAGTAGAGTGTTTCTGGGACAGTTATCAGGGTGGAGGTGGGGAAGTCATTTGAAGAAAAGAGAAATAGTCTCTTGTAAAATGTGATTTGAATTTCATTGGTGGGAACCCTTTCTATCTGAATTTCTAGCCAGCCAATTAGCAAGCAATTATTGAGCACATAGTTTCAGAAAGAGTCCTAGATTCTGAAGATACAAAGATAAAAGCCATAGTCTCTGCCCTAAAGGTGCTTATAGTCTAATAGAGAGACAACATGAATAGAAGCCCTGCTAGCTTTAAGTCTATGATTCTGTTATGAGTTTAGGATATCCACACATACACACACAAATATTGATAGATGGTAGATATAGATGTGTGTGTACATATATATATATATACATATATATATATGTTTATGTAGACATATATAGATGTATCTATATATACATATTCATTTATAGATATACACATACATATTCCAAACTCTTTTGGTTCAGAAAGTTTGATGCTTGCTAATAATTTCTCATTGACACCCTAGGCTTTTTCTGGCTCCAGGAGCAAGGCGGTGGATTAATATAGATGGCAAGACCATGGACATCACAGTCAAAGGACTGAAACACCCTCATCGCTATGTTCTTGATGCTGCTCAAACTCATATCTATATGCTTATGAAAAAGGTTTGTTTTCCTTCCCTTCCTTCCTTTCTTTCTTCCTTCCTTCCTTCCTTTCTTCCTTCCTTCCTTCCTTCCTTCCTTCCTTCCTTCCTTCCTCCTTCCTTCCTTCTTCCTTCCTTCCTTTTCTTTCTTTCTTTCTTCTTTCTTCCTTCTTTCTTTCTTTCTTTCTTCCTTCTTTCTTTCTTTCTTCTTTCTTCCTTTCTTTCTTTCTTTCTTTCTTTCTTTCTTCTTTCTTTCTTTCTTTCTTTCTTTCTTCTTTCTTTCTTTCTTTCTTTCTTTCTTTCTTTCTTTCTTTTTTTCTTTCTTTCTTCCTTTCTTCCTTTCTTTCTTTCTTTCTTCCTCTCTTCCTCTCTTCCTCTCTTCCTTCCTTCCTCCTTCCTTCCTTTCTTCTTCCTTCTTTCCTTCCTTCTCTCTCTCTCTTCTCTCTCTCTCTCTCTCTCTCTCTCTCTCTCTCTTCCTCCTTCTCCCCTTCCCTCCCTCCCTCTCTTCCTTCTTTCTTCCTTCCCTTCTTCTTTCCTTCCTTCCTTCTCTTATCTCTCCCTCCCTTCCCTTCCACCTCTCTTCATTCCTTCCTTTCTTTCTTTTCTCCCTTCTTTCCCTTCCTTCCTGGACTTCAGTCTCATCTTTAAAATGAAGGAGTCATTTGACAACCTGAAAGTTCTCTTATAACTCTAAACCTATGATCTTATGATTCTATATTATATCCCCCAGTGGAATGGAAACTTCATGAGGGTAGGGACTATTTAGGCTTTTAAAAAAACTTTATCTTTTCAGAGACTATCATATGTCTTGTATGTATGAGGTGCTTAATAAATGTTAAATTGGACTTTTTGTGTCTACAGAAGACCCCATTGCTTCCTAGAGAAAACTAAATAATTCATTAATTTGAAAAAGAAAAGGAAATTTTGTTTGATTAGCACTCTCATTTTGTTTGAGGCAGAAATTATATAAGTAATTCCTCAGCCACTGAACTAGGACCTCACTGAATAAAAATCATTTAGGGATAAAGATGATACCCTTTTAGGAACTACTCTTTTAGGTTGATAAGGTCCAATTTAATTCAATAATCATTTAATTGCCTTCTGTATTTACCAGGCCCTTATCAGGTAATGGGGATACAAAAACACACAAAAATTAAAATTTAAATTTAAAAAAGCCTGCCTTACTATATCATAATCTAGTGTGCCTGTGCCTTCTTCCTGTTTTTCTTGAAGAGGTGGAGGATTTCAGATGTAGATTGCATATGCAGTCAATTTTTGTGATCCCTATATCAATCAATTGGCTTTACTATTTTTATTTGTACAAAGGGAAGATGGATTGGGAAACATAGTAGTGGTAATAGTCTATCCAGAAATGACTGTAATGTAAAATTAAAATGCATGAATAAAATGTTAGCAAAAAACAAAAACAACAACAAAATTCCCTACTAGTACAGATGTACTCTACTTTGAGAAAATTCTGTATATTAAAAGAGGAACTTAAAAATATAAATTTGAACAAGTTAAATAAAGTTTCACTAATTTGGGCCATCCACACTCAGTTTATGATATTTTTGATAGTTTACTTGATCCTGATTGTTTGTTTTCTAAAGCAGTTTACAAACTGTTTTCCTTATACTACCCTTGGAAAATTAGTATTGTTTTAAGAGCAACTTTGAGTGAACAAGTTATTTTGACTATTATAAATACCTAAATTAACAATAAAGGACATATGAAGAAAGATACATCCAGAGAAAGAATTGCCAAATAGAAGAATATACAGAAGTCATTCGGTTTTCATTCAACCCACTTAAGGTCCATATCTTTTGGTCAACTGTAAGGTTTATCCTCTTGTTGGCTATCTTAAACTCCAAAGAGTACTATACTAGTAGCAAGCACTTCTTGGTATATAATCACTCCTGAACCCAGGAGCTGTTGACTTCTTGAATTTATAAGATTGCTATCAATAGTATTTTATTTTTCCAAATACATGTAAAGATAGTTTTCGACATTCATTTTTGTAAGATTTTGTGTCCTAATTTTTTCATCTTCCCTCTCTTCCCTCCCCCTCCCCAACAGCAAGTAATCTGATATAGGTTATATGTGTATAATACTTTTAAACATATTTCAATATTTGTCATGTTGTACAAGAAAAATCAGACCAAAAAGGAAAAACCTCAAGAAAGAAAAATCAAACAAATAAACAAACAACAAAAAAGGTGAATATAATATGCTTCAATCCACATTCAGTCTTTGTAGTTCTCTCTCTGGATGTAAAGGGCATATTCTATCCCAAGTCTGTTGAAATTGTCTTAGATCATTGGATTTCTGAGAAGAACAAAATATATCATAACTAAGAACTAAATATATCATAATTGATCATCATATAATCTTGCTGTTACTATGTACAATATTCCCCTGGTTCTATTCACTTCACTTAGCACCAGTTCTTGTAAGTCTCTCCAGGTTTTTCTGAAATCAGTCTGCTCATCATTTCTTACAGAAAATAATATTCCATTACATTCATATACCATAACTTATTCAGCCATCTTTCAATCGATGGCCATCCACTCAATTTTCTAATTTCTTGATACTACAAAAAGAGCTGCTACAAACATTTTTGCACAGGTAGGTCTTTTTCTTCTTATATGAACTCTTTGGGATACAGATCTGGTAGTAACACTGCTGGATCAAAGTGTTATAGCCCTTTGGATATAGTTCCAAATTGCTTTCCAGAATGACTGGATCATTTTTTAACTCCACCAACAATGCATTAATGTTCCAGTTTTTCCATATCTCCTCCAACATTTATAATTATCTTTTCCTGTCATCTTAGCCATTTAGATAGGTATGAAGTGGTAACTCAGAATTGTGTTAATTTGCATTTATGAGATTTCTATCAGGGCTGGGGAGAGGCAAGGGACTTTGTTCAAAGTCCAGTTTCAGGCTTGTCTAGACCAGATCAGAACATATCAGTACACATACAAGTATTTGCTATTGCTGCAGGGGTGGGAAAAGACAAAAAATAGCTCGACTGGACGTCTGAGAGAAAATATGTTGTAACATGCTTGACAGATGGAAAGAGAATTATGGGGAGAGAGAGAGAGAGAAAGAGAGAGAGAGAGAGAGAGAGAGGCGAGGGGAGGGAGGGAGAAAGAAGATGGGAGGGAGAGAGAGGGGAGAGGGGAGGGAGAGAGGAGAGGAGAAGAAGACACAGGGGAAAGAGAAACATAGAGGAAAAAGCGCAGAAGGAAAGAGAAAGGGGGCAGAGTTACTTCTCTCAAAATATACTTTTATAGATCTTCCCATTTCAGTGTGTATGCCTTTCCCATTCCCCATTCCCCTATCTGGGTACCATGGGATGAAAAAAAGATTCCTGAATAATTTCCAAGTGGCAAGTCATTCAATACTTACAAAATGGTATATCTCACAAGAAATGGGTCAGATACAGGCTCAATTCCATTCATGTTTCATGGAACATCCCCTGAAAATCCATCTCTGCACATGCTCTATGCAATATCTCCAATCCAACCTTTTGCAACAGTAATAAAATTCAATTTCTTTAAAAGATCTGATCAGGTTTTCACTGAATAAGATTGTTTTTTCTCTGTCCCACCCCATTAAAAAAGAATTAGTAACATTTAACTAGGTTCATCTTATAGAAGGATTTCTTTAAATAGTAACTATCCCTAGTATATGAAAAAATATTATTTGGTTTATAAAAAATTCCATTTGCACATAAGTTTTCAGCTAAAGTAAGTAATACTTTAATATTAATGACCAGAATCAGTTCAGCTTACAATTAAGGATTCACAAAGTACAACCAGGAAATATCTTTATAATATGGAGACACTTTCAACTTTTTTCCTAAGGGCAAATCCCATGTCAGCAAGTGCCAATATGGTCAGAGGATGAACAACCAAGGCTTTGCCTCCAGGGCACTGAAATTTAGAGCTTTGACAGCACTATACTCTTTCAGTAGCACAGAATATACTAAGTTTAGCATTTAATTAGCAAGAATAATCAGAATTTATCTGATGCCCGCTTTTCTCTGGTACCTGCTAACCTTTATCTACCTTTACCCCCTTCTCCTCTGACTATATCCCAGTTGAATTCCTCCTCAATAGACAGCTAGGTGGTCAAGAAGATAGAGTGGTGGACTTAGGGTCAGGTCTACTTGAATTTGAATCCTGCCTCAGATACCTAGCTGTATGATTCTGGGCAAGTTTCTTAACTGCTGTCTTCCTCAGTTTCCTTATCTATTAAATGGGATAATTATAATACCTACTTGACAGGGTTGTTGCAAGGATAAAATGAGGTAACATATATAGAGCATTTTGTAAATATTAAGGTGCTATATAAATGCTAATTATTATTTTTGTTATTGTTAATATTATTATTCCATGGAAGCTAAAGTGTCATAAAGTATATCCTCAGTGAGCTGATATCCCATGATTTCTTTTCCTAATCATTGTGTTGATTTTTAAAAATGATTTGATGTCTGATTTAATATAGTTGGCTTTAAGCATGTTTTGTCAGAGTTTGTCCCAGATGCCAAAACTGCTAGTTATGGCTCTGATTATGGATCAAAATTTGTCATAGCAAAATTCAACACCATGGATTAAGATTATAGTTGAATTTATTATAGCCCTTTATGTTACAAAAAACTTTTATATCTATTATAGGTAAGGTGAGTATTATTATTTATGTTTTATAGATGAGGAAAGAGTAGTACAATGGAATTATGAAACTGATCCAAGGTCACAGATTTTAAGTATCAGAGTCAGAATTCAAGACTATATCTTTTAACTCCAAAATCAGAAGTATTCTATTGTACTTGGTACAGTGGAATAAGTATTGTCTACAGAACTAAAGAACCTGGATTCAAATCTCACTTCTGATGATTATTTATGCTTATAGGCAAGTCACTCTCTGGGCCTCAGCTTCCTCATCTGCCAAATAATGAGGTTGAAATAAATGGTCTCTCTTTTTCTTCCAAACCTAATTCTATGATCCTCTTAAATGACTATGTATAAAACACTTAGAATACAAAAACAAAGTTGAAACTGTAGCTCCCTTCAATGAGCTTGCATTCCATATAACAGAATCAATATACCATCAATAATGTTTTCACTCTATTTCAATATCATTCACCCCAAAACTAACACTTATTTCTAAAAGTTAGTGAAGACTCTCACAATAATTCTTTCTTCTTGATCATAGGACATAGATTAAAGCTGGAATGGACTTCAAAGACCATCTAATTCAACTCCTTCATTTCCATATAAGGAAACTAAGTGACAGAGAGTCACATAGATCAAGATTTCTTAAACTTTTTCTATTCACTACCCCTTTTCATCCAAGAAATTTTTTTATACTTTTTTTTATTATAGCTTTTTATTTACAAGATATATGCATGGCAATTTTCAATCATTGACAATTGCCAAACCTTTTGTTCCAATTTTTCCCCTCCTTCCCCCCCATCCCCTCCCTCCGATGGCAGGTTGACCAATACATGATAAATATGTTAAAGTATAAATTCAATATAAAATAAGTATACATATCCAAAAAGTTATTTTGCTGTACAAAAAGAATTGGACTCTGAAATATTGTATAATTACCCTGTGAAGGAAATAAAAAATGCAGGTGGACAAAAATAGAGGGATTGGGAATTCTATGCAATGGTTCATAGTCATTTCCCAGAGTTCTTTTGCTGGGTGTAGCTGGTTCAATTCATTACTGCTCTATTGGGACTGATTTGGTTCATCTCATTGCTGGAAATGGCCACATCTATCAGAATTGATCATCATATAGTATTGTTGTTGAAGTATATAATGATCTCCTGGTCCTGCTCATTTCACTCAGCATCAGTTCATGTAATTCTTTCCAGGCCTTTCTGAAATTATTCTGTTCATCCAAGAAATTTTTATACAAACCTAGGTATATAGGTATATAAAATAGATGCATAAACAAAACATTTGTTGATAATAAATCATAATTTTGCAACCCCTCATTCAACTATGCAACCCCATATGAGGTTACAACTCACAGATTAAGTAGCTTTGACATAGATAGTAGGTATTACAGGTGGGTTTTGAACCAATCTCTGATGCTTACTTTTCATGTGACTTTTCAAATACTCTTTATGTTTATCATGTAGTAATTAGCACAACCCTGTTTCAGTTCCATAAATCATGTGAACTGGATTTTGGAATTTGTTGTTGGAATTTCTACATGGAAAGGGCTTTATGGTACAGTATGGGATTGGATCTGAAGTACAGGATTTGGTTTCAAAGTCACAGAATTTGTGGTTTTACCACATGGATTCTAATATGTAGATTTATACATCATATGTGGAAGAGTATAATTCTTTAACTTTGCTTTTCTGTCTTGCAATAGCTTGAAAATAACTTTAAATTTCCTTTTGATTTCCTTTTCTTTCCTATAATTACTCTTTTCCTTTTGCTCTTATCAGGATTCTTATGCTCGGTACTTAAAGTCTCCAATTTACAAGGAAATGCTGGCCAAAGCCATTGAACCTCAGGGGACAGCCAACAGAAGGCAAGTGGAATTACTCTGACTGATGGTTGTAAGCAACTAACATTTTGTTGTACAAAGGCACAAAAGAGGAAATGATAAGGTGTTGAGCTATTTGCATGTTTCTAGGAGATCATGCTTATAAAGTCTTCCTATCATCAATTTTCCTTAACAATTACTTTCAGTAAGTTTTTTTCTCTGATACAATTTTAGAAGAATTTGGTTATATTTTGATTCAATAATTTTCATAGCATGAGCAATGGCATCTTATTGGATTTAAATCGATATTCCTTTTTACTACTAACAAGTGAAAAATTGCTTAGGAACTGACATGCCTTTCCTATTAAATGTTCTTTAGTGTCTTTATTTAATTAGTCCTTTAATTCTTCTTTAATTAATGATGAATGGGAGAATGTTTTTAACTTTTTGGAATTGGGATTATAGATACCAAAAGCTTTATTAATATTAGAAGTAGTCAATGAATCACTTAAAATAAAGTAGATGCAGGGTTTTGGAACAGCCACCAACTCTCCTACCCCTGCCAACACAATTCTTTTGAACACTGGCAAATACATTTGCATTTGCAGGTAGTTGGTTCATCTCATGACAACCCCTTCACTAGAACACATCTTCAGGCAATCCAAAGAGGGAGGATAAGAGATCAGAGCCACACATCAAAGGAGGCTCAAAAACAAAAACAAACTTTATTTCATTGCTAAGGATAATGGGCTGTAATAAAAAGAGGAAGAAGGAAGTCTTTGTGTTCCTTCTACCTCATTCACTCCTAAGGGAAGGAGCATCCAAAGGACAGGAAAATCTCTTCTTTCGGCAGCAAGAAAGGAACTTGATAGTTTTACACATCCTGCCAATAAAGTAGGAGGAAAGGGCCTAGTACCTTCAGATCACTTGTGACTTGGTACCGGTGTGACAGAGTGGTTAAGATCTTCTTTGGGTAAGAAAATTGGCTCTTTGACCATTTGTGTCTTGGGTGATTTTTGCATGTAGAACAGTATTAGATTAATGGGAAAAATAAAGGAATGAGTAACAAGAATCAGGGAAATACTCTGATCACAATTTAGTAAGTGCTGGCTATGCTCTTCAGTACAATTCCATGAACACTTATGTGTTTACTGTGTGCCAGGCAATTTGCTAGGTAAGGGAAATGTGAAGGTAAAACTAAAACAATCTTTGCTCTCAAGGAATTTTCATTCCTACTGGGAGTTACAATAAGTTCACAGACAGGTATAATATAATTTAAGGTTTTATGGGAGTGAAGGGTTCTGAGAAAGTACTTTTGAAAAGTGTGAGGAGGGAGAAAAGGAAGGAGAAAGAGGGAGGAAGAAAAAGAAAGTAGGAAAGGAGGAAGTTGAAAGAAAGAGAGGGAGTCACACTTACTCTTTTTGAGTTAAGGGAATAATAGGGACAGCATAATGTCAGAACATGCATATAACAGGATGGTGGCAGTACTTGTCATTTCATTTGGCAGGGAGCTCCAAATCTTCCCAAAACATCTATTCATTCTTCCTCTTCCTCCTTCCTCGCAAATTTTCTCCTTGATTGTTTAGCACAAGAGGAACATTTAGTCAAAGAAGAACAATTTGTTTTTAGGGTTTTAGGGTGTTTTTAGCCCCTCATCAGAAACCTTGCTGTCATTTCCTGATTGAAGAGGATGCTTGACTTTTGCCAAGTAGGGTGGGATGACCAGGGCTAGTCTTTAGGGTGCCAAATGAGGGGGCACCATATTGCAAGTCCACTAATAGCATTTACAATGCACTGAGATCATTTCCCATGCTGGTATCCTCAGTTCCTGAAGCAACTTCTTTAGCAGTGACTTTCAGTTAGTATTCTAGGATTTCTGTCCCACTATCACAAGGAAGTATTTTCCTTACTTCCTAGCTGAGGGAACTTTTTCTATATGTGTATGCATAAATGTATGTATGTCTCTATGTCTACTGCTTATTCAGGAGCAAAAATTCCAAGTTATGGCTTTGACTTGAAACTAGAGTTCCTGGTCATATTGGCAATCACTCTGGAGTCAGATTCTAGATGAAAAACCCAGTTCACAGCCCAGTTAACTATATTTAGGTTTTAGGTATCCTACCGCTGTTTAGTACATAAAGGAGATGAGTATGGCTTCTTTAGCATAGAGTGCTATATAACATGCAATTCTAAGAAGGGAAGGCACAATCCAGATCTTTCAACAAGCCTCTTAGCTGACTAAACTGTTACATAAGGACATTGTCAGTTCTCCATTTAGTCCCACTTCATAACTATTCTTTTTAAAAACATGATTAGAGAAAAGGAGCTCATAACCATTCCTTTTCAAAAAGACTACTAGAGAAAAGGAGTTTGGCCAAATATCATCAATGTAAAGATTTTTTACTTAAGTCCAATTTAAAGCACCCACATTTTATCTTTTCCCAATAATAAGTGACATTCACATATATTGTATCTAGGATATACTGTAACCTATTCAACATGTAAAGGACTGCTTGCCATCTAGGGGAGGGGGTTAAGGGAGGGAGGGGGAAAATCGGAACAGAAGTGAGTGCAAGGGATAATGTTGTAAAAAATTACCCTGGCATGGGTTCTGTCAATAAAAAGTTATATATAAAAAAATAATAAGTGACATTTATATAGCTTTAGGGTTTATATAAAGATTTACTCATAACAACCTTGGAAGGTAAGCAGCATAGTAAAGATATAATTATGATTTTACAGGTGAAGAATTTGACAGAATAAATGATGTCAAAAATTAGAACCTTAGTCTCTAGCCCTCAATCTAGTCCTCTTTTTTTAACTTGAGTTTTTTTTTTTTAAATAGGTTGATCAACAAGAATCATTGTTTATTATATGCCAGCCACTGTTCTAAGTTTTGTAGAAACATATTCAAAAGTGAGATAGTCCTTGCCCTCAAGGAGTTTATATTCTACTGGAGGATACAAAATGTCATAGATAAATAAGTAATATATAAAGTAGTCCACAGTAGTGAAGGAGGCTGATAGTGGAGAGGATCAAGAAAAATCTTTTAAAGGAAGTGACATTTGAACCAAGTCTTGAACAGAGCCAAGGCAAATGTGAAGGGGCGGGGGAGAGAGAGAGAGAGACAGAGAGACAGAGACAAAGACAAAGAGGAAGAAAAAGGACGGAATCAAAAAAAGGAAAAAAAGGAGGAAGTTATGTACAGGTAAATAGTGAATTGGCCAGTTTAATCAATAGTGTGGGTAAAATAGTAACATGCCATTGCCTTGGAAGGATAGACCAGAGTCACACTGAAGGGCTTTAAATGTCAAATGGAAGAATTTGCTTGTTGTCCTACAAGTGATGGGAAGTCCCTGAAGCTTCTTGAGCAGGGAATGTCATAGTCAGACCTGTACTTATCACTTGAGGAGTCATGTGACAAATACTGTAGAAGGAATTGGCTGGTTGTAGCTACGGAAATAATTTAGGTGAGACTTGAAAACCTGAAGTAGAAGCAGAGTGGCTGTTTTTGGTGGTAAACAAAGGAGCTGCTGTTGGAAGGGAAGTCACTTGAAGGATGAGCTAATAGTCCAGATTTTGTCTCTCGCTCTTTAGCATCTTTGCTGGGCAATTAATATGCTTTCTCCCTTGTATCCCTCTTATTAATTCTCTCTTGTTCTTATTTTCAGAAGCAGTCTCCCATTTAGGCGGCGGCGTCTTCGGTCCAGCCTAAGCCCTGTCATCGTTCGGCAGCTGGAGGAAGAGGCTAAAGCTCGAGAAGCAGCCACCACGGTGGACATCACCCAGGTCATGAGCAAACTGGACCGGAGGAGCCAACTCAAAAAGGAAATTCCTCCTAAATAAACTAAGAGGGGCCGGCATGGAGGAGAAAAATCCAAGGAAAGGGATCTTCAGTGGGGAGGGGAAGCTAAAAAAAAAAAAAAAAAAGCCACCAAACTGAAATCCCTTGCACACATTGTTCTATTTCCTATCCTCAATGGACTCTCTTCCTTTCCAGGTTCTTCTCTCATTGATTGAAGACCACCACTAGTATCAGTCATTAGGGCAACCAAAGCTAATTTCCCCATCTTATTGCATAAAGTAGCAAAAATAGAGGATGAAAAGCTTGGGGATGGGGGAGACACCTGACTCACAATCACCATATCACAGTTTATATTAAATTCTGAAATATGAGAACTAAGAGAAATAGGTTACTTGGAGTAGCATTTCTTTCTTTTTTTTAAATTAACATTTCATTTTCCCCTAGTTACATGTAAAACAATTTTTAATATATATTTTTAAATTTGTGTTCCAGATTTTGAGTAATATTTCAATTATAAAAGCATAGATGTGGAATCATCTCTTCTTTAAAGCTTAGTTAACTTAGGAACATCAGTTAAAAATTAAATCTGAAATGTCCCTCACTCTTGCTATCAATCCTTTAATGCACTGCCTGAATGAGCAGTTTAGGGACAAGGGTGGGGATAGCTGAGGAGTTCATCAGTGGCTTTCTTTTCTATTCCCACAAATTCAAGACTGTCCAATACCTTCATATCTGGGTGAGCCATTCCTTTTCCATGCTGTTCTTAATTCATTTCAATAAGCATCCATTAAAGGTTCACCATGCAAAGGGGAGGGAGGGAGGAAGGGGATAAGCATTTATATAGCTCCTATTATGTGCTAGCCACAGTATTAGATGCTTTACAAATGTTATCTCATTTGATTCTCACAACCCTTCGAGTTTGGTGCTGCTATTATATTCATTTTATAGTTGAAGAAACTAAGGGAAACAGGACAAGTGACTTGCTCAGGGTCACACAGCTAGGAAGTATCTGAGGTTGAATTTGAATTCAGGACTCCAAGTCCAGTGCATTATCCACCATGCCCCATAACTGCCTAATACACTATTACAGTAAATGCTGGGGGATACAAAGACAGTTGCCCTCAGGAATTTACATTCTACTGGATACATTCTTAGGTTCAAAATCGTCTATAATGGATTATTGGCAAATTGTCTCCAAAACACAATAGTTTATATAAAGTTTATATAAATATCCTCCCTCCTTTTCTGTATTTAGCAGCATCTTCTAGGCCAATGAATAAAGACATATTTTACTATATTGCCCAAAAATAAGAGTTTCAGTAATTCTTATACTGGACCTTTCTCTAGAATAATAATATTCTGTGGGTCTAGACATATTGCAACCAGAAGAGTGACAAATGGAATTAACATGTGCAAAAATTAAGGAAATATCATCTTTAAAGGTTTCTTAGTAATTTATACTGGGCAGAACTCTGCTATGGCTCTGCTTAAGATTTAGGTTGATGTATGACATGAAAAAAGTAGGTTGACTGAATGGATCCTCTAATTAGAATTAGTGTTAATCCCAACAGGCCAGCATTAGCCAAACCGGGATATAGGTAATTCTATTTGATCTTTTCCAAGATCAACTATGATTTGATCCGTCTGTTTTTTTCCTGATGTAGCTTTAGTGCTTATGCTAATTGTCAGGTGAGAAAGGAGGGTAACTCAGCTCTTATGACTGGAAGGTTAATGTCAAAAATAATCATTTCTACAAGGACATTAAGAAGCCAAATTAAAGAATTGAGAATGGGATCAACTTTTTTATATGTGTGTAGCCATGGGTTTCATGGTGATAAAATGACCTTTCATCAATAGCTTGTTTACCACAGTAATTCCTGCCATTGACTTTGGTAGATTTCTTGAGCTTAGGAATTCTGGGGTGCAGTGGATTAAACTGATTGTATCTGGGAATAACTCCCCCTTCAATAGCTGAGCTCTCTGAAGTTGGGGACCTCCAGTTGCTCAAGAAAGGGTTAGATAGACTTGAAAATGGAGCAGGTCAAAGCTCTTTTGCCATTCAGTATGGTATTGGGCCTGTCAGTGGTCCTTGAACTTTCAGCCTGTACAAAATGGGACTATCTAATTAAAAAAAAAAAAAAACTCTTTAAAAGTATAGCTAGATAAGTTCTATTCTCCTTTACTGTGAAGGACAAGGGAATTCTCATGCAAATTGACACTGTACTTATTTATGACAACTTTTCTGACTTGTGATTTTTTTATGCAAAGGAAACTGCTAGGGAAGAAATTCCTTCTATCAATTCCAGTGGTCTTGGAGGTATGTTATGGTATAGTATTGTACCACTATAATTATTGTGCAATTTATAGTCTTCATGATTGGCCTAGAGACACCAAAAGGCTACCCTGAATGCCCTGGATAACAAAAAGCTTCTTGATCCTAAGGCTAGCTCTCTCTATATCATGCTATCTCTTGTGACAACTTTACACCCAGATAATTCCTGGTCCTGAATTTATGCACCTAGCAAAATTGGAGAGAATCAAGCTTATTGTCTAGACACTAGAAATCTGGAGAGTAGTAGTTTGGTGGGATTCAGGATCATATGAAAGAAAAGATATCGGGTCCTATTTTTCTATCCATACTTTTCTTACCCAAGGACTTATTTTATTTTATTTGATAAGGATAAGGTGGGATTCTATGTCTGGAAAAGAATGGAGGACAATCAAATGAAATCTGTTTTTACAAATTCAAGCAACTATTTTTAGGCAGTCATTGAAATTCTAGCCAGTTGTATTAGTGGGAGAGACGATGGAGTATACATGAAGATATGGAACAGACTTGACTCCAGTTCAATATATTCTGAATACTGTTTTTGATAGCATACTTTTAGAAATAAGCTATCTATTGACTTCTTGTCAGAATATTCTCTGTCACTGTCTTCTAACCCAATAAGCATTTATTAAGCACCTCAAGTGCAAAACACTGTGCTCACTGTGTGAAATCAGTTCTTGCTCGTAAGGGACTTAAATTCTATTGGGTGACATCAGTACAACAATATGTACACCAGATATACCCATTATGTATACATGAACTATATGAACATGAACAATCTGCAAAGATACTGAGATCACGTAGACCAAGAGCACATAGTCTTCACTTTGATTCTATTGAAATTATCAGGACTGAGAGTGGGATTTTGTTAAACTAGTCTTTGCTATCAAGTCCCAAGTCCTCTTCCACCCCTATTGTTAGATGTCTAGTTTTTAGGGATCAGTATACAGTTCTCCTTGGAAAGAACTCTGTAAGAGATTTAATCATTAAATATAGGTCTCTAGGCATCAGAAACCACTTCTTCTGACCACCTATTCACAACCAGAGACCAAGGTAGTGGTAAATAGTTTGGCAATTATTTTGGTAAAGATGGGCACTGTAGATAATCAACTTAGGTCATTCAATTGTAAAAAAAAAAAAAAAAACTCCTTTTCTTTTCTTTCTTTCTTTCTTTTTTTTTTTTTTTTTTAACCATTTTAGGGCTTAATTATTTGAATTATGCTCTCAACTCTTTATCTTGCTATGTCCATGTAGATACTAAATTATTACCATTTTCACTACACTGAAGCTCTTACATAACATCTTAGATACAGAATTAAAGGAGTTAAGCTTTGAGACCATAATTTGCAGAATCAGTGTATATTCAGCTAATGAAAACTGATCTTAATTTTAGCCTGGGCAAAATATAGAATGTGTGTGTGCTATGGTAGATAGGGTAAGAAAAATCTGGGTTCAAGTCCTGCTTTCATATCTAAACTAGTATGGCAAATAATTTTTCAGTTCTTAGGCAACTCTCTAAAGAATAGGTTTAAGGAACATTGCTAATTTGCATTGGTGGAGAAAAGTTCCACACCAGAGACTTACCTAGATTTGTGAAATCATAAATCTGAATTCCCTTCTCTGCCCTATCTTCCCTCCCCAATGGCAAACTAGAAGCATAAATCAAATTTTGAGAGGTAGTATAGTGCAGTGGAAAAAACATTAGGGGGAAAAAATAAAAGAAGGAAAGAGCATTATACTTGGAGCTAGAAGGCTTGAATTGGGGTCTTGGCTACTTCACTCACTATGAGAACAGATGCAAGTGATTTTATTTCTGTATATCTTAGAGGCCTACTATTCTACATCAGTGATTTCTATGCTCAGATGAGAAGATGGGGAAAGAAATCTTAAAACCTTAAGTAAATTTACATACTAACAAATGGGATTCAGAAAACTCTGACTTAAGGATTCTCCCAGGATGCAATGTATGCTAGAAGGGACATCCATGAGATATGTGTTGGGACCTAACTCTGAAGAATTGTTAGTGTCCTTCACTTAAGAGACAATGAGGATTTGGAAATATGAGGTCAACTATATCTAGGCAGGAAGAAATGACATGAAAAAAGAAGGTATAAGAATGGCAACACAAAGAAGATGTCTCAGAATCCAAAAAAGTGCTGGAAATACACACTCTATATTATGCAGTCTCCAAGTTTCCATAAGTCTTACTGCCATTTTGACTTGTTTATGGGATGTTTTTCCACTCCATGGCAAGACATACCACGTTTTATAATGAAAGTAAGTAGGAATCTACTTAATCTCATTTTATAGTCAAATTTGCTTTAAAATAGATTTGTTTTAACCTTGCATTTCTGAAAAACAAGAAATTCCTGTAACACATGCCATAGTTAAAGAGAAATTGTTTTGTAGATATTTGTGTTTTTGTAAAATTAAGTCATTGTGTTCCTGTATTATTGTAGATAATTGAGGGCTCACTTTATAGTAGAGATACTGAATTGTACAAGACACATTTTTTATAATATTTCCTTCACTGTCAAACATACCCAGTGCTCCATTACATCTCTCCAGTTACATATAGAATTTTAATGAATAATCATTAAGTACACACTGTGTGCCAGGTACTATGCAATGTTATAAATGGTTTCAGAGGTCATCTAGTTCATCCCCTGCACAATTTTATAATATGAAAATTTCCTTTCAGGTGCATAATGAGCCCACTAGATAATCTATAAGAAATTTTCAAACCCAATCTAATGAATTTGGGGTCAATGTCTTATTTTTCCCTTATCTAGCCTCTTGTGAAGGCTATGTTTGAGGCAGTTACCATCTTCCAATTCCCCATGTCCACTGAAATGACTATATTTTCAAACCCAATGCTAATGAATTTGGGGTCAATGTCTTATTTTTCCCTTACCTAGCCTCTTGAAGGTTATGTTTAGCAGAGTCCCTAATTTTACTAGGAAAAAAATATTCGAGGTAAAGGAAAGATACTATCATTTCAATCCACCAATCCTATCATCTGACCTAAAGACTTGGACCTTGCCATCTGCCCTCCAGCTAAACTTTCTTTTATGTGTAATTTTTTTCCAATTTGAATTTAAGTTTTTTTTTGAGAGCAAGGACTCATCTCATGTTTTTCTATTTGTATTCCCAGCACTTATCCCATTTTTTTTTCATTCATTCATTCAGGACCTTTTTATGTAAGGGTGGTCTGGATAGTTGGTGTCATGGTTGGTCAATTATTGGTCTTCATATTCATGCCTTTGAAAAAAATAAGGTGCTAGGGATCATTTCTGACTTAGGAAAAGGGGATTACAGGAGAAGTCTCCCAATAAGAGACACTGGTAGGAGAAAAAATATGTCACTAGTAGGGATCAGCTTAATTTAAGGCTATATCTCATTTGTGTTTGCTTAATAATTGGAGAATTCTGGTATAGGGGTAATGTAATGGGGTTAGGACTAAAACAGGGAGTCCACTTGTTCTGTGGTCCTGGCAACTAGACATAGAATTGGAACCTATGCCCCAGGTTGCTCCAATTGTAGGTTCAGATTTTTAAAAAAATTTTAATAACAGCTTTAATTTTCATAATAGATGCAAAAATAGTTTTCAATATTCACTTTGCAAAACCCTGTATTCTAAGTTTTTCTTCCTCCCTTCTCTCCATCCTCTCCCTAGATAGCAAGTAATCCAGTATATGTTAAACATGCAATTCTTGTATACATATTTCCAAAATTATCATGCTGCACAAGAAAAATCAGATCAAAAAAAGGAAAAAAAAAACAACAAAAAGGTGCAAATACTATGTTGTGATCCATTTTTAGTCCCTACAGTTCTCTTTCTAGCTCTCTCTATCACAAGTCCATTGGAACTGGTCTGAATCAGATAGGTTCAGATTTCTAAGCAAAATTCTGCCTGGGAAAATTAAATGAAGCATTCACAAGGTACACTCATATTATTGTCTTCTAATGTTATCTTACCTTCTCTGTATCATGCTACTTTTCTTTGCATCTCTTATACAATAAAATTCTTGTACAATTCAGCCAAGAAACAAAGCCCTTTTCTGGTTTATATAATTTCCTATTTCCTATCTTTCTATCCTATTGTTTTTGTTACCATGCATGTTTTTTAACACCTTGTTTTTTCAAACTGCTGCAGGGAGAGGTTTGGTATAAAAATGAAGAAAATCAGTCCCATAACATAAAATTGAGTTGAGTTCAAAGCTAAGGATTAACAGCTACTCTGGCAAAAGGGGATAAGGAAATTTACTATGTAAAGAGTTATCATAGCTAATAACCATTTGCCCAGAGGAAGAAACAATTGAGATCAGGTAAATAGAATGGGTAGGAATGTAGGTGGGCACAGTCGATAGAGCACTGGGTTTAGAGTCAGGAAGACTTGAATTCAAATGTAACTTCTGGTGACCCTGAATAAGTCAAGCCCTGTTTGCCTCAATTTCCTCATCTATAAAATAAGCTGGAGAAGGAGATGGCAAACCATAAACTCCCTATAATTTATTGTTGGAGGGATGAGAGTGTATATGAGAGGAAGGGAGGGAGGAAAGAAGGGAGAGAGAAAGAGAGAGAGAGAGAGAGAGAGAGAGAGAGAGAGAGAGAGAGAGAGAGAGAGAGAGAGCATGTTGGTACATGCTAATAACCCAACCTGCTTGGGAGGCAGAGTCTGATTGATAACTTGAGCTTGGTAGTTCTAAGTTATATCAGGATTAAAAACAAATAGATGCCCATCCAAAGTCCAGCATCAATATATCAAACTTTTTCTCTCCTTCCATGCTCTCCCCAAAAGGAGATGCAATCTACTTAAGGAAGAGAAAATTAGCCCAGGTTGGAAAAGAGCATGTCAAAGTTGTCATGTTGATCAGTAGTGGGACTGGGTCTGTGAAGATAGGAAATCCTATTTTAAAAAAGAGAGAGACACCCAGAGAGACAAAGACAGAAAGAGATAGACACAGCCTACAGAGAAAGAGAATTAGTGAGACATGAAAATAAATCATCATTGCAGGAATTGATTTAAGTCAAAGGAAAATGGTGTGCCTGATTGGAAAAACTGTAATTTAAAGACACAGTTTAGGGAAAATGGTTGTTGTGCAAATCCTGCCCTGCAATGGGGAAGGGTAAAGATGGAGGGAATTTTAAGACCAGGGTCCTTCTGCAACCCAACTCTCATCTGTGGCTCCAAGAAGATGTAGCATGGGTAGCTTCCACATCCTGGTAAAACCATCTCAGCAGAAGGGCTAAACCAGATCAGGTTGAGGGTAAGCAATGGGCCTCAAACCCATTGGTCAGTTAGGGAAATGTTTATCCCAAGAATGTGAAGACTTTCCTGACAGAATGGGTGAATGAGAACAATTTGTTCCCATAGCCATGAAGGAGGCTGCTGCAGCAGGTATTGTGAAGCACTTAGAGTTTGGTCATAGATGACGACCCCAAGGTCATCCACAGCATCCCAAGCCATCACCAGTCATTCTGATTTTAGTTCTGCCATTGAATTTTGATGACTTTGGAAGAGAAAGTAAGGATGATGATTTTGTGCAACTCTGCCTCACTTAAATCAATTCACATGCAAATCAAGACATCACTCTGTGATGTTATTGATTGTCATCAAAAACAAAGGATGGTTCTGATAAAGGCCTCATTTCCAAAATATATAGAGAACTGACTCAAATTTATAAGAAATCAAGCCATTCTCCAATTGATAAATGGTCAAAGGATATGAACAAACAATTTTCAGATGATGAAATTGAAACTATTACCATTCATATGAAAGAGTGTTCCAAATCATTATTGATCAGAGAAATGCAAGTTAAGACAACTCTGAGATACCACTACACACCTGTCAAATTGGCTAAGATGACAGGAAAAAATAATGATGAATGTTGGAGGGGATGCGGGAAAACTGGGACACTGATGCGTTGTTGGTGGAGTTGTGAACGAATCCAACCATTCTGGAGAGCAATCTGGAATTATGCCCAAAAAGTTATCAAATGGTGCATACCCTTTAATCCAGCAGTGCTACTACTGGGCTTATATCCCAAAGAGATACTAAAGAAGGGAAAGGGACCTGTATGTGCCAAAATGTTTGTAGCAGCCCTGTTTGTAGTGGCTAGAAACTGGAAAATGAATGGATGCCCATCAACTGGAGAATGGCTGGGTAAATTGTGGTATATGAATGTTATGGAATATTATTGTTCTGTAAGAAATGACCAGCAGGATGAATACAGAGAGGACTGGTGAGACTTATATGAACAGATGCTAAGTGAAACGAGCAGAACCAGGAGATCATTATATACCTCAACAACGACACTGTTTGAGGATGTATTCTGATGGAAGTGGATTTCTTTGACAAAGAGACCTAACTCAATTTCAATTGATAAATGATGGACAGAAGCAGCTACACCCAAAGAAAGAACACTGGGAAATGAATGTGAACTATCTGCATTTTTGTTTTTCTTCCCGGGTTATTTATACCTTCTGAATCCAATTCTCCCTGTGCAACAAGAGAACTGTTCGGTTCTGCAAACATATATTGTATCTAGGATATACTGTAACATATCTAACATATATAGGACTGCTTGCCATCTAGGGGAGGGGGTGGAGGGAGGGAGGGGAAAAATCGGAACAGAAATGAGTACAAGGGATAATGTAAAAAAATTACCCTGGCATGGATTCTGTCAATATAAAGTTATTATTAAATAAAATAAAATAAAATATTAAAAAAAAGGATTGATAATGAGCCCTCCCTAAAGATTGGAATTTGGGGATTGTGCTAAGATTTATGCTATTGGGGTCTTTTTGTATGGCTTTTGGGAGACCGTTGAGAACTGCATGGCATTTGAAAGAACAATGTCCAATTCTCCCCAGGAACCTTGAGAACTTTCTGGTATGGGGATGTGAACAAATGTGTCAAATGTATCCCAGTTCATTTGTTGAGGAGCAAAATGGACTATATCAGTTTAAAAAATGTAAAAGTAGAATAAGAATGAGCTGATTCTCTGTTCCTCTCTCTCTGTTTCTCTCTCTCTGTCTCTCTTTCTCTCTGTTTCTCTCTCTCTCTCTCTCTCTCTCTCTCTCTCTCTCTGTTTCTCTGTCTCTGTCTCTGTCTCTCTGTCTCTGTCTCTGTCTCTGTGTCTCTCTTTCTCTCTGTCTCTCCCTCCCAATGAAGACAACAGACTTCAGTATAAGCGTCCATTCAGCATCTACCTGGCAAGGTAGAGGGGCACCCACAGCAGCTTCTATGACCAGGCTGTAGAATTGATAGTACCTGATGTAACACAGGAATGGGTCACTTTCTTAGGCCTTGGCAAAGGGGAACAGTCCTTAGGCCCCATAATAAGAGAGCATCTTAGGCCCTACCCTAGTGGGGCAGTGCTTGGTTCCAACAATATAAAGTGTGGTGTGTGTGTGTGTGTGTGTGTGTGTGTTTGTACACACAGTGACATTAAATGGGCAGTGAGTAACTGAGAAGTCAACAGTGCAGGTGCTAAGACTGGCATAGGCAGCAGGAAAGAGAAGTCCAAGATATACTCCTTTGCTTATCTTAATCTGAAATGTATGGGGCCCTCTCTACTCTGCTTTCAGTATAGTCCAGGATGGTCAAAACAGAGACAGCTGAATGAATACTGTCTCCATGCTTAAAATAAATTTCCTTTTATAGTTGAGTAAACTTTTTTTGATTAAGTATTAGGTGATTTGTTAATGTTTTATTTTATTACAATTCCAGACGTGAAATGCTAGAAGTCTGAGTCAGGCCTAATCTGTAAGAGAACTCATAATTCCTACTTTTGGGGGGAAGGGAAGCAGGTACATTTCCTCATCTCCTTTGAGATGTCAAGATGGATCAGTGTAATTACATATCAGTTAATTTTTAGTGTTCTTTTAATTTTGTAACTGTAGACATTGTGCATATTTTCCAGATTTTGCTGCTTTGTTTTACATAAAAGTCTTCTCATATTATTTTAAATTTCTCATACTCATTTCTTATGGCACGATAGTATTGCATGACATTCATATAGCAGACATGACTGAACAACAACAATATATCTCTGAGTCTTATATTCTCTGATTTATTCTCTGGTTCACTATCTCAAAGTCAGAATGCTACTTTCACTCTCCCCTAAGCAGAGTACCCCTGAAGAATTTGCTGTGTTTCTTTTCTAATATTATTAACTCAATCCCTCTTTGGTTGTATTGACCACCCCTGACCCCTCCCCTCCCCCCATCTATACTTTCTCCCCCTATCAGGAACCAGTAGTTAGACCTCTTGATCAATTTAACCAATTAACATCAATTGAATTGTATAAAGAATTAGCAATAATAAAAGTATTTGGGGGATCACTCTATCATAAAGAATCTTTGATCTCTGAGGGAGAGCAGAGTCAGACTTAGCTCAGGTTTTTACATCCAGATACATCCAGATGACTGTCAGATGAATCCTTATCTCAGCTACTCATAGGCTGAATCCTGAAGCTCATTCTTCCTTTTTTTTTTTTTTTTAACTTCTTTCTTTTTTTTTTTTTATTATAGCTTTTTATTTACAAGTTATATGCATGGGTAATTTTACAGCATTGACAATTGCCAAACCTTTTGTTCCGATTTTTCCCCTCCTTCCCCCCACCCCCTCCCCTAGATGGCAGGATGACCAATACATGTTAAATATGTTAAAGTATAAATTAAATACAAAATAAGTTTACATGTCCAAACCGTTATTTTGCTGTACAAAAAGTCATTCTTCCCTACTTGAGAGCTATAGATAAGGAGAATTCCATAGAGTAAAGGACTTCCAGGGCTAAATATTGAAAGATATTCCTTTGACATAAATTTTTTTTATATATGTGCCTCTCTACCATTACCTTTTAAGTGTGAGACCCTGAGACCTGCCAGTATGAGCTCAGATGGAGGCGAGTAACTCATTTTAGAGAAAAGGGGAGGTCTTCTGATTGGGATTTCTTGAGTACTTATTCAAGAACCCTAGTGTTACAAGATCTATTAGAGGGAATTAAAAAAAAAATAAGTTTGTCCAGCATATTTTTCATATCACAAATCAGATCATTTTCTCTGACATGATTTTGATTATTTGAATATTTAAGTATTAATACGTATTGATTTGCCCCTTGATGTTATTATATAAAGATGTTAATATGAGTTCTTTAGATACTGTATATCTAGAACATGGAGTTTACTTATGCAGATAGAGTCACAAAGAAGGGAATATTATCAGACCTAAAAAGTAAAGCTATTTGAGACTATTTTCTAAGATGTATTAAAATGTAGGGAGATGTGAAGAAAGATGAGGAAAACATAACACCACCCTGTTTTCTATGAATTACATGAAAATGTAGGCACTCTTTAAATTTCTAGAAAAATAAGAGTTTCAAAAAAGTAATTGGAGTCTAACTGCCAAACCTCTCATAGAGGAGAGAACATTTCATAGTGTTGAATTGATGTTAATTAAGGAGGGCATATTTGGAGCTAAATTATTCAAATTTTCCTGGAATAAAAAAACTATTTGAAATATTAGAAACAGCTACAGATGTGAATGGGCTCCTTCCATGCCAGTTTATAATATTCAATATGAATTAATGAATATAATGGACCTTACCTCTTGTTATAATCGAAAACAAAAGAATCAAAAAGCCTGATGCTTTGATGGAAGATCAAGCCAAAGTAAAGAGAAGTAAAAGAGATTTTTTTATATTATAGTTATAACTTATATTATATATATTTATATATATAGTATTATAGTTATAATGGTGACTTGCATGGACATATGATGATATTGTATACTGGAATGAAGTTTTAGAATGTGAAAAAGATGAATTTCAGAAGATTATCTTCAGGAAATAGAAATAGGGTGAAGGACAGGATTTATCTCAAACTCTGAAAATATTTTTTAAAATTATCTCATCTGCAATTAAATTAGCTAGTTGAGATGCAAAATTGTTATGCTCAAGATAGTTCTACCATCACTGAGAGTGTAAATAGTATAGAGGGTGAGAACAGGGATAGACTAACAAGATTGAAGATTGAAACTTTAGTTCTCATTTTTTATCTCTTTGAAGAGTATGGACATCAATATTGACATCATATTTGGGGGTTTGGCAAACTACTCCAAAACAATAACAAACCTTAAGTTTACCCTCTTCTAATATCGAGTAATAAGAGTTGTACAAGTTTTCAAGTCCAGAGGGGAGGGCTGGGAGAAGTTTTATTTGTAAGCAGCTTCAAGTAAACAGGGTGCTATATATCTGGAGAACTGCAGAAGTCTCTGAGGAAGATGGTACTCAATAGAAGAAGTAGGAAGCTGGCTTTCAAGTTTTCCTAAGGACAATTTACCTTTTATGGGGGACCTATGCACATCCTCAGGGATTTATGCTCTCCTAAGGGCATAGAATTACATTAGAATGAAGCACTTTAGACAGCTCCACATAGAAAAGAACAAAGTAAAAAAGTGTTTGGATATTTTAAATATTTTAGGCTAGAGGTCTAGATAAAGGGTATTTAAAAAATTTATTACTTATTTTATAAAGCTTTTTATTTGTATTTATTTTAATTTTTTTAAATTAAGGCTTTTTATTTTTAAAATATATGCATAATTTTCAACATTCACCCTTGTACAACTTTGTGTTCAAAATTTTTTCTCTCTCTTCCCCCCACCCCCTCCCCTAGATGTCAAGTAATCCAATATATGTTAAACATGTAATTCTTCTATACACATTTCCACAAATATGCTACACAAGAAAAATCAGATCAAAAAGGAAAAAAGTGAGAAAGAAAACAAAATGCAAGCAAACAACAACAAAAAGAGTGAAAATGCTATGTTGTGAACCATACTCAGTTCCCACAGTCCTCTCTCTGAGTGTAGATGGTTCTCTTCATCACAAGATCATTGGGACTGACATCAGTTATCTCATTGCTGGAAAGAGACACGTTCATCAAAATTGATTGTTGTATAATATTGATGTTGTCGTGTACAATGATCTGGTTCTGCTCATTTCCCTCAGCATCAGTTCATGTCAGTCTCTCCAGACCTCTCTGAAATTATCCTGCTGATCATTTCTTAGAGAACAATAATATTCCATAGCATTCATATACCATAGCTTATTTAGCCATTCTCCAATTGATTGGCATCCATTCAGTTTCCAGCTTCTTGCCACTACAAAAAGGCTGCCACAAACATTTTTGCACATGTTTCTCTCCTGATAAAGGACATATTCTGAAGATACCTACAAAAGTGATGATGAAAACATGACCAGTGATCTTCGATAAATCATCAAAAACAGAAGTGTTAAAAAAAAAAAGGTCTGAATTTTTAGTAAGGAAAAAGATGAAAGATTAGAGGTTGGTAATATTTGAAAATCAATTATTAACTAGATGGTTTTTAAACATTAAGGAAATAAAGAGGCCGACATAGTTTAACTAAGTTATGCCAAATTAAGTTTGACTATTATGATAGTGTATTCAAAAATTTTCCTTTCTCTTCAAATTTCTGTTCTCTTCACATGACTTCCATACCATTTCCAGAATTACCCTTCTTGGGCATAGTTCTGACCATGTGACTGTGCTCAAAAACTTGCTGTGACTGTCCATTATTTAGTAAATAAAATTCAAAATCCTTTGCTTGGAATCCAAGATCCTTCACCAGCTGGTATCACCATACATTTATAGGGTTATTTCTCATATTGCTTCATTTTACACACTCTATACTCTTCCCACATTATTCCTCCAACACAACTTAAAGCTTTCCTGTCCCATGAATGTATTTCCCTATTCCTGGATGTTCCTTCATCTTTTTTGACTATGTAAGTATTACCCCTTCCTCAATGATCAACTCCTTTGGTCTCTGTTCCAGGATGCTTATTCTTAGTTTCTCCCTATTGACAATGATTATCTTCTTTAGTCCTAACATAGCACTTGTTACTCTCTATTGTACTTATGTAATAGTGCATATTACAGTTATCTTATATTCCTATTAGACTAAAAGCTCCTTGAGGGCAGGGCTATATTGTTAAGCTTTATATTGACCTCAGGACCTAGTAGAGTGCTTTGTGCATAATAGAACCCTAGTAAAGATTGAATGAATTATTGAACTAACTTCATCTCCTTTCTTTAAAAAAAATTAACAGATGTTTGGATGGGTTCAGATGTAATAGTATAAATTCATGCTGAAAATCGTGGGGCTTGTAGTATTCTTCCTTGTTCTTCTGCTAAGAGAAGATGAAAATTTTGAGCAATTTGGACTAGATTGGAATAGGGTTATGCTGCCTGTGGGAAGCTTTGAGCTATTCTAAAGGAATAACAGGCTGAGAGTGAAGCAGCAGCAAATGCAAAGGAACAAAGGAACTATGGAGTTTAGTAACTGCTATGGTGACCAGGATTATGAATTAAGCAGAAAACAAAAGGAACTTAGAATGTTCGTTGCCAGGAAATGACTGTTCCCACTCCAAGAAGCTGGAGGTCAACAAGGTTTCTCTCTCTCTCTCCAACTCTCCCCTCAGGCTATCCTGATGTCCACTCTTGATGTATTTCTTTGAAATGTTCTAAGTTATTCCTTCATTTTGACTTTGTTTTCCTTTTCACATTAAATTATGGTTGACAATGAAAGCTGTGCTTGCATGTTTGCATGTGGATGAATTGCAGGGTTAAGGGGAGTTACAGTGGCTAACTATCTCTAACTGGAGCTGTAATAAGCTGTTATGATTTTTATTAATTCATGCAGTTGAACAAATAATAACAGAATTGTAAACTTAATTAGGGTTTTTTCTTTTGTTTGTATACCAATGAGTTTATGGTTGTAATAAAGTATAAATAAAATAATTCGCACAAAACTCCAGAACTCTAATGAGAGAAAGAAAAGGAAAGGGGAGGAGAGTATGATGCATGGGCCTCTTAGGCAAAATTTCCATCCCTTTACCAGAAGAGAAAGTGAGGGACAATGAGAAGGAAGGTACCAGAAGAAAAAGCCCTTTGACTCCCACTTCCAGAAAAGAGAAATGAGCAAAGTACTCCAATCAGCCATCTCACTAATTTTGCCTTCCAAAGTGGTAACTTCAAGTTATAATAGGTTTAATAGATCGGTAAATCAGGAAAATGTCATATACATATTACATCTTGATTGTAGGAAGGATGGGAAAGTCTCTTGTGATATCTTTATTGATAAAAACCAATCAAAAAACATTTATTAATTGTTTTACTGTCAGAAATACACCTACAAAGATGAAAAGGCCTCTGGAGAGTATGAAGTAAGTTGCTTTATTTATTGTTCTTACAAGAAAAAAGGTGGTCCACTGCAGATCCCCTGCTTATAGATAAGGGAATAAGCCTTTTATTTCTTATCCTGAAGTATAAGTTTCCTCCTTTGTCATCTCATTGGCTGGGGATGATGAAGTTAATAGACTTCCTGGTCCTCCCATTGCATATTTCTTGTTGACATGTTCCCCATCCTTTATCATAAAACCCATGTTCAAAAAAATGACATAAAACTCTTCCTTTGGGGAAGAAAAGTTAATATTAACTGTGTTTGCAGTTATCTTTTACCTACTTTTTGGTTTTTGTTGATTTTTTTTTATAAGCTTATCAGTTCAGTGATTCATTATTTTGTTTTGTACAACTAAGTCAGCTGATGTGAACTTTCTCTAAGTCTTTGTGCCCATATGGAAATACAATTCTATAGGTTGCTCATACCTACTATATGCCAGGCAGTGTGCGAGGCATCAGGAATACAAAAAGAAACAAACTATAATACTTGCCCTCAAAGAACTCACAATCTAATAATACAATCCAATATGCAAAAAATGCATGCAAAGCAAACTATATGTGATAAATAGAAAATAATCAACAGAGGGGAAGCAGTAGAATTAAGAGAAGTTGGGGAAAGCTTCCTATAGAACATGGGATTTTAGTTGGGACTTAAGTCAGGGAGGTAAGTAGAGATGAGAAAGGAAAATATTCTAGACAGCCAAACAGTCAAACAAAATGTCTGGAGCCAAGAACTGGAGAGCCTCATTCATGAAAGAACAAGGAGAGCAGTATCACTAGATTGAAGATTACCTATTGGAAAATAAGGTATAAGAAGACTAAAAAAGTGGGAGGAGGTTATGTTATAAAGGTTTTGAACACCAAGCAGAAAGTTCTCTGCTCCTTGAGGCAATAGGGAGCCATTAGAGTTTATTGAGTATGTGAGGTGACATGATCAGCCCTAAATTTTAGGAGAACCACTTTAGTGGCTGAATAAAGGATGGATTGGAATGAGGAGAGACCTGAGGCTGGAAGAGCCACCAGTAGGCTGTTGCACTAGTCCAGGTATGGAGTGACAAGGGCTTGCCCCAGAGTGGTAACAGTGTCAAAGGAGAGGAGGTATATTTGAGAGGAGTAGCAAAAAAGTGAAGTTGAGAAATCTCAGCAACAGATTGGCTATGGGTTGTCCTCTAGAATAAGAGGTAAAGTAGGAGGAGGGCAGTGTTTAAAGGGTTCATCTTTATAAAGAATGGGGTCACCTCATCTTGTAAGTCAGGTATATAGGAAGAGATAATGGCAGAATGTATCTGTTAAGATCTGATAGATAAAGAAGAGAGAAAACATAGGAATTCATAGCAAATAGTCTGTATTTTTTTTTTTTTTTGCAAAACATGAGGTAAAGTTCTGCTTAAAATGAGTCAGGGGAGAAGAAATTGTGGGAAGTTTGAGGGGGAATAAAAAGGTTTGGAAAAGTCTCTGTGGAGAGTAGGTTAGAGAGTTGATAAGGAATGCATGGTAGGATTGCCTAGGAGCAGAGAGTCCAATTGAGGTTGTATAATATAAACTTGTAGTGGACCCAGTCAGAATAGTTGTGATTTTTTCCATCTTTGTTCAGCAGCATTTTGTAGAAGTGAAGAGTAGGTATGATGCTAGGTGGCTAGGTAGTATCAACAATATGATAAGGAGACTAGAGAAGCAAGGTGTAGAGTTGAGTTGGTTCCACAGAGGATCTAGATGAGGAGAAGAGAGATTGACATATAGGAGATGTTGCCTGGGAGAAAATTGAATGGTCAAGGGATTAAAGGTTATGATGTGGAAAAAGACTAGAGCTTTGTGAGAGAAGACACATAGAGGTAGATCATTTGTGGGTGATGGCAAGATCAAGGCTATCAGCATCTTTGTGTGTGGCTGAGTTGGGGCGGAGTAGCTTATCCGAAGTGAGTAGGTTGAGGAACTGAATGCATAAGGTATTTTCTGGAGAGTTGATATGTATGTTGATGTTCTCTCATATGAGGGCAGGAATTAAAGAAAAAATAATTGAGCCAAGTCCTGAACTCACTAAGAAAAAAAAAAAACAAAACAGGAGTGTCCTAGAGATCTGTATTCAATAGCTGCCAAGATTTTGACTGGTTGATAGATATGATTAGCATGAACCTCAAAGAAAGACAGATTATTGAGAGAAGAAGGAAGGAGGACCTGGAAGTGACAATGTGAGCTAGACTGTTGTATGGTTAGAAAAATGGATACCTGGTTGAAGATATGGCCTGAAAGGAGATTATAAGATCATGGATTTAGAGAAGTCAGGGATCTTGGAAGTCATTCAATCCAAACCTTTTATTTTATATATGAGGACACTGAAACTGTCCATATGTATTCCCAATAACTAGAAGAGATATGGGTGTCTTCTGATCTGGAATATTGTGTTCAGTTTTTGGCATCATATTTGAGGAATGACATTCATTTGGTTGCCTTTAGGAAGAAAGCCAAAATAGTGAAAGGTTCTAAGTTTATGACATACAATTGTAATGTTCATGGATATTATTGTAGAATTTCAATTGTCAGACACTTGATCTATTCTGGTCCCATTATCCGTTCTGTTATGTGATGGAGGCTTTTCCCATCTCCCTCCTGGGAGTAGTTTAGAGCAAAACTTCTTAAACTGTGGTTTGTGACCCCATATGATATCTCATAACTGAATGTGAGGATTGTATAATTAGGATTTATTATCAGAAAACTTTTGGTATAACTATTTCATATATCTCTACACTCAGAGTTGTGTAAATTTCTCTGGTGGAAAAGAGGTTGTGAGTGGAAAAAATTTAAGAAACCCTGGATTAGTATAATCTTTCTCAGATCTCTTCCCCTATTCCCATTCTCTCTGTAGATTTGCATCAAAAATCAAGATATAGGAAACATTAGCTAAAAAGAACAAGCAGAGTATTATATACATACATACATACACACACACACACATACACATATATATATAGCCTTACTGGACAGGCATGAGGAGAGAAAGTTAGGGAAAGAGCAGATTTTTTTAAAAGGAACTTTTCTGAGTTCTCAAAGAAGGGGGCATACCTAATATCTTCAGTCTTGAGTCCTGGTTCATGTTACCTAAAGGTCTGATGACCCTCTTTAATCTTTCTCTTCAGGGAAGGAGTCTGGGAAGATGGTAGAATAGTAGATAAATTTCAAGTTCTCAAGATTTCCTCCACAAATAGAATAAATTTGGGCTTCAGGGTGAATATAGACTGTGAAGATTAAAGGGCTGATTAGGAATCCCAGGCCCAGCTTTGCTGCAAGGTTTAGGCCATGGGCAAGAAGGAACCAGCATACCAGTGAGTGCAGAAGCAGCTCTGCTGCCTGTGGGAACTTGGAGGTGGGAGATTTTTGGTTTGGGATTCCTGGTCAGAGGGGAGAATTGAAGTGAAGCTAGAGGAACCATCTCCCACTCCATGATTAGAAGTACTTATACTAATATCTCTTATTTAAAAAAAAAAAACTAAACCAGCAAAAAAGAAAGAACCTGTTATCTGCTGCTTTTGTGGTTTCCAGATTCTAGACACCAGAATCTCTTCTTGTGAGCAGATGATGGTGCTACAAGGAGAAGACTGAGAGGCAGTTGTTCTACCACCCCTCCCTCCTCAGAGGCTGTTACGTTGTCTGACCTCTCTCCTCTTCTCTCTGCTTCCAATTTATTTCATTCCTAGTCCACAAGCAACACCTGTGTTAGTAAAAGCTGCCCCACAACTTCCTCAAGTGTCACAATCCACAGCTGTGGAGGCTGTTGGAGAATTGACCTGCCCTTTCACCCAGGCATGGTCTTTAACAAGAATCCAACTGTAGAAACCTACTATGGGAACAGGGAAGACTAGAGTTCATCTTCAGAGGAGGACATTGAAGTAAAAAAAAGTTTCTACTCCAAAGAGTAATGTGAACTGGCTCCCTGCCTAGAGAGAATTTATAGATGCTCTCAAAAAGAAGAATTTAAAAATCAAATGAGAGACATTGAGAAAAAACTAAAAACAATATCCAAAAAAAAAAACCCTAGAAAATTATGAAAAAAAAAAGTCAACCAACTAGAAAAGGAGATATAGAGTCTTAAAGATGAAAATAATTCTTTGAAAATTAGAACTGGGCAAGGGGAAGCCAGTGAAGCTATAAGAGACCATGAAGTAACAAAACAAATTACAAAGAACAAAAAAATAGAACATAATGTGAAACATCTTATAAGAAAAATGACAGATCTGGAGAACAGATCAAGAAGAGAAAATCTAAGAATAATTGGACTAGCTGAAAGTTGTGACCAAAAAACAAAACAAAACAAATAAACAAACAAAAACAAACCTTGACACAATAATGCAAGAAATAATCCAAAACATGTATACTTATTTTGTATTTAATTTATACTTTAATATATTTAACATATATTGGTCATACTGCCAATATGGGGAGGGGGTGGGGAGAAGAAGGGGAAAAATTGGAACAAAAGATTGGCAAGTTGTCAATGCTGTAAAATTACCCATGCATATAACTTGTAAATAAAAAGCTATAAAAATTAAAAAAGAGAGAAATAATCCAAGGAAATTGGATCTAGTATCCAATTTAGTATTCTATCACTGGAGTGATAGAACATGAGAGGAAAGTAGAAACAGAAAAAATCCACCAAACATGACTTCAATGAGGTTTTTGTGGAAAACCCATAGGAATATTATTTTGAAATCCCCACATCAAAGAGAAAATTTTGCAAGAAACAAGAAAAAAAAATTCAAATATGCTGGAACTACAGTTAGAATTGTATAAGACTTATCAACAGCCACAATAAAAGACTGCAGGTCCTGGAATTGTATCTATGGACAATCAAAAGAACTATGCCTGCAGCTAAAAATATCATATCCAGCAAAATTATCTATAATATGAACAAGAAAAAATGGTCATTCAATGAACTTGCAGATTTTCAGGACTTTCTATCAACTCAAACTGAACTTAATAGAAAATTTAACATTTAAGAGCCAATATCAAAGATAAATATTTAGGAACTCAACATAGACAAATTGTTTATAATTTTATTAATATGGGAAAAGAATACCACATGTTTAGGATTGACATCAACAATAGGACAGCTCAAAAGAAAGATTGGAGCAGAGTTAAGGTAAAAAATAGTAATTATGTTATACAATGAGGTGCAGGGGCAAAATAGACACAGAGGCATTAGAGAAGGGAGGAGGACTCATAGTTCTGAAAACTTATTCACATTGGAAATGGGTTAAATAGACAACAGGGGATAGCATCCTCCTAAATCTATAAAGAAATAGGGAGGGGGAAGGATGGGTGAATGGGGAAGCAAAAGGTGAGGGAAGAAGACTAGGGAAGGATTCATGGGTGGAGGGAGGTTAAATAATAGCAAAGCAAATTAAGGAGCAGAATTAAAGCAAAGAGTCAACAGGGTTAGGAAAGATGTGTGTAGGTGGGTGGAAAGGGTGGTGTGTATGTATGTATATGTGTAAATATATCTTTATGTGTGTGTGTATATATACATATATACATATATGTATACACACACACATAAGTATATATAAATATATCTTTGTTAACTATAGCCTGCTTGGGGGTAATGGGTGGGATGAAAGGGAGGAAAATAAAGTAAAAAGGTTACATAGTAGAAAACAAAAGAACAATTTACAAGGAAATAAAGAAAAGATGGACATTCATGAATGTAATTTCCTCTACTAATATATATAATTTTCTTGAACTACTAATTTGTTGTTATATATTTTGAATTCCCCCTGATGTTCTTCTGGTTACATGACAATTTTTTTTTTGTTTGTTTGTTTGTTTTGTTTTGTTTATTTTATTTTGTTTTTGTATTCCCTTTCTGTTTTTCTTTTTTCTTATTCTGTTTTTTTAAATAAAATGATTTTTAAAAAAAATCTTTCTCTTTTATGCTAGAACTTAGGTCTTTCTTTTTTTTACTTTCTCCTTTCAGTTTCTTTCAATTGTTACTTTTGTGCTGCTCTTTCTTTCTGGCTCAGCTCAATAAGTATACTGCAGGGCTGGGTACTGATGCTCCCCTCTCTAAGTCCCCAATCCTTCTTCTCAGATGGTCTCTTATAGACTGTGTTCCTTTAAAAACTCCCAGCTGGGACTGAAGTCTGCCTTTTGCCTCAAAGATTTCAATAATCCTGATAATACACAAATTGCTTTTAGGACTGAGAGGGAATATTTAGTCTTCTGAACTGCAATTCTCAGGATGCCGATCAATTCTTTCTATTTATTTCATTTCATTTCATTTTGCTAGTCAGTTTTTAAACTCCTATTAGACAAGTATCAGTTGAAGGAACTGAGAATGTTTAGCTTGGAGAATTCTTGGGTAGGAGGAGGCTAAGGACATAATGACTGCTTTCAAGTAGTTGAAAGGTTGTCCCCTGGAAGAGGGATTCTATTTGTTCTCTTTGGCCTCAAAGAACAAAATTAGGTAGAAGTTGAAAAGAAGTAAGTTTTGCCTTTACTTAAAAACAAACAAACAAACTTCTTATAACTAGAGCTACCCAAAAGTGCAATAGTATACCTTGAGAAGGAGTAGGTTACAAATTGTTTCTTTTCTATTAACTTTATTTACTCCTACTTTAATATAGACTTTTAAAAGTTTGGAATACCAAAGTCCCTATGAGAAAACATGGAACTCAAAAAGATAGTAAAGCAACTTAGCTACTTTTATTGAGGGGAGATACAAAATAAAGAATGGTCAAAGAAGAATGATGGAAACAGGTCAGATCTACTGGGTCCTCTTAATGGAACTGAATATCCTGCTGGGACCTCAATCAGTCAACACATGTCCCAAAGGGAAAGGGATACCCTTTCACTCTAGATCAGTAGAGTCTAATGTGTTTTTATAAGGAGTCTTATCTGTATCTAGTCAGCTCAGGCATTGGGGGAAGGGATTAAAGAGCAAAGACCTGAGTCCTGATGATGATTCATGCTATTGGTGGAGAAGGAAAATTCCTGGGGATTTTGAGGCAAATCAAAAGGGGCTTTGGATCAATACTGTTGGTTTTATTCTGACAAGATAACTCAGATTTCTTGTTTGTTTTGTTTTGTTGTGGGTTTTTTCATTATTATTATTTTTTTGGTTGTTTGCTTGCTTGTTTAGCTTTCCTGGAGGCTTCTGTAAAAAAAACTACTGTATCCCTTACAACTAACTCTCTTGTAAAATAAAAGGGTTGGACTAAATTATTTGCAAAGTCACTTCTATCTCTATATCATGTGATCCTATTCCAACTATATATTATAACAGTCAGTACTTTGCAGTTTTGATCCATGTTTGTTAATCTTGACCCACCTGATTGTAAATTCCTCAAAGACTTGACCGGGACTACACTCACATATACTACATAAATAACATAGATCCTATATGTGTGTATACTTATGTATATGTATGTAGGTAGGTTCCTCCAAAGTTACTACCAGAGTGAAGGTCACACAGTGGGTTCACAGGAAATAACAATAAGCATGTGTTGCTTTGCAAGATACTGAGCTAGGTGCTAGGTTCACAAGACAAAATTAAATAGTCCCTACCCTCAAGAAGATTTATTCCCTTGGGATGTGTGTGTGTGTGTGTGTGTGTGTGTGTGTGTGTGTGTGTGTGTATGTGAGAGAGAGAGAGAGAGATTAAAAAAAAGAATGTTGATCAGAAGAATTCTCCAATGAATTTGAGATTATAGAATGTGTGGAACTTGTGAAGGACTGATTTAAAAAGCACTTCTCTAAATGGATCATGCTCATATTCTTCTTTTTGGTGCTTTAACAAGAAGATACAGAACTACTGATTTTCAGAGATTGGTGCTTCCTCCAAAATGATTGACTGGCCAGTATTCAGAGGGATAGACTCTTGTGGGAGAATCTACCTTATGACTTAAAGGCTAACAAACTAGGTCTCTATCTCTTTTGTATTTGTTTTGTCTACTAGTACTCAGAAGATAGACCAACACAAAACATGTATTTGTGTAGGGAATTGCAGAGCATTCTATTTGCAATTTCCTTCTTTCCAGAATATGGAAATGATTGCCTTGGGACAGAGACTTAAAACTTGTAGCTTGGATGCCCTTATATGCATCCAATGTGGAAAGATATGAGAGCTAACTTTCTTAATGTAAGAGATGGTAGCATTTAGACAGTGAGAGAGCTCCCGTAGAAGTTAATGGCAGAAGTGATGTAGTGTGTTTGAACTGAGGGTAAGCCCATTTTTGAGAGTTCTCATCCTGCTAGAGAGAAAAAAGAGATTGATTTCCTGGTTAGAAAAAGAAATAGAATTACCCACATAGTTCCCATACATCTTTGATAGCTAAGTCAATGGATTAGATAATATATGTCTGATGGGAAGGGAACCACTTATTTAGCAGGTCCAAAGTGAGTTTGCCTTCTGGGGGATTTCAAATTACAGGGAGGTGCTGTGAGTCTGGGAAGGATTGTAAAGGATTTTGTGAGAGAGCTAAGAATCCACCAGAAAAGAATGGCATGGAGGATACATGCCAAGGTAATTGGTGACAAAATAGTAGAGAAAGAAAATGATGGTGAAGGAGTTGGTAGAGAAAGAAAATAAAGCACAACTACCACAGCCACACTGATAGAGTGTTCCACACATGGCAACAGTCAGGACCTCAAGAGCCCACAGATGGGGATTGTGGAGCTAAAAGAGTTAAATCCTCTAGAGTATTGCCACTCTTTCTTCTCAGGTCCAGGAATTTTCTGGTTGTCCCCCTGCCTCTCTCTCTCTATAACACTGCCTATCGACTTCCCTGGATTTCTTTAAATTTCAACTAAAATACCATCTTTTACACGAAGCCTTCCCCAATTTCTCTTAATTCTAGTACCTCCCCTCTATTATTTTCCATTTATCCTGCATATGCTTTGTTTACATGTTATCTTCTCCATTAGATTATAGGCTCTTTAAGGCAGGAATCATCTTTTGCCTTTGTTTGTATCTTTAGCATTTAGCACAATTCCTAACATAGAGAAAGCACCTAATACATATTGCCTGATTGATTGATCTTTTATTTAAGTTTCTAGTCAGTTGGTGAGAAGCTGGTAGAAAAGTGGTTGGATAATGGGGAAGGGATCGTTTACACAGCAAAAGAGAGTGAGCAAGAGTAGTCAGGTAATCAGTGGACTGTGTTGCTATAAGAAATGAGAAGTTGAATGATCTTAGAAAAAGGTGGATAGATTTGCATGAAATAATGAAGCTGAAATGAATAGAACCAAGAGAATGTTGTATACAGTAGTAACAATATTGTTTTAGGATCAACTTTGGGGGACTATGTCATTATGATTATTATGAATATTCAAATTAAATACAAAGGACATATGAAGAAAGACACTGTCTAAATCCAGAGAATTGATCAACAGAAGTTTATATAGACTGGTTTTACACATACACACACATACACAAGACGCATATATGTATGTATACATATATGTTTATTTGTGTCTAATAGTAGCACTGTATAGGGCAGAATTGAGGAGAGAGGGAAAAAAAGAGAAAAAATTTACATGATAAATTTATTAAAAGAAATTTTGCTGTTGAACATAATAGCTTTCTAGTTTTGTGTACAATTATCTGTTTTTCTCTTTTATTATGTTATGGGAATGCTTGTTTTATTTCTTAAGCTCAGAATAAAATAAATAAAATTTTAAAAAAGAAACATTTACAAAATACCTACTATGTGTCAGACACTATGCTAAACTATGGAGATATAAAGAAAAATAAAAGACAGTCCCAGCTCTTAAGGAACTCATAGTCCAATAGGAAAGACAACATGTACACTATAAGTTATAGATGTTATAAATTGGAAATTATTAGCAGAGGAAAGGCACTGCAAGAATCAGTGCAATATGTAGCAGGAAGGAATAGGTCATCTAGGTGGGTGCAGTGGATAGAGTACTAGCCCTGAAAGCAGGCCGACGTGAGTTCAAATCGGATCTTAGACACATAACACTTCCTGGTATGTGACCCTGGGCAAGTCACTTAATTCCAATTGCTTCAGCAAAAAAAAAGAAGAAGAAGAAGAAGAAGGAGAAGGAGAAGGAGAAGAAGGAGGAGAAGAAGGAGGAGAAGAAGAAGAAGAAGAAGAAGAAGAAGAAGAGAAGAGGAAGAAGAGGAAGAAGAAGGAGGAATGGTTAATAGTGTCAAAAAACCAAGAGGTCAAGAAAGATGAAGACAATTTTTTTTTTTTTTTACTTTACCAGTTAGAGATTACCAAACAGTACTTAACAGTATTAACAGTAGAAAATAATGAGAATGAGATTTGAAGAAGGTTTTGAAATCATAGTATCATAAATTTAGAGCTGAGGAAAAAATTAGCGGTCATCTAGTTCAACCCCTTTAATTTATAGATGAGGAAACTAAGATTAGGTGATTTACTAGGGGTCAATCCCCTCATTTTGTAGTTGAGATTAAGTGACTTGCTCAAGATCAGACAGCTATTGTCAGACATTTGAATTCAGATCTTCCTGATTCCATATCCAGCACTATCTCCTACAGCACTTTATTTCTCAAAAATAGGCACTTTTTTCAAGTATTTATAAATAGTTAAGATAGTGATAATTTGTATCTCTCCCTTTATTAGACCATAAAGAAATAAGGAGTGGGGGAAAAGGAGGGGCGCTTGATAAGGAGAAGAATGAAGATTTGAGCAAAAAGAGGAGGAAAGGGAAGGAAACAGTAAGCACCTACTATTTACTAGGCACTGTGCTAAGCACTTTACAAATATCTCATTTGTTGGATCAACTTGTTAATCAAACCGTATCCTGAGAAATGTAATGAACAATTTCTTCTATGACCTGTGTACTCTCTTGATTTATCATATTTGAAAAGTAAAATGTCTTTTTAAGGACCATTTCATCAGCCTCTGTTGATCATTTTGGCTAGGAGACAAATTGGAACAATGCCCCCTTTCTTCTGGTTAATCCTTTATGTCAGCTGGGAGAAGACATGAGCTTGAGGGTAGTAGAGGGTATGTGTGAGAGAGGGGATGTAGAGGATAAATTTGCAAAAGGTCAGCTGGCTTACCATTAGTGTAGGGAGAGAGATTTATTCCAAGCGCTTTCTCGTGACAGGAAAAAGGAAAAAAAAAAAAAAAAACAACCAAACCCAGAACTCCCAGGTGGGGTAAAAGTTGAAGAATACTTTAATTTAGCAGGAAAAGGGCCTGCATAATTGATGGAGCCACCATGCCAAAGGTAATTTCTATTGCTCCCTCTATCTCACAAAGACATTTAGTATTGATGGAGATCAAAGTATCAGAAAACCCCTGCTGGGGAGCTGAAAGGCAAAGCTTCCAACTGCTTTTTCTCCCGCTCTAATAATATCGTCTTTATGTAGTTAATAAACTGCACACTTCAGTCAAACTATACCATTACAGAAGACTTAGGCAGCTAATAATTTAAGAGCAAAGAATTGCCTCCCTTCTTCTCTTTGAACTAAACAACAGTCTGTTGAATGAGGGGGACATCAAAGTCTTGTCACTATTACCAGTGTGGCTGGCTTGAGCCCAAGGGCACAGAGTGGGGACTTCAGTCATCAAGGAAAAAAAAAAAAGATGAAAGATATTGGCTTATCAACCCAAAGGTGATACCAGGTACTTGATTGTTTCTTTTTCATTTTTTCCCCCCTCCTTCAACTATACAAACTATCAGGCAGGATGCTTATCACTGAGTTACTTGTTGGACAGATAGACCTGAATTAGGTGAGCCTATTCACAGTAACCCAGTGAGCTTTGGCTCCCTATATACCTCCATCTTCAGTTCTTGTTATGCCCCCTATTCTTCTTCCAACCCTACAATTTTTTTTTCTTTCTTCTCAGCTGCATCTCTTTCTAGGGCAATACTACTTTGACCAGAATTTTCCTGTTTGGTGTATTAGCTTGTATGAACCTGCTCATGTGTTTTATTTTTCACAGACCTTAAGGTCAGATAGTTAAATTTTTTTTAAGACATTTGTATTATTGTGATTTTGACAAACATATTAATTTCTAAATACAAAAAAAGATCAGAAAGAGAAGATTGTATATGAAAGTACAACTTTTATAGCTTTTTTTTTTAACCTGAAAGAGAAAAGGATCCATATGTGCAAAAAAATCAGTTGGAGAATGGCTGAATAAGTTATGGGATATAAATGTTATGGAATATTATTGTTCTATAAGAAATAATCATTAGAATGGTTTCAGAGAGGCCTGGAGAGGCTTACATGAATTAATATTAAGTGAAATGAATAGGACCAGAAGATCATTGCACACAGCAACAACAAAATTATGCAATGCTCAATTCTGATGGACGTGTCTCTTTTCAGTAATGAGGTGATTCAGGCCAATTCCAATAGACTTGTGATGGACAGAGACATCTGCATCCAGAAAGAGGACTGTGGCGATTAAGTATGAATCACGACATAGTATTTTCACTTTTTTTGCTGTTGTTTGCTTGCATTTTGTTTTCTTTCTCATTGTTTTCCTTTTTGATCTGATTTTTCTTGTGCAGCATAATTGTGGAAATATATATGGAAGAACTACACATGTTTAACACATTTATATTGGATTATTTGCCATCTAGGGAAAGGGATGGGGAGAAGGAAGAGAAAAAAATTGGAACACAAAATTTTGCAAGGATGAATATTGAAAATTATCTTATGCATATGTTTGAAAATAAAAACCTTTAATTAATTTTTAAAAATTGGACTGGTACTTATCTGACATAGCAATGTGCATTGAAGAATCAAATTCTACTGGGGGAATAGAATTCTTTGGGATGTCAGGACCAAGGAATGGAAGGGGTTATGTGTTAAAGGTATAGTGTAGCATTTCTCCCTGCACCTGCAAAAGACAGAAAGACTCTCATGAGAGAGAGCATGTGTATAGGCAGGGAGGGTTGTCCAGAGTTTCTCCATGTGGCAGGAATATAAATTGCATATGCAGTGGTACAGGTAGTTTAGGTTTTGCATTTGGTTTGGAATACAAACTGAAAAGGCGATTGGGAACTGATTCAGTGGGACTGTTGTGGGGTTATTACTATTGCTTTGGGTACCACATGTGCCTTCACTTTCGATGGCCATATGGGACAGCCTGAGGTTCCAAAGAGGAACTGCAGGAACTATGCAGGTGTCTGGATCGCCAATCAGGAAAATAGGTATTAAATAGTGTAAATGTCTCTGTATTTATCCCTTTTTCTGTCTGAGAGGGCAGAGGTTGAGTTCAAGATTTTCCTGTTCTTTAAAGTTGATTTATGCCTCCTATTTTAATATGTACCTCAAGTTGATTTATACTTCCTATTTTAATTAGTACCACAGGTGACAATAGGGTTGGTTGAGCATTTCTGCTTTGGTGGCATGCCTTAGTACTTGTGACTGTGAAAGTGAAAAAGAGGGAGGAAGGTGGGCGAGTGTTTACATAGAAAGACAGAGAACAGATGATTGAGTTATTGAGCTGTGAATTTTTCTCTTCTTGCCTTTTATACCCCATTTCTCAACTGGGAGAATCAGGAGATGAATGAGAGAAATTCTTATTGACATTGATTTCCTATTATAATAAGGAGACTGATTTAATCCTTCACATGGAAGAGGTTGAGCAGCTTGTTTGATGATGTATAATGAACGTGCCTTGCTCCACAATTTGAAGTATTCCCAGATGTTTTGTAGCTGCTTCCAATCTGCCATCCATGTGATAGGAATATGGTCTGTTGATTGGCTTCATAGCAAGATATAAGATGTATTTTTTAAAAAAGCACTAAGCAGCACTAAGCCTGATTGTTTTTTTTTCCTTCCAGAGTGTAAGATCTGGTATGAAAGGTCAAATTATAAAGGGAGAAGCCTCAGGCTCTCCTCATTCTAGGACAACATGTGGCGTGTGAATATGAATTTTTGTTCTTTGCTTCAATTTGTATTTATTCTTTCTTGTTTTAGGTAGAGGAAATCAGAAACGGTTAAAATCTTTTGTGCTTTGAAAGATTTGAAGAGGTCTATGGAAAGAGTCCATGCTGGGATTTTGCTGAAGTAAAAGAGTGAGGATCACAGACCTGAGGTACCCATCCAGCCCTATTCATCAGTAGCAAAGATGCATGCTTGGCCACCCACTGACCATGCTAAATTTAGAAGTAAAATTGGTGGGGCAAATGCTTTGTAAAAACTGCATTGAGTTTGAATGTATTTTCTTCAGGAATCTAAAGTGTGCCCCAAGTATTAGGGGAGTGGGTGTGATGTTTGCACTTCCTTTTTCTTGTTGTTATAATTCCAAAGTAAACTGTAAAAGCCAATTTATGTGAATTGATTAAATAGAACTGGACTAAAATAACTGGCAGGTGACAATGGGTGGAGTATACCAGAAAAGAGCTTGAACCCGTGCATTAGAGAAAGAAATTTCTTAACCCCTTGGGATATTCCTAGAATCCCATTTTTTAACTGGCTTTGCTTTGGGAGAGTGAATCTAGAGTAGCACTAAATTATTTTTATAACTCTCCTGAAGTGGAATGAATACAGATTGGATCTTCTGTCTGAAGAGCTAAAAATAGCAGCTGGCTTCCTGGTTGGGGAGGGGTGATGGTAGACTGGGCATTATGTGGTCATATTGCCTTCTTCATTCTCCATGCATATACAGAAATTGTTGTAACCAAAAACAACAACCAATTGTTGTAACTAGTTGCCACCTTCAGGGTAAGAGAGTAAGAGGGGTACTTGTCCAGTCAGGTGATGCCCATATTCCAAAGATAGAGACCCAAATAGATGGAGTGAGATTTCTGCTCCCTCTTCCTGAAGCAGCTCAAAAAAGGCAGTTTCTTCTCTTTGAGTAAACAAATCTGACAGAACCTAACTAGATGTGGAATTCTTTCTGGGATTTAATTTTCTACTTTGGGAGTTTAAATACTATGTAAAATCTTCTTTCCTAATTCTTTAAAAGCAAAATTGGCTGCATCATTGCATCAGAGATACTTGTATTTATTTACTGATTTTTTTTCCCGAAATTTTCATTTCTTTTTTTAATTCATTTTTTAACTGATTTAATATTTAATTGATTTTCCCCTGAAATTGTCATCTATTTCTTTAATTCATTTTTTTCTTTATAATCTAGATTAAGAGCTGAATGTAATTCAACATTTTGACACTTCTTTGTGCATGGATTATTATTCACTGATTTAAAAATGGGTAAATTATATTTGTTATATTTATAATTTTGACAAATAATTTTCTGTCTTTTTAAAGGAAATACTCTCTCTGAAGTTTACAATTAGATTTTTTTTTGAATGCAGTTTCTATTTTCAAGTTTCATTTATTTTGGCTCTGTTTTGTTTTTACTTTTTTTCCCCTCTGTGTGTCTGCACTTAATCTGCATTCTTACACTATATTTGCATATATCCATTTAATGAGTGGCATTAAATGTGATATTATTATTATTGAACCATCCATCAGCCCTTATTGTCCAACTATATGAGACAGTGAGTTCTACCTTACTTCCATCTCCTTTCTTTTCCTCTATATTTTTGTATTTTTGTATTTTCATAATTTTCCTAAGATCAGATGAAGAGAATATAGTCATGTCCTCTCTTTGTTTTATTTAGCTCCCCTACAATCCTTGAGAATATTAAATTTCTGAAGGAATACATGTTTATTTTCTTTTATTCATTCATTCATTCATTTATTTATTTATTAAAGCTTTTTATTTACAAAACATATACATGGGTAATTTTTCAACATTAATCCTTGCAAAACCTTTAGTTCCAATTATTTTCCTCTGTCCTCTCACCCCCTCCCCTAGCTGGCTATTTTTTTAAACATAAATTATATATTAAATCCAATATATGTATATATATTTATACAGTTATCTTGCTGGACAAGAAAAATCAGATCAAGAAGAAAGAAAAAAAAAAACTGGGAAAGAAAACAAAATGCAAGCAAACAACAACACAGAGAGAGTGAGAATGCTATGTTGTGGTCCACACTCAGTTCCCACAGTCCTCTCTCTGGGAGTAGTGTTCACCAGTGAACAAGTGGAACTGGTTTGAATCATTTCATTGTTAAAGAGCCACGCCCATCAGAATTGATCACTATATAGTCTTGTTGTTGCCATGTATAATGACTTCCTAGTTCTGCTCATTTCACTTAGCATCAGTTCATATAAGTGTCTCCAAGCTTCTCTGAAATCATCCTGTTGGTCGTTTCTTACAGAACAATAATATTCCATAACATTCATAAACCATAATTTATTCAGCCATTCTCCAATTGATGGGCATCTAATCAATTTCCAATTGCTTGCCTCTACAAACAGGGCTGCCACAAACATTTTTGCACATGTGGATCCTTTCCCTCCTTTAAGATCTCTTTGGGATATAATTTCAATAGAAACACTGCTGGATCAAAAGATAAGCAAAGTTTGAGCATAATTCCAAATTGCTGTCCAGAATGGTTGGATCCATTCACAATTCCCCCAACAATGTATCAGTGTCCCAGTTTTCCCACATCCCCTTGAACATTGGTCATTATCGTTTCCTGTCATTTTAGCCAATCTGACAGGTATGTAGTGGTATCTCAGAGTTGTCTTAATTTGCATTCCTCTGATCAATAGTGATTTGGAGCACCTTTTCATATGATTACAAATAGTTTCAATTTCTTCATCTGAAAATTGTCTGTTCATATCCTTTGACCATTTATCAATTGAAGAATGGCTTCAACTATTATAAATTTGAGTCAATTCTTTATATATTTTAGAAATGAGGCCTTTATCAGAACCTGTGAATGTAAAAAATGTTTTCCTGCTTTGTTGCTTCCCTTCTAATTTTGTCTGTATTAGTTTTGTTTGTACAAAACCTTTTTAATGTAATATAATAAAAATTATCTATTATGTGATCAATAATGATCTCTAGTTCTTCTTTGGTCCCAAATTCCTTCCTATTCCACAGATCTGAGAGGTAAACTATCCTATATTCTTCTAATTTGTTTATAATTCCATTCTTTATGTCTAAAATATGTTTATTTTCTCTAATTAAAGGTAAATGTTTTATTGTATCCAATTGTTCAAATAGATTTATCATTTAAGTTTTTCTTCATTCATACATTTGCTTTTAATGAACTTATATTTTAATAAGGACAGACAACATATATGAAAGCAAAAGTGATTGGGAGAGCGATATTTGTCCTGGAAAGGTTGAAAGTAGAGAGGGGATTGGGAAAAATAATTCTGAGCAGTAGAAGGAAGGAAGGAGTCAGTCAATAGTTACAGGTAGATATTCTAAGTGAATGACTAATTGCAGTATGAAACTAATGTATGGCTGGTTTCCAGGTCCAGTCAATAGATTTAATGAGTTAAGTGGGTTCATTTGCACATGCCCAGTCACCAACAACTGACTCCAAAAATGAGTAGATTAATTTCCCCCAGAGATTGAATCATAGATTGAGGAAGATAGTATAGAAGTTCATGTTACAGTGTTAAAGGTGATAGTCTAAGTGAGGAGGAGCAGACCAGTGGTGACAGACACATAATGAGGTGGCTTGGGTAGATAGTGAAATGGAATATGACATTGAAGCACAGTGTCATATCTAAAGCTAGTCAGTGGATAGTGTGAGTTAAGGGGGCTGGTTTGCAAGTTACACAACTTTGCAAATTTAGTTATTTTGCTTTGAAGCTTTTATTATTTGCCTTTTGGTGTATTATAGTTCAAGATCTCTTTTTCTTTTAAGTAGTAGGTCTTGTATGATTCTGACTGTAATTCTTTGTGCCTTCGTTTCTATTCATCTAGACTGTTACAGATTCTTGATTAGTCTTTTCCTTCTATTCTCTCTCCTTTCTCATCTCTATTTTTATACTTATGCTAAGTAAGTTTTCTAAGGCACCACTCTCTTAATGTCACCTATCTACTAAAAAAAAAAAAAAAACTTCAGTGGTTCTTCATGTCCATCCTTTAAATGAAGCACACTTCCACTAGTGGTAGCTGGTCCGTTTAATGATACTAGCAGTTAAAATTTATATAGTCTTTAATTTTGAAGACTAAGGATGAAATGAGATAATATTTGTAAAGTGCTTTGCAAATCTTAAAGCATTATATAAATATTAGCTACTATTAAATGCAAACTTATTTGGGAATCAATTGCTAAGTCTTACAGATTCTACCTTAACATATTCTAGATCTATCCCCTTCCACCATCTTCATCACCACTATTCCTTTTTTTTTTTTTAAATTTAATAATAACTTTATATTGACAGAATCCATGCCAGGGTAATTTTTTACAACATTATCCCTTGTACTCGCTTCTGTTTCGATTTTTCCCCTCCCTCCCTCCACCCCCTCCCCTAGATAGCAAGCAGTCCTATATATGTTAGATATATTGCCACCACTATTCCAATTCAGTTCCTCATTATCTTTTGCTTGGATAATTGCAATACTCTTTACAATGACTCCCTGCTTCTATCCCTACTCCAAATCAATTAACTCTCACCTGTGGCTTTAAGAAACTATAATGTGTGCAGCAGCTACACACTAGTAAAATTGTCTCCAAAGATAGACTAAACTAGACCAGGCAGAGGGTAACTAACAGGTTTCAAATCTATTGATTAGTTAGGGGATTTTCTACTCTAAGCATGCACACTTCCCCTGGCAGAATGGGTGGATGAAAAAAATTTGTTCCAACAATCATCAAGGTGGCTAGTGCAGGTGTCATGGAAAATTTAGAGATCAATCAGACATCCACTGTATCCTGGGCCATTGCCAGTTTTCCTGACTGTTTTGTCTTGCCACTGGACTTCCATGACCCTAGAAGAGAGAGTAAAGCTGACAACTTTGTGCAACTTTGCTTCACTTAAAATCCAATTCATGTGCAAATCATCACCCTGTGTTATCATTGGTTCTCTTTGAAATCAAAGGATGAACAACAACAATCTGATTTGGTTTACTTTTTAAGATCTATCTCATGTTCCCCTGCACTCAACATTCTTGTCATATATCCTGACTCCATGCATTTTCATAAACTTCCCCCCATACCTGTGATGAGGTTAGGGAACCAAATGATATGGTTAGAGAATCAAATGATGAGGTTAGGGAACCAAATGATGTGGTTAGTGGCAGTGTTAGAGTAGTGGGAACCCTTCTTTGGTTGGTGCAGGTCCAACATGAAAGAAATATTAGACTGGCAAAAAGAAGTTTGTTGTGGATACTACAGAAGCCAGCTTTTGCTAGGAAGACTGACTTCTGGATGACAAAATCCTGCATAAAGATAAAGGTCCTAGCAGAGAAATCCTGGCAGAGAGATAACAAAAGGTTTATCACTGAGAAGAGAATGTCTCTTCACAGCAGGCAGGTGTCCTGGTAGGCAGCTGTGCCAAAGGGAGAGAGGTCTCTCAGCATGGCATGATTTCTACTTCAAGCCTTCTGCAAATTATGAGTTTAAAACTGAACGTTTTTATAAGGAATCTGAGACTGAGGTTTCAATTGAATGAGATTCCTTCACTGCCCCCAAACCTAGATTTCAGGTTGAATGAGACCACTTACTGGGAGTGGTCCTGAGACAATTTTCAGCTCAATAGAAGGTGCAGCTAGTCAGTAGAAATATCAAGTCTAGATCTCCAGCTAAATGAGACCACTTAAGTTCAGTTAGGTAGGGAATGGTCCTGGGCTAATCCTAATGAAACCACTTAACTGCCCTGAAGGATGGATCTCTGTCAGAGGAGAGTTTCTCAAGAGATCAAGGAGAGTTTCTCCCCCTCCCCCAAAGTCAGGAAGTTTCAGGGTTCTCCCCCATCACGGAAATACATCCCTTCATTCTGGTCTCTTAGAATCTTGAACTTCCTTCAAGGTTTGTGTCAAGTGTCACCTTTAGGTAAAGACTTTCATGATCTTTCTCAATTACCCAATTTCTCCATTACCCAATGTAAGATAATAAGTTATCTTATATAACTTATAGCCCCCATTCCCCTACTCAATTCATATATGAAAGAAATGATTATACATTATTAATAATTTGGGAGAGATTTAGTCTCTCCCTTAATCTATAGTCCTTATTTCAAAGTTCAATCTCTTGAAGGACATTGAATTAATTCTATTCAGTCTTGGTTAGACCCCACCCAACTTTTCAAGGAATTTAATCTATTGAGTTCTATTCAAATTTGGATGGAGAGATAAATTCTTTGGCTAGATTTCCTAAGGCTGGAGGTAATTTAGGTAAATGACACAATTAAAGTTAATTAAAATCGCTCCAACCCTCAATAAATCTAGGAGGGAAATGAAGAGGTAATAAATAGACAGCATGGCATTGTGAAAAGAACTTAAGATTTGTAGTTAATTGACATGGATTTAAAACTCATTTCTGCTACTTGCTATACTCTGTGTGACTTTTAGCAAATAGCTTAATTTTCTTGAGCTTTAGCCTCCTTAGTTGTAAAATGAAGTTATTAGATTAGATGAACTCTTAGCTTTGAATCCTAGAGTTTGCTTGGTGATTTTGCCCCATTGGCCTTATTTGCTTCTAGGTTCCAATCTTGTCTTGAGAGAAACCCAGGATTCACCAGAACCTTGATTTTAGAAAGTGATGGAAATAATTTTGTTATTAAATAACAAGTCACTGGTTGTTCAATTGTGAACCTGTCTACATGCAGACCCAATAAAAAGTCGAATCACTGGCAAGACCCAGTTCTTATTAACACAACTCATTCCTTCCAAATTCATAACCAATCCTGGTACTTTGCCATTGATAGTTGTCATATAAAATTATTTAAAATAGATATTCTTATTTCTAACTTCTATTTTGGATAACTGAGGTTCGGGAAAGAAGTTAAGAGATTTCTTTGGAGGTCATGGCAAAGTAAGAAGCAAGAGAAAAAATGAAACTAAAACCTCATTAGTTCCCCTAATCTAGGTAATTCTTAATTTAGGCTGATATCACTGGTGAAGGCTCAGTTTTAACCTCCTTTCTTCTGGCTCTGTAATTTTCTTGCTCCAGAAATTTTACTTGTCTCAGGGCATGGCTTCCAGCCCCTTTAGAAAGAGGAAATGTAAAAATCTCAGAAATAATGATTTATTTCAAAGAGTCAAGTCTCTTGCCTTTTGAAATACCAGCTTCATTGAAGACTCTTTCCATATACACCTTCCTAAGTCTTTATTATTCATAGAAACGGAACTGATTTCGATCTATCACTCCTTATTTTGCTAAATGATTTTTTTGATATTTAAGTCAGAAAGCCAAAATGTAGCAGGAACAATTTGAGTATCTTTTATGACCACCATGTGATTTTTTGAGAATTAGCATTTCAGTTATTCTTTAAAGTATCTTGAGAAACTCACTGCATTTTACAAGCCAAATGTACAGGATATCCCAAAAGTTTTAGTGTAGCTTTGAGTTTTAATAGTTTAAAACTGTACTAAAACTTAAAGCTTTAAAATTTTGAACTTCACAAGACTTTGTGAATTATTAAAGCTTAAAATTTATTAAGACTTTGGGACATCATGTACATATAATATCTCTATCTCTATCTATCTATCTATATGAGATAGGGACATTTTGTTTCAAGCTATTAAAACTTAATGCTAACTAAATGTTATATACACGAGAGCATTTATATTATATATTGTGATACACATTGGCAACTAGGTGGCAGATGAAGTAGAGCACTAGGCCTACAGCCAGGAAGATCTGAGATCAAAATCATTTTCAGACACTTCCTGGCTGTGTGATCCTGGACAAGTTATTTAAATCTTTGTTTGCTTCAGTTTCATCTCTGTAAAATGGGGAAAATAATAGCACCCACTTCCTGAGTTATTAAAAATAAGACAAAGCACTTAGCATTCCATAGTGCTTGACATAAAGCAAGCACTAAAGTTAGCCATTGTTATTATTAAATCACAGCATAGCTATATCTTTCTCTATATGGTATAAGCAGAACCCCTTGGAGTTTATGTACATAAAAAGTTGGATTTTTAGGCAAAGTATTTATTTCTCATTCTGCAAAGAGAGAGAACTATCCTGTTAATTAAAGGCTATGTGTGGTGGAAATTGCATAAAACTTTTGATATAAAGACTGGGTTTTTTGATTCCCTTTAATGCCAGTATCTTCCTTCTGAGATTATCTCCAATTTATTTAGTATATATCTTGTTTGTACTAGTTCTTTGCAAACAGCTTCCTCATTACACTGTGAATCTTGAAAAAAGAAAACTTTTTTTTATCTTTATATTCCTAGCACTTAGTACAGTAGGTGCTTAATAAAATGTTTGATGACATCACTTGGATTCACATCCCAGTTTCAACATTTAAGTAGTTCTATGATCTTAAACAATAGCCTTTCTGATACTCAGTTTCTTTACCTGTAAAATGGCGATAATATTAAATAGTTATTGTGAATCAAGAAATGGTGTGATGAGTGTGTGTGATAGATCCTCTAAGGAGAAAGGAGCCCCTACACTTGTATGGGGAGTTCCACCCTTTCCTAATTTCTATTTTTGGAAATGACTTTCTAATTAATTCCTTGGTTCAACCTTTCTAAAGAATGGGTTTCCTTTCAAACTTATTGTGGAAAGACAAGGGAAAGAAGAAAGGCTTGGGATGACCACACATGTGATAACGGAGCCCAATTTGCTTAAAATCTTTCTCCACCTCTCTCAACAAAGCTCATTTGACTAAGGTTGGTCTATATACTCTATCCTGCTTTGGGTAACTATGCAAATATAAGTCAGAAAAGTCTCTTTTCAGTTCCAAGCTCTTACTTTGCTAGGAAAGGTTCCAGAAATACGAGAAATAATAAAATATCTGTTTGTCTGTTCTCCTCCCACTATGTATTTCCTTACCTAATACCCTTTCTCAGCTGCCTTTATACAAAGAAACACATGCAGATTCAGAATATAATGGTTAACCACAGTTTAATCTTAACCATGGCCTTAAAGATGAGATGAATAGAAATTTAAATAAACTTTAAAGAAGAACAGATGAACAAACACATTCTCCCAGAAAGAAGGGAAATGGAATCATTTCTTTGCAACTACCACTTTGGGTGGGTTCAGTAAAAGCAAGATTAGCTATTGTGGACTCAAAGCCTGGAACCAATGGCCTTCAGCCCGTCAGATCTGCTTCTAACTTTCTAGAGTCATATCTTTAATCCTTTGCTCATCATCTCTGTTTCACATGGCAAGTGCTCACAAGATGGTCAGAAAAAGTGATACAAGTACACTCTCAAGGTCTTTCTTAAGAACTTGAGAATTGATTGTATGATATGCGAGATACTGATACAGGACCATCCAGCCATGGGGTGCTCTCTTCAGAGAAGTAGCTGTGAATGTGAATGTGCTATGAATTAGCTCAGAAGAAATGCAAGATGCACAAAGTTGGAAAATCTATCCCAAATTCTGACCTGTGGCAGAACATCCTGAGCTCATGTTGGTCTGGTCAGCCAAAGTCAGACACATTGTCGCTCAGCTCTAGCATAGGACAACACTAAAGTTATAAAAAGAGGGAAAAGTTATAAAAAGAGATCTCAAGGAATTCACTGTTTAATAGAGGAAAAATCAAACAAATAAATATATACAAAGCAAGCTATACATAGGACAACTAGGAAATAATTATCAGAGAGAAAGCACTGAAATTAAAAGGAATGGGGGAAGACTTTCTGTAGAAGATGGAATATTAATTAGGATTTTAAGAAAGTCAGAAAGTCACTAGATAGAAATGAGGAGGAAGAACATTCTAGGCATGCAGGACAGCAAAAGAAAATGCTTGGGATCAAGAGATGGAATTTCTTGTTCATTAAACAAGGAGTTTAGTATCACAGACTAAAGAGTATTTGGGAAGTAAGGTGTAAGAAGACTGAAAAATGGGAGGGGGTTAGGTTATAAAGGGCACTGAACACCTATACTAAAGAAATTACAGGATCAGAGTCCTACATACTCTGCTCTAGGCACTGGGGAATACAAAAACAAAAATGAAATAATCCTTATCCTTCAAAGAGCTTAAATTCAAAATGGATGCAGAGAAATACATGTAACAATAAGGGCAAAGGGGGGGAATAAATCAAAGAGTTTCAGGAATGCATGAGTGAGAGAGAATGCTAAAAACTAAGATATTATCAAAAGTCTCATGGAAAAGGTAGTGTCATGCTGTGCTAAACCTTTAAAAAAGAGGATACTGAAAGGTAGAAGTGAAGATAAGGTATATTGCAAGAGTGGGGAATGGCTTGCGCAAATTTATGGAGGAATGGGGCAGAATATTTAATTCAAGGAACAATAGTCCTATTTGACTAAAATTTAGACAGTTTTGAAGGAGAATAATGTTTAAAAAAAAAAAAAACTGGAGACATAAATAGCACTATCAGGAATTTGTATTTTATCCAAGAAACAATAGGCAGCCATTAATGGTTTTAGAGTAGCAAGAGTAACATGGTCAGATTTGGACTTTAAGAAGATGATGTTGGTAATCATGGATTGGAAAGGAGTCAGATTAGTGGCAAGGAGACCAAACAAGACTAAAACAATCTAGGTAAGAGGTGATGAATGTTTGAAGAAAAATGAGATAACACACATACACACAACACTTAAAACACTCTACACATATGAGCTACTATTCTCTTTTATTAGAATCATCATCATGATCATTTTTACAATATAAAGTATTGATTATGTGGATAAAGGGAAGGAGACTGAAGTGAGAGACATGATAGAGATAGAATCAATAGGATTTGGCAACTGATTGGGTATAGAAAAGAAGAAGAACTCCAAAATAATGAATCTGGATTACTAAGAGAAGATACATCTTCAACAGAAGTAGGTACTTTGGAGAAGGGACTGGTTTGGGGGAAATATGATAAATTCAGTTTTGGATGTGTTGAAATTGAGATGAGATATCCAGGTAATGTTTAGAAGACATTTAGAATGCAAGACTGGACTTCACAAGAAATTTAGGTGTAATATAAAAATATATCATGAAGACTTGTGTTGCAGCTGATTAAGAAATAACATTGTGATGATATGCTAGTCTGAAGTCCTTGGTCTCATTTGAATCAAAGAAGTAAGGAATTTCAGAGAGAGTGAGGGCTTAATTCCTTGAGACTAAGATGATTAAAGGGAGTTTGTATTGTTTATGATGACCAAACTAAGAGGACAAATGATCTTTTGTTTGTTTAATATGGTTGTAAAAGGTATCTGTTCATCTTTGACAAGATTGAAAGAGGGAATCCTTAGAAGGCATGGCTAAAGAGAAAGTAATTTATGTCAAGAAGGTATTTTCTCCAATAGTACATTAGCACTAACATTACTAGTGTTTAATTAAATCAAAATTTGGAAAAGAGATTTAAAAACTATATGTCTTTATTTTACTTTGCTGTGGAATTTTATTTTGTTTCAGAGTTACTATAAAATGTAACTTAAACATAACTTGGAAGAGAAGATCTACTGCTTAGCAGAGGGAACACTGAATCTCTCTTCTGTAGAAATGCTTGTATGTTAACAAATTGTCTCTGACAGATTTTGGGTAAAATGCAGAGTATAGAATTTTTCTTCCACAATGTAGATTTGGGAGTTATCTGTATAGAGATGGTAATTGAACTCATGGGAGTATATGAGATCACTAAGAGAGAAAATGTAGAGAGATAAGAGAAGAAGGCCCAGGACAGAGCCTTGGGGGGAAATCGTGATTAGAGAGGAGAAAATGGATGAGTCGAGAAAGAAGAATGAGAAACTATAAGAGAGAGGAGAATGAGCAGAGTATCTTGTCACAGAAACCAAGGAAGTATGTAGGAGGAATGTGTGGTAGGTAGTGTCAAGAACAGCAGAAAGGTCAGAAAGAATGAGGACTAAAAAATATTAATCAGATTTAAGAGAATTGAAAGAATATATTGAAGAAAATCACTCTACATTGTATTTAATGATCAGATTTATTAGAACAATATTTATTAGGAGATGGGCTTATTTGATAGAGAAATGTTTATCAGCTGGGATTCCCCATTTAGTCCCAAAAGTTTGGAACTAAGCAATTATCTTAGACTAAGTCACAAGAAACAGTTATAAGGTCTAAAGGGACTAATGCAGTTATCCCTCTCCCTTATAACAGAAAAGATGTTGAAGAATGCTGCAACTTTTAGCTCTGATAGATGTAGTTTCCTGATCCTCATTCCCCTCATATGGAAATGTATACTCTCAACAGAGCATGGTATATTGACTCATGTGGCCGTGGACTTTCTATCAAGTTTGAATAGTCCTGAGTCCATATAAAGGGATATATATTTTATGCCTTTAGAGGAAGTCTTGTCAAACATGACCTTAGGACAACTTAGACCAATTGAATCAGTGGTATTGTTGTTTATCCACTATTGAGCTAGGTAACTCAATGAATAGAGTGCTAGACTTGCAATCAAGAATATACGAGTTTGAATCCTACCTCAGATACTTAATTGCTGTGAAAACCTGAACAAATCACTTCACCTCTTTCAATTTTAGTTTTCTGATCTTTTAAATGAAGATAATAACAGCACTTAACCTCAGATGGTTGTTGTGAAGATCAAATAAAATAAGATATGTAAAGTGATTTGCAAACTTTATCATGCTATATAAATGCTAATTATTTGTTGTTGTTAGAGCCTCTTGGTCTAATCAAATTTAAAATGGAAGTAGAGAAAAGGACATTGATCCTATCACAGGAGAGTAGAAATTTACTTACTATCTAATATTAATCAAGTATAGAACAGATATTTATATACCCAAAATAAATTGTTGTTTGGTCGCTGTCCTTTGTTCTCAAAGAGGACTCAAATGATTGCTATGGTAGAGTTGATGTATAATGTGTCTGACTATGGCTAATCAAGACCAACACAAGTTCAGAAGGCTCTACCACAGCTCAGGAATAAATACTCCACATGAACATTTGGAGTGGAGATGTCTTTAAATTTGATCATCTCACATTTCTTTTGAGCTACTGTAGTTCTGCTTCATTCAGTGAGCTTAGTGCCTTCTTTGATGCAAGCACACCTTGCTGGGCAGTCTTTTGTCAGTGTCTCTCAAAACTGTAATCAATTCTAAAGACCTGGTTAAGCAAACAATGAACTGTTCTGCTAGAGGAAGAGCTCTAATGTGTTAACATTACATCTTCTTGCAGTTGTCTTGCCTTGGCACCTACTGTTATTGAATGCAATATTTAACTTGGTGAGGATAAGTCTATGATTGGTCCAGCACTCTCCACCATATATTGCCCTCATCACTCTCACATCCTGTCTGCTTCTTCTTACAATAACATAGTCTATTAAATACCAATGTTTTCAATGAGGTATTATTGCATTTATAAAAATGAAAGACAGTGTTGATGATAAGAAGGTCATGAGATGAACAAGTCTTTAGCAGTAAGTGAGCTTTGCCATGGCTATTTCTGACTTCATTCTTCCCAAGAATACCCTTTCATGTTTGATAACTTATGCCTATTTTGTCATTAAAATCACTCAGAATTATGTTTATCTTCTTTCAGCATATTAATGATCAGAATCTCTAGGTCCTTTTTTTTTTTTTTTTAACTTAATCAAAGTTTGTTTGTTTGTTTGTTTTTTTTTTTTGGTGGGAGCATATGCTTTGATGAGGATGATGACATGACACTGTTCTACAAATAGTAGTCATATTGTTATGCTCCTATCAGTAGCTCCTTGGTAAACTCCTTTTGCTAAGTATACAAGCATGTTAACTGCATTAGTGTTTATTGCAAAATCAATGCCAGCTTCAAGTCACCTCTGATCACTATGGTCACTCCAGAAAAACACATATCCAGCTCTAACTTTGATAAATTGGCCTTCATTTGTCAAGCTTGTTTCATTCAGGGCTAATATTTGTAAATGATAACTGTTGAGTTTTGTTTTGTTTTTGCAATACAAACTTCATCTCGCAGATTCACTGAATTTTGTGATCTCCACAAGTATATGCACATTCTATGTATCAATGGTGAGTGGAATCATCTTTGCATAAGTTTTTGTACACTTTTTTGTTTGGCAGCATAATTAATATCCATCATGCTTGGGTGAAGCAGACATTTTTTAGGGCAAGTTTTCTAGCCCCTTCTGCGTACAAGGAGACAAGCAATGCAGTTCTTCAAAAAGATTATTCAGACGCCCAGGGAACTACTAAATCCCATTGCTGCTTCAGTCCAATGCAAAGATGACCCTATGGCCTGAGTGCAGAGTTGTGACTGTAATGTATCTGCAACTACTGCTTTATCACTTGCTTGTTTCCATAGGGCTTTGAGATAGGTAAAAAGGTATGGATGATGTCTTTTGACACATATAAAATGTATTTGAATTAGCAAAATCATTTACCTCTTTCTCTCTTTCATTTATTATTGGATTGTAGTGTTACTGGAGAATTATTGGAGTCCAGTAATAAAACAGAAGTCAAGACAACTGGTGATGGCATGGGATGTAATGGATAGCCTTAGTGTTCTCATTTCCTAACCAAGCTTTAAGTGCTCCAGAGTGCACAGTCGGTTGCCCTCATGGCCATTGGAATGAAGTGTTCTCATCTATGCATTCTTCTGGAGGAAGTCTTCACATGCTTGGAGTAGACAACCCCAACTCACCACCAACTTTGAGACTCCTTGATTATCTTCAATCAGTTTCACTCATCTGCCAAAATAATTTACAGGTTGTGGCCATTGCCCACTACAGCTTCTTGGAGACACAAGGTTTATTGTTAATAGCTAATATTTATGTAGTGCTTAATATGTGCCAGCCATGATATTAAGTGTTTTTCAATTATCATCTCATTTAGTCCAAACAAAAAACCTGTAAGGTTAGTGCTATTATCCCCATTTTACAGACGAGGAAACAGAAGCAAACAGATTATATGAACCAGCTAGTAAATATGTGAAGCCAGATTTAGTTTTCCTGAGAGGAAGCTAAATGCCTCAGGTGAGTAGAGGTACTGGGCCTGAAGATACTTACTATTTAGTCTCAGACAATTACTCTCTGTGTAATCCTGGGCAAACTACATAGCCTCTGTTTGCCTTGGAATAGCCAGATGGAAAGAGCAGGGCTGCTTCTTCTTCTTCTTCTTCTTCTTCTTCTTCTTCTTCTTCTTCTTCTTCTTCTTCTTCTTCTTCTTCTTCTTCTTCTTCTTCTTCTTCTTCTTCTTCTTCTTCTTCTTCTTCTTCTTCTTCTTCTTCTTCTTCTTCTTCTTCTTCTTCTTCTTCTTCTTCTTCTTCTTCTTCTTCTTGTTCTTCTTCTTGTTCTTCTTCTTCTTCTTCTTCTTTTTTTAATTAAAGCTTTTCATTTTCAAAACATATGCATGGATAATTTTTCAACAATGACCCTTGCAAAACCTTGTGTTCCAATTTTCTCCCTCCTTCCCCATATCTCCTCCCCTAGATGTTAAGTAATCCAATATATGTTAAACATGGTAAAAATATATGCTAAATCCAATATATGCATACATTTTTGTACAATTATCTTGTTGAATAAGAAAAATCAGATCAAAAAAGAAAAAAGTGAGAAAGAAAATAAAATGCAAAGAAATAACAACAAAAGAGTGAAAATGCTATGTTGTGATCCACACTCAGTTCTCACAGTCCTCTCTCTGGGAGTAGATGGCTCTCTTCATCACAAAATCATTGGAACTGGCCTGAATCATCTCATTGTTGAAAAGAGCCATGTCCATTAGAATTGATCATCATATAGTCTAGTTGTTGCTATGTACGATGTCCTCCTGGTTCTGCTCATTTCACTTAGCATCAGTTCATGTAAGTCTTTCTAAGCCTCTCTGAAATTATCCTGCCTATCACTTCTTATAGAACAATATTATTCCATAACATTCATATACCATAATTTATTCAGCCATTCTCTAATTGATGGGCATCTATTCAGTTTCCAGTTTCTTGTCTCTACAGAAAGGGCTGCCACAAACATTTTTGCACATGTGGGTCCCTTTCCCTCCTTTAAGATCTCTTTGGGATATAAGCTCAGTAGTAACACTGCTAGATCAAAGGGTATGTACATTTTAATAGCCCTTTGGGCATAGTTTCAAATTGAAAAGCTTCTTACACTTTTTTCAGATCCCTTTTTGCCCAAGAAAATTTTATGCAACCAGGCATATAAGTATAAAACATAGATATACAAATTAAATATTTACTGATAATAAATCATAAAGAAAATTATTTTAAAACTTTTTTAATATACATATAATTTTACCCATTAAAGTTGAAAGTAATTTTTTATACTGAGATGGACATGCTTGTTTATTTTTACATAAAGTATTAAATCTTGGTGGAATACTTGATACCTCTTACTGTTGCCAAAATTTTCAAGACCCTCACATTTAGTTATATACCCTTATATGGGCTCATGGCCTGCAATTTAAGGAGTTTTAGGATACAGTGCTGGGTTTGTAGTTGGATAGACCTGAATTCAAATCCAGCCTGAGACACTTGGGCAAGTCACTTAACCTCTGTTTGCTTGTAATCCACTAGAGAAGGAAATAGTAAACCTTGCTATATTTTTGGTATATCTTTATGGTATTTTTTTCCCCTGACTTTAGATCCAGAGACACCCCTCAATTTCTTTTTCTTTTCTTATTGCGATGTATAGCATTTCTAGAACTATGTCAAATACATATGGTGACACTGAACATCCTTGCTTTATTGTTGAGTTATATATGGGAAGAGCCTGTAGAGACCCTCCTGTAAATACAATGTTTGGTCTTATTATCATATTAAGGAAGGTAAAATTTATTCTTGGGCTTTTTGATAAATAAAATATAGGAATATTGTATTTTTTTCCCAGCATCTATTGCTATAATCATGTATGTTATCCCAAAGTCTTTTTTCCTTACTTTCTGCCAGTTTTTCTCTGAAGGGAATTTGGAATCATATGTTCCCCTTTCAAAGCAAATATGAGGAATGTTTATTCTTTCCAAAGTATTTTCACCCATTTTGCCCCTCCTGCAGGCACATACCACTGAGATGTCATTCTTTCTGCAAAATTAGGACTCATGTCTAATCAGCTGCTTGTCAGGTCTCTTAAATGTATGGTTATTTTTTAAAAAATACAAAACATTTCTATTTATTGCTAATTTTAAAGTTCTTTTCTTTTTAATATTTAAGTTCCAAACTGTCTTTTTCCCTCTAATCTCTTCTCTAACCAGTGAGAAGACAAGCAATTTACCAATTATACATGTGAAATCATGCAAAATATATTTCCATATTAGTCATATTTCTTTAGAGCAAGAAAAAGAAAGGAGGAAAAATTACACTTCATTTTGCACTCAGAGTTCATCAGTTCTTCCTCTGGAGGTGAATAACATTTTTCATCATAAATCCTTGGGAATTTTCTTGTATCATTTTAATGATCAGAGTAACTGTCTTTCCCAGTTGCTTATCATTACAACATTGCTTTTACTGTGTACAATGATCTAGTTCTTATTGTATTTTATACCAGTTCATATAGGTCTTGCCATGTTTTTTCTAAAACCATCCCCCTCATTCTTTGTTATAACACAATAGCATTCTGTTACAATCACAGCTTATTCAGCCATTTCCCAACTGATGAACATCCCCTCAATGTCCAATTATTTTTCACCACAAAAGGACACACACACACACACACACACACACATATTGTGTATAGAGATCCTTCTTTTTTTTTCCTTTGATCTTTTTGAGATACAGTAGCAGTGATATTTCTAGGTCAAAGAGTACACTAACCATTTAGGCACAGTTTCAAATTATTCTTCAGAATGGGTGGACCTGTTCACTACTCCACCAGCATTTCATTAGTGTTCTATTTTTCCACATTGTCAGTTTCCTTTTTTTTTTTTTTTTTTTTGTAATGTCAGTCAATCTGATAGGTGTGAGGTAATATCAGAGAATTATTTTAATTTGTATTTCTCTAATTAATAGTGATTTAGAGTATTTTTTTTTTCCATATGGCTACCATACCTCATCTTTCTTTTATCTCCTTCCCCTTCTGTTCCTCTTTTGGGTGAGCTGTATTTCTACACACAATTGAGTATATTGTATATATATCCTTCACTCTAAACCAATTCAAATGAGAATAAGGTTCAAGCATTCTTCACCACCTTCCCCATTTCCCTTTCCATTTTAAATGTTCATTATTTTACCACCTCACATTTTATGTGAGAAAATTTCTCTCATTCAGTTTTTTCCTTTTCCTGTCTCCCAATGCATTTCTCTTTCTCACTCCTTCATTTTTTTGAATTTAATTCCAACACCATCAATGCATATCTGTGCCCTCTGTCTATGTAAGCTCTTGTAAACCTTAATAATGATAAAATATTGAGAGTTAAATGTATCATCTTTCCATATAAGAATGTAAACAGTTTAATTTTATAGAGCTCCTTATGATTTCACTTTCATGTTTATTTTTATATGCTTCTCTTGAGTCTTGTGTTTGAATGTCAAATTTCCAATTTGCTGTGACTTTTCATTAGGAATGTTTGAAAGTTATTTCATTAAATATCTATTTTCCCCCAAAGGATTATACAATCATCTCTTATATTTCTCTATAAATTCAAAGATTTTTGTATTTTCCATTTTTATTTTTCTTTTCTCTGCTTTTCAAAACTTATATTTTTGTATTTAGTTGGAGTTTTTGATTTATTGCTTTTCTAATTTTTTTAAAGCTTGCATGCCTGACATTGATTTATTATTTCTCTCTTTTTTTTATTAAAGTGTTTAGAGCATACATTTTCTTTTAATTACTTTTTTTGATGCAACTCAAAGAATCTAGCTTACTTGAGTTTATACTGGCTTCTACAATCCCTGGAACACATCCTTTCTGAGTATCAGCATATTTCTGTCTTTGTTCAGTCCTAGAGCAAATAGAAGAACTTGCTGATGTTTGAATTTGGTCTTCTTGAAGACTCTTTTATATCTTTTCTGGGGTGTAGGGAAGAAGTAGTCTCCTCTAGGACCTTTCATGTCAACATTTTAATCAGATGTCCTATCACTTGCTTTCTGATATAACTCTTTCCCAAAACTGTGAACTTCCTAGAGTGAGAGGAGATACCAGACTGCACAGTGAAGGGCAAAAAAAAAAGTTAGAAATAAAGCAGGTTACAGAATGCTACCCAACCATGGAGTTGGGCCTGTGAGTAACTGCTCTATTTTCAGCCTGAGAAGAAAGATGGAAAGACCCAGTCTCAAAAACAAATGAACAAAAATATTAGTACAAAAGCTATATGTAAGTGGACAGGTACAGTATCAGAAGTTTGGAAGTTTCCTTTGATTTTCTGCAGGAATACTTACTAATGAAGAGAAGCAATTTACCTTTTGTAAACAGTGATTCCATGTAATTTTTAGAACCTAGAGCATCATCTTGGTAATCCACCTATTTACAGAACTCCAGCTGGAGTCATGTCAATGCACAATAAAGAAGCTACTTAAGAGATAGACAGGCTGGTCTGGTCCAATGGTAGTTGGACTTTTAGCTTTAAAATCCCCTTAACATGAGGTTATAAAAACAAAAAATTTTTTTGTCTCAATTATCTTATTTACTCACTGTGATATCTTGAACAAGTCATTTCCTCTCCCCTGATTTTCCTTCTCTATAAAATGAGAGGGGGAGGGGTTGGGCTAGATTAATAATTGCCAAAAATTTTGGTTTCAGGACCCCTTTAAACTTTTAAAATTATTGAGGATTCCAAGGAGCTTTCATTTATATGCATTATAGATATTTACTATATTATAAATTTGATTTTAAAATTAAAAATTATAAATTAAAATTTTTTCTTCATTAATTCACTAAAATGCAATAACAAATCCATTATACATGAGCATATATAGAATATGTTTAAAAATTTTTTTTAAATTTATTTTTATTTTTGCTGAAGCAATTGGGGTTAACTAACTTGCCCAGGGTCGCACAGCTAGGAAGTTTTAAGTATCTGAGGGAGGATTTGAACTCAGGTCTGTCACTCTATCCACTACACCATCCAGCTGCCCCCAAATATATAGGTAGTTAGTATCTGAAGTCAGATTTGAACTCAGGAAGATGAGTCTTCCTGATTCTAGGCCCAGTGATATAATATCCATCGTGCCACTAGCTGCTCCCATATTTTTTTAAAGACTATAATTATGTTTTCCAAAACAAAACAAAAATTAGGGAGATGAACGGCATTGTTTTATCTTTTCACAAATGTAAATTGCAAATTGTTTTGGCACAATCTGCAAAAATGTCCAGGTTAAATCAAGAAATACAATGCTTTAAATATTTCAACATCACTTGTATTTGTTGCCAAGAATTCACATAAGTGATTGATTAGTTGGTGTTGATATTGAAAGAAGACAAATAGAACAGTGGGTCCAGTAATATTTGTAGAGTAATCTATTTGTAAAGAAAAAATTCGATTCTGCAGATGAGATATTAACTCAGTTTTTATCTTTGTAACTACATCTTTATTTCATAAATTGTATAGCTTCTGTCAAACTCTACTGTACACTCATGAGAAAATGGGAGTGAAAAAGATGAATAACATCTTATTGTTATTATGAAAATACATTTGACCTTGTGAATGCCCTAAAAAGTCACTGGGGATGCCCATGGGTACCCAGACTGGTTCACATTTTAATAACCAATGGACTAAGTGGTATCTGAAGTCTCTTCCAAACTCAATTTTTACTTCTCTCAACTGACAGGAGTTGACAAGATGATATCCTAGATCCCTTTCCTGCCATCAATTCTCTATTCGAATAGCAATCCAGCTGACTAACACCGGTGTTACAAAGAGTCTTTCCCCAGACAATGGAAAGTTGTGTTGATGGTCTTGGCCAACAGTGCCCACAGAAGGATGGAGAAGTGAAAAGAGAAAAGCTACAGAAAAGCTGCCAAAGCAGTTTCTTTACAACTGAAACAAAGCAGAGATTTGGCCCTCTTTAAAGAGGGGCAGAACCAGCTGCATTCTAGGAAGAGGTTTCAGAGCTACTCCAGGAAGGAGTCTGTGAAGAATTCCTTTCTCTTGTGCCCTCAAAAGTATGAGAGGGGGAGGGGTTGGGCTAGATTAATAATTGCCAAAAATTTTGGTTTCAGGACCCCTTTAAACTTTTAAAATTATTGAGGATTCCAAGGAGCTTTCATTTATATGCATTATAGATATTTACTATATTATAAATTTGATTTTAAAATTAAAAATTATAAATTAAAATTTTTTCTTCATTAATTCAATAAAATGCCATAACAAATCCATTATACATGAGAATATATAGAATATGTTTTAAAAAATTTTTTAAATTTATTTTTATTTTTGCTGAAGCAATTGGGGTTAACTAACTTGCCCAGGGTCGCACAGTTAGGAAGTTTTAAGTATCTGAGGGAGGATTTGAACTCAGGTCTGCCACTCTATCCACTACACCATCCAGCTGCCCCCACATATATAGGTAGTTAGTATCTGAGGTCAGATTTGAACTCAGGAAGATGAGTCTTCCTGATTCTAGGCCCAGTGATATAATATCCATCGTGCCACTAGCTGCTCCCATATTTTTTTAAAGACTATAATTATGTTTTCCAAAACAAAACAAAAATTAGGGAGATGAACGGCATTGTTTTATCTTTTCACAAATGTAAATTGCAAATTGTTTTGGCACAATCTGCAAAAATGTCCAGGTTAAATCAAGAAATACAATGCTTTAAATATTTCAACATCACTTGTATTTGTTGCCAAGAATTCACATAAGTGATTGATTAGTTGGTGTTGATATTGAAAGAAGACAAACAGAACAGTGGGTCCAGTAATATTTGTAGAGTAATCTATTTGTAAAGAAAAAATTCGATTCTGCAGATGAGATATTAACTCAGTTTTTATCTTTGTAACTACATCTTTATTTCATAAATTGTATAGCTTCTGTCAAACTCTACTGTATACTCATGAGAAAATGGGAGTGAAAAAGATGAATAACATCTTATTGTTATTATGAAAATACATTTGACCTTGTGAATGCCCTAAAAAGTCACTGGGGATGCCCATGGGTACCCAGACTGGTTCACATTTTAATAACCAATGGACTAAGTGGTATCTGAAGTCTCTTCCAAACTCAATTTTTACTTCTCTCAACTGACAGGAGTTGACAAGATGATATCCTAGATCCCTTCCTGCCATCAGTTCTCTATTCGAATAGCAATCCAGCTGACTAACACCGGTGTTACAAAGAGTCTTTCCCCAGACAATGGAAAGTTGTGTTGATGGTCTTGGCCAACAGTGCCCACAGAAGGATGGAGAAGTGAAAAGAGAAAAGCTACAGAAAAGCTGCCAAAGCAGTTTCTTTACAACTGAAACAAAGCAGAGATTTGGCCCTCTTTAAAGAGGGGCAGAACCAGCTGCATTCTAGGAAGAGTTTTCAGAGCTACTCCAGGAAGGAGTCTGTGAAGAATTCCTTTCTCTTGTGCCCTCAAAAGTATGAGTGCTGCATTGTTTGGGACCTCTTTCACCAATTGGTCTCTTCCAGAAAGAAAGAAGCAGGCATGTTGTTGCATTGCTCAGAACTAGAGATTACAGAGCTTAAACTCTCTTCTTCAAACCTTATTCAAGTTTTTTGACTTAAAAGGAAAATGTTTCATTTTAGGCCAAATGTTTCCCTTTCCCCCTTCTTCTTGGAACAAGAACAAAGCAATTCAAATGAAGAAAATGGAGGACACTCTGTGGCATTATCCGCAGGGACTAGACTCCCAATTGGATCCAACCAAGTGCTTTGTTCCAGTGTCATTTAGATAGAAACATTTCAAATCACCGCCACAGAGCTGCTCAGGGTTCAGCTTGGAATTAGAACAGGTCCTGAATAGCTCTGAGGGCTACTGCTGAACCTGACAGCATTTGTGTAAAATCCAACTACTCTTTTTTTTTTTTTTAAGTTATATATTTTTTTCCAGCTAAGTTAGCTTAAAAGGAGTATAAAATGAAGCTAGGAAACAAGGAAAATAAAGGGAGGTAGGAAGAGGAGCATTTTTACGCATAAATAAACAGAATGTAAATTACATGCAAAATAATCGCATAATAACATCAACTAACAATGGATTTGAGAGTAAAACTAAAACTCTACTGGAATAGTATTTGTGAAGACAATTTGAGAAGACTTTACTTTGATGCTTCAGATGGTTTAAGAAATAGTAGACCTGTGTCTTATTCATTGATGCATTCTTTCATTTATTCATACAATCAATAAACATTTGTCAAGCTCTTTCTGTGAGCAGAATATTGTGCTAGGGTTAAGAGAAATACTAAGTTTAGATATGACCTATTGCATGTTGCTATGGAGCTTATGATATGATAGAGGTGGTTATTTGAAATCATCAAACATTATTCAAAACTCATTATGTGCAAGGTAGTATGCTAGGTGATGGGGGATACAAAGGCAAAAAGTGAAAAAGTCTTTGCTTCAAGGAGTTTATGTAAACTTCTACTTTCTTCAGTCAATCCTCAAATGCTATGGACTTGAGGTCCCTTTACCATCACAAAAAAGTGCTGCTACAAAATATTTGCTTGTAAATGGGGTCTTTCTTTTTGTCATTGGCCCTTAGGCCAAGAATTGAATTTCTCTGTTGAAGAGTACAGATAGTTTGATCCCTTTCCTGACATAATTCCAAACTGCTTTCCAGAATAGTTGTACCATTTGGCAGCTCCACAATGATGCATACTTGTGCTTTTTTCTACAACTACTCCAGCATTGAATGTTCTTGTTTTTTGATATCCTTAGCCTGACCTATTCTTAATAAAGCCAGCTAGACCTTTCTTTCTTTCTTTTTTTTTTATTATAGCTTTTTGTTTACAAGATATATGCATAGGTAATTTTTCAGCATTGACAATTGCAAAACCTTTTGTTCCAATTTTTCCCCTCCTTCCCCACACTCCCTTCCCTAGATGATAGGTAGACCAATATATGTTAAACATGATAAAGTATATGTTAAATACAATATATGTATACATATCCATAGTTATTTTGCTGCACAAGAAGAATTGGACTTTGAAATAGTGTACAATTAACCTGTGAAGGAAATCAAAAATGCAAGTGGACAAAACCAGAGAGATTTGGCCCTCTTTAAAGAGGGGCAGAACCAGCTGCATTCTAGGAAGAGTTTTCAGAGCTACTCCAGGAAGGAGTCTGTGAAGAATTCCTTTCTCTTGTGCCCTCAAAAGTATGAGTGCTGCATTGTTTGGGACCTCTTTCACCAATTGGTCTCTTCCAGAAAGAAAGAAGCAGGCATGTTGTTGCATTGCTCAGAACTAGAGATTACAGAGCTTAAACTCTCTTCTTCAAACCTTATTCAAGTTTTTTGACTTAAAAGGAAAATGTTTCATTTTAGGCCAAATGTTTCCCTTTCCCCCTTCTTCTTGGAACAAGAACAAAGCAATTCAAATGAAGAAAATGGAGGACACTCTGTGGCATTATCCGCAGGGACTAGACTCCCAATTGGATCCAACCAAGTGCTTTGTTCCAGTGTCATTTAGATAGAAACATTTCAAATCACCGCCACAGAGCTGCTCAGGGTTCAGCTTGGAATGAGAACAGGTCCTGAATAGCTCTGAGGGCTACTGCTGAACCTGACAGCATTTGTGTAAAACCCAACTACTCTTTTTTTTTTTTAAGTTATATTTTTTTCCAGCTAAGTTAGCTTAAAAGGAGTATAAAATGAAGCTAGGAAACAAGGAAAATAAAGGGAGGTAGGAAGAGGAGCATTTTTACGCATAAATAAACAGAATGTAAATTACATGCAAAATAATCGCATAATAACATCAACTAACAATGGATTTGAGAGTAAAACTAAAACTCTACTGGAATAGTATTTGTGAAGACAATTTGAGAAGACTTTACTTTGATGCTTCAGATGGTTTAAGAAATAGTAGACCTGTGTCTTATTCATTGATGCATTCTTTCATTTATTCATACAATCAATAAACATTTGTCAAGCTCTTTCTGTGAGCAGAATATTGTGCTAGGGTTAAGAGAGATACTAAGTTTAGATATGACCTATTGCATGTTGCTATGGAGCTTATGATATGATAGAGGTGGTTATTTGAAATCATCAAACATTATTCAAAACTCATTATGTGCAAGGTAGTATGCTAGGTGAAGGGGGATACAAAGGCAAAAAGTGAAAAAGTCTTTGCTTCAAGGAGTTTATGTAAACTTCTACTTTCTTCAGTCAATCCTCAAACGCTATGGACTTGAGGTTCCTTTACCATCACAAAAAAGTGCTGCTACAAAATATTTGCTTGTAAATGGGGTCTTTCTTTTTGTCATTGGCCCTTAGGCCAAGAATTGAATTTCTCTGTTGAAGAGTACAGATAGTTTGATCCCTTTCCTGACATAATTCCAAACTGCTTTCCAGAATAGTTGTACCATTTGGCAGCTCCACAATGATGCATACTTGTGCTTTTTTCTACAACTACTCCAGCATTGAATGTTCTTGTTTTTTGATATCCTTAGCCTGACCTATTCTTAATAAAGCCAGCTAGACCTTTCTTTCTTTCTTTTTTTTTTATTATAGCTTTTTGTTTACAAGATATATGCATAGGTAATTTTTCAGCATTGACAATTGCAAAACCTTTTGTTCCAATTTTTCCCCTCCTTCCCCACACTCCCTTCCCTAGATGATAGGTAGACCAATATATGTTAAACATGATAAAGTATATGTTAAATACAATATATGTATACATATCCATAGTTATTTTGCTGCACAAGAAGAATTGGACTTTGAAATAGTGTACAATTAACCTGTGAAGGAAATCAAAAATGCAAGTGGACAAAACCAGAGAGATTGGAAATGCCATGTAGTGGTTCACACTCATTTCCCAGAGTTCTTTTGCTGGGTATAGCTGGTTCTATTCACTATTGAACAACTGGAACTGATTTGGTTCATCTTGTTGTTGAAGAGAGCCATGTCCCATCAGAATTGATCATCATATAGTATTGTTGTTGAAGTATATAATGATCTCCTGTCCTTCTCATTTCACTCATCATCAGTTCACATAAGGCTCTCCAGGCCTCTCTGAAATCATCCTGCTGATCATTTCTTACAGAGCAATAATATTCCATAATATTCATATATCACAATTTATTCAGCTATTCTCCCACAATCTTCTTCTCCTTTTGTTCTTTTTTAATCTTTTGTCATGTTGGGGTTGGAGATGGGAATGGAATTTGGGGAGGAGAGAAGTGGGAGAGGGATAGAAGGTTGGTGAGCATCAGGTGTCTGTTTTGGGAATGAACAATGACTTATTTAGTCCAGAGGCAAAAGAAAAACTTCCAAATCATATCCCACTCTACTTTTGGGAAATATGCATAAATCACTATTTTTTAAAAAGAAAGATCATTAACCATATAGCTTCTAAGATCCAAGACAGAAGAAAGTCCCAGATGATTGAGCTGAGGAATAGCCCTCTGGTCTAACTCACTTCTGTATTTTCAAATAACCTCTGACTTCCACCTGGCCACACTATCTAGATATTACCATTATATGCACAACACAATATTTATGATCAGTCTTAATTTTTATACAAAGAGAAGTCAAGGAGGAGACAAATAATTAAGAAAAGGGATGGAAAGAAAATGTATTTTATAGCACCAGTTAGCACACCAGGCACAAGGAGAGAAATTGGGGGAAGAGGAACAGGATTTGAACCTTTTGCTACTTTGTTGCAGTTCATAAAAGATAATCATTTTTTTTTGGCTATTCATGTCCCCCTTCCACAAATTTCCTAGCTGTAATTCTTTCTCTCTCATAGCTCACATTTCATTAAGTTCCTAATGGGATGTTGCTATCATCCCTTTTACTGCCAGTTTCTCTCTCTTCTATGTTTATTTTCACACTCAAGTTCCAATTTCTCATGCTAGCATAATCCTACCCAATCTAATGGGTAGATCCTGCATTTTCCTGACCTTGGTAGAAGTACTATCTTTGAAACACTGAACCACATTTGTCAGGGGAGATCTCTGAATGGCCTATTAACATTCTTTTACCTGTCTTTGCTTCCATTTTCTGTATATTTATTTAAAAAAATCTAAGTTGTTTGGTGATTCTGCATCCACATTGGTTCATTCAGACACATCCCATTCCCCCCTTTTTTATTGGAACTGATTCATCATTCAATTCTTATTATAATGTTTCATTATGGCATCTAGATAATATTATGTTCTAGAAATTTAGATATAGTGTTTTAAATGTCTGTGGAGTATAAATTCTGGAAGAATATGCCACGCTGGAAGGGCTTTGACAGATTGTTTTCAGAGGACCAACCTAGCTAACTGCAGATGGTAATGCACATCACCAGTAAGTTAGCAAAGCGAATCTAGTGTTTGACAAACCCAAAGCCCCTAACTTCTGGGAAAAGAATTCATTATTTGATAAAAACTGCTGGGATAATTGGAAATTAGTATGGCAGAAATTAGGCATGGACCCACACTTAACACCATATACCAAGATAAGATCAAAATGGGTCTATGACCTAGGCATAAAGAACGAGACTATAAATAAATTAGAGGAACATAGAATAGTTTATCTCTCAGACTTGTGGAGGAGAAAGAAATTTGTGACCAAAGATGAACTAGAGACCATTACTGATCACAGAATAGAAAATTTCGATTACATCAAATTAAAAAGCCTTTGTACAAATAAAACTAATGCAAACAAGATTAGAAGGGAAGCGACAAACTGGGAAAACATTTTCACAGTTAAAGGTTCTGATAAAGGCCTCATTTCCAAAATATATAGAGAACTGACTCAAATTTATAAGAAATCAAGCCATTCTCCAATTGATAAATGGTCAAAGGATATGAACAGACAATTTTCAGAGGATGAGATTGAAACTATTACCACTCATATGAAAGAGTGTTCCAAATCATTATTGATCAGAGAAATGCAAATTAAGACAACTCTGAGATACCACTACACACCTGTCAGATTGGCTAAGATGACAGGAAAAAATAATGATGAATGTTGGAGGGGATGCGGGAAAACTGGGACACTAATGCATTGTTGGTGGAGTTGTGAACGAATCCAACCATTCTGGAGAGCAATCTGGAATTATGCCCAAAAATTATCAAAATGTGCATATCCTTTGATCCAGCAGTGTTTCTATTGGGCTTATATCCCAAAGAAATACTAAAGAAGGGAAAGGGACCTGTATGTGCCAAAATGTTTGTAGCAGCCCTGTTTGTAGTGGCTAGAAACTGGAAAATGAATGGATGCCCATCAATTGGAGAATGGCTGGGTAAATTGTGGTATATGAATGTTATGGAATATTATTGTTCTGTAAGAAATGACCAGCAGGATGAATACAGAGAGGCTTGGAGAGACCTACATGAACTGATGCTAAGTGAAATGAGCAGAACCAGGAGATCACTATACACTTCGACAACGATATTGTATGAGGACATATTTTGATGGAAGTGGATTTCTTTGACAAAGAGACCTGAGTTTCAATTGATAAATGACGGACAAAAGCAGCTACACCCAAAGAAAGAACACTGGGAAACGAATGTGAACTATCTGCATTTTTGTTTCTCTTCCCGGATTATTTATACCTTCTGAATCCAATTCTCCCTATGCAACAAGAGAACTGTTCGGTTCTGCAAACATATATTGTATCTAGGATATACTGCAACATATCCAACATATAAAGGACTGCTTGCCATCTAGGGGAGGGGGTGGAGGGAGGGAGGGGAAAAAAAATCGGAACAGAAATGAGTGTAAATATAATGTAATTATTAAATAAAAAAATTAAAAAAAAAATAAAAAAAAAAAAAAAAAAAAAAAAAAAAGTTAGCAAAGCTAAATGGTGAAGATTTTTTCTTTTTTTTTTTTTCTTTCTTTCTTTCTTTCTTTCTTTCTTCTTTCTTTCTTTTTTCTTTCTTTCTTTCTTTCTTTCTTTCTTTCTTTCTTTCTTTCTTTCTTTCTTTTCTTTCTTTCTTCCTTCCTTCCTTCCTTCCTTCCTTCCTTCCTTCCTTCCTTCCTTCCTTCCTTCCTTCCTTCCTTCCTTCCTTCCTTCCTTCCTTCCTTCCTTCCTTCCTTCCTTCCTTCCTTCCTTCCTTCCTTTCTTTCTTTCTTTCTTTCTTTCTTTCTTTCTTTCTTTCTTTCTTTCTTTCTTTTTGTAAGGGCAACCCATGACAAAAAACAAACAAACAAACAAAAACAAACAAACAAACATAAAATTGCCTTTAGTCCTATGAGGCTTCTTTCCTTTTGTTGCTGTAAGGGTAGCAGAGTGGTGCAAATTGGGAGCAGAGAATGCTAAGGATTTAGACCATGAGCAATTTCATTTTGATAGTCAATACTCTAAAATGTGAGATCCTTGTTTAATCTAGCGGACATATTGCTCAAAGAGCTGAATCACACCAATTTTGACATTCCTGCTTATAAATGAAGCCAGAAAAAAGAAGGAAGTTCCATCCAACTGGAAGAATAGTTCACAGGTTATTGCTTGGCAAGGCAAAAGAAAAGGGTTATTGTAGTGTGTTTTACCATAATCCTAAAGAAAATAAGAAACATTAATTCATAATGCATTTAGCTATTATATATTGTAGTATGAATGATAATATTTGCAAAAAAGACCATCATGAAAATTACTGCAAATTATGTAGCAATGCTTAAGATAATGACAGAGAAATTCTATTAAAAACTTGAGATGACTCACCAAATTAAATCAACATGCACTTTGATACTTTATGTGACTTCAATGAAAAGGTAGGAAAAGTTGAGGATGGGGAGAAATATATGGAAATGCATAGGACAGGAAGTCACAAAGAGATCAAAGACTTAAAGATTATAAAGAAGGCTCACACCTTTATATCATAAGCACTTTTTTGAGAGAAAATAATTGGCATATATACATACATATACACATGGCATACAAATAAAACATCTAAACATCAAACTACAAATAATTGATAGCCAAAAAATGGTCAAATATACAATAGAAATTGCATTGATGCCAATTATTAAAAAAAAACCAAATTAATTACCCAATTAAGAACCAAATTAATTGCTGCAGTGAAGATTAAAAAGGAAAAGCCCAGAAATCACATTAGTTAGCTAAGATTTGACTTAATTATGAACTAGAGATAAATGGCTGCCAAAGACAATACCAATTTGAAATATAAAATCATTACCCTTATGACAGAAAATGATGAATCACTCTGAGCATTATTTTTAATAAAGAAACAGGAGAGAGTAAAATCAGTTTAAAGAAAGTTTGGCAAGATCTCCAACTAAGCAAAGTCATCTAAAAAGAATTTGAAGAATATAAATGGAAGGCTACAAATAAAAGAAAAATGAAAAGATTTGCAAAAAAAAAAAAAACCCAAAAAAACTCTATTATTTCTCTATAATGAATAGAAGAATCACCCCACTTAAACCCTATTGGTATAGTCCCAGATAACGTTTATAGAGAAAGTAAAAATAGAATTAAAAAGAAATAGAATAAAGATGGGAAAAGCAACTAGATTGGATCATTTATAGAGAGGAAATCTCAGATGTGGGGAAAAGTAACTAAGTTCATATGACTATCTAAAGGGGAATCATATGTAAGATGCCTGGTAAGATAGATTGGTGCCAGTAGAAAAAGCTTTCAATACCAATCAGGTGTTTACATTTGTTCCTCAAACCAATAGGGAGCCATTAGAGTTCATTGAAAAGGGGTGGGTAGCATAGTCAGATTTGCAGTTTAGAAAATATCTTTGTTGACCCAAAGTAGGATGAATTGGAGTAGAGAACTGAAGCAGTAAAACTCAGTAAGTTTTTGCCACAGTTCAGGAAAGAAATGATGAATCTTTGATCTAAAATAGTGTATGAGCAAATGGAAAGAAGGGAATATTTACAAGATATATTGGGGCAATAGAAGTAATAATATTTGGCAAGTGTTTGGATGACACAGGGATTATGAACTTGGCCTGAAGCAGAAAGAAAAACAGAATTCATTTAACTTCATTAATACCAGAGTGAAAAACAACTTATAAAATTTTTCTGTGAGAAGATATTAGTCTTCCTTCTAGTTTCCAATAAGTAGTTCTTCCTTTCTTCTTTCACATCCTTCAAATATCATTCATACCCTCTTTCTTTTTCATCTTTTACAACTTGGAAATAGAATGGCAGGGATTAAATTGATGATTGTTGTGGGAGTTAAGGAGGGCAGGTAAGATGAGGAAAAAAATGAGGAACAAAAGCGAAAAGCTTTGGAATGTTCTTGGATTCCCTTTCTATTGGCTATAGTAAAATTTTCCATTGGATTGGGAGGGCATAAGGGGAATCATGGGAGCAAATCTTTATCCAGGCCCAGGCTGGGTCACAGAAGCACAAAGTTTGCAAGTTCTGATCTTTTTTTCTTTTATTGCTGAATGACTTTAATCTGATCAATTAACTTTTCTGTTTTAATTTTCTTATGCTCTGTGACATGGAACTATTTTGCTTCCTTAGAATATGGTGAGGAACCTCCCCCCCCCAAAAAAAAAAAAAAAAGGAAAAAATCATTATTTTTTCCAAAACATCAGAGTAAAGATGGGAAATTTAATATCAATAGACTTTTTCTTTCAAAGGAAAAAATATTAGTTAATATGTTTGTCTTTGCATCTCTAGCACCTAGCCTAGGTCTAATCATGTTACTTAACTATTCTGAAGACTCCTTAGCACCTCTAGAACCAAAGAAATCCTAACAGTGACTGATAGCACTTTTTGCTTAAGGAGCTGGAGACAAACTGAGGCACACTGAGGAAAAGCAGTTTCTACATTATACAAGAAGCCCAGCAGAAAGGTACACCATACCTATAGGTAACTTGATAAGGACCCCATGTAGCAGGAAATAAAATTTTGAGGAGCTGTGAGTTACCCCTTTTGCCATATCATGTGTTCAAAGCTTTAGTTTCCTTTTCCCTGAACTTAGTCTATACTATTCCAATATTTTGCCAAAAAAAAAAAAAACTTATAGGCAGTATGATCCACAGGGTCGCAAAGAGTTGATTGGACATGACTGAATAACAATAAAAATGTTGTAGGAATTCATACTTAAGATAGAGAATTTCCAAGGTCCCTTCCAACTCTGAGTCTATGCTTATATGACTTTCTTATTTTAAAACTCCTTATTATGAAAATCTCAGTAGAAAGATCTCATTTGAAGTGTCAGAATATTTTCAGATACCATGTTCTCTTGTCTCTGTCTCTCTGTATTTTGTCTTTTTTCTCTCTCTTCTCTTCTCTTCTCTTCTCTTCTCTTCTCTTCTCTTCTCTTCTCTTCTCTTCTCTTCTCTTCTTCTCTTCTCTTCTCTTCTCTGTCTGTCTCTTTCTGTCTCTCTCTCTCTTTTTTCACCCTCTCCTCCCTGTCTGTCACTGTCTGTCTCTTTCCCCCTCTTCCTGTCCTCTGTGTGTGTGTGTGTGTGTGTGTGTGTGTGTGTGTATGTTTCTGTTTCTCTCCCTCCCTCCCTTATATTTTCTTAGCCTTACCTCCTTTCTCTCATCTATTCTCTTTATTTTTCTTCCCATTGTCTCTCTTTTTCTTTTCCTCCTTTTCTTTCTCTCTGCTCCAAACCTCTTCCTCAACAACTTTCATTACATTTCTCTGGATAAAGCTGAGAATAAGTATCTATTTCTAATGTGTCAAAAATGAAAGCAAAACCTGCTTTCATATGTACTTACTGGCCAGAAAGACAATCATGCTTCCAAAGAATTTGCATTTACAATTCCAAATATGTACTTTTGCTAAAACCAAAGAATGCGCCTTACTTTTAAGCCAGGTTCTGCTTGACCTCTAGGTTTTAATATTTTCAACAAAATGTCACTTGACAATTCAACTACATTCAGGGAGAGAAGAAAAGTAAATGTCCTTTAATATAAGTGCTTCCTGAATTGAGACAAAATAATGAGAAGGTTTAACCTGGAGCATAATCTACTTCATTATATCTTTTTGAATCTTTTTCCCCCCTAAACTCCACAGTGAAGCTGACATTTACATTTCCAGATTTTTACTTTGTCTCTGATAACAGCGGCCCAAATAGCCACAATAGAGGCACACTTTAGAGTGATGATTAAAGGAGCCTTCTTTTCTGACAAGGGAGAGATCAAGGCCTCCCAGGAGATGTGTGTAGTGGGGAGGGAGAGTCAAGAGTACCCAGTTGTTTTCTTTGTTTTTCCTTCCAGCTGGAAGGGAATCTTATCCCAGCCCAAATTCCCCACATCTGATGAATCCTGTGAGTAATTTCCCATTAAGCTGACTCTTCTCTTTGGAACCTTAGTAAAAGGAATTGACAGAAACTTATGTCCTAATGTTCCCTCTCTATCCTTCTCTGTCCAAGCTTGTCAGCTGTGGATGATAAAGGAACAATCACAGATGTCATTGTCTAGGCAGAATGCCCTAACATAGTAATGAGGAACTCAGTTCATAGGCCAGAGGTGAAAAAACTATTAATATATGGGGTCTGGACATTTGGCTTTTGATTGTCCATATCCTTCCAACTCTTATTCCCCCCTACATTTTCTGTTATTATTATTTTAAAAATATGATGCTGGCTTAATACCTTAGTCAGTAGAATGGCTTATTATAATATCAGTAAATTGCCCTCTAGTTTTGGATAATATACTCCAGGTCCCAGAGATTCTGTTCTTTTTGCCTCGGGGAATGGGAAGTTTCAGAATTGTACTGAACAATGCCTGGTTCTAGACACTGATTTATTCAATACTTTATAAAGGTCTCAAGGCCCAGGGAAGGAGCAAGTTTACACAGATTTGTGCCACTCAGACCCATGGAGCAGATGTCTTCTACCTTTGCAGAGATCTTCACTCTAAAGAGATTTTTCCTTCCCCTTTCACCTCCAAAGCCCCTAACTTTGAATGTTAAAACTTTTTGGTTTTGGAAGTCCTTTTCTTTGAATCATCTTATATATTCAGTAACCAGTGAATGGAGAAATAATTATAATTATAAATAAAATATTATATGTACAGTTTTAAGGTTTGTAAAGCACTTTACATATATCTCATTTTAATTTCACAATAACTTGGAGAAGTAGGCGTTATTGTTATTTTTATTATATATATGAGGAAACTGAGGTTCAAAGAAATTTTACCTTTCCCAGAGTTACACAGTAAGCATATATGATTGACTTTGAAATGGATGCTTACAAGAAAGTAGAAATTCCCTCTAAAGAATCTATTGTTTGCATATTCATTTGGGAATAGGAATGGATCAGTGAGAAGGGGTTCATGTTGATAGTAACAGGTCAGTAAAGGTACATGGGATGAATGCCCCAAAGGGAGTTTAGGATCAGTCCATAGAACACCTAACCTTTTCCCTACCATCATGCTAAAGGTGAAAAAAGCATGAATAAACTGAACATATAACAAATAAGGATTTGCATAGAAGAAAGTTTATAAATGATGCCATCAAAAAAAAATATAAGAAATGGAGGATAAGATGGACTGATTTGATGATAGGAGCAAAGGGCAAGACGTATTTCATGTCACTTCAGAATGTGTACAATGTCAAATGTTCTAGAGGAGAGAGACAGGGAGTAGATAATTTTTGATGATTTTTGATCAATTTTTTTTATCTTATTTGAGTATGTGGGTCAGAGTCACAGAGAATAGGTGGGCATGGAAAGATTGCAATTTACAATATTTAAAGGAATGCCTGCATGATTGAGGAATCATCCATCTTTCAAAGGTACTGAAATACTTTAAAAAGATATTGATTAGGTCCCAAGATCTAAAAATGAACTAAAATATGCAGTACTTGAGGAAAAAAAATAAAATTTTGTTTGTTTATTTTAAAGACTTTAGATTGTATATTCCACAAACCAGATTCTGGTGCCTCTTATCTCCTGGGCTCTGGAACATTCTTCTTTTTCTACAATGAGTTTAGTACCTAGATCTCAGTCTTCCTTTCTACTTTAACTCCTACCTTTATACCAGGAGGTTTCACCATCGATATGTTGATGTTCCCTCAAATACTTCCAAATCCCTTAATCTACTTAACTATCATGATATACTTACTCTTTCACTCTACTTTAGTTACACAAAATAGTCATATTCTTGCTCTTACCATCATTCAATCACTCAATAAATATTTATGAAGAGCCTGCTATGTACCAGGCACTGTACTAAGCACTAGATAAACAAAAAGAGGCAAAAGATAATTACTGCCTTCAAGGACCTTACAATCTTATGGCAGAAATGACATGCAAATAAAAAAAAAAACAAGCTGGAAAATAGGAAACAATTAAATGTTTGTTCATATGTTCATCTATGTTCATAATTGTGATACCCAGAATTTTTTCATCATAATTCTATTCATAATCTTTCATTATTCTGACTTTTCTTGTATCCTAAGACCTTGAACCTTATCTTCCTTTTCACTATAACCTTCAATCTTGCATCTCTAATTGCTTTCCCAGGCCATCACTCCATCTCTGACTACACTTTCTTCTGCTCTTAGCCTCAATCTCTTGGTGGACCAGTATATTTTTATTTTACCTTCTACTCTTAAATCCTTTGCCCCCTTATTCTTTCCCCAACCATTGCTTTGGCAATCTGGATTACACTTGCTGCTGTTCAGTAATTGAATAATATCTGACTCTTCATGACCAAGGGACCATGCTGTGAGGGTTTTTCTAAGGGTTTTTCTTGGTATAGATCCTGGAATGTCTGCCATTTCCTTCACTCGTGGATTAAGGCAAACTTGTCCAGGTCACACAACTCGTAAGTGTCTGAGGCCAGAATTTTGCTTAAATTTTCCTGACTCCAGACCCAGTGCTTTATCTATTGAACCACCCACCTATTCTTACCATTTACCTGTTTCTTTCCCACTTATGTGCTGTTAAATGGAGCTCAAGAAATCATGAAATTATGCTGACTGAATTCATGACAAATTTATAGTATCCTAATTATAACTGGGCCCTCACTGCAATAAGGCAATCCTTCTACTCTCTCCAATTCTCTTTCACTCATCACAGAAGTTCTAAATATTCTTTTCCTTCTCCAAGTCTCTATGAATGACATGCCCCTCCCCTTTCACTTTCTTAGCTGAAAACCTCATCTCATACTTCACCTAAATTTTTTTTGTCTTTTTCTCTCCTTTTTATCTCTTTGACATCTTTTTCACTCCCCCCCCACTTACTCCAATCTTTGATGAAGAGATGGCTTTGTCTTTGCCAAATCTAACCCTCTATGTGCAAACTTGCTCCTATTTCCTGATACCTTTTGTAAAAGATTGGTCCCACTATCATTTTTACTTTTTCTCTAATCTTTATTTTCTCCTTATTTACTGGATTTCCCCCTCCTACCTACAAACACCACCACCTTTTTCTCATCCTTAAAAATAATACCATCACCACCCACATACACACAAACAACAACTAGGTTTTATAATCCTCACTGCCTTTTGACCTTTCTTTTTTAGCTAAAATCTTTGAGGAGAAAAAAGCTTCTTGTATTGTCTCAACTTTCTTCTTCTTTTTTGAAACCCTTTGTATCTGGCTTCTGACCTCATAATTTAGCCAAAACTGCTATTTCTGAACTTACCACTGATTTCTTAATCACCAAAAGTAGTGACTTTTTCTTGATACTTATTCTTATTAAAAATCTCTGAAGCATTTGACACCATTGATCACATTCTTTCTTGGGTTTTCATGACATTTCTCTTTCTTTATTCTTCTGTTTGCTTCTACTCAGTATTTGCTAGATTATTCTCTTTATTACTCCTGTTAATTTCACTATTATGGGTATTCTCCCAATTCTCCTTCCTAAGTTCTCTTTTCTTCTTATTCTATGCTATCTCATTTGGTGATCTAATTAGCTCCCATGGATTGAATTATCATTTCTATAAGGTAACTCTAATTTTGCTCCTGACCCCAATATATTACACCGATGTTCTCCAGGACATTTCAAGCCAGATGTACCATAGACATTTCAAAAAACATGCCAAAAATACAACTCATTATCATTTTTCCTAAACCTTCTCCTATTCCAAATCTCCATATCACTGACAAGTGTACCACTATTCTCCTTGTCACCCTGGTTCCCAACTGCTGGTACTATCCTTTTGTGTTATTTCATATTTACCCATTTAAAATGTCCATTTTAATATAAACTTTATAATGTAACTAATCATGACCAATCATATAAATAAATATATTATTTTTTAAAAAGGATATATATATATATGTATATGGAATATGTATATATATATGTATATATATATATGGAATGAAAACTCAAAAAAAGTTTTTACCAATATGGGTTTACAATCAAAAAGTTTTAGAGAACATTGATCTACTAGAGCAGCTATTGTTGTTCAGTCATTTCAGACTCTTCACAATCCCATTTGGGTTTTCTTGGCAAAGATATTGGAGTGGATGCCATTTCTTTCTCCAACTCATTTTATAGATGAAGAAACGGAGGCAAACAGGGTTAAGTATCTTCCCCAGAGTCATACAGCTAATAAGTGTCTGAGGCTGGATTTGAACTCAGGAAGTTGTATTTTCCTGACTTTGTCTCCAGCACTCTGCTTGCCATATCATCTGCCTTAGTAATGGTTTCAAATTCAAATAAAAATGAATTCCTACAAGTGGCATATTCACTTCAAAAAACCACAAATCAACATTATGTTGAATTATATTTTTATTTATTTTGTTAATATTTCCTGATTACATCTTATTCTGATTTATCCTTATGGAAGTTTTGGGGCAGCAGTCCACTCTGGTAGAGAATTAGACTGAATTTAAAAAGAGGAAATTCAATAGGAATAAGTATAAGGTTGTACACGTTGGTTCAAAAAACTGAATTTAACAAGTACAGAATGAAGCAGATACAGTTATACAGCAATTAAAAAAAAAACAATCCAAGGGTTTTAATGGATTATGAACTTAATTTGACTCAGAAATAAGAAAAAAGCTAATGCCATCTTGGAGTTCATTTAGAGATAGGATAGGAATAAAGAAGTGATAGTCTTCTATATGCCAATTTAGTCCCTCTACATCTGATTCCTGTTTTAAATATGGTGCTTTGTTTGCCCAAATGGAGATTATCCAGAGGAAGTTAATCATATTAGCAAAGGGCCTTAAATTCTTTTCACATCAATCAGTTGAAGAAACTAGGGATACTCACCCTGGAAAAGAGGAAACTCAGGGAAGACATAACTGTCTACAAGTATCTAAGGTTCTATATGTAAAAGAGAGATTAGGCTTGGTTTTAGAGGATTGAACCAAGAGCAAAGGGTAGAAATTGCAAAGACAAATTTAGGCTTGATGTTGGGAAAACAACAGCAACAACAAATTTCCTTATAAGTACAACAATTTCAAAGTAAAATGCATTTCTTTGAGAGATGATAGGTGCTTGCTCATTGGAGCTCTTCATGGAGAAGCTGGACCACTTGTCAGATGTATTGTAACTGAGATTCCTTTTGATTATGAGATAGATTAGAGAGATGTTGAGGTTCATTACATTTCTCAGATTTTGTGACCTCAATTTCTTTGAGTGTAGAATGAGAGAGGTAAGGCAATTCTTTCCAACTCAAAAAATTTTAATTCCCATCTTTTCATGTCATCTTTTCAGAGCTACTTTATTATAAGATTAAATTGATCATCAAGAGTTACTCTCTAGTTTCCCCCACCTTAACTCATAGTAGCAAATTATGTTCCCCAAGAAACAACTACTTAAATTCAAGGTACTATGTGAGCCTGCAATCCCAAAATTTTAACTCATACATCCTTGTTGATGTATTCACCTGGAAAGTATGTATAGTAGCAAGTTCTTTGAACCTGGGGGCATTGGCTGATAAACTATATTGAAGTAATGACTCACTATTTCACCCAGTAAACTAAGGAAATCGCTCATCCAATGCATTGTTGTATTTCCTTTTCAAAAGTCAAAGAGAGGATAAATTTAGTTAAAAGCATCTACTGAAATGGCACAGTAAGCAACATAATTTGTTCTTTATAAAAGTGGGGCACACTCTTATACACAGCATCAAATGGAAATTTGACACATGCAGAGGTCAGAAGTAGAGAGGTATCGTTATAAGGAAAGTGAATCTCCACTTACTTCTTTCAGAGCTTTTCTGAATTGAAGCTATGGCAAGTCCATAAACCTCCATTAACACAATCCCCAATTAAGGCGTATTGGTTTTGAGTCTCTATAGCATATTTTCTATCTTCTAGAACTCTAAGTATAAGACAATAAGCAAATGGAGTTCTTGGCCAAATATTGACAAGTATGGTCCTGTGACCTCATTCACCTGTGATGGCATTGTGTCATTGTTTGCATACACTAGTAACATTAAATGCTGCTGAGTTCATCAATATTTCTATTCTGACCTTAAGTTTGCTACTGTATTCAGCAGGTGTAGTTGAGATGTTCCTGCATTGGTATATGTGCTCATAGGTTTCTTGATTTAGTCCAAGATGAATGTATCCTTAAGTAATTTGTCTTTAAACTACTAAATATCTTGCAAATTCTTGCAAGGAATACAGGCAGAGTTTTCCTTTTAACAAGCAAGAGTAATAATTTTCTGATTGGTGTGTCTTTGTATTGGGTAAAATAATCATGACTATGATATTATTTATATTTTTATTATATCTTCCTAGAGACAGAAAGTCAATACATACAAGTTTTTAAAACTTGCTGGTGCTATACTTTCTGGATAAGTAGCACTAGCTGGTACCATTCTCCTTTGAGTGCATGGGATACAAGTTCCATATTTATTATAGGCAATTGCTATCATTTTAGTCCTATAAGATCTATTTCTCATTAGTGTGTGTTTTTTTTTCTCCATCCAAATATCCAGACTCATTATGTACTGTCTTCACAGCACAGAGTGAAATGTATGGGACAGCACCAGGTGCTTTCTACAAGTGTGTCCTTAGAGACTTGATCAATATGTTTCCCAAATTTTCATCTCTCAGCCTATGACTAAGGAATGATTATTTTCTCCCAAACCACAGAAAAGCTTATGGTATTAGGAATTCTACCATTTTTTTTTTCACTTCTGAATTTCATTCACTTGTCCATGTAAATAAGTAAGCTGAGGAAAAGGTATGGATGCCCAGCTGGCTCTGCTAATTGCTAAGTGAATGTCTGGTCCTTCCTTATGTGAATTTAGATCTAAACAAGATAAAGTCTGACTGAAATGGACTTTTTTCCACAACCTTAAAGATTTAAATATAGAAAGTTCACAGGGGAAAAGGATAGGAGCCTGCTTTGATTTCCTAATGAACTTTTTTTTCTCCCTTCCCTGCAATCTCCACAACCATAAGGTTTCTACTTCTTTCATCATTACAGTCTCCATGCTATCAAAAAATTAGACTGTATCTGGAACCTTCTTGGGTTCTGACAGATGAGGTTTGACTTTATCTTCCTGGATCCTGACTTCTACAGAACTTCCCACCACTTTGTGAGCCCTCTCACCTGCACTCCTTGATCTCTCCTTTTATGTATTGTGTTTTCCTCCATTAGAGAGTAAGCCCTTTGAGGTCCAGACTATCTTATTTGTATTTGTACCCCCACATTTAGTACTATGTCTGACACTTGATAAATGCTTAATAAATGTTGTATCTGTCTGCCTACCTACCTATTTACCTATTTATCTAATGGAGTATTTCCTTGGAAGCTGGTCCCCAAGTGCTTTATCAGTGAGTGCTAAAAAGGCTGTATTCACTGGGGCAGTGTTTCTGGCAGTTCCAGTTTCCTGACAAATTCCACAATGAACTTAATTGCCTCTTCCTTGACTTTGATTTCTAAAGACTTCCTGGAACTCAGCCCTCCCAGTCCTCTTCCTATCATCTACTAAGCATTACTATTGAAATCTCTAAGGGCCAGGGTCACCTACTAGACTGAGTTATCCAACCCAAATGTTTGTTCCTGCTTCATGCTGGGAAGCCTGACTCTCCTGCTGGAGGAGACAGACATTGGAGGAGAGCTACCCTGCCAACAGATGCCCAGGGGTAAGAGGTATATTGTGTAGCCTTAGAGAGTTAGTTCTCTCTCAGAGGGGGGCAGACAGGGATTGTCTTTGCACAGCTCAAAGGAATGCTCTGATGAAAAGAGGGGAAAAGGTGAAGAAAAAGTCAGTTTATGCTAATCCAACTTCTCACCAAGGGGCATTCCTCCAGGGAATCAGCAGCACTGCCCACATTGCAAAGTGACCTGGATACCATACCTGACCTCATCTGAGAAGGATGACTTAGCTGTGGTTTCCACAAGAGTGTCAAAGAATCATAAATTAAAAATGAAAAGGACCTTTCCTGTAAAACCATCCAGTCCAATCTTCCTCATTTTAGAAAGGAAAAAAACTGAGGCTCAGAAATATTAAATAATTTGCTCAAGTTCACAAACATAGAACATTTATATGGCTAGGATTTGAATTCAGAGCCTCTAGTTAAATCTCACACTCTTTCTACTGTGCCCTAATATCTCTTCAAAGAGACAACTATAAGAGTTAAAAATTAATATCCCAAAGATGGCTTGTTAAAAATATAGGATACAAGGTACCAAAAGGCTGTAAGAAGAACGTAGGAGGAATTTTATAACCTAAATTCTAAATAGTGGAAAAGGCTGGTGGGGATGGGAGTTACCTATATGAGGGGAGTTCATGGGAAACTCCTTTAAACCACAGCTCCCAGGAAAGAAAGGGTCCCAGCCTTAAGAATTTTGAGGCCTTAGGCATGGGATATGCTTTATTTCTTTCCTTTACTGACCTATGAAAAAATGTCTTTGGAAACTCTTTTAATCTAAAATCTCCTGCAGATTCTAACCACCCACACTTTTGTTCATGTAAGCAAAATGCTCCCATATTTTACATTCTTTTCTGGAGTTCCTGACCCCAGCAAGTCAGCATTCTCCTGCTTTCTGGCCTCACTGGCTTGGAGGAGGGGTTATGGGGGAGTTCACCTGAGTTCCCAGGCACTATTTCTGTGGGAGGAGTAAAAACTACATAGCACAGAAATTTTATGTCATGGAACCTGTCTTCTGTAGTTGATCCAAAAGTGTGTGTGTGTGTGTGTGTGTGTGTGTGTGTGTGTATGTGTTTCCAAGGGCCAGGAGATTGTCCATCCATAACATTAACCAACATGCAGGGTCTGTTTTTAGTTCTTCAGACCTGTCCAGTAATAAGGCAATTGCTGGCAACATCCTAGAGTTTCATCCACTGCCTTGGTCTTTTCATTCCTTTCAACAAGATACACTTTTTAAGTGGCATCTTGACTCAAATGACTCTTGCCCTGCCCTTCCTTTTGTTCCCCCACCCCACAAACATCCCATTCTTCTACCCCACCATTCTTCTACCTCTGCTAAAGGACACTGCTTGCTCTTTCCCCAAACAAATTGCTAATTCCTTTCTCCATGTTTTTTACACATGCCATTCTCCTAATTTAGCAAAGCAGAAGCATGTTTAGATCATGGAGATACTTTCCTACTATGTGCCAGGTACAGTGCTAAGAACTCTATTATAAATACCTCCTTTTATCTTCACCACAACCCTAACTATTATTATCTTCATTTTACAGATAAGGAAACAGGCAGATGACCTGTTTTGAATCTTGTTTCTGCCTTTTTATAATTGAATGATCTTAGGTAAGTAAACTCTCTTCTTCTGAGCACGAGTTTCCTTTCCAGCAAAATGAAGGAGTTCAACTAGGTGACCCCTAGGTTTCCTTCCAGCCTCAGGGTCTTGGGTTCCCTGCTAATCCATGCCTATTAATCCTTCAAGGTCCAGTTAATCACTTAATGCCTTACTTAAGCATTCATGGATGAATTCCATCCTACTCTATATTATTTTGCTACTTTTCATTCCCTTTTACTTCAATTTAGAAGACAAGATTTTGCCTTGTAACTCAATTCAATTCAACAAACATTTATTGGACAATTACTATGCATAGAATTTGCTGCCAGGCATATGACAAAAAAAAAAAAAAAAAGGAAACATACCTTGAGAATAATACTAGAAATAAACTTATTTAGCACCTACTATGTGCCAGGTACAGTGCTAAGGACTCTATTATAAATACCTCCTTTTATCTTCACCACAACCCTGACTATTATTATCTTCATTTTACAGATAAGGAAACAGGCAGAGGATCACACAGCTACTAGATATTTGATATTGATTTCGAACTCAGGTCTTCCTGACTCCAAGTTTAGAGATCTTTTTCACTGTGTTACCTGGTTGCCAAGGAGTTTACATTATAGTGTAAACTCTTTGGGGTGGGAATGTAATTTGTACATAGATAAATAACTATAAGGTAGAGGAGAGAGAGAGAGAGCGAGAGAGAGCGCGCGCGAAGGAGAAGGATGGAGAGAGAGGAAAGGAAGGAGGGAAGGAGGGAAGGAGGAAGGAGAGGGGGAGAGAGAAGGAGAGGGAGAGGGACACAGAGCAGAGACAAAGAGACAGAGGTGGAGAAAGTTTTGCATGTAAGTTTTTTTCTGAACACTACTCATACTTTCCATGGACAGCTTCCATGTCTGCTCATTCATTTGTGCCTTTGAAGTTTCTGTTCAAATGTCCTGTTTTCCATAGACCTGCAGTGTCTAATAGGAAAATAAAGAGTATGTCAGGAAATGTGTGTTCTGTTCTTTGCTATGTGATACTGCCATGTTGTTTTATTGAGCTTCAATTTCCGGGAAGGCAGAAATATTATGGAAGTCAATATAATTGAAGTCAAGACTTGAGTTCGAATTGAGATTCTGTTACTACTTAAAGGACTTTGGCAAGTAACAAACAAACAGTCTTAACCTCAGTTCCTTCTTTATCAAACAAAAGATTTGCACTAGATTAGGGATTCATAATCTAGAGTCCATAGATCCTGGAAGCTTTCATTGGGAATAGGGAAAAAAATTACACCTTTATTTTTCAATAACTTTTGGTATCTTATAATCCTATGTATTTTATTTTTAGTGTATGCATTTATAATAATTCTTCTTAGAAGAGGCCCATGAGTTTCCTAAGACTGCCAGTGCAGTCCCTGACATCAAAAACATTAAGAATCCCTGGACTGGATGAAACTTATGAAAATTCCATCTATCACATAAAGATATTAGGCAGTGAAATCTCTATTACCATTATTGGCATATATGTGGTTTATTCTTTTGTTGAAAGGTAAGTTGGAAATTGCAGGGCTGCCTATCAATTGAAGAATGATTAAATGAGTTGTGGTATATAATTGTGATGGAAAACTATTGTGTTGTAAGAAATGAGGAGCTCAGTGGTCTTAGAAAAACACAGAAAGACTTAAACAAAATAATAAAGAATGAAATGAGCAGAACTAAGAAAACATCATATACAGTAACAGCAATATTGTTTTAAGAATGACTTTGAATATGAGTAATTTTGACCATTATAAATACTCAAATTAACTATAAGGGATATTTAAAGAGACACCATTTCCATCTGGAGAAAGAACTGATAAATAGAAATATGTATAGAATAATTTTACACACATACCATCCACACATACACCCCCACACAAAGACACACAGACAAACACACACACATATACACACTATTGTGTCTATTGGTAGCCATCTCTAGGATAGGAAAGAAGGAAGAAAGAAAGAAAGGGGAAAAAAAGAACAAAAGAAATTTATACCATAAATTTATGATATATTTAAAAGCAATAGCAAGTTGTACATAATAGATTTACAGTTTTGTATGCAAGCATTTTTTTTATTATTATATAATGCCAGGATAAGGAACTGGAATGTCATAATGCTAGAAATGGTGAATCATTGAAAATTTTTGATCAAGAGAATGACATAATGAGGAATGACAGAATAATGTGGAGTGGAGTAGCATAATTAAGAGGACTTTATCAGCACTCCATCACTTAAACCCAATTAATTTGCGTGTCAGGGCATCACCTCCCTTAAGTCATGATTGTCACAACAACAACAAAATAATTGAATAAGAATTCAGTAAAATTTTCTGACTGTTTGTAAAATAACAACAGTGGGAATCAGTGAATTACAAAGTTTAGATGAAACCCAATTCCAGAAGTTTATAAACTAGTAGAAAGATAGGACTTGTGGGAAGTTGACTGTTTGTGCTGAATCAGTTTGTCAACTCCATTTTAAAACCTTGTTTAAAACTTCAAGTCTGTATATAGGCAACATGTAAGAAAAGGATAGCTGCATGATGCTATAATAAGGGAAAGGCACTAGGAAATAGCACTAACCATCCCCTTAAAAAAAAAATCTGTTGTCTTTATGTCATTTCAATCATGTCCAATTCTTTGTGATTGCATTTGTGGTTTTCTTAGCAAAGATCCTGGAGTGGTTTGCTATTTTTTTCTCCAGTTTATTTTACATATAAGGAAATTGAGGCAAATGGAGTTAAATGACCTGCCCAAAGTCACACAATCATAAGTGTCTAAGGCTATATTTGAACTCAGGAAGGTGAGTCTTCCTGATTCCTGGCCTGGTACTCTAGCCATTAAACCAGAAATTTATACCTATCAGGATTGTCTTGCTCAAGTTATAGATAACTTGGGTATCTATAACCAGTAAGTAGTTTGAAATCATCACCTGGTTGCACTTGACACGCTTAACAAATTCCTTTCAAATTTCTCCTCCTGTGTTTGCTTCATTATTGAGACAAGGCTGAAAAAAAAAAAAGATTATCTTTTAACACATCCAATCAACAAGGGTGTAACTCGTACTCTTACTGCTTTTCACCTTTTCTCTGTGATTTATTTATTTATTTATTTTTGTTTTTGCTGAGGCAGTTGGGTTATACAGCTAGTATCTAAGGATAGATTTGAACTCAGCTTCTCCTTACTTCAGGGCAGGTGTTCTATCCACTGCACCATCTAGCTACATTCACCTTTTTACTCTTTGAACTAAAATCATTACTATCATTTCCTCTAGAAAAAATACCTCCCATTGAACTGCTCTAATGTTCTGTTCTTTGTTTTTGTGCTTTTCCAGATCTTAACTTATGGTCTGCCCCATTAGAACATAAACTCCTTGAAGTTAGGGATTCTCTTACTTTGGTATTTGTATTCCCAATACTTTGTATGGTGCATGGCACATGGTAAATACTTAATAAATGCTTTTTAGTTGTCTATTTTTTAATTATGGATATCTGGGGGATTTGTGAATTTGAGGATATGGATATTACTTCCCATGAACTGCAGTATAGAGGGAATCTCTTTTGCATTTGGTCTGGATGTTCTGTGGGCATCTCAAACTCCATTTGCCCAATAGAGAACCCATTGTCTTTTTCTCCTTATACAAATTTTCCTATTTCTATCAAGGGCACTACTATTCTCCCAATCTCAGGGTCTCAAAATCAGTGTTATTTCTGATTCCTACCTCATTTGTCCTACATATCCAAACAATTATCAAATTTTGTGGTGTCTAGCCCCACAGAATCTCTCCTATAGGTACCCTTCCCTTGACTCACACAGTCACTATCCTGGTTTAATCCTTATCACCTCTCACTGGGACTATTACAATAGCTTCCCAATCAATCAGCTTATCTCAAAACTCTCCTTATCTAATTTATTTTCCACATAACTACCAAAAGGGTTTTCCTAAAGCATATAGGTCTGAATGTCACTCTTTTTTTTTTTTTTTAAATAAAAGTTTTTTATTTCATTTTTTTCTTTGTGGTATGTACTATTTTTTTCTTTAAAATTTTTTTTAAAATAAATTTTTATTTACAAGTTATATACATGGGTAATTTTACAGCATTGATAATTGCCAAACCTTTTGTTCCAATTTTTCCCCTTCTCCCCCCCCCAGATGGCAGGATGACTAATAATGTTAAATATATTGAAGTATAAATTAAATACAAAATAAGTATATGTGTCCAAACCGTTATTTTGCTGTGCAAAAAGAATTGGACTCTGAAATATTGTACAATTAGCCCTGTGAAGGAAATAAAAAATGCAGACAGGCAAAAATATAGGGATTGGGAATTCAATATAACAGTTCTTAGTCATCTCCCAGAGTTCTTTTGCTGGGTGTAGCTGGGTTAGTTCATTATTGCTCAATTGGAACTGATTTGGTTCATCTCATTGCTGAAGATGGCCAGGTCCATCAGAATTGATCATCATATAGTATTGTTGTTGAAGTATATAATGATCTCCTGGCCCTGCTCGTTTTACTCAGCATCAGTTCATGTAAGTCTTTCCAGGCCTTTCTGAAATCATCCTGCTGGTCATTTCTTACAGAACAATAATATTCCATAATATTCATATACCACATGAATGTCACTCCATCAACTCAACTATTTGTCTATTGATTCAAGGATCAAATATGTTATCATTTTATCCTTTTTAGATGTCCATCTTTTTATTTTATTATGTAATTATTAGCACAGTAGTAGCATAGTAATAGTATGAGAGAGAATATGACTGTGGATAGAGATCTGGAAAAAACAAAACAAAACAAAACCTGCACTCTGCCACTTTCTAATAACTCTATAACTCCTGGCAAATCACTTAAGTTCTCATCTAGGCAACTCTCTAAGGCTATTCATTATATAGTAGTTGGCTTTCTGCAGTGGAAGAAGAGTTTGCTCATCTAAGATCTCCCTACATTGATGAAATCACAGGTCTATCTATTCCAAGTATTTGTACATCATTTGTGTATGTATATATATACACATACACATACACACATACACACGGCAGATACATAATATTATTTTTTAGTTGAAAGAAGTACAGGATCAAAAAAAAAAGTTTAGAGACCACTGATTTAGGTCACTGATTACCCAGAGACCAGCAAATCCCTCACCCCTTCAAACCTCCTTTCCCCTACCCCACCCTAGCTCAATATTTGAATTGTCAAATTGTGGCAATTAACCTGAATGGTATGCTTCATTTATCAGCATCAAACAGCCTTTTGGATGCAGGTTATAAACAGTGATTCAAAGGTATTGGGAGGAAGAGAGGAGGAGCAGGGATGCCTTAGTTCTTTCTGAATAACTTATTCCACATCAAATCAGCTTGGGAGTGGATTGTTATTTTTCAATTTGCATCACAGAAAAACCACCCTTTGTTTATTTAAGTTGTAAAGGATGGCTGTATCCCAGCTTCCAGTGCTTGGAACTCACCCTTTGATCAACCTCTTGTGAGAAGCACTAGTTTGCCATAAATGCTGTCCCTTTCACTAGGCCTTTGTTCTCAGAGTCAGGACAAGTGGAATGGGGGAAGAGGGAGAAGAGTTCTGACCTGTCTTCCAGTGGACCGGGATAGAACCTTAGGAAGATGAAGGAATCAGGATCAGACCCGAGGGATCGATCTATGAGGTCATCTAAATCAGTTCTCAACATTTCACAGAGCAACAAACTTAGATCCAGAGAGAACAACCAGGAACTTTGCCAAATAGCTGTATTTACCTGCATAACTGAATGAGATCTGAAGCAGAGAAAGGTTTTCTAGGGTCTCATGCTCTTCAGTAGCCAGCAGATGTCTCTGTTACACACCACTGAACTCCCTCTAGTTCCAAGACAGAAGCATGTACCTAAATCCTCCAAAGCTTCTCCTTTAAGTTTTCCCTGTGGTCTTTCCTGTGAGGATATCAGTTAATGTGTTGGATAATATTTAGGCCCCGAAATCCAGAGAAGGAACCTCTGGAGGAGTGATTGTAAGGTGTGACATAGGGAAGCAGAAGAGGGAGATATGGAGCCAGTAGAAGATTGGGAGATGAGGAGACAGATAGACTTGGAATGGAAAAATGAAAAGATTATGATATATTAGGAGTGAAGGGAGAGCCTATTCATTTCAATTCAATTTGACAAAAATGTATTGATTTCCTTTAATTTGGTTGTTGAATAACTGTGCCTGGCACAATACAGAAAACAAAAAACCCACCTCCACCCTCCCCCAAAAGGGGAAGAAACCAATCAATTCCTCAAGGAGCTTCCATTCTAATGGGGGGAGAGGAGGAGGAGTTAGGATAAAAGGGGAAGGGAAAACACTTAAACAGATAAAAGTAGATTCCAATATATCTGGGAGATTTAATCATTATATTTTGAAAAGTTCCTCTTTCTTAGGCACTTTCATGGAAGTAGTCAATGATGGGGCAGTAAAATATATTAAGCAAAAATCAGATGATAGATTCAAAATTAATATATATATACATATATTAGATATATAACATATATGACATAGTTAAACATTCATATTTACTGCAAGGATATTGTCTTTTTTTTTTTTTCCAATGGGATATGGGAGGTGAAAGAGAAAACAGATAAATTTAAAAAAAAAGTCACCCAGGAGAAAAATCTCATACTCTCACTTTTACTTTGTATCTTCCACCTCAATTCAAGGTTGTAAGGGAAAGGTCTAGGCTTTTTAATAACCCCTTTACTGTAGCCTTTAGCAAGATCAGATATGAACAGTTGATTAGAACAAGTTTTTGTTTCATTTGGAGGGTGGGTGAAACTGAAATAGAAAAAGAAATGATCTAGAGGTCTTAGGAAAACCATATGGATTCCACCCATCAGGGTCTGAAGACGTGCTGCCTGGGGTATCTAAGGACCTGGAAGATGTCACTGTAAAGCTCTAGTACAGGGAAGGCAGAAGTCACTAAGAATCGCAAAAGCTGTGGCTGATTTTAATAAAGTAGGCAAGAGGGAAACAGATTGAAATAGATGAGAAATACATCTAGTGTTTTTTTTTTTTTTTAATAAGAAGCAATCTAATAAGGAGTGAGTCTCACCTTATCTCAAGAAGTCCTCTTTTCCTGAAATCCCATTGAGAATAAGAAAGTTCTTAGAAGTGCTTATAGATCTATGAAGTGGAGAATTCTTCTCAAAACAAATTATCCAAATATCATTTAGAAATCATTTAGAAGCTTCTTCTTCCTGCAAGAAGGGAATTTAATGATTTTGTGAAGAAAGATTATACCGAATCATTTCAATTTCTTGCTCTGTTAGAGAGTGGTGGAAGTAAAATGATGGCTGTTATTGGGCTAAACTTTGACTCAGAAGACCTGGATTAAAATTTTGCCTCTAATATTTACTGTGTGATCATGGTTAGGTCATTTAATCTCACTTAGCCTCCCTATCTATATTAAAAAAAAGTATTACATACAGTGTTCCCCCTCAAAAATTTGTTGTGAAGCTTACATGCTATAATAATGCAAACTACGAATGCTGGTTGTTGTTCAGTCCTTTCATTTGTATACAACTTTGTAACCCCATTTGGAATTTTCTTGGCAGAGATACTGGAGTGGCTTGTCATTTCCTTCTGCAGTTTATTTTATAAATGTGTAAACTGAGGAAAACAGAGTCAAGTGACTTGTGTGGGGTCACACAGTTGGTAAATATGTGATATTGAATTTGAATTCAAGTCTTCCTGATTCTAAGCCCAGGGCTCTATCCATTGCATGTAGCTGTCCCTTTGCCATTTTATTACTAAAGATTAAAAAATGAGAGAAATTTAGAATTAGCAAAGGCATTAGAGTTTATTTCATGACCAATCCCCTCTTTCACTGAACTGAGAAAGAAATGAAAGTTTAGAAAGACAGCAAACTCTCTAAGAAGCAGAAGTAGGTAATAGGAACATAGATTTTAGCTGGAAGGGACCTTAGGTATTAATTATTCTGACTCACTTATATTTTATGGATAAGGAATCTGAGTCTCAAAGAAGTAAAATGATGTTCCCAAGATCACATAAGAAATAAGTGATGGAACTGAAATTTGAACCCAGGTCTCCTTAATCCAATTTCAGTGATCTATAACAGGTTTTCTCCCCAAGTAAATGAAATAGAAACCTTCCTTCCTTTCTTCTTTGTAAAATTTAATTGTGCATCTCAACTGATTAGGTATATGGAAGGTACCATCTGAGAAGCTAGAAAGTAAGAGGAGGGAGATTGTTATTTCCTCTTGCAAAGAATTAGTTTTTCACCTTTGTAAAATGAAGTATGTAGGACCAGTTTCGACTGTCTATGAATTTCATCATTCTCATTAAGCCCCAAATTTCTTTATACATTACTCCCTCTTTCTGTCTGATGTATCATCATTGCGGGGAATCTTAATACATTCCTCTTTCGTGCAGTGTAGGAGTCTTCTGTTGATAGTCACCTTTGAGCTTCATGTGTAGGCTATTATCTCTGTTCAGAGAATTTACTTCTTAGCCACCATTGTACTTGAGTTCTTCTGACCTCAGCCAGATAATCTGAGATTAACCCCCAATTCATAGTTATTTGGGAGGAATAGTTTCATCATAATTATTTTTTTAATTAATGGTGTACTGCTAAAAATAATTTTGAGTGCTCCTTTTGACCCCTGTACCATACATAGTTTACCAGCCATTGACCAAGAGGAGCAGATAATAATATTGTGAAGAATTATCTGTCATTTAAAGGAGGTATAAAATGTGTGGTAGGAACAATATCCTAACTCCTACTCCCACACAAATTAGGCTAATTTTTTCCTGATTTAACTTTTTTTTTTCCCTTGAGACTGTAGGGAATAAGGTTAGGCTGTTGACCTCTATTCCTAATCATCTAGGTATAAAATAGCAATGAGATAGACAGATAAAACAGCAATAGACAGAACTCTGGGCCTAGAGTAAGGAATTCAATTCCAGAGTTCAAATCTGACCTCAGACACATAACTTTATATGGTCCTGGGCAAGGTAACTAGCTTCTGTTTGTCTCAATTTCTTCAACTATAAAAGGGGAATAATAAATGGCATCTACTTTGCAGAGTTGCTGTGAAGATCAACTGGGATAACATCTGTAAAAGCACTTAACATAGTGCCTGGCACATAGTAGGCACTATAAAAAAGCTTATTCCCTTTTCCTTTCCTGTTCCCTTCCCTTTCTCCATGAAGAGTTTCAGGCATTCTCTCTTAAAATTGGAAGAACATGATGGACATCTCAGGCAAGGGAAGTTCAATTGAATCAACTTGAGGTGTCTTCAGTGCTTCTCCTTACTAAATATTATTCTCCTACTATTGTTAAGTCAGTCTTTTTTTTTTTTTTTTTTTAATGAGACACCTATAAGTCTTTCACTTTGCTCCAATATTAAATCTAAACTGTCATTGGTTTGGGCTGAGTTAAGCCCAGGTTCAGAATAAGATGATTTCTGCTGAACCCTAGAGAACAAAAAAAAGAGGGGGAGAATCTTAATAATTAGAATTAGACAAAAGTGGAATTGGTTTCCTTTGGAGATAATGTGGTTCTCATTATTTCCTTTTTTTTTTTTTGCCAAGGCAAAAGGAGCACACAAAATTATTTTTAGCAGTATACCATTAATTAAAAAAAATAATTATGATGAAACCATTCCTCCCAAATAACTATGAATTGGGGGTTATAGTAAATCTTGGGTTTGCTCATTTCACTCTATATCAGTTGATACAATATTTCTCTGAATCTATTTGCTTTTTTATTTCTTAGAGCTCACCCTTGGAAAAGAATAAAGTTGGTGAAGTTGTAAACTAGTTCAGCCTTTTTGAAAACATTTTGAAATTATACATCCAAAGTGACCAAATTATCAGTACTACTACTAGACCTCTAAAACAAGAGGTCCCAGAAAGAAAAAGAATCATGTAGCAATTCTTTTTAATGGCAAAAAACTAGAAGCTAAAGTAATCCCCATCAATTAGGGAATGACTAAACCAACTACAAATTGGAATACTAGTGTGCAGCAACAAATGATGACCAGGCTGATTTCAGAGAAAACTCGAATAAACTAAGGTAGAATGAGGTGAGAAAGACCAAGGAAACAATTTATACTATAACATGGTAAAGATGAATAATTTTCAATGACCTAAAAGCTCTGATCAACACAATGGTTAATCATGCTTCCAGAGGAACAATGATGAATCATGCTACCCACCTCCTGACAGAGCGGTGATAGACTCAAGATGTAGAAGGGGATGCACATTTTTGGACATAGCCAGAATAGAAATTTATTTTGTTTAATTTTGTGTATTTGTTACAAGAATTTTGTAGGAGGTGAGAGGGAGGGAGGGAGGGAGGGATATCAATATTGGTTAATTGAAAACAAAAGTAAAATAAAATTACATAAAAACATTAATAATAGATGACAAATTATTCTTCTACTCAAGCCTCCCTGTCAGCCCCAAAATATGGGGAATCCAATAATGAAGTACTGATGTATTTTTCTTATAAGAACCAGTAAAATAGGGAGTGCACCTCATTCTGTCTCAAGAGAATTCTCCTTTTCTGAAATCCCATTGAGAATAAGAAAGTTATTAGAAATGCTTGTAGGCCTATCAATAGGAGAATTCTTTTAGAACAATTATCCTTTAGCATTTATTGTTATAAAAAGATTGTGCCTCATAAACATGAGGAATCTGAGACTTTTTAGGAATTTCTCATAAATACAAGTCACTATACTGTTTATTGGGACATACTGTCACATATTCACTCTAATCTGATTTTGTTCAGCACCTAAGTTCACAATCTGTGCCTCTTCAGCATGTAATGTTTCACTGTTTCCTTAGAAAATTACCAACTGGTTCTGCTGTTGGACTGGAGACCCCATCAAAACTACAATTTCCTACATTTTCCCTAATTCCTTTGTACTCTCCATAATTTACTTTATCAGGACTATGAAACCATTAGGATGATTGGAAATATACTTGAATCAAATAGAATTCTTTAAATGGTTTGAATCTACTTGAATAGAATCCTCTCAAATATTCGGATCCCTCAAAGTATTGTGAATGGTGATTTTTAGTCCCAGGAAGTGCTGTGGATGCATAAGAAAATAAATATTTATGAAAAGTGAGAGAGAAAAAGTCTGAAATATCCTGGTGTGGTCACAGCCATGGAGAGTTGGCTTCTACAGCCAATCAACACCAGAGAAAAGTCTGGGAATGAACTCCCACTAATTCTATTCACCTCCTCACACCATCTCCCTCTCCAAAAAAAGTGAAGAGGATCTTTTAAACTAATGCAAGAAAGAAGTTTTTTCCTTCTCATGTTCAAATCTGCCCTAGTGCCAGTTGCCCAGAGGGAGCTTAAGAGTCAAAAGTAAAAAGTGACGAAGTCTATTGTAAAAAGATGATGAGCTTATTCTCTCTTCTTATATTCTGCTGGTCAGAAGACTATTGCTTCAAAAATGTGGATCTGTCCTTCTCAGCAAAGGATAAATTTCTGTGGGGGATCAAAGGGAACCCTGGGGACCATTATCCAGGGAGACAATCCTAATTCCATTTGGAAGGGTTGCTGCATAGAATTTGTCGCCTTTCTTCATAGCAGAAAGAATCCTATCCTGACTCTGTGGCCTCATGGTAGAGGCAGTTTGGAACATTTTTGTTCCATTCATGGACCTATAATGAAATCAAGACTGGGCTATTTTTGTTTACAGATGGTGCAAACTTTAGTGGAACATCAAATGAGCCAGATGTTGTTATTGGGACAGAGGAAAAACTAGTTAACTCGGCTAATAGAAATGAAAGAATCTCTGGAGAAGGTTTCCTAGGACCTAAGTTGCATATGCCTGCAGAATTGCAAATGATAAGCATTCATGGAGAGAGATAGACAGTTTAAATGATACAATTTAGGTAAATAATTCAGAGCAGAGTTTATTTGAGCTTGTTTTGCTCAGGCAAACAACAGCAACAAGAAAACATGCAATAACAACAACAAAATCCTATGGTCTTGTCTGTCTATTATTCTTTTGGAGACTGCAAAGGATCAGAGCAGCAGACTTTACATCTGCAATTTATTTCAGCCAAGGGAAAAAACAGATGGCAAATAGCACTGAATAAAAGGGAGGTTCTGGCTGAATCTTGAGTACTTGGGAGGAGCCAAAGTCAGGCACATGCCTAGTGTGGGGACAGGAAGGAAAGGGGTGGAGGTGATAGGAGAGGAGTAGGTAATGTAGGGATAGAAAGGCAGAGCTAACTCCTCTGTTCCCGGTCACCATGGAGATATCAGAGCAGGATCCATATGTTGGGCCTTTCAAAGGGAGCAGGTGGGGGTAAGGGAGAGGGTTACCCAATTGCTTGACAAGAAAAACTGGCACTCCCCAGACCCTCTCTTCCTTATGGATGCATCCCAGATGGCCCTTTGGCACAACCAGAGTATTAGAGAAGAAAGCAGCCACATCTCCCAGCTCAACTCTAGCCTCCATCCTAAGCTTAAGCTTAACTCCAGGCAGTCTGTCTGCCAATGTTATTGAATATCCATAAGCTGAATAATTGTTCTGGGTGCTTGGTAATATATATTACTTTATGATTTACTGGAGAATCACATATTTATCACTGACAGACCCTTGATAGAGATATAAGAAAAGGAGATGGTAGGTTTTTTGCCAATGATTTTCTTCCCTCCCCCCCCCCTTTAAAAAAATCAGTTTGTATTCCATTGATCATAAATGAAAATGTTTAATTCATTTTACACTCATTACATCCCTGTCAAGTGGTGGGAAACATATTTCATTATCATTCTTTTGGAATCATGACTATTAATTCATTATTACATTGATCAGAGTTCTTAAGCTCTAAATTTGTTTTGTTTTGTTTTTGCAGTATTATAGTCATTTCATAAATAATTCTCCTGGTTCTGCTCATATCACTCTGAATCAATTCCTATAAATCTTTCTAGATTTCTCTGAATTTACCACTTTTATCATTTCTTGAAATGTAGTAATCTTATTCTTATCATGAAATAATATTCCATTACATTCATACATCATAATTTGCTCAGCCAGTCTCTAATTGAGGAGCCCTTACTTGTCTCCAGTTCCTTGCCATAACAAAAAGTATTGTTACAAGTATACATGGGATCTTTTCCTCTTTCTTTGGTGTCTTTGTGGTATAATTGTGGTAGTAATATTGCTGATTTGAAAGTTATACACAGTTCATTGACTTTTTGATTATAATTCCAAATTGCTTTCTAGAATGGATATACCAATTAATACCCTGACAATGCATTAAGGTACCTATTTTCCCACAGTTCCTGTTGTATTTCTATTTTTAAAAATAACGTTAAAATATTTTTCTACATCCAAATACATTGTCTATTTTTGAAAAGGTGTTATTTGGCACTGAGAAATATATATACTTTAATATTCCCATTCAGAAGATGTTATAAATCTTTTACTTCCAAATTCTCTGTTTGCTGTTTTATAATTTACTTAGTTAATAGTTTGTATTTTTTTCTTTTCTTTTTTTTTTTTTTTATAACAGCTAATGAAGAAAACGTGTGCAGTGGATTTAGAATCAGAATACCTAAATTTGATTCACGTTTAGTACCTCTGTGACCTTTGGCAACTTATTTGATCCCTTGTAGCCTCAGTTTCCTTATCTGTACAATTATGGGATCAGACTAGATGACTTGTAAATTCACTTCTAAATCTTAGTTTCTGTGATGTTATATGCATAGTTTTTACTCAATAAGTATTTGTAGTTGAATGATTATAAAAAAATTTGCAGTTTCCTCCCTGAACTACTTTTTTTTATGGCTCTTTACTAAAGAGTCATATATGAATGCCTGCAACTATAGATCATATTGACAGGAATTTAAAGAAATAAATTTGTTCTATCCACTACAGGAAGATAAACTAGAAGCAAGTTAAAGAAGTGAAAAATAGAAAAATTTAGGCTTAAGCAATGGTACATTTCCTAATACGAGAGCTATGTAGACATGGAACAGAATCCTTCAATACATAGTAAGCTTTCTGTCAGCATCCTAGGCCATTGACAGTTATTGTGACCTTTAAATTTCTCACTGGATTGTAATGACTCAAGCAGAAAGTGAAGCTGATGACTGCTTAGCTCTCTGTCTCACTCAAATCCATTTGACACACAAGTTATTATCTTTGTGATATCATTTATCTTTTTTTGAGAACAAAAAGATGAATAACTATATATACTTTTAATTTTATTATTTTTATTATATTTTTTTTTATTTTCAAAACATATGCATGGATAATTTTTAACACTGACCTTTGCAAAATTTTGTGTTCCAAAATTTTCCCTCCCTTTCCCCCAGGCCTCCCCTAGATGGCAAGTAAAACAATATGTATTAAACATGTTAAAAATATGTGTTAAATCTAATATATGTATACATATTTATAAAATTATTGTGCTGCACAAGAAAAATCAGATCAAAAAAGGAAAAAAATGAGAAAGAATACAAAATGCAAGCAAACAACAAAAAAAGTGAAAATCCTATGTTGTGATCCACACTTAGTTCCCACAGTCCTCTTGCTGGGTATAGATGGCTCTCTTCATCACAAGATCATTGGAAGTGGCCTCAATGATCTCATTGAATAACAATATTTTTTGTTAAATTTTCCAGTTCTGAAAGTTATATTAACACCTCCAACTATTACTAAATAGATATACATATCATTTTGTAATATTTTTATTCATTTAGCTACTATTATTTGGTGCATCAATATTTAATATATCTCTTTAATAATTAGCATAATTTATCTAGCTCATTTTGATTCTGCATGTGTCTTTTTAAATGTTTCTTGTAAACAACAGATTTTGTTTGCTTATTCATTGTGCTAGTCTTTCATTTGATTAGATTGTTCATTGATTTATAAAGTTATGAAAGCTAAATTTGTAGTTTTCTCTATTTGCTCTTTTATTTTTCTTTAGATTTTTATTCTTTTTCTTTTGAATTAATATTTTGTCCCTAAAATTAGTTTTGTTGAAATTACTTAGATGTATAGCTCTATTATGATCAATTTACTTCCCTACCCATCCTCTATCCTCATTCCCATTGCCTAATTTTGGGTACTACTTAAATTATTTGTTAATTAGTTTACATTTATCTGTCTTTCTATCTATCTATCACCAATCTCTACCCCACCTTGTCCTTTCTATTTCTCTTTTCATTTAAATGGAATATCCAATATTTCCCTTTTCCCCCCTACTTTCCAGTTTCCTATTTTTGATAATTTTCTTCCTACTATGATTTTTCTTTTAAAATTACATTTTCTTTATTTTTAAAAGTTAACAAGCATTTATTTTCTTTACCTCTTATCCTTTTCCCCGGGGAAAAAAAGAGAAAATCAAAATCATTGTAATGGATATACATAGCCAATTCCCATATTGGCAAAGCTAAATACATGTGTTTCATTCTCTATATTGAGTCCATCTATTGATAGCTGGATGACATTATTTATCCTTAGTTATATGGAATTATAATTTATCATTTTATATATTTTGAAATTTGTCTTTACCATGATACTATTATAGTATACATTATTCTCTTCGTTTTGCTCATTACACTGTTTCAGTTCATAAAAATTTTCCTAGATTTCTCCGAATCATCATTTCTTGTGGTTCAGTTATATCCACATACCATAATTTGTAAAGACATTTCCTAATTGATTGATGTACACCCTTTCATTTGTAGTTTTTTGTCATCACACAAAAAAGAGCCACTATATTTTTATGCACATAGGACTTTTTCCTCTTTCTTTGATTTCCTTGGAGTACAAACTTAGCAGCAATATTTCTGGACCAAAGAACACACAAAAAGCACTTTCTTGGCATTATTCTAAATTGTTTTCCAGAAAGGCTATGTACATTTACAGCTTCATCAACAGTGCTTTGCTGTACCTGTTTTCTCTCTGCCCCATCATCATTTGTCATTTTCCTTTTTTAAAAAAAATTAATTTATTTAAAACTTAAAGAAAAAAAGATGGGAAAGCAATGCCATGTGCACAACAAAACATAAAAGAGGATTCAAAATAAAAAACAATGAATTTTCACTGTAAGAAAATCTGTATAATAAATATTACAAATTGCATGCAGAGTAGTCCATCTTTTCTCTGCTTCCTCATAAGTTTTCTATTTGTTATTGTTTTCTGCTATGTACTTTTTTATTTATTCCCCAATAGAAGTCCCTTTCCCAAAGGCTACAATTAAGTACAGATATATTTATATACATACATATATCTAGATATTTATTATCACATATACATATATGCATTCATATATATCTATGAAAGATCACACTCTGCTTGTTTGTCCTGTTTCTCTGAAGATGGATAATATATTCCTTTATAAGTCCAAGTCTTTCCATATTTTTCTAAATTCACCAACTTATCATTTCTTATAACACAGCAATATTCCAACCTTACCCTGTCTAGTTATTTTAAGTAGTCCCTATTTGGTTTTTCCTTTTTTCATTATTTTCACAACTTTCACAATTTCACAAAAATGTGACAAATAGAACCTCAGCATTACTTTAATTTTCCTTTCTCTGGTTAATAATGATTTTTAGAATTTATGAAAAATTTGGTTATAAACAATTTACATTTTTTCCATTAAAAACTACCATATTCTTTGACCAATTAATCAATTGGAGAAGTAGCTTATATTCTTATAACCTTAAATAAGTTTATCATATATATCTTGGAAATCAAGCCTTTACAACAAGATTATATGATGGTCAATTTTGATGGACGTGACTCTTTCCAACAATGATTTGATTGAGGCCAGTTGCAATGATCTTATGATGAAGAGAGTCATCCCAGAGAGAGGGCCGTGGAAACTGAATGTGGATCACAATGTAGCATAGCATTTTCAATCTTTTTTTTTTTGTTTGTTTGTTGTTTGCTTGTATTTTATTTCCTTTCTCATTTTTTTTTCTTTTTGGTCTGATTTTTCTTGTGTAGCAAGATAATTGTAAAAAAAATGTATACATATATTAGATTTAACATATATTTTAATATGTTTAACATATATTGGATTACTTGCCATCTAGGGGAGGAGGTGGGAGAAAGGAGGGAGAAATTTGGAACACAAGGTTTTGTAAGGTCAATGTTGAAAAATTATCCATGTGTATGTGTTTTTTTTTTTCCTGAGGCAATTGGGGTTAAGTTACTTGCCTAGGATCACACAGCTAGGAAATGTTAAGTGTCTGCGATCAGATCTGAATTCAGGTTCTCCTGATTTCAGCGTTGGTGCTCTATCCACTGTGCCACCTAGCTGCCCCTCCGTGCATATATTTTGAAAATAAAAAGCTTTAATAATAAAAAAAAGGAAATAAAGTCTTTATCAAAGAAACTTGCTGCAAAGATTCCCTTCCTACACACTGCCTTTGAATCTTAGGTGCATTTGATTTTGTTTGTGCAAAACTTTTAAATCTTATATAATTTAAATTGTCCATTTTATCTTCTGTGATTCTTTCTGTCTTTTGTTAGGTCATGAAGTCTTCCTCTATGTAATTTTTTCCTTGCCCCTTTAAGTTTTTAAAGTATGACCTTTCAAACCTAGATCCTGTATCCATTTGGAATTGTTCATAGCATATGGTGTGAGATGTTGAACTAATGCTAATTTCTGCCAAATTGCTGTCTAGTTTCCTCAGAAATTTTAATTAAATAGCAAGTTCTTACACTAATAACTGAAGTATTTGGTTTAACCAACACTAAGCTATGGGGTTCATTTGCTTTTAGATACTGTATACCTAATCTCTTCCACCAATTGACCTATTTTTTAAGCAGTACCAAATTATTTTGGTGATTACTGCTATCTAGAATAGTTTGAGATATGGCACAACTAATCTTTTTAACTTTTCTTTTTTCCTCCTATTATTTTTTTTGACATTTTATTTTTTAAGATGAATTTTTACATTTTTTTTGGTTCTATGAAGTATTTTGTATTTGTATGTATTTTTGTAAGTATTTGTAAGTATTTTTGGTTCTATGAAGTATTTGTATTTTGTCAGCTCAGATTACTTATGAGCACATACAATTTTAAAAAAATTATTGGGGGCAGCTAGGTGGTACATTTGAAATAACACCAGCCCTGAACTCAGGAGGATCTCAAATCTGGCCTCAGAAACTTAACACTTCCTAGCTGTGTGACCTTGGGCAAGTCATTTAACCCCAATTGCCTCAGCAAAAAACCAAACAACAACAACAACAACAACAACAACAAAACTACTTTTGTTATTATTGTAAATAATTGTTTTTATAGTTATATTCATGTAGTTCCTGCATGTATCTTGGTAGATAGAATCTCAAGTATTTTCTCTATCCTATTGTTATTTTAAATGAAATTTCTCTTTTTTATTTCTTCCTTTATGAATTTTTTTTGCATAATATACACAAATCTTGATTGTTTTATATCCTGCACCTTTGCTGAAGTTAATTTTTCAATTAATTATTTTTTCCCCTGAGGCAATTGGGATTAAGTCTTGTCTAGGGGTCACATAGTTAGGCAGTGTTAAGTATCTGAAACCAGATTTGAACTCAGGTTCCCTGACTTCAGGGCTGGTGCTCTATCCACTACACCATCTAGCTGTTCCTTTCAAATAATTCTTAAGTAGATACTTTAGGGTTCTCTAATATACCATCATAATTACTGTACCTTCTCTAAGAAGTTCTTTGCTTTGGTCTCTTTCTCTATTCTCTTCCCTTTCTAGTATATTATACAGAATTGCAAAATTGTAAAATTCTCTGATTCTTTAATTTCTGAAAAAAAATGTTAGAAACAATGCTGTGTGGTAGATACCCTATGTTCAAAATCATGTCATGTTGACCTTCTCATAATATTTCTTCTCCCTAATTATTATGCCATCTTAGTTCTGGGTCCATATACCAATCATACCCCTTCAATCTTCTGGTTGCCAGCTACCCCTACATGAGTCATACATATTTTCTCTTTGCCCAAAATGTTTTCCATGAAGAAATGACATTCTATCAAAGAATGTAACCTCCAAATGTACCAACTCCTCCCAGATTAAACCTATTATGATGTTTTCATGTCTTATTGCAAACACATACCACTTTCTACACAGGAATGTTCTTCAGTGGAATCACAGTTATCCTTCTCCCCATTATTACTCCTCATAGTTGCTTACCTTGTCATAGAACATATTATGTAAGGATCACATAGGGAAAAAAAGTTCATTTTAGATATTATTGTACTCCAGATGTTCATGTTTGTAGAAGCAGCATGCTAATTTTTATCAAACCACAGAGAACTCCTAAGCCTTATTGATAAGATCTGTGATTATTTAAAATAAAATAGCTTAAAAATCCATATGGGAAAATCCAAATGGATAGAAAAATGCTTTTTGGGTCCTGCTTATGACATGCAGTTGGATGGATAGCCCAGTGGATTAATAGTGTGTATGTGTGTATGTGTGTATTTGGAGTAGGCATTTATTGGACAATGCTTTGGATCCAAAATTGTATAGGAGAAGGAAAACAGGTAAACTGAATTTTAAAAATTGCACATAGACCAATATCTTACACCACTTTTCAAGAAAAGATCAAAATGGATATAAAATCTAGATATGGAATATATTACCTTTTGGACTTATAGATAGACAAACAATTTATGAGTAAACAATAGGAAGCAGTACAAGGTATAAAATGGATAATTTCAATTATGTGAAATTAAAGAATTTGTGCAAATAAAGTAAATGTCACCAATATCAGAAGGAAAACAGAAAAATTTGGGGAAATTTTATGGAGATATTCTCAGCAAAGATCTCATATCGCTAATATACAAATATTTATCAAATATATACGAATGGGAATCATTCTCCAATTGAAAAATGGTCAAAAGATACGAATAGACAGTTTTCCAATGAAGAAATCAAAACAAATTATAGTCATATAAAAATGTTCTAAATCATTATTGATTAGAGAATTGCAAATCAAAACAACCTTGAGATACCATTTTACACTTCTTAAATTGGCTTAAATGATTGATTAAAAGCAAACTTTGAAGGGCATATGGGGGGAGAAAGGGGCCCCTAATTCACTCTTGTGAATTTCAGAGAGCAAACTGGAACAATGTCCAAGGAGTTATTAAATTGTCTATACTCTTTAACTGACTAAAGTTTATTTTCCAAGATGATTAGGGAAACAGGAATGAATAAAATATTCTAAAATCTTTATAGCAGCTCTTTTTTGTGGTGGCAAAGAATGGGAAGTTGCAGGGATGCCCTAAAATTGGGGAATGTATGAACAAACTGCAATATATGATTGTGATGAAATACTACTGCGCTATAAAAATGATGAATTCAATGATCTTAGTAAAAACATAGACTTGTGAATGAAATAATAAAGAGCAAAATGAACCCCCAAGATGAACCCCCAAGAAACACTGTGTATAATATCAGCAATATGGTTTTTTTAATGATGTAAATATATTTTAAACTCTTTATTGATTAAGTGCAACAACAAGGATGTATTGCTAAAACTCCCACATCAATAGTAACAACAGCCCATATGGAAATAAACAATATTTACAAAATCCAAAGAGCAATGTTCTCTTCCTTATAGCACTTCATATAAGATTCTCTCAAAATCAGGGCATGGTGAACTCATTAAAACATTGATTCCATGTAATCTTTTTTTAAAAAAAATAATTATACCTTTTTATTGACAGTACATATGCATGGATAATTTTTTACAACATTATCCCTTGCACTCACTTATGTTCTGATTTTTCCCTTCCCTCTCCCCACCTCCTCCCCTATATGGTAGGCAGTCTTATACATGTTAAATATGTTATAGTATATCCTAGATACAATATATGTGTGCAGAACCAAACAGTTCTCTTCTTGCACAAGAAGAATTGGATTCAGAAGGTAAAGATTACCTGAGAAGAAAAACAAAAATGCAAGTAGTCCACATTCATTCCCAGTATTCCTTCTTGGGGCCTAATTGATTCTGTCCACCACTGGTCAATTGGAACTGAATTGCATCTACTCTTTGTTGAAGATATCCACTTCCATCAGAATACATCCTCATACAGAGTTGTTGTTGAAGTGTATAATGATCTCCTGGTTCTGCTCATTTCACTCAGCATCAGTTCATCTAAGTCTTTCCAAGCCTCTCTGTATTCATCTTGCTGGTCATTTCTTACAGAACAATAATATCCCATAACATTCATATACCACAATTTACCCAACCATTCTCCAATTAATGGGCATCCAATCATTTTCCAGTTTCTAGTCACTACAAAAAGGGCTGCCACAAACATTTTGGCACATACAGGTCCCTTTCCCTTCTTTAGTATCTCTTTGGGATATAAGCCCAGTAGTAACACTGCTGGATTAAAGGGTATGAACAATTTGATAACTTTTGAGGCATAATTTCAGATTGTTCTCCAGAATGGTTGGATTCATTCACAACTCCACCAAAAATGCATCAGTGTCCCAGTTTTCCCACATCCCCTCCAACATTCATCATTATTTTTTCCTATCATCTTAGCCAATCTGATAAGTGTGTAGTGGTATCTCAGAGTTGTCTTAATTTGCATTTCTCTGATCAATAATGATTTGGAACACCCTTTCATATGAGTGGAAATAGTTTCAATTTCTTCATCTGAAAATTGTCTTTTCATATCCTTTGACCATTTATCAATTGAAGAATGGCTCCAACTATTATAAATTAGAGTCAATTCTCAATATATTTTGGAAATGAGCCCTTTATCAGAACCTTAACTGTAAAATGTTTTCCCAGTTTGTTGCTTCCCTTCTAATCTTGTTTGCATTTGTTTGTACAGAGGCTTTTTAATTTGATATAATAATTAAAATTTTCTATTTTGTGATCAATAATGATCTCTTTTTCTTTTTTGGTCATAAATTCCTTCCTCCTCCACAGGTCTGAAATGTAAACTATCCTATGTTCCTCTAATTTATTTATTTATCTATCTATCTATTTATTTATTTATTTATTTATTTTTTATTTTTAATTTTAAATTTTATTTTATTTAATAATAACTTTGTATTGACAGAATCCATGCCAGGATAATTTTTTTTTTACAACATTATCCCTTGCACTCGCTTATGTTTCGTTTTTTTCCCCTCCCTCCCTCCACCCCCCCCCCCAAGATGGCAAGCAGTCCTATATATGTTAAATATGTTGCAGTATATCCTAGATACAATACATATTTGCAGAACCGAACAGTTCTCCCGCTGCACAGGGAGAATTGGATTCAGAAGGTAAAAATAACTTGGGAAGAAAATCAAAAATGCAAATAGTTCACATTCATTTCCCAGTGTTCCTTCTTTGGGTGTAGCTGTTTCTGTCCATCATTTATCCATTGAAACTCAGTTAGGTCTCTTTGTCATAGAAATCCACTTCCATCAGAATACATCCTCATACAATGTCGTTGTCGAAGTGTATAATGATCTCCTGGTTCTGCTCATCTCACTTAGCATCAGTCCATGTAGCTCTCTCCAAGCCTCTCTGTATTCATCCTGCTGGTCATTCCTTACAGAGCAATAATATTCCATAACATTCATATACCACAATTTACCCAGCCATTCTCCAATTGATGGGCATCCATTCAATTTCCAGTTTCTAGCCACTACAAACAGGGCTGCTACAAGCATTTTGGCACATACAGGTCCCTTTCCCTTTTTTAGTATCTCTTTGGGGTATAAGTCCAATAGAAACACTGCAGGATCAAAGGGTATGCACAGTTTGATAACTTTTTGGGCATAATTCCAGATTGCTCTCCAGAATGGCTGGATTCGTTCACAACTCCACCAACAATGCATCAGTGTCCCCATTTTCCCGCATCCCCTCTACCATTCATCATTATTTTTTCCTGTCATCTTAGCCAATCTGACAGGTGTGTAGTGATATCTCAGAGTTGTCTTAATTTGCATTTCTCTGATCAACAGTGATTTGGAACACTCTTTCATGTGAGTGGTAATAGTTTCAATTTCTTCATCTGAAAATTGTCTGTTCATATCCTTTGACCATTTATCAATTGGAGAATGGCTTGATTTTTTATAAATTTGAGTCAGTTCTCTATATATTTTGGAAATGAGGCCTTTATCAGAACCTTTAATTGTAAAGATGTTTTCCCAGTTTATTGCTTCCCTACTAATCTTGTTTGCATTCATTCTGTTTGTACAAAGGCTTTTTAATTTGATATAATCAAAATTTTCTATTTTGTGATCGGTAATGGTCTCTAGTTCGTCTTTGGTCACAAATTTCTTTCTCCTCCACAAGTCTGAAAGATAAACTATCCTATGTTCCTCTAATTTATTTATAATCTCATTCTTTATGCCTAAATCATGGACCCATTTTTATCTTATCTTGGTTAGGGTGTTAAGTGTGGGTCCATGTCTAATTTCTATCATACTGATTTCCAGTTTTCCCAGCAGTTTTTGTCAAATAATGAACTCTTATTCCAAAAGTTGGGATCTTTGGGTTTGTCAAACACTAGATTGCTATAGTTATTGACTATTTTGTCCTGTGAATCTAACCTATTCCACTGATCAATGAATCTATTTCTTAGCCAATACCAAATGGTAGATTAGATACAGCTACACCACCTTAATTTGATTTTTTTTCATTAATTTTCTTGAAATTCTTGACATTTTCTTCTTCCATATGAATTTTGTTGTTATTTTTTCTAGGTCATTAAAATAGTTTCTTGGGAGTCTGATTGGTATAGCACTAAATAAATAGATTAGTTTAGGGAGTATTGTCATCTTTATTATATTTGCTCGGCCTATTCAAGAGCACTTAATATTTTTCCAATTATTTAAATCTGACTTCATTTGTGTGGAAAGTGTTTTGTAATTTTGCTCATATAATTCCTGACTTTCCTTGGGTAGATAGATTCCCAAATATTTTGTGCTATCAATAGTTATTTTGAATGGAATTTCTCTTTGTACCTCTTGCTGTTGAATTTTGTTGGTGATGTATAAAAATGCTGAAGATTTATGTGCATTTATTTTGTATCCTGCAATTTTGCCAAAGTTGTGAATTATTTCTAATAGCTTTTTAATAGAATCTCTAGTTTTCTCTAAATATACCATCATATCATCTGCAAAGAGTGATAATTTGGATTCCTCATTACCTACTCTAATTCCTTTAATCTCTTTCTCAACTCTTATTGCCAAAGCTGACATTTCTAATACAATATTGAATAATAATGGTGATAGTGGGCAACCTTGTTTCACTACTGATCTTACTGGGAATGGTCCCAGTTTATCCCCATTACATATGATGCTTACTGATGGTTTTAAATATATGCTCCTGATTATTTTAAGGAAAAGTCCATTTATTCCTATACTCTCAAGTGTTTTTATTAGAAATGGGTGTTGGATTTTAGCAAATACTTTTTCTGTATCTATTGAGATGATAATATGGTTTTTGTTAATTTGGTTATTGACATAGTCAATTATGCTAATAGTTTTCCTAATATTGAACCAGCCTTGCATTCCTGGTATAAATCCTATTTGGTCATGGTATATTATCCTGGGGATGATTTTCTGTAACCTTTTTGTTAATATTTTATTTAAGATTTTAGCATCAATATTCATTAGGGAGATTGGTCTATAATTTTCTTTTTCTGTTTTCAGCCTACCGGGTTTAGGTATCAGTACCATGTCTGTGTCATAAAAGGAATTTGGTAGGACTCCTTCAAACCCTATTTTTTCAAATAGTTTATATAGCACTGTAGCTAATTATTCTTTAACTGTTTGATAGAACTCACATGTAAATCCATCTGGCCCTGGGGATTTTTTTCTTAGGGACTTGATTAATAGCTTGTTCTATTTCTTTTTCTAAGATGGGACTGTTTAACCAATTTACTACTTCCTCTGTTTATCTGGGCAAGCTATATTTTTGAAGGTATTCTTCCATTTCCTTTAAGTTATTGAATTTATTGGCATGAAACTGGTCGAAGTAACTCCTAATTATTGCTCCAATTTCCTCTTCATTGGTGGTGAATTCTCCCTTTTCATTTTTAAAACTAACAATTTGATTTTCCTCTTTCCTTTTTTAAATCAGATTTACTAAGAGTTTATCTATTTTCTTGGATTTTTCATATAAGCAACTCTTAGTTTTATTAATTAATACAATAACTTTTTTTTTACTTTCAATTTTATTAATCTCTACTTTTATTTTTAGAATTTCAAGTTTTATGTTAGACTAGGGGTTTTTAATTTATTCCTTTTCTAGCATTTTTAGTTGCAAGCCCAATTCATTGATCTTCTCTTTCTCTATTTTATACAAGTAGGCTTCTAGAGATATAAAATTTCCCCTTATTACCACTTTGGCTACATCCCACACATTTTGGTATGACATCTCATTATTGTCATTTTCTTGGCTGACAATGATTTGCTGTTTCATCCAATCATTCTTTAGTATGAGATTTTTAGTTTCCAATTCAGTTTTTGGTCTATTTTCCCCTGGCTTTTTATTGAATGTAATTTTCATTGCATTATGATCTGAAAAGAAAGCATTTACTATTTGAGCCTTCCTGCATTTAATTTTGAGGTCTTTATGTCCTAATATATGGTCAATTTTTGTATAGGTTCCACGAACTGCTGAGAAGAAAGTGTACTCCTTTCTGTCTCCATTTAATTTTCTCCAAAGATCCATCATATATAACTTTTCTAATATTCTATTTACCTCTTTGACTTCTTTCTTATTTATTTTGTGGTTTGATTTATCTGAGAGTGCAAGGTTGAGATCTCCCACTATTATAGTTTTGCTGTCTGTTTCTTCTTGCAGTTCTCTTAATTTCTCTTTTAAGAATTTAGATGTTACACCACTTGTTGCATATATGTTTAATATTGATATTGCTTCATTATCTATGCTACCCTTTAGCAAGATGTAGTGCCCTTCCTTATCTCTTTTAATTAGATCAATTTTTGCTTTTGCTTGATCTGAGATGAGGATGGCTACCCCTGCTTTTTTGGCTTCACCTGAAGCATAGTAGATTCTGCTCCAAACTTTTACCTTTATTCTGTATGTATCACCCTGCTTTAGGTGTGTTTCCTACAAACAATATATTGTAGGATTCTGGCTTTTAATCCAGTCTGTTAACGGCTTCCTCTTTATGGGGGAGTTTACCCCATTCACATTTATGGTTAAAATGATGAATTCTGTATTACTTGCCATCTTGTTAACCCCTGCTTATTTTTTTCCTCCTTTCCTTTCCCCATACCCCTCTCCTCAATATTAAGCTTGTGAGTACCACTTGCTTCTCACAGCCCTCCCTTTTTAGTAACCCTCCTCCCATCTTAGAGTTCCTCCCCCTATTTTACCCCTTTTCCTCACAATTTCTGTATTCCCTTCTGCTTAGCTTACTCCTTCCCTTTTCACTTTTCCCCTCCCACTTTTCAATGAGGTGGAAGAAATTTCACCATAAATTGAATGTCTAATATTTTTCTCTTTAATCCAATTCTGATGAGAGTATGATACATACTATGTTCACTCCCCTCCATTCTTTCTCTCACATATAATAGATTTCCTTTGCCTCTTCGTGAGATGTAGTACCCCCACTTTACCCTTTTTCTGGTACAATTTCCTTTCCAACTCTAGTTTCTATAACAAATTATACATGGGTTCTTTATATATCTTTATAGCAGAAATATAGTTCCCAAGATTTCTTTTTACCTTTTTAGGTATCTCTTGAATTCTATATTTGGAGATCAAACTTTTTGTTTAGTTCAGGTTTTTTCATCAGAAATAGATAAAATTGCTTCCGGTTAAGATGGCGGAGAGGAGGCTCACAGTTGCATAAGCTCCGCGCTTTCTCTCACTATCCACTTCATTACAAGCCTCTGAATCAATGCTTGACTGAAAAAAACCCACAAATAGTTACAAAGAGAAGCCATCCTTGAGATCCACCAAGAAAGGTCTGTCTTTACTGGAGGGCTGGGGCGGTTTTAGATCGGGCGCAGGCTGAGGGCAGCGGCAGTGAGAGCACGGGAGCAGAGCTGAGAGGGGGTGGGGAGTGATCGTAGCTGTCTCTGCGGGGAGAGCTTCGCTACAGGTTTGGAACCTGCAGCAAGTCAACAGCCCAGCAGAGAAGCTAAAAACACCGGGGCTGAAGAACACAACCGCAAACAGCTGGAGTCTCTCAGGACCTGGCCGCCCCCCCCTTCCCCCCCCTCAGTGACTCAGCACGCTTTGGGATCTCAGAGCGCAGGCGCAGCACAGTCCTGCTAGTGCCTCACTGCTGCCCCCTGCAGTCTGTAGAGGAAGCTCGATAACACACCCAGCCCCCCCCCCCCAAAGAAAGACTCCAGTTTTTTCTGTTTTTCTTTGGTAGTTTGTCTCTGATTAATAGACAGAATGAGCAAGAAGCTGAAGAGGACTTTAACCCTTGACAGCTTCTACACAGATAGAGAGCAGACTCTAAATCCTGAGGAGACTAAAAACAGGCAGTCCCCAGGTGATTCCCCAAAGGAGGAGATCGTCTGTTCCTCAGCACAGATGAACCTCATAGAAGTGATTAAAAAGGCTCTCACAAGGGAACTAGAAGAAAAATGGGGAAAGCAGAGTGAGGCTTGGCAAAAGGAGAAGGAAGCTTGGGAAAAGGAGAGGGAGGCTTGGCAAAAGAGCCTGGAGAAGTCAGTTAAAGAGAGAGTGGATAAAGAAGTAAAATCCTTGAAAAATAGGATTAGTGAACTGGAAACAGAAAACAGCTCTCTAAAAAACAAAATTGGCGAAATGGAAAAAAATTCCACAGAACAAAAGAACTCAATTGGACAATTAGAGAAAGATTTTAAAAAAGTGAGTGAAGAGAATACTTCACTGAAAATCAGAATTGAACAAGTGGAATTGAATGACTCGAGGAGACAAGAAGAATCAGTCAAGCAAATCCAAAAAAATCAAACAATGGAGAAAAATGTGAAATACCTTCTGGGGAAGACAACAGACCTGGAAAACAGATCCAGGAGAGACAATCTGAGAATCATTGGACTCCCAGAAAAACATGATGAAAAAAAGAGCCTGGACACTGTCTTCCAGGAAATTATCAAAGAGAACTGCCCAGAAGTCATAGGAACAGAGGAAAAAATAAACATTGAAAGGATTCATCGATCACCCACTGAAAGGGATCCTAAAATCAAAACACCAAGGAATATAGTGGCCAAATGCCAGAACCCTCAGATGAAAGAAAAAATATTGCAAGCGGCCAGAAATAGATAAAATTCAATTATTTTGTTGAATGTCCATCTTCTTCCCTGGACAAAAAATGCTCATTTTGGCTGGGTAAGTTATTTTTGGCTGCATACCAAGTTCTTCAGCTTTTTGGAATATCAGATTCCAGGCCCTTCAATCCTTTAATGTGGATGCTGCTAGATCCTGGGTAATCCTTATTGTGACTCCTCTATATTTGAATTGATTTTTTCTAGCAGCTTGTAATATTTTATTTTGGTTTGATAGTTGTGGAATTTAGCCACTATATTTCTTGAATTTTGATTTTAGGGTCCCTTTCTGTAGGTGATCAATGAATTCTTTCAATGCCTATTTTATCCTCTGTTTCTACAACTTCTGGGCTGTTCTCTTTGATAATTTCCTGAAAAATAGTGTCCAGGCTCTTTTTTCTTCAAATTTTTCAGGGAGTCCAATAATTCTCAGATTGTCTTTCCTAGATCTATTTTCCAGTTCTGTTGTTTTCCCAAGAATGTATTTGACATTTTTTCCATTGTTTCATTTTTTTGGTTTTGCTTGACTGATTTTTGGTGTCTCCTCGAGTCATTCAATTCCATTTGTTCAATTCTGATTTTCAATGAATTATTTTCTTCACTCACTTTTTTATACCTTTTTCTAATTGTCCAATTGAGATTTCAAGTGAGTTGTTTTGTTCTATGGAATTTTTTTCTATTTCACCAATTTTATTTTTTAGAGAACTATTTTCTTTTTCCAATTCACTAATTCTGTTTTTCAAGGATTTGATTTCTTTATCCACTCTATCTTTAAATGAGTGGGATGACTTGTCCAGACTCTCTTGCCAAGTTTCCCTTTACTTTTTCCATTTTTCTTCTAGCTCTCTTGTGAGAGCCTTTTTAATTTCTTCTATAAGAGTCTTGTGTGTTGAGGACTAGATTGTATCCCCTTTGGGGGATTCATCTGGAGACATTCTGTTTTTAGTCTCCTCAGGGTTTAAAGTCTGCTCTTATCCATATAGCGGCTATCAATAGTTAGAGTGCATTTTAATTTTTTGCTCATTTTTTTCAGAGAAGAATCAAAGAAGACAAACTATCAAAAAAAAAATGCTGTCTGCTTTTTTGGGGGAAGGGTGTGGCTGGATGGTATTACCAAGCTTCCTCTACAGACTGTGGGGAGCAGCAGTGAGGCACTAGCAGGACAGCAATGGCTGCATTGCATCTGCGCTCTGAGACTCTGAGACTCTGAGAGCGTGCTGAGACATTCGTGGTGGGTATGCCCAGGTCCCAAGAGACCCTAGCTTTTTGGGGTTATAGTCTTTACCTCCTGTGTTTATAGCTTCTCTGCTGGTTTACTGGCTTGCTGCCAGGGCAAAGTATCCACACTGTGGTAAAGTTCTTTCCGCAGAAACAGCTAAGATGACACCCCAACCCCCTCAGTTCTGCTCAGTGTGAGCTGCCTGCCATACTCTCACTGCCTGTCCTCAGCCTGCACTTGATCTGACTGTGCCCTCCCATGAGCAAAAACAGACCTTTTCTGGTGAATTTCAAGGATGTTTTCTGTTGATAATTATTTGTGGGTTTTTTTTCCAGTCAAGCACTAATTCTGAGGCCTTGTCATGAAATAAATTCTGAGAGTAAAGATGGAGATTAAGTAGGTGTGTGTGTCCTCTCTACCATCTTGGCTGGAAGCCCCAGCAATATGATTTTAAGAACAACTATGAGTGACTAAATCATTTTTGACTATTATAAAATTTCAAATTAGCTATAAAGAATCTTTGAAAGAAGACACTATCTATATCCAGAGAAAGAACCAATAAATAGAAGTATAGAATGGTTTTACATATACCTACACACACATACACACACACACACACACACATATCATAACTATATACATACAGAGAGAAACAAACACACACATGTTTAATAATTGTAACAATCTCACTTTTGGGGGTGGAATCAAGATGGTGAAGAAGATATCCATTTCTTTCTGATCTTCTCCTACAACCCTCAGACTAATTAGCAAATCCAGCCTCTAAATTAGCTTGGGATTGGCACAATATATGATTATTGGGAGTGCAACAAACTACTAGCAAAAGATAATTTTGAAGATTGCTATTTTGTAAAGAACTGTTTTAATAGGAATGGAGAGAGACAGGCCAAGTGCAAGCAGGCTGAGCACAGAAGCCAATGCAGGCAGCAAGAGTCCTGGGGCAATGCAGAGTCTGTGGGGTGATGCAGACTTCACAGTGCAGAGAATTTACAGGGAGGAATCCACAGTACTGTTGCCTAGTCTGCCCTGGTTTAAGCCAGTAGATCAGCAGAGATGTTATAAAGCATCCAATACAACACAAAAGGTAAATAGTGAACCTTGAAATGACAGAATCTCATGGGACCTGGCCATGCCCAACTAGCACTGGGAGTGAGTCAGCACTGACCCAGCGCAGCCACAGTTGCTTATAAAGGAAGCCACTACTTATAGAGGAAGCGTGGAAAACCTCCCCTGCCCTAAAAGCAGACCTTAACTTTTTTGTAAAAAAATGAGTAAAAAAGCACAGAGAACTCTGACAATAAACAATTTTTATGGTGAAAGAGAAGAACAGATGTCAAAACTTGAGGAAACTAAAAGCAGATCTTCTCCAGATGAAGGTCCAAAGGGAGATATAGATCAGTCCCCACATAAGACTCTCCTAGAAGACATTAAAAAGGATATTAAAAGAGAACTAGAATGAAAAATGGGAAAGGAAATGAAAACTTTGCAAGAGGGTTTGGAAAAGGCGTATAAAATATTTTTGATAAAATGGAAAAAGAAAACAACTCCCAGAAAAAAAGAATTTGTAAAACAGAAAAATAAAATAACTCCTTAAAAACAGAATTTGTGAAATGGAAAAATAAAACAACTCCTTAAAAAACAGAATTTGTGAAATGGAAAAAAATTCCATAGAACAAAACAACTCATTTAAAAATTCAATTGGACAAATACAAAAAGAAGTAAAAAAAGTAAATGAAGAAAATAATTCACTAAAATTAAGAACAGAGCAAATGGAAATGAATGACTCAGTGAGACAACAAGAATCAGTCAAGCAAAATTAAAAAAAAAAGAAAAAAATAGAAAAAAAGGTAAAATACTTAATTGGGAAAACAATAGACCTGAAAAGTAGATCTAAGAGAGACAATGTAAATATTATTGGACTCGCTGAAAACTATGGTGAAAAAAAGAGCCTAAACACCATTTTTCAGGAAATCATCAAAGAGAACTGCCTGGATGTTATAGAATCGGTAGGTAAAATAAACATTGAAAGAATTCATTTCCTGAAAGAGACCTCAAAATTAAAACTCTAAGGAATATCATGGCTAAATTTTAGAACTATCAGACCAAGATAAAAATATTACAAGCAGTCAGAAAGAAATAATTAAAAAACTGAGGAGCCACAATGAGGATTACCCAGGACCTAGCAGCTTCCATTTTAAAGGATTGAAGAGCCTGGAATCTGATATTCCAAAAGGCAATAGAAGTTGGAATGCAGCCAAGAATAAATTACCCTGCTAAACTGAGCATTTTTTTTTCAGGGAAGAAGATGGACATTCAGTGAAACAGGTGACTTCCATTTATTTCTGATGAAAAGACTAGAGCTAAACAAAAATTTTGACCTCCAAATATAGAACTCAAGAGAAGCATAAAAAGATAAAAAAGAAAAGAATTCTTGAGAACTGTATTTCTGTTATGGGTATACATAAAGAGTGCATGTATAATCTGATTTTACTGTTATAATATAAAAAAGAAACTAGAGGTGGAAAGGTTTTTGTAACAGGGACAAAAAAGGGAAAGTAGAGGTAAAATGAGGGAAATTACATCTCAGGAAGAGGCAAAGAAAACCTATTATAATTGAGGGAAACAAGGGAGGCTGATGAACATTGTGTGAATCTTACTTTCATCAGATTTGGCTCAAAGAAAGAATATTAGACATATTTGGTTTCACTGAGAAACTTCTTTCACCTTACAGAAAAGCAGGAGGGGAAAGAGAAGGGGAAAAAGGAAGGGGGTAGGCTAAATAGAAGGGAAAACAGAAATAGTAGGGGAAAGGTATAAGAAAAGGGAAGGGTCTCTAAGGGGGAGGACTTCTTGAGGCAAGTAGTGCTCATAAGTAAAATACTGAGGAGGAGGGAAAGGGGAAAAGGAAAGAGAAAAGCATAATTTGAGCTTAATAAGAAGACAGGAAATACAGAATTAGTAGTTTTAACCATAAATGTGAATGGGATAAACTCTCCCATAAGGCGTAAATAGATAACAGACTGGATTAAAAGCAAGAATCCCACAATATGTTGTTTACAAGAAACACATTTAAAGCAGAGTGATACATAGAGCGTAAAGATAAAAAGCTGAAGCAAAATCTATTATGCTTTAGGTGAAGTTAAAAAAAAAAGCACGGGTAGCTGTCCTTATCTCAGATTAAGAAAAGCAAAAGTTGATCTAATTAAAAGAGATAAGGAAGGAAACTATATCTTGCTAAAAGGTACTATAGATAATAAAGCAATATCAATATTAAACATATATGCACCAAGTGATGCAACATCTAAATTCCTAAAAGAGAAGTCAAGAGAGCTGCAAGAAGAAATAAACAGCAAAACTATAATAGTGGATCTCAGTCTTGCACTCTCAGAACCAGATAAATCAACCACAAAATAAATAAGAAAGAAGTTAAAGAGGAAAATAGAATACTACAAAAGTTAGGTATGATAGATCTTTGGAGAAAATTAAATGGAGACAGAAAGGAGTACTCTTTCTTGGCAGTTCATGAAACCTATACAAAAATTGAGCATATTTTAGGACATAAACACCTCAAAATCAAATGCAGAAAGGCAGAAATAGTAAATTCATTTTTTCAGATCATAATGCAATAAAATTACATTCAATAAAAGGCCAGAGAAAATAGACCAAAAAGTAATTGGAAATTAAATAATCTCATCCTAAAGAATGAATGGGTGAAACAGCAAATCATAGACACAATAATTTCATCCAGGAGTGTAATGGGCTGAAGCTTGAGTTGATGCACTGAGGTCCCAAGCACATGAGGCTAAATAGTAATTGGACCATACTCTATTAATATATAAGCTTGGAGAAAGAATGGCCCCTGCCCACTCTTTGTGCAAGTCCTGATGTGTTGTATAGGAAATGACGATTTTGGTGGGTGGAGGCAGGGGAGTGGAAAAGGAAGGGGAAGGAGAGACTTTGGGGATTGCCATTGCCACGGTTGGCTCATCTCACATCTCTCTCTGTTAGCTGGCTTCCTGTCGCAACTGCCCATATTGCTATCGCAATCTTTCTTGCCTATATTTGCTATTGCAATCTTTATTCACCTCTTCACCTTAATAAATATTGAAGATTTTTCCCTTAACCTGAATTCCTGACTCTGGCTGATTTTAAATACGCGGTCATTACACAGGAGAATGACAATAATGAGATAACATACCAAAATTTGTGGGATGCAGCCAAAGTGGTAATAAAGGGAAATTTTATATCTCTAGATGCTTACTTGCATAAACTAAAGAAAAAGAAGAACAATGAATTGGGCTTGCAACTAAAAAAAGCTAGTAAAAAAACAAATTAAAAAACCCCAATCAAATATCAAACTTGAAATTCTAAAAATAAAAGGAGAGATCAATAAAATTGAAACTAAAAAAAAATTATTGAATTAATAAGTAAAACTAAGAGTTGGTTTTATGAAAAAACCCAACAAAATAGATAAACCTTTAGTTAATTTTATTAGAAAAAGGAAAGAGGAAAATCAAATTGCTAGTCTCAAAAATGAAAAGGGAGAACTTTCCACCAATGAAGTGGAAATTAGAACAATAATTAGGAGTTATTTTGCCCAACTTTATGCCAGTAAATTTGACAACCTAAGTGAAATGAAGGAATATCTACAAATATATAGATTGACCACATTAACAGAAGAGGAAATAAATTACTCAAATAATCCCATTTTAGAAAAAGAAATACAACAAGCTATTAATCAACTCCCTAAGAAAAAATCCCCAGGACCAGATGGATTTACATGTGAATTCTACCAAACATTTAAAGATCAATTAATTCCAATACTATATAAACCATTTTTTTAAAAAATTAGGGAATAAAGGGCTCCTACCCAAAGTTTCTTTTATGACACAGACATGGTACTGATACCTAAACCAGCTAAGATGAAAACAAAGAAAGAAAAATATAGACCAATTTCTCTAATGAATATTGATGCAAAAATTTAAATAAAATATTAGCAAAGAGATTACAAAATATCATCCCCAGGATAATACACCATGACCAAATAAGATTTATGCCAGGAATGTGGGGCTGGTTCAATATTAGGAAAACTACTGGCATAATTGACTATATCAATAAACAAATTAACAAAGACCATATGATTATTTCAATAGATGCAGAAGAAGCATTTGATAAAATCCAATACCCCTTCCTATTAAAAACACTAGAAAGCATAGGAATAAATGGACTTTTCCTTAAAATAGTCAGGAGCATCTATTTAAAACCATCAGTAAGCATCATATGTAATGGGGATAAACTGGAACCATTCCCAATAAGATCAGGAGTGAAACAAGGTTGCCCACTATCACCATTACTATTCAATATTGTTTTAGGAATGCTAGCTTTGGCAATAAGAGAAGAAAAAGAGATGAAAAGAATTAGAGTAGGTAATGAGGAAACCCAATTATCACTCTTTGCTGATGAAATGATGGTATACTTAGAGAATTCTAGAGAATCAACTAAAAAACTTTTAGAAGTAATACACAACTTTAGCAAAGTTGCAGGATGTTGGAATCTTTACAAACTGTTAAGTTATTAGAGTTGATAGAGACAATAATTATCTAATTTAGCATGGTTCAGTATCATTGATCCGATCTTACAAGGCCAGAACCTGAAACAAGGTACTAAGAACTAATTGATACAATGCTTGTGTTCACACCAGTACTCATTGTATTCATTGGCATTCACAAGTATGGGAGATTCACAAAGTAAACTTTGAAACTTTGTGAATTCACACCTCCTTTAGGTGTACCTCCAGAAGGAGGAGTCAACCTTTGGGAGATCATATATAAAGAGGCTCTTAGCTTCGGGTTAGTTAGTTACTTCGAGTTAGAGAGAGTTAATTCAGAACATTGACTGGGATCAGAGAGGAGCACTCTGGGAGGAAGCCCACAAGCCCTCTCTCTGAGGCAAGAGAGATTAATTTTTTCCACTTGGCTGGCTGGAGGCTGAAGAAAGCCGAGGCAGAAACAAAGGACAATCTGCAAGAGCTCTTGGAACCAAGCAGAGAGATAGGCCTCAACTAACCGGGCCTTTTGGAAGGAGAAAATAAATATTTGCATTTTACCAGCTGGCTGCATTTTGGGTGATTATTATTCTTAACTGAAACTAAGGCTGCCTCCAGAAAACCTCCCCGAGAAACTTGCTCCCAGAGAGAACCATTATATATATTTTAAAGAACAAGAACACCACAGCAGGATACAAACTAAATCCACATACATTATCATCATTGTTCCAACAGCAAGTGATACAAAGAGAAATTCCATTTAAAATAACTGATGATAGGATAAAACATTTGGGAATCTCTCTGCCAAGGGAGGGTCAGGAACTATATGAGCAAAACTACAAAACACTTTCCCCACAAATAAAGTCAGATCTAAGTAACTGGAAAAATATCAAGTCGAGCGCATATAATAAAGATGACAATACTGCTAAACTAATTTATTTATTTAGTGCTATACCAGTCAAACTCCTAAGGAGCTATTTTACTGATCTGGAAAAAAATAACAAAATTCATCTGGAAGAACAAAAGGTCAAGAATATCAAGGGAATTAATGAAAAGAAAAGCAAATGAAGGTGGCCTAGCTGTACCAAATCTAAAATAATATTATAAAGCAGCAGTCATCAAGACCATTTGGTACTGGCTAAAAAACAGAGCAGTTAATCAGTGAAATAGATTATGTTCCCAGAACAAAATAGTCAATGATTATAGTAATTTAGTATTTAACAAACCCAAAGGCCCCCAGCTTTTGGGATAAGAATTCACTGACAAAAACTGCTGGGAAAATTGAAAACTAGTATGGCAGAATTAAGCATTGACCCACACCTAACACCATATGCCAAGATAAAGTCAAAATGGGTCCATGATTTAGACATAAAGAGTGATATTATAAACAAATTAGAAGAATATAGAATAGTTTATCTCTCAGATTTGTGGAGGAGGAAGGAATTTGTGACCAAAGAAGAACTAGAGATCATTATTGACCACAAAATAGATAATTTTGGTTATATTAAGTTAAAAAGGTTTTTGTACAAACAAAATAAATGCAGAAAAGATTAGAAGGGAAACAATAAATTGGGAAAACATTTTTACATTCAAATGTTAGTACATATAGAACACAATAGATTAAATTCCTTACAAGGTTGGGTGGGGTCTTACCCAAGACTGAAAAGAGTTAATTCAATGTCCTTCAAGAGATTGAACTTTGAAATGAGGACTATAGATAAAGGGGAGAGTCTAAATATCCCCTAAATTGTTAATGATGTATAATAATTTCTCTCATATATGAATTGGGAAGGATCATGAAAGTCTTAACTAAAGGTGACACCTGACAAAAACCTTGAAGGAAGTTCAATATTCTAAGAAACCAGAATGAAGGGATGTATTTCCAGACACAGGGAAAAGTCTATGAAAATGCATTGAGTCAGGATATGTGACAAGAATGGAGAATGCAGGGGAACATGAGATAGATTTTGGAAAGTAAACCAAGTCAGATTGTTGTTGTTCATCCTTTTATTTCAGTGACAACACAGGGTGACAATTTGCACATGAACTGGATTTAAATGAAGCAAAGTTGCACAAAGTTGTCAGCTTCACTCTCTCTTCTAGGATCATGGAAGTCCAGTGGCAAGACAAAAATCCAGGATTGGCAATGGCCCAGGATACAGTGGATGTCTGATTGATCTGTAAGCTGTCTATGACACCTTCTTTAGCCACCTTCATGACTGTTGGAACAAATTCTTTTCATCCACCCATTCTGCCAGGGGAAGTCTGCATGCTTAGGGTTGAAATTCCCCTAACTAATCAATGGGTTTGAAACCTATCAGTTATCCTCAGCCTGGTCTGGTTTAGACCATCTTTGGAAACAATTTTACCAGTGTGTAGCTGCTGCACACACTATAGTTTCTTTTCTTTTCTTTTCTTCTTCTTCTTCTTTTTTTTTTTTTTTTTGTTATTATAGCTTTTTATTTACAAGATATATGCATGGGTAATTTTTCAGCATTGACCCTTGCAAAACCTTCTGTTCCAAATTTTCCCCTCCTTTCCCCAACCCCTCCCCCAGATGGCAGATAGACCAATACATATAAATATATTAAAGTATATGTTAAATATAATTTATATATACATACATAAACATAGTTACTTTGCTGCACAAGAAAAATCGGACTTAGAAATAAGATAAAATTAACACACTATAGTTTCTTAAAGCCACCAGTGAAAGTTAATTGATAGGTTGAAGGAGGGATAGAGTAGAAGAAGGGAGATATTGTAAAGAGTATTGCAATAATCCAGGCATAAGATCATGAGAAACTGAATTGGAATAGTGGTGATGAAGGTGGTGGAAGGGGACAGTTCTGGAATATGTTTCAACCTCCCCAGGACAATATGTTGTATAGAATCTGTAAAACTTAGTAACTGATTCCCAAATAAGTTTGCATTTAATAGTAGCTAATATTTATATACTGCTTTAAGATTTGCAAAGCTCTTTACAAATATTATCTCATTTCATCCTTAGTCTTCAAAATTAAAGGCTATATAAATTTTAACTGCTAGTATCATTAAACGGACCAGCTACCACTAGTGGAAGTGTACTTCATTTAAAGGATGGATATGAAGAACCACTGAAGTTTTTTTTAGTAGATAGGTGACATTAAGAGAATGGTGCCTTAGAAAACTTACTTAGCATAAGTATAGAAATAGAAAGGAGAAAGGAGAGAGAATAGAAGGAAAAGACTAATCAAGAATCTGTAACAGTCTAGATGAATAGAAACGAAGGCACAAAGAATTACAGTCAGAATCATGCAAGACCTACTACTTAAAAGAAAAAGAGATCTTGAACTATAATACACCAAAAGGTAAATAATAAAAGCTTCAAAGCAAAATAATTAAATTTGCAAAATTGTGTAACTTGCAAACCAGCCCCCTTAACTCACACTATCCACTGACTAGCTTTAGATATGACACTGTGCTTCAATGTCATATTCCATTTCACTATCTACCCAAGCCACCTCATTATGTGTCTGTCACCACTGGTCTGCTCCTCCTCACTTAGACTATCATCTTTAACACTGTAACATGAACTTCTATACTATCTTCCTCAATCTATGACTCAATCTCTGGGGGAAATTAATCTACTCATTTTTGGAGTCAGTTGATTGGTGACTGGGCATGTGCAAATGAACCCACTTAACTCATTAAATCTATTGACTGGACCTAGAAACCAGCCATACATTAGTTTCATACTGCAGTTAGTCATTCACTTAGAATATCTACCTGTAACTATTGACTGACTCCTTCCTTCCTTCTACTGCTCAGAATTATTTTTCCCAATCCCCTCTCTACTTTCAACCTTTCCAGGACAAATATCGCTCTCTTAATCACTTTTGCTTTCATATATGTTGTCTGTCCTTATTAAAATATAAGTTCATTAAAAGCAAATGTATGAATGAAGAAAAACTTAAATGATAAATCTATTTGAACAATTGGATACAATAAAACATTTACCTTTAATTAGAGAAAATAAACATATTTTAGACATAAAGAATGGAATTATAAACAAATTAGAAGAATATAGGATAGTTTACCTCTCAGATCTGTGGAGGAGGAAGAAATTTGTGACCAAAGAACAACTAAACATCTTTATTGATTACAAAACAGATAATTTTGATTATATTAAGTTAAAAAATCTTTGTACAAACAAAACTAATGCAGACACAATTAGAAGGGAAGCAACAACTGGGAAAACATTTTTATATTCACAGGTTCTGTTAAAGGCTTTATTTCTAAAATATATGGAGAATTGACTCAAATTTATAATAGTTGAAGCCATTCTTCAATTGATAAATGGTCAAAGGATATGAACAGACAACTTTCAGATGAAGAAATTGAAACTATTTGTAGTCATATATAAAGGTGCTCCAAATCACTATTGATCAGAAAAATGGAAATTAAGACAACTCTCAGATACCACAACATACCTGTCAGATTGGCTAAGATGACAGGAAACAATAATGACCAATGTTGGAGGGGATGTGGGAAAACTGGGACACTGATACATTGTTGGTGGAACTGTGAATGCATCCAATCATTCTGGATAGCAATTTGGAATTATGCTCAAAAAGTTATCAAACTTGGCATGTCTTTTGATCCAATAGTGTTTCTATTGGAATTATATCCCAAAGAGATCTTAAAGAAGGGAAAGGGACCCAAATGTGCAAAAATGTTTGTGGCAGCCCTTTTTGTAGTGGCAAGAAACTGGAAACTGATTAGATGCCCATCAATTAGAGAATGGCTGAATAAATTATGGTTTATGAATGTTATGGAATATTATTTTTCTGTAAGAAATGACCAGCAAGATGATTTCAGAGAGGGTTGGAGAAATTTACATGAACTGATGCTAAGTGAAATGAGCAGAACCAGGAGGTCATTATACACAGCAACAACAAGACTATATAGTCAATTCTGATGGACATGGCTCTCTTCAACAATGAGATGATTCAAACCAGTGCCACTTGTTCAGTGATGAAAAAAGTCAACTGCACCCAGAAAGAGAAATGTGGGAATTGAGTGTGGACCACAACATAGCATTGCCACTCTCTCCATTGGTGTTTGCTTGCATTTTGTTTTCTTTCTCAGTTTTTTCTTCCTTCTTGATCTGATTTTTCTTGTGCAGCAAGTTAACTGTATAAACATGTATATATATATATATATATGTTTATATATATATATATATATATATATAGGATTTAACATATGTTTTAACATATTTTTGATTTAACATATGTTCTAACATGTATTAACATGTATTGGACTACCTGCCAGCTAGGAGAGGGAGTGGGGGGAAGGAGAGGAAAATTTGGAACAGAAGGTTTTGCAAGGGTCAATGCTGAAAAATTACCCATGCATATGTTTTGTAAATAAACAGTTTTAATAAAAAAAGAGAAAAATAATTGTAGCAATATCTAGGATATGAGGGGAAGGAAGGAAAAAAAGAGAAAAAAATTACATAATAACTATTATATGTTTAAAAGGAAAAACCAGGTGTACATAATAGATGTGCACTTTCATATGAAATCATCTTTCTTCTACTATGCCATGGAAATGCTTTTATTATTTAAGTTCAGAATAAAGTAAATAAAAATTTTAAAGGTTCATAAAAAGAAATTGTGTAATGCTTTTAACAATCTCAGATGGATCTTCTCTAAACATGTATTGAATCCTAATATGTATAAGACACTGTGACAGACATACAAAATAGCACAAATGACGATTCCTCTACTCCAGGAAATGCCATTCTAATGTGTGTGAGAAAGTACAATGGAGAAGGGAGAGTAAAGTGTGTACACAAACAAGGACAAATTAACACCTCTCAGTTTTTCTTTCTTAAAAAAACTCTATTTTAATTATGATAAATAACAATTTACTAAAGTATAGAATCATAGTTTTTCTTTTTAAATAATATTTTTTTTCTAATTATACATAAAATTTTAACATTCATTTTAAAAAATTTTGAGTTCCAAATGTTTTCCCTCCTTGCCTTCCTTCCTCCTTCTAAAGCAATAAGCAATTTTGTATAGATTATACATGTATGATTGTGTTAAATATATTACCATATTATTCATGTTGTGAGAGATGAAACAGAACAAAAGAAAAAACTAAAAATTTAAAAAGTAAAAATAGTATACTTCAATATACATTCAGATTTCATCAGTTCTTTCTCTGGATGTGAACAGCATTTTTTATTGTAAATCCTTTGAAATTGTTTTGTATCATTGTCATTCAGAGCTGATTATCACACAATGCTGCTCTTACTGTGTTCAGTATTTTCCTACTTCTGTTCATTTCACTTGGCATCAGTTTATTAAATCTTCCCAGATTTTTTGGAAATTTGTCTCCTCATCATTTTTTATAGCACAATAGTATTCCATTACATTCATATATCACAACTTGTTTAACCATTCCCTAATTCCTCAATTTCCAGTTCTTTGCCACCACTACCAAAAAATAAACCCTCAAACCCCAAACCAAAAAACTCAACCTGCTACAAATATTTCTATGTATGTAGGTCCTTTTCCTTTCTTAATGTTGTCTTTGTAATGGTACTATTGGATAAAAAGGATATACACAGTTTGATTGCTTTTTTGGCATAGTTCCAAATGGTTCATCAGAATGGTTAGATCAGTTTGTAATTCCACCAACAGGGCATTAGTGTCCCAACTTTCCCACATTTTCTCAACATGGATCATTTTCCATTTTTGTCAATTTAGCTAGTAGTATGAGGATGAGGCAGTATCTTAGAATTGTTTTAATTTGCATTATTCTAGTCAAAAGTGATTTAGAGTATTTTTTCATATGACTATAGATAACTTTGAGAATCATAAATTTTCAGCTGGGAACAAACCTTAAAAGCTCTCCTCACTAATATCCTCATTTTATATATTGAATATATGTAATATATATAATATATTAATGAATTAATATAATAAAATAAAATATACACATATATATGTATATATATATATATATACACACACACACATTCATCCAAAAGGGTAAAAGTTCAAGGTCAAGTGGGTATTAAGATAGCAGAGAGTGAATTTTAGCCCAGTTATCTTAGCTCCAGATCCAAGTGCTTTTTCCTCACTGCACCTAGCCTCTTGTGTAAGAAAAATGCAATAGGAAAGTTTCACAAACTCTTCATTGTATCAAATCTTCAAATCTAGATATATCAAATAACTACTTTTATTCAGTTTTTTATACATAGACACTCAAATTTCAATTATATCTCATTAAATTAAAAAATGTAACACTGTGCCAATTGCATTACAAACTATTTACAAATCTGGAGTGTCTGACATTTGAGTAATGCAAGAGAAAAAGTAAGTATGTGTCACAGAGTTATTCCATGTCCCTTGTCCAAATAATCACTGTCTGCCAAACTGATGCACAGCATCATGTAGAGTGTATTTAACTCCTCATCCCTCAGGATTAACACTGATGGAAGTATCAAAGACCCTCTTGGAATCTTCTATATTTTGAATCTTACTTAAAAAGAATCTTACTGGGTTCAAGAATTATCTCTGCCACATATTTGCTGTGTGACCCTGGTAAGTTACTTAACCTGACAATGCTCCAGGCTACTAATATCAACTCAAACTGAAATGAGACCCCCTAAAACATATATAAGGATCTCAGTAGGCTGCATAATAAATTAATTTGAGGGCAGCTAGATGGCACAGTGGATAGAGCATAGGACCTGAGTTCAAATCCAGCTTCAGACACTTAATAATTCTTAGCTGTGTGACCCTGGGCAAGTAACTTAACCCCAATTGCCTCAGCAAAAAACAAAAAAACAAAAATTTTAATTTTAGGATGTAATGTTATTTGTTTTTCTAATTCATATGAACATATAAAATATGGATATAAAATATATAATAAACACATAAGTATGTTTATAAAACAGTTATAAAATATATAACAAATAAACACACCTATGTGTTTATTTATTTTGTTAAATATTTCCTAGTTACACTTTAATCTCATTCAGATGCATTCAGGAGTGTTGTGTAGGCTAATAGGGCGTATATTTTAAATTTCTTTAGGCAACTGTCTAGGATGAGAAGTTGCAGAAATGATTATTGCTCTTTTTTTGAAGGGAATTTTTTCACCTGGTAATTCTTTTGTCAATGAAATACTAAGTTGCGTGTCTACCCCCAATTATCTCCATAGAATAAAATTTCCCTCAAGTCAGAGATTGTTTCACTTTTGTCTTTATATGCCCAGGGCCTATTATAATAACTTGAATAAAGCAGGTACTTAATAAACACATGTTGATTGATTAAGTGTCAAGGGCACATAGAAAAGGTGATATAATCCTGAAATCATCCATGAAGTTCTGTTTTCTCCTTCAAACCATTATTCCCAAGCAATAGGTCTATATCCAGGTCTCCTGTTCAAGACTGGCATCTTCTCATTTGCTAGTAAGATAAGAAAATGTGATTCAAAAAGATATTGTGTTTGGAACTATGCTCAAAAAATTATCAAGTTGTGCATACCCTTTGATCCAGCAGTGTTACTACTGGGCTTATATCCCAAAGAGATCTTAAAGAAAGGAAAGGGACCTGTATGTGCAAGAATGTTTGTGGCAGCCCTCTTTGTAGTGGCCAGAAACTGGAAACTGAGTAGATGCCCATCAATTGGAGAATGGCTGAATAAATTGTGGTATATGAATGTTATGGAATATTATTGTTTTGTAAGAAATGGCCAACAGGATGATTTCAGAAAGGCTTGGAGAAACTTACATGAACTGATGCTGAGAGAAATGAGCAAGACCAGGAGAACATTATATACTTCAACAACAATACTATATGATGATCAATTCTGATGGACGTGGCCATCTTCAGCAATGAGATGAACCAAATCGGTTCCAATGGAGCAGTAATGAACTGAACCAGCTACACCCAGCAAAAGAACTCTGGGAGATGACTAAGAACTATTACATAGAATTCCCAATCCCTCTATTTTTTGTCTGCCTGCGTTTTTGATTTCCTTCACAGGCTAATTGTACAATATTTCAGAGTCTGATTCTTTTTATACAGCAAAATAACGGTTTGGACATGTATACTTATTTTGTATTTAATTTATACTTTAACATATTTAACATATATTGGTCAACCTGACATTTGGGGCAGGGGGTGGGGGGAAGGAGGGGAAAAATTGGAACAAAAGGTTTGGCAATTGTCAATGCTGTAAAATTACCCATGCATATAACTTGTAAATAAAAAGCTATTAAAACTTTTTTTTTAAAAGGCTCTTAAAAAAAGATATTGTGTCTGAGTATTTTCTTTACATATCCTGTAAATTTAAGTAGTCAGGATGGGCTACCCGGCTAAAGGCTTCAAGTGGTGAATTCTCTTCCATCCATGACAAGTAGGCTAGATTTAAGTAGCCCAGTGGTCTATTACCATTAGTTCTCTATTTACCACCTTACACGGTTCTAGGAATAAAGCATTTTGGTCAAAGGAATTAAGGAATGGGCCACCTGAGTAAGTGTGAGAATATTTGCTTACTGAAAAATCTAATTTTTTAAACATAATTATTTCTTTGAAAATGCTATATAACTATGAATCTTAGAACACTGAAAATTTCCAAGGCTGACCTAAAGTGTAAGGTAGAGATACATAGTGAATACAGTAGACAGCAAAATGTTTCCAGAGATGTCATATGCTTCAGAAGTGGTGTAAGGGATATAGTTATTAAGGAGATATATGGTAACAAAAGATAGTGATATTAGGAGACAATAGATGGATAGCTTATATCTACAAAATGTAAAAGGTCATAAAACAAGACCTCTGGCTGATGATGAAGATCTTTTCTAGAGGATATATGGAAGAACATACATAAGATAAAAATGTGTGAATAAGTTGCGATATGACTGATGGAAAGAATGCTCACATATGTGAGAATAGAGGGCCATTGAAGCATTCTTTTTGTGCATACTCGCATACACATTTTCCCAAAAAAGTTATGAAAATTAGTATTGCATTTATTTCTACTGAGTCCTTATAATTAGCAAGAAATAATTAACCATAGAGATTGATGAGTCATTTTGAGAGGGTGGATATGTGTTGGAGATAGCTAGGTAAAAATCTCTAATGGCTTCTCCTAGCAGAGAAAATCCCTCATGAAATTTGTTCTCAGAGAACCTATGTTTGAGTCCTACCTATATTACTTACTACTTATGTAGTAAGTTTCTTATACTCTATAGTCCTTTTCCCTCACCTATTAAGTGAAGTGATTAAACTTGCCTTTATTCTACCATCTTGGCTTTACCCTCTGAGGTGATTAAACTTGATAATTTCTAGGTTTCCATCTAGCTCTAAATCTAGGATTCCATGAGCTCATGAGATAGGGAAAGTAGTACCACACAGAAATTTAAATGTACCACCAGTGAGATGAAATCTGAGTTTGTGAATAGGAACAAGGTGGACTTGCATAGTATATAAATTCCATCACATTTCATGGCATCATATTTCCACTGGCTTTTTCCTTTATCCCTGGAAAAAAAAACTAATTAAGTATAACTTAAAGGAAAGAGGTGAAGGAAAGGAAGACTCAAAGGATGAATGATAGATATTACGTACTTATTTTTCAACTTTTACTGATATAATATTATTTACATTTTTCTTTCTCAGCCTAGATAAGAATGTGATTCGTTAATGATTCACTAATGAATCATTTCTTTCCCACCCTAACCTACCCATCTTATAATCATTAGCATTGATATGGTGTTTAAGGTTTACAAAGCACTTTACAAATATTATTTTATTTTCATTCCCACAAAAATCCTGGAAGAAAGGGGATATTATTATTTTTATTTTACAGAATAGGAAAATAAGATCAGGAGAGGTTAAGTGACTTACTCAGAATCACACAGATAGTAACTGTCTGAAATTGCATTTTAACTCAGATCTTCCTCGCTACAGATCTAGTAATCTTTCCACTAAACCATTTGCCCATCTTCTCAATTTATTATTTGAATGAGTTCATCTGAGATGTCCCTATCTTAAAATTAAAAAAATAGTTTCATTTAGTTCCTCTCCTTTTTTTTCTAGGATATTTCTGTCTGGTCATGTAAATCCAACACTATTTTCTTTTTCTTTCATCAGTTATCCATAGACATGGTAAAATTTCTAAGAAACATTGGTCTTGCCTTATTTTTGCAGCAGGCAATCAACAAGTGATTACATAGCTTTTTTATGTTACCTAGATCTTTTATATTTTTAAATGTTTTTTTTCCCCTTGCTTGCTGAATTTCCTATTCAAAAATGACATATAACTCTGGTTTTCTTAAGAATGAAAGTCATGAGTTATGATGGAAATCTAATCCTTTAGAATAGTTTTACTAGATCCAAGTTGACATTTCTAGATAAATAATCATCTTCTTACAAAATTATTTTTTGACCCTGACTTTTTAGAACAAAATGGCTACATTTTTGGATTTATTAAAGGTAGGATTCTGTGTCTGTGGATCCTACATATTGGCTTGTTATCTGATTACTTCTGAACAATTGAATAACCCAGTTTTTTTTTAATGTAGTATTCAGATTCTTCATTGTTTTAAAATTTGAAGCCAATAATTTCTGGATTGTCCTCACTAAGCCCTGACTTCAAGATTAGTCTCCTTGTTTTGTAGAATCCTGAGAATTCTTCCAATTTTGATGTCTTTTGACTTAAGCACCTTGTTGCATTTCAGCATTTTTCTATTCCATTTATTCCACTCTTTCTTCATTTGTTTTGTTAAAAATGTCTACCTTCTTTCTTCTTTGTTGTCTTTAAAATTTTTTTGTAAAAATTTTAATTTTGTTTTCTTTCTTTTGCATTCTTGTATTAAGCCTTCCAAATACACTGGGCATTCTTGAAGTTGTTCTGATTTGATTTCTGAAGGTATTGTTGTCTTTAGTACCATAGTATTACAATTTTATAGAGATTTCTTTCCTCAATTTTTACTTTATTGTGTTTTTAATTGTATTAGGCTCTCCTTTTTACTTGATGATTTCCTTACTTTTTCTGTTTTTTAAAATTTGTTATAATTTTTAACATATTTAGATTAACCTCTAAGGCTGGTAGATAGGTATTGCTATCCATACAAAAGAGATGAGGACACAATCCCCCTGAGATATCAAGTGTTACTGTATCTTACTTATTAGAATATATCTGAAGTGTCATTTCTAATTTTGAGCACCAAAATTAAGAATAATGGTAGTACAAATGAACAAAAATCATATGATCATCTCAATAGATGCAGAAAAAGCATTTGATAAAATTCAACATCCATTCCTATTAAAAACACTTGACTTTTCTTTAAAATAATCAGCATCCATTTAAAATTATCAATAAGTGTCATATGTAATTGGGATAAACTGGAACCATTCCCAATAAGATCAGGAGTGAAACAAGGTTGCCCACTATTACCATTATTATTCAATATTGTATTAGAAATGCTAGCTTTGGTAATAAGAGTTGAGAAAGAGATTAAAGGAATTAGAGTAGGTAATGAAGAAACCAAATTATCACTCTTTGCAAATGATATGATGGTATACTTAGAGAACCCCAGAGATTCTACTAAAAAGCTATTAGAAATAATCCACACCTTTAGCAAAGTTACATGATACAAAATAAACACACATAAGTTATCATCATTCTTATATATCATTAACAAAACCCAACAGTTAGAGTTACAAAGAGAAATTCCACTTAAAGAAACTACTGATAGTATAAAATATTTAGGACTCTACCTGCCAAGGGAAAATCAGGAACCATATAAGCAAAACTACAAAACACTTTCCACATAAATAAAGTTAGATCTAACCAATTGGAAAAATATTAAATGCTCTTGGATAGGGCAAGCAAATATAATAAAGATGACAATACTACCTAAACTAATCTATTTATTTAGCACTATGCCAATCAGACTCCCAAAAAACTATTTTAATGACCTAGAAAAAATAACAACAAAGTTCATATGGAAAAACAAAGGGTCAAGAATTTCAAGGGAACTAATGAAAAAAATCAAATGAAGGTGACCTAGCTGTACCAGATCTAAAATTATATTATAAAGTAGCAGTTACCAAAAGCATTTAGTATTGGCTAGGAAATAGACTAGTTGATCAGTGAAATAGGTTAGGTTCAAAGGACAAAATAGTCAATAAGTTTAATAATCTAGTGTTTGACAAACCCAAAGACCCCAGCTTTTGGGATAAGAACTCACTGTTTGAAGAAAAACTGCTGGGAAAATTGGAAATTAGTATGGCAGAAACTAGGCATTGAACCACAATTAACACCATACACCTAGATAAGGTCAAAATGGGTTCATGACCTAGACATAAAGAAGGAGATTATAAATAAATTAGAAGAACATAGGATAATTTAACTCTCAGACCTGTGGAAGAGGAAGGAATTTATGACCAAAGAAGAACTAGAGATCATAATTGATCACAAAATAGATAATTTTGATTATATCAAATTGAAAAGTTTTTGTACAAACAAAACTAATGCAAACAAGATTAGAAGGGAAGCAATAAACTGGGAAAACATTTTTACAGTCAAAGTTTGTAATAAAGGCCTCATTTCCAAAATAAATAGAGAATTGACTCTATAAGAAATCTAGCCATTCTCCAATTGAGAAATGATCAAAGGATATGAATAGACAATTCTCAGATGAAGAAATTGAAAGTATTTCTTGCCATATGAAAAGATGCTCCAAGTCATAATTAATTGGAGAAATACAAATTAAGACAACGCTGAGATACCACTACACACTTGTCAGATTGACTAAGATGGCAGGGAAAGATAATGTGGCATGTTGGAGGGGATGTGGGAAAACTGGGACATTGATACATTGTTGGCAGAATTGTGAATACATCCAGACATTCTAGAGAGCAATTTGGAACTATACTCAAAAAGTTAGCAAACTGTGCATACCCTTTGATCCAGCAGTGTTTCCACTGGGCTTATATCCCAAAGAGATTTTAAAGAAAGGACAGGGACCTGTATGTGCCAAAATGTTTGTGGCAGCCCTGTTTGTAGTGTCCAGAAACTGGAAACTGAGTGGATGCCCATCAATTGGAGAATGGCTGAATAAATTGTGGTTTATGAATATTATGGAATATTATTGTTCTGTAAGAAATGACCAACAGGATAATTTCAGAAAGACCTGGAGAGACTTACATGAACTGATTCTGAGTGAAAGAGCAGGACCAGGAGATCATTATATACTTCAACAACAATACTATGTGATGATCAACTCTGATGGATGTGGCCCTCTTCAACAATGAGATAAACCAAATCAATTCCAATAGAGCAGTAATGAATTGAACCAGCTACACCCAGCGAAAGAACTTTGGGAACTATTTTGAACTATTTTTGTCTGCCTGCATTTTTGATTTCCTTCACAGGTTAATTGTATACTATTTCAAAATCTGATTCTTTTTGTACAGCAAAATAACTGTATGGACATGTATACATATATTGCATTTAACTTATACTTTAACATATTTAACATGTATTGGTCAACCTGCCATCTGGGGGAGGGGGTCGGGGGAAGGAGGGGAAAATTGGAACAAAAGGTTTTGCAATCGTCAATGCTGAAAAATTACCCATGCATATATCTTGTAAATAAAAAGCAAAAAAAAAAAAAAGAAAAAGAAAAAGAAAAAGAAGAAGAATGGTAGTAAAAGTAATGATGGTGCATCTAGAGCAGGACTTCTTAAAGTTTTCTCACTATGAGTCCTTTTTGCCTAAATTTTTTTTAATGTAACTATAAAAGAAGCATACAAATCAAATGTTTATTTACAATAAATCATAATTTCTTGACCCTCACATTCAGTTATGTAATTCCAGATGGAGTTGTAACCTACAGTTTAAGAAGCTTTGATCTAGAGGAATGCAGCTAGAACAATGACAGCAGTAAGAAATCTTCTCATATAAGGAATTGAGTATAGTTAGCTTGAAAAAGAGGAAAAAATTTATGAGGTACTCAATTTTTGTCTTCAAAATTTTGGAGAGTAATCATGTGGTAGAGTGCATAGATTTTCTTTCTTTTACTTTGGAGTTTTTTTTTGAGAAGGTTCTTTCTTTTCTCCTCTTATTTTCATTGTTCTTTTATTTTATCTGATATATTGCTTGCTATTTTAAGAAATGAAGTGGAACTGAATTTAGATATAATTATTCCCTTAGTTAGACTTCAGAGGAATAATGGGAGAAAATAACAAAAAAGGTGAAATTTGGAATTGATGTTAGAAGAAAAAAAAACTTCCAAGTGATTAGAGCTATTTAAAAGTGCAAAGGGCTGCCTTGAAAGGTCATGAGTTCATCTCTTCCCACTGAAGGTCTTCAAGTAAAGTCTAACTGATCACTTGCCAGGTATGTTATGGAGGAAAAATATTTTTTTCCCTTTTTTTCAGGTTTTTGTTGAACCAAATGGCTACTGAGTTCTCTTCCAACTTGAGAATACTGTGAATCTATAGACATAAACTGACATCCATTGGTGTAGTATTAGAGTACTCAAAAAACTCATTCACCTTTTTTCCCCTACACAGAAGTCTCACTAGAAATTCATATTTCCAGAGGGAATGTAGAATATCTGTCTTCAGATTGTGAGGAACTGCGTTTATTGTCTTTGCCTTTGACCAGAATTATTGTAGATGCACTAATTTAATCAGTCATTAACAAGAACTTTTGTCTTTGAAGCATTTTTTTTTTGATGAAATTCCCTTTCCCTTTTGGATGCCCATTGGGGAAAAGTCTCAGCCTGTTTCTTTTTGGCATTATCTGCCTGCTTTTTTCAAATCACCTCTGGCTTAAGGAAAGGGAAAATAGGTGTCTATCAGAGGAAATGATCAGATATACTCCGATTTCAGGAATGGTTACCTTCATATCAAGGAATACTGAAACATCCTCCCCTCCCCACCAAATCAGTCATGACTAACCTAGAAAGCTTCCTTTATTTTAGACAAAGTTGGAATTGGCAGAGTGAAAGTTTCAAAAAATTTTTTTTATCATTAACACCTAGGGTTTCTTCTGATTCAGCAAGTGGGATTCCTTGGGGCTCTAAGCTTGAAAGAAAACTTTCCTAGAGACAAGCCTGAGGACTTGGTTCATTACTATTTCCTTGCTCCCTGGGGGGGGGGGGAAACAAGTAACACAAGTTACATTATAAATCATCTATTCCTTTTATGAATGTTCTAAAAGATCCATAATTAGAGTAAGATGCCTGGAATCCCAGGCACAAATATAGGATATGGAAGTTGAATAGTACATTCTCAAGATAATGGTCAGAGCTTGCTGTCTCCACATCTGAGAATGGAGGAAATGGTAAAAAAAAAAAAAAAAAAAAAAAATAGAGGGGACTTAATGGAATTGTAGAGGATGATAAGGATCTGACTCTTCTGATGTAACCATACTTCCAGTCAGATACTCTTCTTTGTAAATTTGCATTCCCCGCCCTTTTAACTATATTTTTTCCCAAGTGAAAAAACACCTGGTCCCTATAACACAATTCCAATGAACACTGCTTGCTGATCCCTATAGAACATAAACTTCATCTCTGCTTTCAGTAGTTCTTTTTACACAGTGTGCCTCTCTTGTCAGGAAGGCTGAGTGAGAATCCATATTTTTCTGATTTCATCATAATTATCTTCAGCTATTCAAAATAAAATTTTTAAACACCAATGATCTACTGGAAATCCATTTCTATAAGACCCTGAAACTTGTTATCTATTGTGTCGCTTACAAATTTGCTTCCATTATAGTTAGTTCTCAGGTGGATTTATATAGGGGGATAAACAGAATTCAGAGAGATTAAGTATCTTTTTAAGACCACACAGTTTTAATACTTTATCCCTTATTTTTACCTTTCTTCGTTCTCTGCCATTTCTTTTCATGTCTGCTATTCAATGGTTTTCAAGTACTATTTCCTTAATTTTTATAGAACACCTGATATAGGAGAAATGATAACATTTATTGGATGGGATTGGATGGAAAACAAATGATTTCCAGAAAAAAAGAAGAGATTTTTGGCATATATATGTGTATGTATGTATGTATATGTATATACATATACATATACATACATACAACTCAGATTTAGCCTCAGTTGTTTTGCAAAGATAAGAACTTGCGACTTTAAGAGTAACCGCAGTCTGTAAAGAGTTGAAATGCCATTTTAGAAACAGCCTTATGACATCAATAGGTTATATTGCGTGAGGTGGTCCTTCCTATATTTTTCCAGACTATGAGAAAATACATTATCCCCTCAGTTTACTGACCCTTACCATGAGCTGCAGAATATTAGAGCTAAAAGAGACCTTAGAAATTGTCTAGCCCCACTAATATCCTGGTGCCAATTCAATGACTATGGTTAAATTTTTATTGCAAGCATTATCTAAACCTCAAAAATTGGTTAATGCTAAAAATCAGGGTTTTCTCTCTCTCTCTCTCTCATCTGCCTATCTATCTATCTATCTTGATTTTCCAATGCACTAAGAAAATGACAGAGAAAATGTCAATAATAAAGATCAAACCTAAAAATGGGTCATAATATACATTTCTCCTCCTCCACCCCAAGATCCAGTTGTAAACATTTACTAGTATGCCATTGTTTAGTACAATGTTCTCATTTTACTGAAGAAAATTGAGTAGGTGGATACAAAAAACTGAAGTTTTATAGGAAAATCCTGACCAAGAAAATCCTGTGAAACAGTCAGAATTTTGGTTTGATATTTCTCCCCATGTACTCAGATCTATTTTGTCCCTTTTGGGTCTTTTCTAAAACCTCCAACCCTGTCAGAGAACCTTCCCACTTCCATGATGTTCAATACTTCAGTCTATTTCCTGACACTCAGGTTATTCCAATCTGGTGATAGACTTAAACTTTTCTTTCTTGGTATGTTCTATGCTTTGGAAGGTAGACACCCACCTGATCACATTATTCTTCAGAGTTTCATATTCTTAGAATTAGCATCAAAAAAGAAAGTGATTTCTATAAAATATGTTGATCTGTGAACAATATGTTGATCTGTGAACAAATATGTTGATCTGTGAAAAAACAGTCTTTTGAAAAGACTGAAAGAATAATGATATAAGTATGCTCTAACCAATTAACACCAGATAACAATATTGTCAATGAAGTTTTGAGAAACAAGTTTTGTAAATTGCTGTTGCCCTTGGTGATTTAAATGTATTTTTATCTTAATCATCTTAATTTTGGAAAATTTTGTTGAAAAATATTTGCACCATCTACTACTTGACAGAACTCCCCCCCCCCACAAAAACAAACAACATCTCCTCCCAATAGATCTAGAAAATATTTCAGACTTACTTGTGATCAGTAAATCCAAGGAAAAAAAATCACAGTGTGTCATTTTTCCAGTTCAGGTTAGCACAGGAAGACAGAGAACTGGATCTCTGGACAATGGGAACTGGATCTAGTCAGGAGCTTGTGGGTGTGGAGCACACAGGGAGAGCCTATGTAGCAGAGCAAAAAGGGGCTCCAGAATAAAGGACCCTAACCTTGTGCCAGATACAAAGATAGATGCTAACTGGCAGTATTGTTACTCATTAGCCAATTCTGAGTCACAGATAAAAAGCTGGTGAGAAGATCTCTCTAACTGGAGTGACAGTACAAGAATGTGTCCAGGCTTGTGTTCCAGCAAGAAACAAATTAAAAAAAAAGCAGTGACTGTGTGGTTCAGATTCCAGGGGCAGATCAGAATTTCAGCTCCAGCTTTACAGTTTTGTCTTTTAGAACTAGCTTTTCTGTGTCCAGAGGCAGTCTGCTGTAGCTCAGAACCAAATCCACACTTACAGAACTTAGATCATGGGAACAACAATAATATTTTTCCCTAGATCACATAATTTTGGGAGCATTGAAAACTTTCATGTTCCCATCCTAACCTGTCCTTGAGCCTGAAGAAACACAAGAAAAAAAAAAGCTACAGAATCAGCTGAGGCTCAAGAAATTTGTAAAGCCTGGCTCTAATATCAAGTCTGAAGTCTGAAGTAAAAAGGTACAGGGGAAAAATGAACAAAAACACAATAAAAAAATTCTACCATAAAATGATATTAATGTGACAGAGGCACTTGAGACACAAATCTGTAAGAGAATGACTCCAAACCATCTACAAATGCATCAGGGAAAAACACAACTTGGACAAAAAAGCAAAAATCTGAGAAAAGTGGTTAATTTTTTTTTGTAATAAATGAGTCCTAAAGAAAAAAGTTGGAAAAGAAATTATAATTATGGAATAAAAAATTGGAAAAAATTACAACTTGGCATAAAAGATACAAAACCTTACCCAAGCAACAAACAAAACAATTAGAATGGACCAAAAGTAATCCAATGAGTCCACAAAACAATAAGAAATATTAAAATGAAAAGGCTGAAAAAATAAACAAAAATGTAAAATATCTCATAATAAAACAGACAAGGACAAATGACTTAAGAATCACTAAGTTAAGAAACACTATCTGAAACCTTGACCAAATTTTTTTTTAAAAAAGATTAGACATAATACTTAAAGAAATCATTAAAGAAAACTAGGTACTCTTAATGTCAGGAGGCAAAGTAGAAGTAGAAAGAATTCATAGGACACCACCTGAAAGAAGTTTCAGATGGAAAATCTTTAGGAACATTATAGCCCAAATCTGAAAGCTTTCAAAGTAAAAAAGTACTACAAATAGCCAGAATAAAGAAATTAAATACTGAGAAGCCACAATAAATATCACAAATGATTTATCAGCTATCTCTCTAAAAGAGCAAAGAGCTTAGGATATGATATTTCACAACGCAAAGCATATAGACTTGCAACCAGAATAATCCAGCAAAACAGAATATAATTCTATGAGAGTAAAATGGATTTTCTAATGAAATAAAGAACTTCCAATTGTTCTTAATGAACAAGAACAGAGCTAAGTAAAAACTGAAGTTCAAATACAGGAGTCAAGAGAAACATTAAAAAGGTAAACCTAAATGAATCATCATAAGAAACTACATAAGGATAAAATGGGCATTCTAATATGGGCATATATTATGTTTCCTCTGAATGCTAGAATGATCAGGAATCGTAGGGGGATTTTAACTACACAGGTCTAGGAGTAGTTCTTTTGCATTTTGGTGATCTTATGAGGAGATTTCTTAGAAGCCTTGGTATTTTCTGATAAATTAATCTGGACTTATATGCCAGTGGTCACAGTTGGCATTATATCTTCCAGGTAAGATATTTCCATTTTAAGTGTGGACTTTTGGAGACAATACTTTCACCTAAATTTATAATGACAATGGAGAAAGGCAGTTATCAGACTGATTGACAGACAAATTATGGAGATATCGAAGAGCACTCATGCCTTTGTGACTACTCCAGGAGGCAATCATTTAAATAACTTATTAGTAATACTAATCTGGGCTAGAATGAGGATGGGAGAGGAAAAAATGTTCCATATTCTTTTCATGATGTTCAGAAAATCAAAAACATGTACAAAATCATCTCAATCCCAAATCTTAGAACATCCAAGGCATCTTGCTCATTGACAAAAGAAACCTTCTGTCCACCCCAACCTTTCTTTTCTCCCATCTGTGAATTCCCTCTTCTAGTGCATATTGTTAACTGTTCTTCAATTAATAATCTTAGACAATTGTCTGGGATAGTAAAAGTTTATTTGACTTACAATGTCACACAGCCAGAATGTAGCAGAAGCAATACTTGAACCATGTTGTTCCAGGTTCTAAGGCTAGCTCTCCATCACTGAGGATCCTCTATCTCTAGTGAAAGAAATGAAAACTTCTAGAAGTACAAATCCCCAATACAATAAATTCATAGGGTTATAAAAAGCAGGCAGAAATAAATTGTTATTGCTTATCAAGAAGACTCATCTTTCTGAATTCAAATCTAACCTCAGACACTTAACTAGTTGTGTGACCCTGGACAAATCACTTAACCCTGTTTGTTTCAGTTTCCTCAACTATAAAATGAGCTACAGAAGGAACTGACAAATCACTCCAGTATTTTTGCCAGGAAAATCCCAAATGAGGTCATGAAGAGTCAGACACAACTGAAAATTGACCAAATAACAAAAACTGCTTATTGAACTTAAATAAGAAATAAAATGGTAATAAGGCAGATTTCAAGCCCTGAATGAGGTAGTATCATTACTTATCTTGGCCACTTCAGTGGAAGATTATCTAATATATATATCAAAATTAGCCAAATTACAGGGAAAGCATCTCTAAAGGTGCTAAGTATCTATTTTTATAGTATGCAGGAACTTCAGAATCCTGCTTTTTTAGAACTAGGTTCTCTATTGACTTATTTACTAAAGTTTCCTATAAATGAAGGAAATGTGGGGTCAAAGACCAGAAGCCAGTACATTAGCAAATTGGGAAATTTAAGGGAACAGTAGACAAGGATACACAAATTGTGGGAAAATGTAAATAGCCTTGCAGGAGCCTAGAGGCCAACAGTGGGCAGAGAAATAACCCTGCTTGTGGGCTAAAGCTGCATTCTTGGTCTTGTGTGAGAGAGAAACACTTGGCTAAGACCTGAATTGGAGATCCTTTTAGATGTTTAGTGGCTGACACTCTTACAGCCAAATCCGGCTGTGGGGAAATCAATAACAGCAAGGGCCCTTGCCTCTCACCACCACAAGCTTCAACTTGATTGAAATGTTTTCAGCAGAGGAAACACCCTGCAGTTTAGATAAACATTGGGGGTATCCTCTCCTCTCCTGGTAGATGTTACAGTGGTTTGTGTGGTATGCTATATCCTAAGTCAGACCCAAGTCTATTAGGCACCCATTCAAACTCTTTTCTCATGTAGCCCATACTTTGCTCATACCCACCAGAAATTTGAAGTGAAGAATTCCAGTTCCAAAAAGGTACTGTTGACCCAGGTGGCTAGAAAACACTTAACAACCCAAGTTGTCCTTTCCTCACAGAATGGTAGAGCTGAAAAAGATCCTAGAGAGAGATCATTGAAATGAATTGAAAGACTCCTCATTTTACATGGGGAGAAAACTGAGGCATAGAAAGCATATACTGACTTGAAATCAGAACATCTAGTTCTAAGTCCAGCCTTCTTTCCTCTACACAACATTGCTTTCTTCACAAACCAGTGGCTTCCTCCAATAGCTACCAGGAGAGGTACAATGCTGACTAGATTTTCCATGTGACAAGGGCATTCAGTTCCATTCCCCCTATCATCCTTCTTGAGGACAAGGCATTAAGAAGAAAAGACAAAATTTTCTGGCAGAGAAAAGAAGAAAATGCTTAACTCATGTATATAAACCAAAGGAATTAGGGGCTTACGGTAGAAAATAGGTATAAGTGATACAGTTGATTGAACAGTGGAAGTAAATTGATACAGGAAAGTCTGAGCTAAAATTCTGCCTAAGACCCTCAGTACCTGTGTAACCCTGGATAAATCTCACAGTCTGGGTTTCCTCATCAGCAACATGGGGTAATAATAGCATCCAATTTCACAGGATTCTTGTGAATTTCAAATGAAGATAATATGTGCAAAGTACTTTATAAATATTAGGGATAGGGACCAGATTTGTGATTTGATTGATATAGGGAATTTCCAGATTAGGACTCTATCAGTGCAGGTCAGTGCCTTCTCTGAAATTGAGTATTAAAGTGTTGTTTAAAATGTTCAGAAGATAGTGATTTTCCCTGGTTCACATAGATAATATGTGCCAGAGGCAAGAATTGAATCAAGGCCAATTTTTTATTTACTATCCCATGTTGCCTCTTCTGTATGTTAGCTCTTATAAAACCAGTATTCCTGCTCTCTACCCTTCAATTCAACTGAAAACAGAGAGATAATGGCTTTCAAAGTAACCCGTTTCCCTCTGGAGATCACTCAATGTAAAAATCCATCCATCCCTATAATTATACCCACACCCACACATGTATACAAATATACACATGAGATTATATACATGCATATGTGTGCTTGCACAATCACATACATCTGTTGCCAGACACGTTATAAAAGATGGTTTTGTGTTGGAGAAGATGCCTGATCAGATTTGGGGTGCCTGATGACCAGGGAAACAATTTCCTCCATTGCAGAAGAGATCTTTTCAAATGTTTGATCCTCTTGGTAAATGAAAATAACACCAAACTGCTTTGGAGAAATGGAGAAATTTTCCCCAATACTGATCCTTTCCCTTGCCCTGTTTCCTTCCCACCCCCCAAGTGATAAGACATCTGTAAACACTCTCAGAAACTCTTTATAGAGCCTTCTCCATCTGCCACTTTGAAGTGGAACTGCAGGAAGACCTCTGTACCAGATGAAAATATCCTGGAAACTGATAAAGAAGTTGCATATATAGCTAAAATCCACTGTGTAATAAGGATTAGTGAACCTGAAAAATGCTTGTTTGGCTTGAAGATGAAGTTGAAAATAGAGAAGTTTGGATTTTATCAAAACTAGCCCAAATCATGGGTTTTTCCCCCCTCATGTACATTTGAAAAATTCACTCTGCTAGCCTGCTTTCATACAAATTTAGAGACACTTTTTTTTTATCTCACTTGTTTTCTGTATTCCTAACAAAGGTGAGAGCTGAAAAGCAAACTTTAATGATGGATCTGTTTTTGTCTTATTTTAAAATGAGTGGGTTCCCCTTTAAGGAAAGAGGGAGGTCTTCTTTTGGATTTGGAAGAAAGGAAGAAGGAATGATTAGTTTGGTTTTCTTGTCTCCAAGGTATAAAAGCCCAGACTTATGGGGAATTGATGCTTCTGAGATTTTAACAAACTGAGTATGTTGATTGAGGTAGTGAATTTAGATGCAGAAGGGAATACAGTTTCATGCAGAAGGAAATACAGTTTCATTTTTTATTTAATTAGTCAATACAACCTTCCTAATCTTTTCACATGGTTATTTATGTTTCACTTTATGGATATGGAGTAGACATTGTATTCTAAACTTAAGTCTAACTGTACTGGTCTGAGCTAGGTTTGGCCAAGAATAGATGTGAGTTTTTAATAGCCATCATGAAATTTATAATAAAGATACTTCGTTTACCTGACTTTGGGTTGGTCTATAAGAACTCTTTCAACTAAAACTTACTCCTTCAAACATTGATTAAACCATTTTGGATGGAAAACTTTCTCAAATGTGTTCTCCACATCTTTATCTTTTTAATTAGGTTTAATGAATATAGCAGGTATAATCAATCTTTTGATCCCACCCGTGGGGACATTATTCTCAGAAGCCTTTGGGGGAGGGGAACTACCTGCTGTTTGGTCTATGTAATGTTTCCCTAAGCAAAATCTGCTTAGGATTTTGTCCTTGATCTGGAAGATAAACAGGCTTCTGTGAAGAAGGAAGACATGAAAAAACCAAAAAAGAGCTAGTGGCAGGAGTCATTTGAACCTGTGTAGATTATTGACCAAATCTGAATAGAGGGATGATGAACCTATTCCCCTATCTTCCATGAAAACAGCAAATTTCCCTAGTGCTACTAAATCCCTCTATTTCCTGTCCCCATTGTGCCTTATTGGATGTTTGAGTGGCAATCAAGGTTGAGAGGCTTTGTTCTTTTATTATAAGCTTATTTTAAGTATTAATTGTTAATCTGTGATAAAACTTGTTGACCAATAAAGACCCAGGCTGCTTGATGTGTTATTGAATGCAGATAGAGAGAAAATAGATTTTCCACTTTTAGGAAGTGAGGTATTTTGTTCAACTTGTTCATCTTGGAGGATGAGGAGTGAATAGACATATTGAAATACAGAGACAGAGAGATTTCAAAGCCATTTTCTTGGGTTATATTCCAGGAATTCTACAAAAGTATCTGAGACCAAATATAAATTTAAAAAATACTTCTATACATTCTTTCTTTACCCTTTGTATAAAAAGATGGTGAGCCAGAAAGTAGTATGCTGTGGGAAAAAAGGCAGCCACTTCATTCTGATAGGTTTTCCTACATGCATTTCAAAAACTAGCACCTAGATGGAGGAGATGTGAGACAGGACCTCAAGTCTGCAAGGTAGCCTCGCTGGAGGGTTTTGACTGAACAGGAGTGGTTACCATAGAAACACTACCATAGCAACACATGATGTTGTCAGTGCTTGAATTCACTCAGGAGCTCCCCCAAGTGATTAAACATACCTTTTTTTCCTAATTCAGGATTATCATTAGAAGCATCAACTAACAGAATATGCAGTCATACAATGATGATCCTCAAGTCCTATTGAGATGCATCTGGTACTTTACCTCTACACTGAATGACCCCTATCCTAAATAACTGTGCTTATAGTCCTTGTATCTGTGGTAGAATATGAAGGCATTTGTGTCCAGGAAAGAAGATAACTGATTTGGATTGGTACATTTGGATACCTAAAAAGCCCCAGATGTAGTACCTGAACTTGTCAGAATGCCTTAGAAGGTCAAAGACTTTTTTTTTCTTGTACTTGATAAAGGCTTTCCCTGATACGTGCATATGTGCTAGCTAATTAAATACATGGAAATCATGTACAGCTTTTAACTTATCAAAAAAGAGATCTCTTGGTCAAAGCTTATTTGAAGAGCGCCATGTTTTAAAACTCGACATGACTTAAAACAGAATCCTATAAGTTCTTTTGCTAAGGTACTTTCAGTATATATTAGGTTTAACAATAGTTTGCTACATGAAAATGGCTTTGAAATCTTAAAAGAAGAGTGTTTTAAAGGAAAAGATTTTTTTTTTTTCACAGCGCATTAAATTGGATGTGAATATGACAGATTTCAAAGCCTGCCCAAATAACGAATTTACATCATAAATGCTCTGGCTTGCCTTTTTAGAAACCCTTACATGACTGAGGAAGGCATTTAATGGTGGTTAAGTTCAAAATGTCACAGACTCCCACTGGTACAAAAAGGAGGCTAGACCCACTATGGTCTCTGTGCTTCAGATAATGTCTCTGTCTCTTTTCAAGTTAACAAACTGCACTCCTGTCAAATTGCAGATAAATGAAAGGGACCAGAGGCATTGTTTCCCCCTACATATTGCCAGCAAAGATATCACCCAATATTTCGGGAGGACCAGTATGCTAAAAAGGAGCTTGAAATAAATCCACCCTGTGGTTATTTTACAGGATCAAAGACAATGGAGTTTCCACAGAAGCACTTTGTGAAGTTTGAGAGACTTTATTCAGATACCTGCTCATTAAGAAGCTTCTGAGGCCCCAGATTATTTCAAAGTTGGCTGTCTAAATTTATAATCATTTGTGAGAGTGAGATGGTCATAGTGTTGTGCTTCATCTTTCCCTCACCCCCCAAAAAACTTTATTTTCCAACTTGTTGTGTTAATACAATATTTTCCTAAATAATAAGCAAGCATATTTCATGAAAGAGGACTTGTAACTACAAACAATTCTTAACTTAGAAGAATGGGAAAAAGTGGTTTAGGGAAGAAAAGGACAGGCCAGGGCCATTTTGAGAATTCCCCTCCTTTCCCCCCTCTTTCTTGGTGAATAGGGATGGCATTTAATCATTCTCCCTGTTCCTTTTTTCTTTTGTTTTTAAAGGAAATGTAACTACTTGTAATCATAGAGAGATCTTTCAGTGGAGTCTGGAGGATAAGAACCCTTTATTTACCCATTGCAATTGGATTACATTTCTTTCCCCAGAAACCACAGTTCTGGGGAACTGCTTTTTCTCCCTTCCACTATTTTTCTCCTCTTTGGGGAAAGCTAGGTTTTCATTCTCAAGAACCTAATCATTTATGGTTCACAAGTAGTGGTTGAGATCTTCCTCACACACTTCCACATCATTCATTGAGGTTCCAATCCTGTGGTTTTTTTCACCCAATATCCATGGAAGTAAGTGGGAGTTATGATTACTCTGGCTAAAAAACTAGGGTTATTCTGTTATTGTAGAGACAAATCCTCTTGCAACTATTAGATTGGTTTCAAATCATAGAATCTCAGAAATGATTATGGACCTTAAGCTAGCTAGCTAACCAGAGCTTTATTAAGTGCCTACTACTATTTACCAAGCACTGCGCTAAATGTTAGGTATACAAATACAAGCAAACAACACAGTACCCTACCCTTAAGAAGTTTATATTCAAATAAGTAGAAAGAGGAGAAAGAAAGTGTCAATGTGAGGACATTGAAAATGAAGTGAAGAATGAGTGAAGCTGGAAGTAAAATAAGCCTAATTTTGGACTCTTACAAACCCTTATGATCTGGACAAGAAATTTAACAATCAGGTAAGTAAGCCTCAGAGCAAAAGCATCCCTAAAAGAGGTAGACTGCCAGTGACGGGATGAAGAAATCCATAGAGTAGAACCAGGAAAAGCCATGGATTCCATACATATGCCTTCATATATAAATCTACTCTACTCTAAAGAAATGAAACTTTTATTAATAGTCCTTTACCAATGACTAAGGCAGATACAGAATCTTAGCCTAAGTTTAGTCTATGCATGAATTAGCTTTACAGAGTGAAATAACCAGAAGATTGGAAATAGTCAAAAAATATTTGTTAAGTGTCTACTATGTGCCAGGAACTATGGATTTCAAAGAAAAGAAAAAAGACTCTTCCTGCTCTCAAGGAGTTTATAATCTAATGGGAAAAGTTAACATATATAAAGAAACTAAAAATGGAGGAAGGGAAGGAGTGTGTGTGTGTGTGTGTGTGTGTGTGTATACATACAGCTTAGGGGCATGATGTTCCTAGAAGAGTTCAACTGTGGGGGAAATAAGATAACTACCTTGGGCATCCTCTTTAAATGGAGGATGGGGTATGTGGGGAGAGTTTTCTCTACTTCCACCATCTTCAATCAAAGGAGGGGGTCCCTAAAGACAGAAAATACTGAGGAGGTATGAGTGTCAGAATTGACCTTATAGGATAAAGAGTTTCTGAAGCTTCAGAAGTCCAGGAAAGCAGCTGGGTAGGAAATGATAACGTTATGACTATAGTAACAAAACTAAAAGGTGATCAACACTATACCCCTATTTCTAGTCAGTTATTTTGAGAATAAATATGAATAAATCAATCTGAGACCAAGCAAGATAGTGTGGATGTCTCAAAGATACCTAATCCTTGCTTCCATGAGAGAATATAAAAGCAAAGATCTTCTGTTTTGAAGGATGTTACATGAACAATAATCTTACCAGTTTGGAGGATATTTTGGAGTTAGTTTCACTCTTCTCTTTTGGCCAAACCAATAGCTATGTCATCTTTAGATAAAAATGTTATCAATACCTCTAAACACTGAACATCTAAGATGATAATTTTCCTATATTTTAGCCTTAGGATGCTAACACACTTTTTAAAACATCAAGGACTATCCCCAAAGAGTTTTTATTCATGTGGATTATATCCATCAATGTTCATTATATTAGGAAATAAAAGATTTTAGTATTAGGATAAAAATAGTTTTGATCTTGCAGACTCCCTGAATCTTGGACAACATTTTGAGAACCATTCATTGAAAAAAATGATCCCATTGAATATACTATCTTGTATAAGGATAATAATATTTTTTAAAAATTATGATGGGATTTGCTTTTTTTGTCATAATTATTTCCTAACACTGAATTTTCCCTTCTAACATAGAAAAACAACCAAGTAAGATTAACACATCAGTTACCTTCCCAATTAAGTGGTAGAGGAGAAGGTTTTACCATTTGTTTTCCAGAACTATGACTGGTCATCATAGTCTATCAGTTATCTTAAGCCCTTATTTTTTTTTATTATTATATGTAATATATGTTATTATAGTCCAATGTATATTCTTCCTCATGGTTCTGCATAATCTACAAGAATTGGTTTCATTTTGTTTTTATTTCTGTAGAATCCAGCATGGTGCCTCCAACATAGCTTGTGCCTAATAAATGCCAATTGACATATCATTTGATTATATTTGAATATACACGTCTTTCCTTTCTTCTCAAAATTTCTCCTGTTCTATTTTCTATTTCTTTTCATAGTGAAATAACATTCATATGCAATAATTTGTCTAGTTGTTTCCCAATCAATGGACATTTATTCTGTTTCCAATTTTTTGTTTTGTTTTTTGCTACCACAAAAGTGCTACTGTGATTATTTTGATTTATATCAGGCTTGTCTTTCTGTCTTTGATTTTCTTTGGGTGTGTGCATAGTAGTGGGATTACTGGGTCAAAGTGTACAAATAGTTTAGCAATAAACCAGTATTTCTTAATGAGTACTGTTTTTATTGGTGATCTTAATAGGTAACACTAGCCCATCCCTCCTCCATTCCACTCCCCATTTGTTTCAGTAAAAATCTGTAAGAAGAAATGGTTCTTAATTTTTACTGACACCATAAAGCCTCATTGCAAAGTGATTAGCCATTTACAGAATTTGGTCCTAAAATGAGTTTATCTATGGTTCTTAACCAAGGAAGCTTCCTTTAGAAGCATTAAAAAAAGTTTGGAGAATAATGTTATTATTTCTAAAGAAAAATCTTATACTATATAGTGAGTATGAACATGTAAAGAAAATCTTATATTTATCATTAAGATAAATGAGAATGTTTGATGAAAAATGACCTGCATGACTTTAAAATTAAAATATTGAATAACTATCCAGGAAAATAATATCCTAATTCTTCCCCCTTTATTAGGGTACTGAAAAAATCCTTGTTGGATAAATTCTTTTTTTAAAAAAATTATTATTATTTTCAGTTCCAAATTTTTACCCTCCCTTCACCCCTCCCCCACAGATTGAGAGGGCAAGAAATATGGTATCCATTATACATATGAAGTCATGCAAAACATTTCCACATTAGCCACATTGAGAAAAAATGCAAGAAAAATAAATAAAGAAAAGAAATGCTTCAATCTGCACTCAGAGTCCCTCCCTCTGTTCTCTCTCTAGAGTGGATAGCATTTTTCACAGAGTCCTTTGGAACTGTCATGAATCATAATACTGATCAGAGTAGCTAACTTTTCACAGTTGATGATCATTAAAATGTTTCTGTTACTGTGTACAATATTGTCCTAATTTTGTTCATGACTTTGCATCAGTTCATGTGTCTTCTCAGATTTTTCTAAGATTGTATTGCTCATTATTTCTTAAAGCCTTCCATCATGATATGCTACAATTTTTTTTTAGTCATTCCTTAATTGATAGGCATCTCCTTAGTTTTCCATTCTTTGCCACCACAAAAAGAGGTGCTATAAACGTTTGTTTTTTTTTTTTTTAATATATAGGTCCTTTTCTTTTTCTTTTTTCTTTTTTTAAAATCTCTTTGGAACTAAGATTTGGTCTAAGAGTAATATTGCTGAATCAAACTGGTTAAATTGTTAAAAGTCAAATTTCAATGGAATTTTTTCTGAAAACCTGTGCTCTCAAATTATAATCCTTTTAATACCTATTCATGCCCAGTGTTTATGTAATTGAAGATTTAATGCAAAAAACAAACAATCCAGAGCAGGACAGTAAAAAGAAATAGAAATCAATAAAAACTATGCAAATGTTGTTATTCTATGCAAAGGGAAGAGGATGTGATTAGAGAGAGTAGGAGGATAGTCATTTTAACTTTTCATTTTAGGGGTCATGATTTATGAGAGTTTCACCATTGTAAACAGAGTACTATGAGAAGAGAACAACTTTAACAGTGGAATACTATATAATGAGTATGAACATGTAATTTGATAGTTGTAAATAAACAGTTTAAAAATGAAGGATGTCCAGGCAAAGTCTTATCTTCCAACCTCAGCTTTTCCTGACTAACAGGAGTTGCCAGATCATTGTTGCAGAATGTAATGGTGACATATCCACCAATTGTAAAATGTTGGAGTAAAGGAGAATGTATAGTAAAAAGAGATTAATTTCTAAATAGAGGGTAGCTTTCTTCCTGTCCCAAGCAACCTCTTTCATGTTATAGTCAGACCCTTCTGAAGTACAGTTTAGAATCTTTCATAAATAGTTTAATCTTCTTTTCTAATCTCTAGAAAAAGTATGAGTTATCCTTCTAATCAAACCAGTCTGTCTACTAATGGCACTTTGAGAAATACCCTTACTGGCAGTTGTACAGGTCTTAGATGTTGTGCCTCTGGAGAATTCAGGAGAATTCTAGGACAATTCTAGAACTAAAAATTTGTCCTTGTTCAAGACATTTGAGTTTGGATCTTGCATTCCCATTATATTCACCCAGTATACAATGGCTCACATTCTGCACTAATTCTTTTGGCTTATTTTTGCCAAAAAAGGTAGAATTGAGCATGTCTGGAGAACTTTGAGCCTTCTCAATTGTGTCCAAATATTATACTCTTTTATGCTTTCTTCCCCACCTCTCTAACTCAGCTGGCAGAGAGAAGCTAATGCCAAAATGATGCCAATAATATTTGAATAAAATTCTTCTGGGCCAACCCTGGCCTGAGCTCACTGCTATGCCACTTTTTTCCTTGATGTTCTGATTAAGATCAGAGAACTGACAAAGAAGAGAAGCAGAGGGAGGCTTCCAGCCAAGACAAACTTATTACACCATTCATTGGCTCAGCCACAAGGAAGTAGTGCCTTGTCATTTTCCCTGTCCACGTTTCCACCTTTTGATCCTCAGAGATGCCTGGCAATTAACCTGAGAGAGCTGTACTGATCAGAAATCCCCTTCTGGAACTCTGGTTACCTCATAACTAAGGCAACACTTATTGAAAAAATTTCAAACTTTCTTCTGAGATAAGGATACAATGCTCTTTTTCTAAGACTGAAGAGATCAAGTGTTTATGTCCTCAGCTCTGTCTGTTGATTTCATATTTAATTCCCTAGTTAGTCCCAATGTTTCACCAAGTTCCTAAGATCAGAACATTTTCTAACTTGCATTCTACCATCCCATCAAATTCTAGTTTATCCATTCCCCAATTAATGGACATCTAGTACAATTAAGGAAAGTTGTTAGGACTTAGGGTGATTCATTCTAACTCATATGCCAGAAGATGAAAAATTAGTTTCTCTTCTTGTTTTTGGGAAAAGTATTTGTTCTTTGCAAGATCAGGTGCATTTTCCTTCTGTGCTTCAATCAACCCCTCCTTTTTTGATATGAGAAAATCAAGGCTGAGAAATGAATTGTTTTGCTTGAGTTTACTCACACAAGCAGAATTGGATTCAAATGCAGCTCTTCTAACTCCAAATCCAGTATTTTTTCTATCATACCAGTGATTTCCATTTAGTGGTTCTTATTAATATCTTTAATTGCTCATTAAGCAATAAATAATATATTATGAATAGTACATTAAGTTATCCTGGAGGTTCACCACACATTTTTTTAAAACTGTTATTGAACTTGGTTTGAGGAAGCAGAAATGTTGGGAACCACTGAACTATACTATACTGCACATCAAAGACAGAACAGAATGAAGATCACAATTTTCTGAATGGATAGGAAATATCAATAGGCACCTGGGACATAAGCAGAGATAAAGATCCATGTTTTCTATTGATTTATTATCATCCTATATGCAAAACTCCTTTGTGTCAACACAACATATGGCAGTTGTACAACTAATGAACTTGATTAAGATCATTAGTTTGAAAGAAAAAATATAGTAAGATGGAAAGAACTCTAATCTTGAAGAGCCCTAGGTGCAAATCCTATCACTGATAATTTCCTAATTCTGTCATCTTGGCCAAGTCACTCTGTGTACTTCAATTTTCTTGTACATTAAATGGGGGGGTAATAATACTTATATTACCTACCAAAGAGAGTTAATACAAGATTCAAATGAAAAAATGCAAGGGCTTCAAAGTACTATTAATCAATCAATCAATAAACATTGATTAAGCATTATGTAAATGTCAGCCTTTTACAATTCACTAATCCTCAGCTTTGACATCAAAGAACATAAGTAAAAGAAAGGCTTAAAGGACACAAGGCTACAGACAAAAGGAACCAAAGGACAATTGTCAGGGGAGATGTTGCCTGAGAGACAGAGACTCTAGGAGTTCACTTGGAAAGAAGATGGATTTTAACTTTGAAAAATATTGGGAGAAAGGAGAAGCAAATGATATCTTTCAACTCTTATTCAAGATGTTAGTTTCTATTTTCTGTTTATTTTTAAAAAATAGAAAAAAGACAGACAGAAAAGGAAAACAAAACAAAACAGAATGTTGTCATAAACCCAGTAGAACATCAGGGAGTGTTCAACATATAAAACAATAGATTACCAATTCAAGAAAAGATATGTAATAGTTAGTTAGGTTCTGTCTTTAGGAGGTTGAATACTTCTGGGTAGAAAAAGGAGAAAGAAACCTCTGAGAGGCTCTTCATTTTTTTTCCCTGTGTGTCATAGATTTCTTTGGCAATCTGGTAAAGTTGATAGATTTCTCTTCAGAATAACATTTTTAAATGCATAAAACAAAAACATAAGGTTACAACAGAAATTATCTAAATTGGAAGATATTATAAAAACAAGTTCATATACCATAGTTTAAGAAATTTTGAGTCTAACTTAAACTGTTTTCTTCAACAAACTGAGGGAAGACCTAATTAAGTCTGGTGAGGAAGTCAATACTTCCACGGTGTCAGCGAGATTGAGTAATACTCATTAAAGTCCCAGTAATATGGCATAAGTACAAAGGGGGAATATGAGAAAGAAGAAAGGAAGATGAATAGAAAGATAAGAAGAGAGTAGATGAAGAAGGGAAGAGAGAAGAAAAAGAAAAAGAAGTGATTGAACATGGAGTATTAGAGTTATCAACCAACATTTAGCTTACAGATTACTCAGTGACTCACATTCTTGGAAAGACCTGAAAAATGAAATCCAAAGCATATTAGCTTCTGATTGTGGATTGGCAGTGAAATCTTGCTTTTGAAGGACAGCATATTTCATGCATATTCAAGCTATAGCTTTGATGATCCAGACTTCATCAAGAACTGGTCATACCAGACCTGCTCATTTCCCTTTTTGACAAAATTATTAGTCTGGTAATTTGGGGGAGGGGTGCTCTAGACATTGAAGACAAGAATTTCAGCAAAGGATTTGACAAGCCTTCATGCTCTATTTCTGGACAAAATGGAAAGATAATAAATCACAGGATTGCTTATTTAGAACTGGATGGCATCAAGTCTATCTTCTTCATTTTAAAAATGAAGAAACTGAAGTCCAGAAAAGAAAAGTAGACTTCCAAAAGTGGAGCCAAGATGGCCCAGTAAAGTCAGGAAGCTGCTCCAGCTCCTTCAAAAACCACATGAAACAGAGTCTGACAGAATGAAAGCACTCTCCAGCTAAAGACACTGAGAAAACTTCAAGAAAAGTCAGTCTCACTGGGGTGAAAAGAGTGTTCAATCCAGGTCAGACAGATTCTGGAATAGGTGGTGAGAGGGTCTTCATCACAGGAAATCAGCAACTAACATCCTCAGTCCTGGCTCAATACAAGAGCAAATCAGTGGGGCATTTCATCAGTCTCAGTTCAGAAGGCAAACTCTGGGAAACCAGGCTGTTTCTTGAAAAGAGGAGGCAAAGCTACTCCGGCAAACACAAGGGCCCCTGTGCTCAAAGTCAAGGCTCAGAGCTTCACAGGAAGCTTGGGACAGTGTCCCCTTCACCACAGGAACAGAGCTCAATCATAAAAATAAAAAAAAGAGGAAATCCTAAAAGAAAAGGAAAGGAAATGAGCAAGAAACAGAAAAGAACCTTGACCATAGAAAGCTACTGTGGTGACAGGGCAGATCAAAACAAAAACTCAGATGAGGATAGAATGTCCACAGAGGAAAACTTAAAGAGTGAGATAAATTGGTCTCAAGCCCAAAGAAGCTTCTTGGAAGTGCTCAGAAAAGTGAAATAACTCAAGGGTCACATAGAGAGTAAAAACTGAGATTTAAACCCAGGTCCTTCTGAACCAAATCCTGCACTCTGATAAATGTTCCAGATTACTTATGAACTCACAACTAATTGAATGTCTAGAACCAAAAAGCAGTCATTAATGAAAAAATGTCAACCTAGAAGGTGGCCTCTAATGAGGTACCCAAAGGATCTGCCCTGAGTCCCTTGATCTTCTACATTTTTATTTTAGATAAATGCAAATGTGACATGTTCATCAAATTTTTCTATGGATTAACACATTGTGGGAAAGAATGAGGATGCAAGAAATCTGGATAGGCTGAAGCAATGAGCCAAATCCATTAACATGACAATATAGATAAATGTAAAGTTTATTATTTTGGTTTTAAAGATAAAATAATAGCATGCTAGGAAATTATGAATAGCCAATAAATATTGTAGAGAAGAATCAGATGTTTTGGGGGATTGAATCTCAATCTAAATCTTTGCCATGACGTGATAACCAACAAAGTTAATATGAACCTAGGTCATATTAATAGAAGCATAATGTCTAGACTATGAGATATGATAGACCTGGTTTTTTAATCTTATTAAGCACACAAGAGTATTGTGTTCATTCTGGCACCTTTTAAAAAAGGATATTAATAAATGGGTTTATCCAAAGAAGAGCAATTTGGATGAATGCCAAGAGGTTGTTCCATCATTTTTCTGTCATGTCTTACTTTTTATGATCAAAATCTTCCTGATTTTGGAGCTTTCTTGAAAAAGATATAGGAATTGTCTACAATTCATTCTACACATGAGAAAAGTGAGGCAAACTGGATTAAGTGACTTACCCAAGATCACACAGTAAGTATCTGAGGTCAGATTTGAATTCAGGAAGGGAGTTTTTCTAATTCTGTTCCCAGTGTTTGATATACTGTACCATCTGGACTGGAGACCATTCCCTCCATTAATTATGGAAGGAACGGAGACTGTTTAGTTTAGGTAAAACAAAGTAATTATGATATGTAGTATATGCTCATCCCAACTTGCCCAGCCATTTTCCAATTAATGGGCATTCCTGAAATTTTCAATTCTTTCCTACTACAAAAAGAGCTCCTGTAAACATCATTAGAATAGTATGGGCTATTTTCCTTTTCCTCTACTTATCTTTAGAATTAGACCAAATAGTGGTATTACTAGATCAAAGGATGTAGGATATTTAATGACTCTTTGGGCATAATTCCAGATTATTCTTCAAAATTTTTGGATCAGCTCACAAATCCACCAACAATGAATTAGTATCCCAAATTAGAAGCCTTCCTAGTAAGATTAGGTCCAAAACAAGGATGCCCACTTTCACTACTATTATTTAATATTATATTGGAAAAACTAGTAATAACAATAAGAGTAGAAAAATACAAAGAAGGAATCAGAATACAGTAGTAGTGTAGCAGAATATAATGTAAATCCATTTAAGTCACCAGCATGTGACACAAATAAAGCTCTGCAAGAAGAAATGGTTAAAAAAAATACCTCAATGACGCTAGACATTGTATAGTGCCTGGGCATATACTTGCCAATACAAACCTAGGAACTATATAAACACAATTATAAAAAAAAAAACTTTTTATACAAATAAAATCATATTGAAATTATTGGAGAAATATTAGTTGTTCATGGGATGGTAGGGCTAGTGTAATGGAAATGACAATTTTACCCAGACTAATTAATATATTCAATGTCAGTCCAATTAAATTACCAAAAATATTTTTTACTTAATTAGATGAAATAGTGGTGAAATTTATTTGAAAAGGTGGGAGATCAAAAATATAAATAAGACTGTCCCTGCCCTCAAGGAATTCACATCTCACAGAAGGAGACAATATAAAAAGATGTTCTGGAAAGTATGGTAAACACAAAGTGGCATGGTTTGGAAATAATTGGGAAATGGAATGGAAAACTAGTCTTGGACTAGATAGGGACTATTAGTAATATAATGGTACCTCAGTACTCAAATTAATTGGTTCCAGAAGGCACAGATGAGTTGCGAAAATGACAAATACTGAACAAATTTTTCCTCAAAGAAGTACATCTCCAGTCTACAATCTAATCATCCCTCCCCGCCCAATTCCCCAAAGTGGCCATTGAGATTTCCAACTGTGAAGAAACAAACCTAAATATGCTCTGAACTCCTCCCTTCTTGACCCAACTCACTATCTAAGAAGCACCACAACATTTATACTCTTCCCCCACCCCATGCTGTTCAAACTTCCTTGGGGGGTGGGGTGGGAGTTGGATGTGGAAGCAGATGTTATGATCTTATGCTCTCCACCACCAGGGCTCTGGTCACCAACTTAGATTCCCAGCTGCCAGGAATTCTGGGTCCTCCATCACCACTGCCTTTTCCTGGGCTCCCACCATGCTACCACATGCTACCGTAACTCCTGCTCCTCTTGTTTCTCTTTCGGCTGAGCACATCAGCCCCTCGCTTGCCCTTCCAGTACTACGGCGTTAGGAACTGGGAGACTCTAGGCTATAGTTACATCATCCTTCAGGAACTGCCCCATGACCTGCTCATTGATGTGCAATCTTAGCATCATGAACTTCTACCAGACGGAGGAGCTGCCCACAACTCAGGGCAATGGCAGTGACAGTTGTGTTGGGGGCTGGGCATTGCAACTAGTCAATCTCATATCTCTATTGCTCAACCAAGACAATAACCAAGTTCAAAAGAAAACCAAGCAAGTGCCAAGTGCAGAAACATTTTTTTTCTCATCAAAATGAATCAAATACTGAATTTGATGAGTTTTGAAGCAGATGAGTGCCAAATACCACTATATACAGATAATTTGGGGGACTTACTTTGTATCTCAATACTTAAATGAGATTGTTCATTCAGTTAATTTTCAGGTGATTACCTAAAGTTCTCTAAGCAACTATCATGTCACAAAGACTGATAGTTTTGTTCCTTCTTTGTTTATGTTTATTTCTCAATTTCTTTTTCTTGTTTTATTGTTACAGGCTAAAATGTCTAGAAACATATCAAATAATGTGAAAGGCAGCATGGTGCAATATATAGAGACCTAAATTCAATGTCAGGAAAGTCTTTTTTTCTGCCTCATAACTGGGCTGCTATAACATAACTACCACATAACTATGTAAAATTCAATCTTTTAGTGCTATAAGCAACTCTCTGATTATCATCTGGAGAGAAGGTGCTACCTACATTGATATTATTTCTTCATTTAGTAATTCCCTATATCAGTGAAACCATAAGTTTAGTTCCTATTCATAGCAAATTATAGTGGCATTAGTAGAATCTTGGATTTACCCTCTGATCTTGGAAAAGCCTCTATAGAGTATTTCTCCACTTAGAGAAACTTTTTTTTAAAATTATAACTTTTTATTGACAGTACATATGCATGGGTAATTTTTTACATCATTATCCCTTGCACTCGCTTCTGTTCCGACTTTTCCCTTCCCTTCCTTCACCCCTTCCCCTAGATAGCAGGCAGTCTTATACATGATAAATATCATAGTATATCCTAGATACAATATATGTGTGCAGAACCAAACAGTTCTCTTGTTGCACAGGAAAAATTGGATTCAGAAGGTATAAATAACCCCGGAAGAAAAACAAAAATGCAAATAGTTCACATTCATTTCCCAGTGTTCTTTCTTTGGATGTAGCTGCTTCTGTCCATCATTTATCAATTGAAACTGAGTTAGGTCTCTTTGTCAAAGAAATCCACTTCCATCAGAATACATCCTCATATAGTATTGTTGTTGAGGTATATAATGATCTCCTGGTTCTGCTCATTTCACTCAGCATCTGTTCATGTAAGTCTCTCCAAGCTTCTCTGTATTCATCCTGCTGGTCATTTCTTACAGAACAATACTATTCCATAACATTCATATACCACAGTTTACTCAACCATTCTCCAATTGATGGGCATCCATTCATTTTCCAATTTCTAGCCACTACAAAAAGGGCCGCCACAACATTTTGGCACATACAGGTCCCTTTCCCTTCTTTAGTATCTCTTTGGGATATAAGCCCAGTAGTACCACTGCTGGATTAAAGGGTATGAACAATTGGATAACTTTTGGGGCATAATTCCAGATTGATCTCCAGAATGGTTGAATTCATTCACAACTCCACCAACAATGCATCAGTGTCCCCGTTTTCCTACATCCCCTTCAACATTCATCATTATTTTTTTCCTCTCATCTTAGCCAATCTGAGAGGTGTGTAGTTGCTATCTCAGAGTTGTCTTAATTTGCATTGCTCAGATCAATAGTGATTTGGAACAATCTTTCATGAGTGGAAATAGTTTCAATTTCATCATCTGAAAATTGTCTGTTTGTATCCTTTGACTATTTATCAATTGGAGAATGGCTTGATTTCTTATAAATTAAAGTCAATTCTCTATATATTTTGGAAATGAGGCCTTTATCAGAACCTTTAACCATAAAAATGTTTTCCCAATTGGTTGCTTCCCTTCTAATCTTGTTTGCATTAGTTTTGTTTGTACAAAGGCTTTTTAATTTGATGTAATCAAATTTTTCTATTTTGTGATCAATGATGATCTCTAGTTCTTCTTTGGACACAAATTCCTTCCTCCTCCACAAGTCTGAGAGGTAAACTAGCCTATGGTCCTCTAATTAATTTATGATCTCATTCTTTATGCCTAAATCATGGATCCATTTTGAGCTTATCTTGGTATATGGTGTTACGTGTGGATCCATGACTAATTTCTGCCATACTAATTTCCAGTTTTCCCAGCAGTTTTTGTTAAATAATGAATTCTTATCCCAAAAGTTGGAATCTTTGGGTCTGTCAAACCCTAGATTGCTATAATTATTGACTAGTTTGTCCTGTGAACCTAATCTATTCCACTGATCAATGAATCTATTTCTTAGCCAATACCAAATGGTTTTGGTGACTGTTACTTTATAATATAGTTTTAGATCAAGTACAGCTAGGGCACCTTCATTTGATTTTTTTATTAATTCCCTTGAAATTCTTGACCTTTTGTTCTTCCATATGAATTTTGTTGTTATTTTTTCTAGATCATTAAAATATTTTCTCGGGAGTCTGATTGGTATAGCACTAAATAAATAGATTAGTTTAGGGAGTATTGCCATCTTTATTATATTTGCTCGGCCTATCCAAGAGCACTTACTATTTTTCCAATTATTTAAATCTGATTTTATTTGTGTGGAAAGCATTTTGTAATTTTGCCCTTATGATTCTTGACTTTCTTTGGTAGATAGATACCCAAATATTTTATATTACCGACATTTATTTTGAATGGAATTTCTCTTTGTATCTCTTGCTGTTGAATTTTGTTGGTGATGTATAAAAACACTGAGGATTTTTGTGGATTTATTTTGTTTCCTGCAACTTTGCTAAAATTGTATGTTATTTCTAATAGCTTTTTAGTAGAATCTCTGGGGTTCTCTAAGTATACCATCGTAACATCTGCAAAAAGTGATAATTTGGTTTCCTCATTCCTACTCCAATTCTTTTAATCTTTCTTGACTAATTGTGGAGGCTAGTGGAGAAACTTGGTTTTAAATTGTTATTGTTAACTACATTAAATTATGGTCTATCTATTTCTATGCTTTCTAATGTTTATAAACTAACAGAGTGTTATATATTTTCAAAAGTTGTTTTCTGAATTTTTATATGATCATGTAATTTTATTATTTTTATTATTAATATGATCTATTATTTATAGTTTTAAAAATATAAACAAATCTTATATCCTTTTAAATATAGACAAACCTTATATGTTCTATATTACAAATCCAGTAAAGTTATAGAACAAAAAACATGTAGTTTGTTGTAATTTTATATCTTTTTTTTTCATAAACATTTGTTAAGGATATAATTCTGCAGTTGTTTTTTGTTTGTTTGTTTGTTTTTTACTGTTTTATCTCTCCCTGATTTAGGACTAGAATATTTGTCTTATAAAAAAAAAAGTTTGGTAGTATCCTTTTCTGCCTTGTTTTCCAAACAATTTACATAATATTTTAAAGAATTGTGCTTTGAATTTTTCATAGAATTCACTTACAAATTTATATTGCTTTCTTTCCTTGTGCCCTTTAAGGGTTCATTTGCCTGTTCGATTTCTTTTTCCAAGATTGAATTATTTAAATTGTCTATTTCAATACCTGAATAGATTTTATTTAGTAAATATTTGTCCATTTCATTTATCAGTACTACTGTCATAATTGAACAAAATGAATTATAATAATTTCTTTTCATTCTTCAATTTATTGTGAATTATCTTTTTTCATTTTTGATATTGAAATTTACTTTTAACTGATTAGCTAGTGGATTTTCTACTTTAATTAGCTTTTTCAAAAAAAAATCTCTCACTTTTATAAATTCAGTGATTATTTTTGTTTTTCATTTTCCATCTCTTCTTTGAGTTTTGGAATACCTCCTTATACTTTTGTTGGAGTTTTTGTTTTGTTATTGTTATAATTTTTTATTTACATGCCACTTTCACTTACCTGATCTTTCTCTCTTTTGTTGATTCATTTTTGTAACTTTATTTAATATAATTTTTCTATTGTTTCTATGATTTATTCTTTGACCCAGCCTAGCAATTCTTTAGAATTATATTAGTTTCCAGTTAAGTTTAATGTTTTAATATCATAATATTTTCTTTAACTATCTTTTATTAATTTTGAATTAATTAATCTTGTTTTTTTTTTTCTTTTTCTTTTTGGACCATTGCATAGTCAATTTTTGCGAAGGTGTCACTTATAGCTGAAAATATGTAATTCCCTTTCTATTCCCATTCAGGAATCATCAGAGATCCATCATGTCTCATTTTTTTCTCTAAAATTCTATTCATATTCTTTCTTATTTATCTTTTTGCTAGCTTTGTTGAGGTTTGAAAGGGACACATATAAGGGCTCTTATTATACTTTTGCAATTTTTTCTTCTTGTAATGCTTTAAACTTTTCTTCATTATTAAGATGCTTTACTATTCAATGCAAATTTAATAAATATTTGTATTATTTCATTTTCTAAGATGCCTTTAATAATTTAGTTTCCCTAGTTATTTTTTTTAATTATGACTATTATTGTATTATTTAAAATGATGATTGCTCAAACTTGCTATAAGTTTGCCTTAAGTATGATAAATTTCTAATACCTCATTTTAACTGTGTGCATCTTTATGATTAAAGTGTATTTCTTGTAATTGAATTCTTTTATAGGTGGATTTATTTCATTCATATTCATGGGTGATTGTTATCTATTTCTTTGAATCTAACCCTCTTATAGGTAAGGCAACTATATTTATTCAGTGCTTACTGTGTGCCAGACACTGCACTAAGTACTTGGGAGATAAATATAAGCAAAATAAAAGACATTGTCTTCCCTTAAGATGATTATATTCAAATTAGGAAAGACAATATGCAATGGGGAGCTGAAGAGTAAGGGTAAAGAGAACACTAAAGGGCAAGATGGCAAAGTCTGAGAGACAGAAACAAAGCTGGTAGAACAGTAAAGTATGGAGACCTTTATTCTACTTTTTTCCTCTTTCCTTTCTTTCCCCTTGTTTCAGTGAATAAGGAAATGGAGATAGAAAAGAATTGTTATTAAAACCAGGAATCTATAACTAAAGTGGACTGTTCATATTCTTCTGCCCCTCCTCAATTTAGCAAAACAGAAATAAGTATGATGACGACCTAGAAAGAAAAAGAAAAGTGCAGGAGAAGTGTGGATTTTTTTGGGAAAGATAATGAGTTTTGATTTGAAAATGTTTAGTTTGAGTTGCTTGCAAAACATCCATTTAAAAATGTTCAATATGTAATTGGTGATTCAAAACTAGAGCTTAGGTGAGAGATTAGTCCTAGGTATTTAGAGTCATCTGCATACAGATGATAACTACACTTATGAGAGTTGATGATAAGAACTAAATAAGAAGGAGTAGAGAAAAAAATAAGAGAGCCCAAGACAGAACCTTAGGATGCACCTAAATCGGGGCACAATATGACTTAGATTCAGGCAAAAAGAGGACAAGGAACAGAAGCAGGTAGAACTAAAGCAGAAGAGCCAAAAGGAGAACTAAGTGAGAACAGTGTCACAAAATCCTAGAAAGGAGAGAATATTCAGGAGGAAAAAATGCTGAACTCAGATGTATCCAGAAATGTTTTTACTTCATAGGCAATCCTGAGTTCAAGAGCTTCTGAATAGATTAATTGCCTTTCATAGACTTTAAGAGAATGCTTCTCAAAGTAGAAGTCCACCATTAGGGAGGTCTTGAATCTAAACTCTTGTCATGAGGGATCAGGAAATCTGGTCCTTGCCAACACTCCATAGAGTGTGAAGTAGCTGAATATTTTGCTTTTCAGTGACTGGTGATGTTTGTTTAACAATCCCACAAAAAGTAGTGACCTTATTGAATAATAAATTACTTGAGATTAATTATGTAAGAACGTTTGATATTCTATGCATTTTCTATGATACAGGAAATAAAAAGCTACACAATACCCATATTTACCTCATACCCATATTGTACATTTATTGTCTTTGTGAGGGAGGATTTTATTACACATATAAGGAGAAACAGAAAGCTCAGTTTTAGAGATTTCTCTGATATTTTACTTTTAGGCTGAAGTACAGCCAAAAAGAGAAATTGTTACCTTGAGCATCAAGGGCATAAAACCACCCCATGTGACCTCATAGCTATGGGGTTCTTAGACCAAAACTGGCAATAACAACTACTATTTTGAGGTTTACAAAATATTTCATGTACATTACATCATTTCATTTGACTCTCATAGTAAGAGTTAATGTACACACTACAAGTATTATTATTCTCATTCTACAAATGAAGAAATTAAGAATTTCAGAGAGCTTAGGGTCATAAGCTCTCCTTCCTCCATGTCATAGAGCCTCTCTTTTCTCCTCCCAGATTTCCATCTCCCAGATTGATTACTTGGCTTCAAATTCCAACTAAAATTCTACCTTCCTTGGATAATTTTTCAACATTAACCTTTGCAAAACCTTGTTCCAAATTTCCCCTCTTTCCCATACTCCCTCCCCTAGATGGCAAATAATCCAAAATATGTTAAACATGTTAAAATATATGTTAAATCCAATATATGTATACATATTTATACAATTATCTTGCTGATAAGATGAATCAGATCAAAAAGGAAAAAAAAAGAAAGAAAATAAAATGCATATAAACAACAACAAAAAGAGTGAAAATGCTATGTTGTGATCCACATTCAGTTCCCACAGTTCTCTCTCTGAGTGTAGATGGCTTTCTTCATCACAAGATCATTGGAACAGGCCTCAATCATTTCATTATTGAAAAGAGCTACGTCCATTAGAATTTATCATCATATAATCTTCTTGTTGCTTTGTACAATGATCTCCTGGTTCTGCTCATTTTACTCAGGATCAGTTCATGTAAGTCTCTGCAGGCCTTTCTGAAATCATCCTGCTGGTCATTTCTTACAGAACAATAACATTCCATAACGTTCATGTAACATAATTTATTCAGCCAGGCTCCAATTGATGGGCATCCACTCAGTTTCCAGTTTCTAGCCACTACAAAAAAGGCTGCCACAAACATTTTTGCACATGTGGGTCCCTTTCCTTCCTTTATGATTTCCTTGGGATATAAGCCTGTAATGTTCTTCTTTTTTCTAAAATATGTTGGTTCTCTCTAGAAGCAGGTTTCTTGGGGAGGTTTTCTGGAGGCAGCCTTAGTTGCACTTCAAAGTAATAATCACCTCAAATGCAGCCAAGTGTTAAAAAATTTAAATCCTTTATTGTTTCCTTCAAAATAGCCTGGTTAGTTTTCTTAGAGGCCTATCTCCCTCCTTGGTTCCAAGAGCTCCTGCAGCTTGTCTGTCAGCTTCAGCCTCCAGCTCTTCCGAATCCCCAGTTCTGCCCGACTGCAGTCTTTAGCTTCTCAATATCCTCCACTGACTCCTCACTTCTCAATCTCTTCAAGTCTCTCTCACTGATGCTCTGAGAGCTTCTTATATATGATCTCTTAAAGGTGTGAACCCAAAGGTTGATTCCTCCTCTGAGAGAGTGGGATTGTGGGAGGTGTAAACTTGTGAATCTCATACTGAATCTTTGACTTGTAAATCTCCCAAACTTGTGAACTAATGTGTGAGCTAATGTGTGAACTTTCAAAGGTATAAACATAAGCATGGTTTCTATCAATTCTAGTGACTTAACACCTTGTAAGGATTCTAACATAAGCCCAGTAGAAACACTGCTGGATTAAAGGGTATGCACAGTTTGATAGCCCTTTGGGCATAGTTCCAAATTGCTGTCCAGAATGATTGGATCCATTCACAGTTCCACCAACAATGCATTAATATCCCAGTTTTCCCACATCCCCTCCAACCATTCATCATTATGTTTTCCTGTCATCTTAGCCAGTCTAAGAGGTGTGTATTGGTACCTTTGAATTGTCTTATTTTGCATTTCTCTAATCGATAATGATTTAGAGTACCTTTTCATATAATTAGAAATGGTTTTAATTTCTTCACCTGAAAATTGTCTGTTCAAATACTTTGACCATTTATCAGTAAAATTCTACCTTCTACAGGAAGCCTTTACCAACCCCTCTTAATTTTAATGCTATCCTTCTGTGAATTGTTTCTAGTTTTTCTTGCCTATTCCAATTAATCACAATGATTTAAATATTTCCCTGCTTTTGTCCTTAGCACAGTACAAACTATACATTTATTAGTAATTCACTAGTAATTAGTAAATAATTATTAGTAATTCATAATTGGTTGGGGTCTCAAAATATGTACTTCTTTTGAAAGATACATAATGAGAATCTGACAAAAGGTAATAGTCCCTACAGTAATGTGGTTCACTGCTATAGAGATTAAGACATTGAGAGAGGATCTTGGGAAGGTGACAAAGTAGGTCAGAAAATTCCAAGTTCTCCAAATTTCCTTTATAAACAAGATAGAATAATACCTCAGGAGAGAGCAATGAAAGGAAGCAAGAGTTGGGACAGAACAGTTCTCCTGGGACAAGCAAGAAACCCTAAGACAGAGGTTGGTCTGAATTAAATGTAAATACCACCCAGGCTAGCTTCATGAACCAACAAGTTGGGAGCCCTATGGGTAGCTGGATTGGGAGTTCATGGCTTCAGCCACAGGAATTTTCACTCCCCATAACACTTGGGGAACCTTGTGTTTGAGCAGGAAAGATTGAGGGAATCTCTGCTGACAAGGGATGCCAGGCTCAGCTGTGCTACCAAGACATGGCCTTGGGTGAGGAGGAATGAGCACATGCCAGGTGAGTGCAGAAGCATGGGGGTAGGACACTGCTGTCTGTAGGCACTTACAGAAAGCTGAGTTTTTACTTTTGGTTCCAGGCCAGAGGGCAGAAGTGAAGGTTATAACCACTGGAAGATTCTTAGGGAGTAAGAACATTGTGTTTCGGGGAACTATAGCTGTAGCTTAAAGGGGAAAGAGCATAAAGCCCAAGACAAAGCTCAAAATATAACAATAAAAAAGACCTGAGTCCAGAGACAGCACCCCTCCACATCCTCCGAGACTAGAAATGATTATAATAACGATGCTATAAATAAAACAAAACAAAATAAAAATGAGTAGACAAAGTAGAAAGAACCCAGTCATAGGCAGTTACAATGGGAATAGAGAAGACTGGAATTCATCTTCAGAGGGTACTAAAGCAAAAAAAAAAAAAAAAAAAAAAAAAAAAAAAAAAAGCCTCTCCTATCCCAAAAAACATTCACAGTAGAATTTATAAAACCTTTAAAAATAAAATAAGAAATACTGAGGAAAATTTTTTTTAAAATAAGAGAAATCCAAAAAAAGTAAGATTATAAAAAGAAAGTCAACCAATTGAAAAAAGAGAACCAGAATTTTAAAGAAGAAAATCACTTCTTAAAAATTAGAATTAGGCAAAGGGAAACCACTGAACTTATAGGAGACCAAGAATTGATAAAACAAAATATTAAGAGTGAAAAAAATAGAAGAAAATGTAAAACTCTCATAAAAACAATTGATCTAGAGAAAAGATCAAAAAGAGAAAACACAAGAAAAACTGGACTTCCTGAAAGCTACAATAAAAGAAATCTTGAACAATAATACAAAAAAAATTAAAGAAAATTGCTCTGAAGAGTTATAACAAGAAAGGAAAGTAGAAATAGAAAAAATCCACCAATCCATACCTGAAAGTGATCCTAGGAGGAAAATATACAGGAATATCATTGCCAAATTTCAAAAACTCCAGGTTAAGGAGAAAATATTATAAGCAACAAGAAAAAAAAAACAATTTAAATACAGAGTCACAATTAGAATTACAGAAGATCTTGTAGCAGCTACACTAAAAGGCTGCAGGTCTGGGAACAAAGAACAAAGAACTGACATTGTGGGTAAAAATATCATAATCAGTGAAGTTAAGCATAATATTGAACAAAAAAAGGATATTTAACGAATTGTCAGACTTTCAAGATTTTGTTGCAAAAAGAAAATTTTGACATGCAAGATCCAAGAGAAATATAAAGTAAACATCAAAGACTAATTACAAGAGATTCAATAAGGAGAACTTGTTATTTTTTATACATGGAAATGTAAACCATAAGTCAAAGACTATCATTAGTAATTGGGTAGTTCAAAAGAAAGTTTGGGGTAGACTAATTATGATGTGATTCTAAGAAAGCAAAACCATGTAAGAAAAGATAAAACGAGTAATTATACAAATGAGGTGCAAGTGGAAGAACTGATACAGTGGAATTAGATGGGGAAGGAAAGCTGGTATTTCTGGAACCTTATTCTCATTGGGAATGAGTTAAAGAAGGAACGATACATACATAATACACATGTATATATGTATAAAAGTTCTAATTTCAGAAATAAATAATAGGGTAAGGGGATAGGAATGGGAGGGATGATAAGAGAGGGATTTGTAGAGGGAATCCTACTCACATTAGCTCTGGGTTAAAGGAAGAATGACCTATATGTTTAGAGGGAAATAAAAATCTTCTAAATTTCTAAAAAAAAAAAAATAAGAGGATAAGAGAATAGGATGGGGGACATAGAAGTATGCCTAGATTAAGGAAATGAAATAAAGAGAAAACATAAATTCAGAAAGAAATAAGAGGGCAAAAGAATGTGAAAAGAGGATAAGGGATTCAGTTAAGTACTTAGGTACAAAGTGGTGGGTAGAAGAAAAGTGGGAGACAGGGGAATAGGTTGAAAAGTATAATGAGGAAAATAAAAAGGAAGAAAACAAATTACAACATAACAACAAATAACAAAATGAACAACAAGTAATTATACTTTAGAATGTGAATTGGATGAATTTACCCTTAAAATTAAAAGAGACAGCAGATTAAAAATTCGAACTCAACAATATGTTTCTTTCAGGAAATGCTATAAAGATGATACACATAGATATAAAAAAAGATCAAGAATAGAATTTATTATATAAGAAGAAGCAGAGATAATAATCATGATCAGACAAAGTTAAAGCTAAAATAGATTAATTCAAAAGAGAAAAATAGGGAAACTACAATATATTTCAGCTATATTAATTAATATTGTTTTAGACTAAATTATTAGATAGTATAAAGTTGGAATGTTGCTATAATATAGGAAATTATGAGCTGGTGGATTAAGAAAAATATAGAAAGACTTGCACTTATAAAGAAAATGCTATTCATCTTCAGAGAAACAGAAAATAAATGGAAATAAGCATAGTATGGTCTTATATTTATGCATATGAATGTATATTGTATGATTATAGATATTTATGTACATATATGTGTATACATATGCATGCATCTTTACATATATAGATAGCTATATAGATATATACACACATACATCTATCTATGTATAAACACATACATAATATGTATGTATTTATGTATGTATGTCTCCATGCTTAATTGTAGCTTTCTGGGGGTTGGGAGGGAGGAAAGTAGGAAAGGGGAAAAGTAAACTAAAAAATGCACAGCAGAGAACAAAAAAAATCTAACAAGGAAGTAAAGAGAGGATGGACAGTTCTGAATACAATGTGTAGTATTTATTATGTAGTCTTTCTTGAAATGGAAACAAATTGCTTTATAATTTGAATCCTCTTTTATGTTCTGCTGTACACATGACAACACTTTTTTTCTTTCCTTATCTTTTATTTAAGTTTAAAATAAATAAACTAATTAGTTAAATGAGATTGAAACACTGAAACAAATGTCAAGACTTGAGGCATGACTATGGTGGTGTGCAATAATTTCTGACACCAAGGGTTTGTGTATGTGCTTCTACTGACATTAGGATGACTTAGAACATCTAACCTTGATCACGTGAGAGTTAGATTAGGCTGATATTCTTACATTTATTTAGTTCTTTTTTCTAATTTTAAGTGGTGGATTTTGTGTAATACATATGTTTCACTATGTTATGTGTTTTTAAAAAATTTATGGAATAAAACAAGCATTTCTATAACATCGTATAATAAAAAATGATTGTACATGAAACTGTAAATCTATCATGTACAACTTGGTATTTCTTTTAAATATATAATAAAGTTATCAAATAGATTTTTTTTTCTTCTCTTCACACATCCTTTCCAAGCGATGGCTACCATTGAGCATGAATAGGAATATTGCTGTTACTTCTCTTGGTTCTGTTCATATAGTCTTATATCTATGGTTTTTAAGGAGGAATATTATTGAAGAAAAATTGGCAAAAGTTTTAGCTCTTAAAGAATTTACCTCAATGGCTGTTACACATATTGCAACAGTTGTTGGAAGTCAAGCATTTCAAGGATTACTCAGATGCACGAAAAATCAGGGTCAGTTATATATAATTGCAAAAAAATTCAGGCTAAAATGAAAAACAACAGGAAGAACTGAGATATTTTTATGTAAAACAACTTGGTAAGTCCTCAGGAGCAGAGAGGTGGGACAATAAAGACATTCAGAGAAACATGGCAGCTGAAAGATTGTAATTGAGTCTTCTATATTTCAGTGTAGGCTTCTTGAATTTGGAAGACTATAAAGAATACCATTAAAAAATCCATTTCATAAAGAAAAATGATTGTCATGAATAAGACAATATAAAGTTTGGCATATTGAAGTCTGGGAAAAGGTCACTTGTACTAATGAACCTTTTTTTTTCATTTAAGGTTTTGTCACAAGCATTAGCAGAGACTAGATGAACTTGTAAGATTTGAGCATCTGCATCCAACTGTAAAACCTCCACTCAAAAAATGTTTGCGATTTTTTTTTTTACCCCAATGAACCTGGAGTCTTATCTCTTTTGAGAGAATGTTTAACTCTGAGAAATGTTTTAATATACCAAGATGTACAATTGTTTCACAATAACAGAAATTTTCAAGTGGAGATTTTATTTTGAAATGTGACCTTGCACCATGCCAGAGGTCAAAAAAGGTTAAGAAGTTTTTTTTTTTTTTTTTTGGCAAGATATAGATTTAGTTTAAATAAAGAACCCTCCAGGAGGTTGTTGTTGTTGATAAATTATTTTTCACTCTCTGTGACCCAATTTGGAGTTTTTTGGACAAAGATATCAGAGTGGTTTACCATTTCCTTCTCTAGCTTATTCTACAAATGAAGAAACTGAGGTAAACAGAAGTAAATGATTTGCCTGGAGTCACACAACTAGTAGGTATCGGAGGCTGAATTTGAATTTGCGTCCTCCTGATTCCAGTGCTGGCACTCTATCCATTGCACTATCTAGCTTCCCTGTTATACCAGCCTTCAATTTATTCATTCTTTTGTTCTTGAATAAATATTTATGAACTAACTAATATGTGCCTAAGACTGTGTTAGACAATGATACAGTGAAATAAAAGACATGGTCCTTTTTCTGTATGAGCTTATAAACTATCTGAGGAGATAAGACATTGAAAGCAAGTAATAGAAGACCAGTAACTGTTGGTCAGGCTACATCTGGAATATTTCACTTAGTTCTAAGAGTCATATTTTAGGAAGAGCATTGACAAACTAAATCTAGAGGAAGGTGATCAGAACATCTGGAAGGCATCTGGAAAGCATGTCATATGAGGGAATGGTTGAAAGAATTAGAGATGCTTAGCCTAGAAAAGAGAAGACTTGGCAATTGCACAGGATGGGAGGGAAATTTGGGAAGGACATGATCACTGTCTTCAAATATTTGAAGGAATGTCATGTGGAAGAAGGACCAGGCTTGTTCTATATTGTCCCAGAAGGCAAAATTAATGCCAGAGAAATAAATTTAAACTTTTTATAAAAAAGGCTTTTCACAAATGGAATGGAATGGATTGCCCTGTGAGGTAGTGAGCTTCCCCTAATTAGAGATGTTCACTCAGAGGCTGGTTACAATGTGTCAGGGATTCTAGAGAGAGGATTGGATGGGAAGTTAAAAAAGATAATATCTTAGTTCTCTTTTCTCTAGAATTTCATCATGCCAAGTAAAGTATAAATGGTAAGGGTAATAGAAGTTAAAAGAATAAAGTGATCATTACAGATGGGATGGTTCAGGGAAACCTGCATAGAGAAGGCACGACTGGATTCAAATCTCCAGGTCCATCAAAATGTTAGTAGATTGAGTGAATGTAGGAAATCCCAGGTGGGAATAACAAAGTGAATCAGGAAAGGAAGAAAACTGGGAAAGTGCAAAGTAGGTCTCCTGATGGTAAAAGTGAAGTGAAAACTGAGCTGGTAAATGTCTGTAAGCAGGATGCACTTTAAAATTTAATCTGAATTATTACCATTTTATCCATTAATTTCTTAAATTTAGATAATCAAGAAAACAACAAATTAAGTTCTGATTTGTAAAAAGTTGTAAAAGCTTATGCTGAGAACTGAACTGGCAAGCTTTGAGCTAGCTTCAACACACCCATAGGTGACAGTGAACACTCTTCTTTGAAGAAACACACTTTAAAAATATTCACAAAAGACAGATTACTGATCATAGGATTAGAACTAGCAAGTGAATTAGAGATCATTGAGCTGTACCCTTTCATAAAGAAATGGAAGCCTAAAATGTTTAAATGACCTGTTTAAAGTTACATAGCTAGGGGCAGTTAGCTGGCCCTGTGGATAGAGTATTGTCCCTAGAGTCAGGAGAACTTGAGTACAAATTTGGTCACAGACATTTATTGGATATGTGACCCTGGATGAATTACTTAACCACTGTTTGCATTGGGAAAAAAAGGAAAGAAAGAAAATAAGTTACAACAAAGCCATGATTCAAAATCTAGTCCTTTGTCTCCAAGCCCCATGCTCCAGCAGCACCCTGCCTTAGTCTCATTCTTCTGAGTAATAATCTTGTTATATTTAAGGGCAACCTAAAAAGCTTCTGATTTGACCCTTTGACTTAATTAAAGAATAATTGCATCTAAAGGAGTGAACCAAAAAATATGAATTTGGAAGCTCATGGTAGATAATTAGGAGATATATCAAAGAAACTCTAAGGGATCTCTATTAAAACTCATATTAGGAAGGATAACACTTTAAGGTAGTAAACTGAAGTCCAGAGAGTTTAAAGAGTCACAAAGGTAGTAAATGGTAGAGTCAGGAACCTATTTTCTTTGACTCAATTCAAAAAGTATTGTCTGAGAATATGTACAAGGTGTTGTTCTAGACCTGGAGATATAAAAGTAAAATAATAATTCATACTTACATGGTACTTTCCTTACAAGATAGGCAGTACCAGCAGTATCATCCCCATTTTTCAGCTGAGAAAACTGAAAGATGAAATAATCTGTCCATGGACACATAGTTATCAAGAATCTGAGAAAAGGAAAGGTGACAAGGATTTTAGTGTTAACTATGTGCCAAGCCCTATGCTAAGTGCCAAGAGTAAAAATGCAAGTAAAACAAGACAGTTCTAGCCCTCCATAAGTTTGGTTTCTTAATTTTTTTTTTTTTTGCAGAGTAATTGAGATTGGCTTGCTCAGAGTAACACAGCTATTAAGTGTTAAGTGTCTAAAGCTGGATTTGAACTCAGCTCCTCCTGACTTCAGAGTTGGTACTCCATTCACTATGCCAGCTAGCTGCTCCTAATGAGTTTAATTTCTAATGGGAAATACACAAAAGGAGATATGACATCAAAGTCCAGAAAATTAGAAGACAAAAGGAGGGAATGAAGGGTTTGTCTTGGGCCTCTCCTCAAAATGGAGGTTGTAGAAGAAATTCACCAATGTTAAAAATGAAGATTTCCTGATTCCTGGACCAGCCCTCTCCTCAATACATTTCACTGCCTCCCTATTCCTGGAGCAGGACATTTGGAAGGATGAGAATGTTGGTTGGTTATAGTCCATTCTCAAAGTGGGTCAAAATTACATCACTACATTGGAGTCGAGGTACAGTGTGTCCAGTTATAGCTTGGAAGGTTCTACCATAAGATGGCCACAAATAGATCAAATGAACATCTGGCACGGAGATATCTCAAAATTTGCACATCTCACATTTCTTTTGAGCTACTGCAATTCTGCATTGCTCATATAGTAGCTTCTTTGAGTTTCTACACGTCAGACTGGGACAGTCTTGTGTCAGTGTCTCCCATGATTCATGATTCCAAAGTTCTTCAGAGAGACTTTGAAAGTGTCTTCTGACAGTCATGTGAGCACTTGTCTTGTGTGACTTTTATGTAAAATAATCTTTTTTTATTATTATTATAACTTTTTATTGACAGAACATATGTATGGGTAATTTTTTACAACATTATTTCTTGCACTCACTTCTGGTCTGACTTTTCCCTTCCCTCCCTTAGATGGCAGGCAGTCTTATACATGTTAAATATGTTACAGTATATCCTAGATACAATTTATGTGTGCAGAACCCATCAAAGTTGTGCTCTCTGTAATAGAATTTGAAAGCTCAGTGGTTCAGAGAAAAGATCATTATCTGGTACCTTATCTTGTCTGGTAATTTTCAGAATCCTCCTAAAACAATTAAAATGGAAAAGAGTTTGTTTCCTGGAATGGTTCTATTCTCCTACACTCTCCTTTGGAGCTTCCTAAACATTGAACCAAATGCATATGTCAATCTCATTATCTAAATATATATCCCTGGAAAGTATACTGCCAAGGTAAGTGAATTTATTTATCCACCGCATTCAGAATTTCTTCATTTGCTGTAACTAATGTTTTCATGTATGGATGGTGTGGTGTAGGCTGGAGAAGAACTCTGTTTTCTGTGTGTTGATTGTTGGGTCTAAATTAGCATAAGCCACAGAGAATCTATCCATGCTTTTTTTGCTTCTCAGCTTCAAAGGCACAATCTGCAAGTAAAAATCCACACACCAACTCTCCCTTCAATTTAGTCTTGGCTTGTAATCTTTTCAAGTTAAATAACTTGCCATAATGTGATAGATGACCTTGAGGTATCTGACAATATGTTGCTGAAAATATCATGCTACAAAGCATGGGAGCAAGTACACAATCCTGCTTCACTCCACTGGTGACTGGGAAAGCTCAAAAGCACTGTCCATTATCCAGAGCCTGGGCAAGCATGCTCTCATGAAACTGATGTACAATACCAATAAACTTCTCAGAGCAACCAAATTTTACCATCATTTTCCATAAGTTCTTGTGTTCTTGTGACTTATCAGGAGCCTTTGTTAGATTAACAAACATTCTGTACAGACCTCTGTTTTACTCCTGGCATTTTTCCTGGCATTGTTGGGCAGCAGATACCATATTGATAATTCCTTGGCTGTTTCTGAAGCCATGCTGGTTCTCAGGTAGATGATCATCTTCCAGATGAAGGCTCAATCTATTAAGGAGGACTCTGGCAAGAATTTTGCCAAGAAGCTCTGTTTGTAGTGGCTAGAAACTGGAAATTGAATGGATGCCCATCAATTGGAGAATGGCTGGGTAAATTGTGGTATATGAATGTTATGGAATATTATTGTTCTGTAAGAAATGACCAGCAGGATGAATACAGAGAGGCTTGGAGAGACTTACATAAACTGATGCTGAGTGAAATGAGCAGAACCAGGAGATCATTATATACTTCGACAACGATATTGTATGAGGATATATTCTGATGGAAGTGGATTTCTCTGACAAAGAGACCTAACTGTGTTTCAATTGATAAATGATGGACAGAAGCAGTTACACCCAAAGAAAGAACACTGGGAAATGAATGTAAACTATTTGCATTTTTGTTTTTCTTCCTGGGTTATTTTTACCTTCTGAATCCAATTCTCCCTGTGCAACAAGAGAACTGTTCGGTTCTGCAAACATATATTGTATCTAGGATATACTGCAACATATCTAACGTATATAGGACTGCTTGCCATCTAGGGGAGGGGGTGGATTCTGTCGATATAAAGTTATTATTAAATAAAATTTTAAAAAGGGAAAAAAAAGAATCTTGCCAAGAAAGAGTCTCTGGGGGGCATTTATGGCCAATCTGGAAACCTGAGAAAAACCATTAAAGCTAAATGCCCATTCATTGTCTAGGCCCTGGGACTCACCAGATTTTAGGCTGACTTTGAGAACAGCATGTTCCAGGTTCAGACCATTCTGACATTCAACAGTTTTCTCATCCCAAGCCAGCAGACATTGCATATGGTTAGTTGTTAATTACATTTTTCTCCCCATTTTCCTCTATCTTTTGGTCTCCCTAGCTTCCTTCAAGATTCAGCTCAAATCCCATCTTCTGCAGGAGGTCTTTCCTATTTATTTCCTATCTTACTGGAACCCAGGCTCTTCAACTCCTTTTAAGAAAGATGCTTTACTAAGTACCTTCTGTGTACAAAGAACTGCCCTAGGATCTAGGAAAACAAAAGTGAAAAAAACTCAACAACTCACACTTAAAATATCTTCCTTATAACAAGTCTTCAAGGTAAATAGTAAAAGCATTATTTCTATTTTATAAGTGATAAAAAAGGAGAGATTCTCTGATTTTGATAACATCTGAAAATATAATGAACATACCAAGAGCTATCTCCTCCAGGCTAAATATTTATAGTTCCTGAAACAAATTTACATGTGTCACTGGAACACTATATTGGAAATCTCACACCAAATTGACATTGAATCATTAACAACAACAACTGAAAACTCTTTGAGTATGGAGATTAAATCAATTTTGAATCTCTCAATGTCATATCATGTAGTCTTCTTGTCTTCATCTTGTCTACAAGAGTATAAAGGGGGTGGTTAGGTGGTGCAGTAGATAGAGCACCATCCCTGAAATCAGGAGGACCTGAGTTCAAATTTGATCTCAGACCCTTAACACTTCTTAGCTGTGCGACCCTGGGCAAGTCATTTAACCCCAATTGCCTCTGGGGGGGTGGGGGGAAAGAAGAGTATGAATTACTCTATTAAATATTTATCTAAAATCTAAATAAATTCTATCTATGATATTCACTTCATTTAGTAGCTAAATGATACCCTAATAATAGAAATATGATTAATCTATCATGACCCATTCTGGATGAAAATCCTGCTTTTTGTAATTACTGATTCAATTTCTAAATGTTTGCTAAAATGTTTGTTAGGCAACTTTTTAATGATCTTTTCTAGAAATTTTCTGGGAATCAAAGTAAAATTCCTTGGTTTATTTCTTACGAATGATTTCTTTTTTTCTTACAAATTGAGGCAACATTTTTTCTAATATTGTGGTACTTCTCACATTTTTTCAGTATTTTTCAATGATCACATGGTCTTTGTTTTTTCACTAATCTCTCAAGGCATATTATCTCTCATTTTTCCTTAATGAATTCTAATCCATTCCCTTATGTCCATAGAGAAATTTACCTAATATAAGGTTTCTTAAATTTTTTTCACTTGCAACACCTTTTCATTCAAGAAATTTTTATGGGATCCCAGGTATATAGATATGTAAAATAGATATACAAATCAAACATTACTCATAATAGATCATAATTTTGTGACTCCCTGCATTCAGTTATGTGACCCCCCCAAATATGTCACACAATTTAAGAAGTTGGGATCTAATACACAGATGATACTTCCTGCAACATATCAGGGAGCTCATCATATAGAGATGAAGAAAAGCAAACAATAAGAAGAGTCAATCAAATATACAGCTTTCATACGAATCTGGGACACAGTTGTAGTAATAGAAGAAAATAAGCATTTATTAAATACCTGTAACATACCAAGCACTGTACTAAATGCTTCACAAATATTATTTTATTTGATCCTCACAACAACTATGAGAAGTAGAGGCTGTTATTATTCTCATTGTAAGATGGAGGAAACTGAGGCAAGCAGAAGTTAAGTGCCTTGCTCAACATCATAGAACTATTGTTTGAGGTTAGATTTGAACCCAGGTCTTCCTAATTCTATTTATTTCACCAACTATCTGCCAGATCAGCAACAAGATTTGGCTTTCTCTATGATGTGATCTTTATCCAAACTCTGGAATAACACACCGTCACCTTCATAGACTCACACAAACAATTTAACATGTGTAGAGATGTGTTAATAAATGTTTAACTACTGTATCTTTATGGAGGGAGGGAAGTATGCACAGTATATTTTAAAATATATTCTACATGTTATGATTATTTTCTCAATTACATTATAAAATCTAGAAATCAACAAAATAATAAACCAAGACTGGTTTCACTGATTTCTGAAGTATAAATGCTTACAGCAAAAATTTAGCAATCAGCTGTCTTGAACTAGTTCCAGCATAGCCCTGCACCTGTGTTTCAGATTGTTATTCCTAGAACATATTTTCTTAGCCATAATAAGTAGTTTCCATTTATTAATAAAGGATTAAATATTAAACAAACAATTTTAACCATTTTGTCATAAAATATAAAGTCTGGTTAAAATTCTTCAATAGTATTTTATTTTTTCAAATACATGTAAAGATAGTTTTTGACATATATTTCTGTAAAGCTTTGTGTTCCAAATTTATCTCCCTTCTTCCTCTATCTCTCCCCTTCCCAAGACAACAAAGCAATTTGATATAGGTTAAATACATTCAACTATTTTAAACATGATTTCATATTTGTTGTGTTGTGCAAGAAAAAAGAAACAGATCAAAAGGAGAAAAAAAGAAAGAAAAAACCCATGCAAACAAACAACAATAAAAAAGGTGAAAACAGTCTCCATAGTTTTCTCTCTAGATATGGATAGCATTTTATATCACAAGTCTATTGGAACTGCCTTGAATCAGCTCATTGTTGAGAAGAGCCAAGTCTATCATAGTTGGTCATCACATAATCCTGTTGTTATTGTGTACAATTTTCCTTGGTTCTGCTCAATGTACTCACGGCATCATTTCTGTAAGTCTTAGAACATCAGTGTTGACCCACACAAACCAGGAAAAGGCTCCAAAGGGATAACATCTCAGATTCTAAGACTCCTGCTTCTATGCTGTTCCTCATGCCATCAATGGACCCTATTTCTTGTAATCTTCATCTCATAGATCCCTCTGCAAACAGCTGCCATTTGGGTAGTTTGAGATATACTGCCCAACCCTAAGTCTTGTCTGGCTTTTATCTTTGTCTTATTCCTCACAGTCATAGAACAGGCAGGCATGTATAAGGACAGAGTCCAGCACTTAAATCTATTTATACTTTTTTGTCTTCACATTTGCTCATCTGACTTCCCTTTTCTGCTAATAGCACTTTTTATTACACTAAAAACTGATATTTGTATGGCTGTTTAAGATATGAAAATTTCTATTCATGCATTTTCTTATCTGATTCTTGCTAGCTAAGATGAAACATATATTATTCCAATTTATAGATGAGGAAACTGAGGCTCATAGAGATAAAATGACTCGCCTGTGGTTCGGATTCACAGTCTAAACACTTATCAGTGAAAGGGATCCATTGTACAACTAACACATTGCCATTTCTATTTCACTAAGACCTCTATCATATCATTCTGTTGTAGCAATTTGTCTATTTAATTATGCTCTGCTTATTTAAATGAATTAATTTTCTCTGAATGTATATAAACTGGAGACAAGGGGAAACATCTCTAAAATAAAACAAGTGACAGGAGAAAATAGGAATGAAATTAAATATTTGCTTAAAATAATCCATAAAGTGGGACACTTTGGGCAAATGACTTCGCTCCATTGGGGCTCAGTTTCCTCATCTGTGAAATGAGAGATTTGGATTTTTGATGTGTATGTGATCCAGATGTGATCCAGAACCTGGAAATCCCCAAGACCCTTCCAGGGAGTCTATGAGGTCAAAATTAGTTTTTTTTTATTTTTAATTTATGGAATAAAAGAAGTGTTTCCACAATAGTATAATAAAAAAACATGATTTTGCTTATGAAATTGAAACATCTTTTATGTACAATTTGCTATTCCTTTTAAATATATAATAATGTTAAACATAAATTTCTTTTTTTTTCTTTTTCATTTTTCTGCCCCCCCCCCCCGACATTTTAATTTCTAATATAGCAAAACATCAATTGATAGAATCCACATAAACAAAAACTCTTTGGGGTCCCTAATAGTTTTTAAGAATGTAAAAGATTGGGACAGCTATATGATGCAGTAGATACAGTATCAACGCTGGAATCAAGAGGGTCTGAGTTCAAATGTGGCCTCAGACAATTAACACTAAGTGTGTGACACTGGGCAAGTCACAACTCCAATTGCCTCATGCAAAAAAAAAAAAATGTGTAGAGTGGTCCTGAGATCAAAACGTTTGCAAACCACTTACCTTGACAGAATCTAAGGTTCCTTTAAGTTCGAAATTTATAAATCTATAATCCATTTTGTATCATACAAACTTGAAAGATGAGAAGTTTGATCTTCTTTTCTAATTAGTTCAATTCCAAAAATACTTATTTAAAGGCCTACTATATATGAGGTGCTGATACAAAGCTAAAAAAGTGAAAAGCCCCTCCCTTCAAAAAGCTTACACTCTGATGGGAGATAGAACTTGTACTTAAGTAAACACTGCACACATCTGTTTACACACATGCATATATACACAGCCACACATGTAAACCCACACATGTATACACACATATATAGTCACACACACCTAAGCATAAACTATATACAAATATGTGTATATGTTTATATATTTACTTTATGTGTGTAGATATTAATATTATAAAAGTATATGCACATATATGCACAATATATAAATATAAACATATTCATATGTAATCATATATATGTATGAATATAAAATAATTTAGAAAGGGAAAGAACAATAACTAGGATAATCAGGAAAGACTTTGTGTAGGAGGTATAATATGTTCTAAGCATGGCGACTACTTATTCAAAGACATGGAGAAGGGAAATATGAGGACATATGTGCGACATAGTTAGCAGGCCAGTCTGACTAGAACAGAGAAGAAGGGAGGAGTGGAAATATAAATGAAAGAAAGTATTCATTATTCTTTCAATAAACATTTATTAGGCAAGATGGCACAGTGGATAGAGTGCTGGACCTTGGGTTTAAATCCAACCTCAGATACTTAATAGCTGTATGACCCTAGGCAAATGTATTTGTCTCAGTTTCCTCATCTGTAAAATGAGCTGGAAAAGAGAGTGGCAAACCACTTCTGTATCTTTGCCAAGAAAACTCCCAAAAAGAATCATGAAAAATTGAACATGACTGAAAAGACTGAACCACAACATATATACTGGGTGCTAGTAAAATAAAAAATAATTAAAATTGGGTCTAGCCTTCAAAGAGCTTTTAGGCCATGAGAGGAAAAAAATCAAAAAATTCCAACAATAACTGTAATGTAAATCAGAATATAAATGCAATACAGAGGGACAAAGTGCTATGAAATCAAATGAAGAAAAGATTTTCTCTAGCTGGGGCAGCTCAGGGCAGGCTTTTTGGAGAAGCTAACCTTTGAGCTAAAGATCCCCTTCTGTTTCTCTTTAATGTCAAGTTTAGAAGCAATCTTCTTAGGCAAAGAAGCGACAGAAGACCCCCTTCCCTTGCCCTCTTTGTTCAGTCCTCAGTGGAAATAAAGGCCAGTTGGTCAGTATCTTTATGCCCATGAAACTAGCTGCTAAGGCAGCTCCCACCCTGCATGTGTGCCAAGGAACAGGAAGGCCATCATTTATGGACTCTCAGAAAACCATTGTTGAAAGCTGACCCGCAGGGAGCCTACAATGGTGACTCACGACTTCTATCCTTCTTTCCCCAAACCAGTCATATAAACTTTTCTGACTTATTGAAGTCTTATAGAAATAGTTCTTCATGGGAAAATATCAAGGAAAATGGAACCAGAGCCAACTGGCAAGCTGTGCTCTTAGCCTTTAGTACTTTTGAGGTTTTTCTCTTTTTTTTCTTCTCCCCTTGCAATTCCTTTAAAAAAATTTTTTTTCATCATTGACTTTATTACAGTTTCTAGTCCTTTTTCTCCCTCTCACAGCACAGGACTTCTGTAAATGTTTTTGTCCTTTGTTCTACTTGCTGCTCCCTTTGAAGCTGGTTGTGATGTCTGTTCAGTAGGGTCTGTCTGATCAGTCCTCTTTTTACCTATGAACCCTCTTTCCAGGTATCAAAAACAGGGGCAGCTAGGACTGAAAGGCCTCTCATTAGATAGAGGCGGGCCCTGCTCTGCTACCAGCTACAGGAGGAGGAGGCAAAGCTGACTCCAGGAATGACCAGCATTGAGAAGAAAGAAGCAGAGGTGAGAGAATGACACAGTTTTGTGCAGACAGAAGCATAGGGTACAAACCTCTCTCTATCTCTCTCTAAATGGCTCTACTGTAGTTCTGAACACTTTTCTTAGCAATAGACTATTGGGAATAGTCTTGCAGAGACTATATAGTCAGAGAAATGTGCTAGTGAAACCAAAGATCAGCAAACACACTAGTAATTGATTGAGAGAAGCCATTAGTATAGGTAATCTTCCCATTTCACAGCTGAATAAGTGGAAGCACAATGGCAAAAACCAAAAATTCAGAGCTTATGCTAGCAGGTAATCAGATTCTCTATTAGGATAAAATTCTAGAGGATGGATTTCTTATCAGGAGACTGATAAGAAAAATATGTCTTTTAAACTTGTAGCATGCCCATGACTATATGAGTTCAAAAGGCATTTTTGCTAGAGAATTCCCTACAAACTTTGCCACATCACAATATCTAAGCAGAATCCTAGCTTCAATCTTCTCCTCAGACTTCAGGCTTACCTCGAAGCCTGTGGCCTTCTCACCATAGAATAGCTTTCCATTATAGCACTTCTGTTAGGTTAAGGACTTTGAATTTAACCCAACTAGGCAGAGCAGTGGATAGAGCATCTGTCCTGGAGTCAAGAAAAACTGAATTCAAATCCAGCCTCAGACACTAACTATCTATTTGGCCCTGGCCAAGTCACTAACCCATTCGTCTCAGTTTCCTCATCTGTAAAATGAACTGGAGAAGGAAATAGCAAACAATCTTAATACCTTTGCAAGAAAACTCCAATAGGATAACAAAAGTCAGTCATGACTAAAATAACTGAACAACAAAATTTATCTTATAGGCAAGAAGGTGCCATTTAAATTCTTGAGGAGAGAAATGGCATAGCCAGATTTGGTTCTTAAGATATGCTCAAATGCTTTTACTGGCAAATGTGTGGAAGATATTTGGAGAGAGACAAGATTGGAAGCAGTTAAACAAATCAGCCAACTATCATAAAATTCAAGGTCAGAGCTAATAAAGGTTTCACTAGCTTAGCAATAAAATGAGTGGAGAGGAAACAATGTAAAATATCTTAGGAATATTGAATAGTCCGATAATTCTGTAGAAATATCTGTTCTAATAGAACAGAAATGTCAAATCTCTACTACAAAACTCTCAAGTGCAGCTGAATCAGATTAAAATGTAATTGGGAAATGTTTAACAAAATAAATAAAAATACAACACAAATAATATTAATTAGTGGTTTTTAATGTCATTTTGTGGCCCCAAAGAACTGTTTCTATTTGGGTTGATATCACTGTTCTGGAGATATACTGAACAAGAATCACAGAATGGAAGAGTGGAAAGGATCTCAGAGACCATCTAAGTCTAGCCCGTAAAAGATTGCCTGTCATGCAGGCAAAATAGATATTCAGTCTTTGTTTGAAGATTTGAAATAAAATTCCACTAAACAAAAGGTCAAGAATTTCAAGGGAATTAATGAAAAAAAAATCAAATGAAGGTAGCCTAGCTGTACCTGATCTAAAACTATATTATAAAGCAGCAGTCACCAAAACCATTTGGTATTGGCTAAGAAATAGATTCATTGATCAGTGGAATAGGTTAGGTTCAAAAGACAAAATAGTCAGTAACTATAGCAATCTAGTGTTTAACAAGCCCAAAGATCCCAACTTTTGGGATAAGAATTCATTATTTGACAAAAATTGCTAGGAAAACTGGAGATTAGTATGGCAGGAATTAGGCATGGACCCACACTTAACACCATATACCAAGATAAGCTCAAAATGGGTCCATGATTTAGGCATAAAGAATGAGATTATAAATAAATTAGAAGAACATAGGATAGTTTACCTCTCAGACTTGTGGAGGAGGAAGGAATTGGTGACCAAAGATGAACTAGAGACCATTACTGATCACAAAATAGAAAAATTTGATTACATCAAATTAAAAAGCCTTTGTACAAACAAAACTAAGGCAAACAAAATTAGAAGGGAAGCAACAAACTGGGGAAACATTTTTACAGTTAAAGGTTCTGATAAAGGCCTCATTTCCAAAATATATAGAGAATTGACTCTAATTTGTGAGAAATCAAGCCATTCTCCAATTGATAAATGTTCAAAGGATACGAACAGACAATTTTCAGATGATGAAATTGAAACTATTTCCACTCAAATTACTATTGATCAGAGAAATGCAAATTAAGACAATTCTGAGATACCACTACACACCTGTCAGATTGGCTAAGATGACAGGAAAAAATAATGATAAATGTTGGAGGGGATGCGGGAAAACTGGGACACTGATGCATTGTTGGTGGAGTTGTGAATGAATCCAACCATTCTGGAGAGCAATCTGGAATTATGCCCCAAAAGTTATCAAACTGTGCATACCTTTGATCCAGCAGTGTTACTACTAGGTTTACATCCCAAAGAGATACTAAAGAAGGGAAAGGGACCTGTATGTGCCAAAATGTTTGTGGCAGCCCTGTTTGTAGTGGCTAGAAACTGGAAATTGAATGGATGTCCATCAATTGGAGAATGGCTGGGTAAATTGTGGTATATGAATGTTATGGAATATTATTGTTCTGTAAGAAATGACCAGCAGGATGAATACAGAGAGGCTTGGAAATACTTACATGAACTGATGCTAAATGAAATGAGCAGAACCAGGAGATCATTGTATACCTCAACAATGATACTGTATGAGGATGTATTCTGATGGAAGTGGATTTCTTCAACAAAGAGAATTAACTCAGTTCCAATTGATCAATGATGGACAGAATCAGCTACACCCAGAGAAGGAACACTGGGAAATGAATATAAACTGTTTGCATTTTTGTTTTTCTTCCCAGGTTATTTTTACCTTCTGAATCCAATTCTCCCTGTGTAACAAGAGAACTGTTTGGTTCTGCACACATATATTGTATCTAGGATATATTATAACATATTTAACATGCATAAGACTGCTTGCCATCTAGGGAAGGGAGTGGAGGAAGGGAAGGGTAAAGTCAGAACAGAAGTGAGTGCAAGGGATAATGTTGTAAAAAATTACCCAGGCATATGTTCTGTCAATAAAAAGTTAAAATAATAATAATAAAAAAAAGAAATAAGATTCCACTCTAATGAAAGCTCTGCTTTTGGATAGCTTGAATTGTTAGGAAGTTCTTCCTTAACTCAAACCTCTACAATGTTACTTTAAAATTCCCACTTTTTAATTTAAATTTAAATGTGATTACATAATCACAGAACTTAATGTATGAGGGGGAAAGATGTTGGACTATGCCTGTTCCTCCCAGACTGCATTCTGGTCTTCAGGAAATTTTTGTTGAATAGTGAATCCTAACTTCAGTAACTACAGTACCTCACTAGATTCTTTTTTTCCCCCTTTATTAAAGCTTTTTATTTTTCAAAACATATGCATGGACAATTCTTCAACATTAACCCTTGCAAAACCTCTTGCTCCAATTCCTCCTCTTCTCCCACACCTTCCTTTAGATGTCCAATATATATGAAACATGGTAGAAATGTATGTTAAATCAATATATGCATACATATTTATACAATTATCTTGCCACACAAGAAAAATCAAATCAAACCAGTAAAAAGAAAAAAAAGAGAGAAGCAAAATAAAATGCAAGCAAACAACAAAAAGAATGAAAATACTATGTTATGAACCACACTCAGTTCCCACAGCCCTCTCCTTGGGTATAGATGGCTCCCTTCATCACTAAACAATTGGAACAGGTTTGAATCTTCTCATTGTTGAAGAGAGCTATGTCTGTCAGAATTGATCATAGTATAATCTTCTTGTTGCCATGTATAATGATCTCCTGGTTCTGCTCATTTCACTCAGCATCAGTTCATGTAAGTCTCTCCAGACCTCTCTGAAATCATCCTGCTGGTTGTTTCTTACAGAACAATAATGTTCTATACCAATTATATATCATAATTTATTCATCCATTCTCCAATTGATCAGTTTCCAGTTTCTTGCCACTACAAAAAGGACTGCCAGAAACATTTTTGCACATGTCTCACTAGATTCTTTCAGCTGGTAGATGTGAAAGAGGAAATTTGATCGGCTCTGTCTTCCCCATTTATTTGATATAAGTTTTGAGATGTAGTCACAAATAATGATAGATTGATATATTAATGGAGAGTTAACATTCGGTGATCCCCTTACAAACTTTGGACAATTTTCCTTGAACGAATTGGAAGCTATGACTCCATTGACTGATGGGAATATTGTCATGCTCCTGAGTGATCCTTAAGAGACAATTCTAAAGCTTGGCAGTTCAAAGGGGAGCTAGCCATGAGTAGCTTGTGAAGAAGACTTTTATTGGGGAGGGAGAAGAAATTTTTATTTCTTCCCCTCTCCCTCATTAGCCATGCCATTAGCATCTGATAGAAGAGCTATTCATCCAGACAGCTGTTGGAGAGGCAACTGAAGAGAATTCAAGGCATAGTTGTGGGAGCAGACACACACACACACACCAGAGACAGATATAAATATGTAGTGATAGTCTTCAAAAGCAACATAAGGGACCTCTGGCAGCAAAAAAGGAGAACTAGCTGTGGTCTCAAGCAAGATCTTGCTTTGACATTTGAGAGTCATGGTATGAGGAAGGATAGAGCCCATGTTACCCAGTAGGCATCCCTCCCCTAGCAGAGATGCTTCATCCAAGAAGATGCTTGGCCAGGATTTCACAAAGCAGGAATTATCCTTGAGCTTGAGCTTGTGTTTGCCATATCTGTATCCTACCCCCATTATACTCTAAATGTGTATCTACTCTCTTAGGGATGCTATGTGTATTTCTAGTTGTATGAAGAAGAGTTTTTTCATAGATACTTTTCTTATTATACCATCTTTGTAAATATCTTTCCTAAGAGATAAATGTATCTGTTCTTAATGGAAAGGGAAAGAGAATAAGCATTTACATAGCACCTACTATGTGCAGACACTGCTAAATGTTTTACAAATATCATCTCATTTGATCATCACAACATCCCTGTGAGGTAGATGCTGTTATTATTCCTATTTTACAGTTGTAGAAATTGGGGCGAAAATTGTTACTTATTAGTTATGTAATCCTTAACTTAACCTCTATTTGCTTCAGTTTCCTCATCTACCCATTGAGGATGACAATAGCACCGGAGTTGTGATCAAATAAAATAAACAATTGCAACATTAGTTATTATTATTATTACTGCTCAGGGCCGCAGAGTTAGTAAGTGTCTGAAGCCAGTTCTGAACTGAGGTCTTCCTGATTCCAGACCAACACTTTATTCACTGTAGGTGCACCTCACAATGATGGGGGCTTATGAGCAACAGTATTAGCCGATCTCTGTGAACCCAAACTCCAAGTCCAAGGGTAGGAACCAGAGCCCCTGAATGATGACATAATCTCATTTGTCTCTGACCTTCTGGAGCTCGGACAAAAGCATCATTTTGTGTCTGGCACCAGAGGCTGAATTCCTCTCATCCTTACCCCAGCCCTCTTAAATGATTCCCCATCTTCTCATCCTCATTCCTAGATGCAGCTTGTCCACTGTTATCATCATTGTGAAACGAACACAGAGAGACAACCTTTTCACCTGGGGGCCTTTTGGGGGGTGAGGAGTATGAAGGGAGGAAGGGAATGAGAACATGGGAGGGGAGGGGAACCCCCACAGTTTAAAAAAACATGCCAGCACCAAGCCCTTTCCTATTCCTCAGTGGTGGTCTTGGAGAGGACATAATGAGCTTCTGCCTGATCAACCCGGGATGGGGGAGGGGAGAGGGCCATAAAAGATCTAGACCATCAAAAAAGGAAGAAGCCTTTAAACACCATCTGATATCTCCACTGAAGAAGGCCTTTATAAAGTTAAAAAAAAATTCTCACTGAACAATATGGAGTACCCCAGTCCCCAGCATTTCTGCTCTAATTCCTCTGAAGGGAAACTACAAAGGTCTCTGATGTTTCATCTTTCAGACTGTTTTTTAGAGGAACTTTTTTCTCCCTCCGCCTCCTCCCCCACTTCCCCGTGAACTCTCTTCTCCATTTCTTTTCCTTGCTGAAGCTGCAGATGTACATTATGCTAGTGTGAAAAAAGCTAATTAAACGGTGGCAGCTCTGCGGGAGGCAGGAAGGGCCATGGAGCACGCGGGGATGATTGATACACACTGTCACGGGCTCTGCTGGGTGTCATAACTTAGTGACAAATAAAGGATTACAGCAGCTCGAAGTGACTCTCTCGGTCATTGTGAGCCACACATCAAAGCATCCCTGAGTCTTAGTACTCCGAATGGGGTGTTGGGACAGGAGGGCTTACAGTTTAGAGTTTCTCTATGTAGAACCAAAAAGGGGGTGGAGGGTGGAGGGGAGAGGAGCCAAGAAATCCACAATGTATTAGTGAGATTAATAACAATAACGATGACAACAATAATAATGGCTGTTAGGCAAGAGCAAGCGCTTCATCTCAAACGCTGGAGATTTTGTATGATTTGTCTAAACTCTAAACTAAGCAGGGGGCCAGTTTGTTTTATAAATTATATGGAAGCCTGATTTTTTTTTTTTTTGGAAGAATGGGGGAGAGAAAAATGCTGCTCACTGGAGTAGCAGGGAGTGAGCGCTGAGAGAAAGCAAACAATTTAGTTTCAAGCTACCCCCATAGGGTTGGGAGGTGGCTGAGAGGATCCCAATGGAGTAGTTTTAGATGAATATTCCTTTACAGTTGGAATCATAAAAGGATTGGCTCAGATCACTTTATTTCTGAGGTACATAGATACCCCATGATCCTCCCACCTTCCACCTCCATGCCCCGCCCCTGCCCCCCTGCCAATCCCCATTCTGAGTTTGTTTTTCTTGGGAAATTTACCTGAACCAAAGAGTTAAAATGTGAAGTCAGTTTGGAGACATATATGCCATTGTCTGTAATGCTAATGGGTTCTCTTTGGAAGGACCTACCCCTTTTAGAACATGCTGGTTGTGACCTAGGATAAGATGAAACACCAGGATGACAAATGTATTTTCACAGGCAGTATCAATTCTGCCCTGGCAATTTGGAGTCTGTGTGAGCCTTTGTATGCAGAGAAACCACTGTGACCATTATAGATGTGCTCTTTCACCTGTAGCTTGTAGTTATACACACATTCAATAGCATACAAGATGCACATATCACTGGAGGACTTGGGGGAAAGAAATGTCTTTGGGCAATCGAAAGTGTAGACTGTATCCTCTGCTTCCTCTAAGATTCAGCTTATATGTTATATGTCTAGGTTGATATCATGGCGGGGGAGGGAAAGAAGGAATGTTGTCATCAGTGTATAGTTTGGGTCACATGGAAAGTAAGTAGAAAAAGACTAGGAGTTCAGAAACCAGAAAACAACCTGGAATAAAGATAATATAATAATGATTGGCCCTAATTTTAATAACAATGCATTTTGAGTTTTCTAAAGTGCTTTTTATCTAATTTGGGATTCATTACAACAACCATATCAAGTAATTACTATAAGAATTTTGATTTCTATTTTATAGTTGTAGAAGGTGTCATTCTTGGAAAAGTTAATTGGCTGACTCATAGTCATATAGCTAGTGAGAAGGAAGAATTTGAACCCATTTTCCTGACTCCAAGTCTAGCAATCAATCAATGCAATATATTGTACTATTTGAGTACTCTCTTTGTGAAAAGCAGATGATCTAACATTTTTATATGATTAAATGTAAATACATTGTTGAAGACTTGGGGCAATTAGACCTAACTATTATAGACTATTATAGACCTAACTATTACCAAGAAGCTGGTATTTTCTACTTATTTAAGTAGAAACAATGGGAATGCTGGGAGACAGTGACAGTTTCAACTTAGAATTTGTGAAAGAGAAGGAAAGGAAAATCAGATAATCTGATATACATTCTAAATTTAGAGAGAATTAATTCAAGGAGTTCAGAGAAAAATTAGATAGTATCTCATGGATGTTTACAGAATAAGAAACTTTCAAGAATAAAATTCTGATGCCACAAAAACAGGTCTAAAGGAGAAGGAGGTAAATTTTCTAGAGATGATGTGGATACACAAGGGACTCACTAGCCATATACAAGTTGGGTAATGTTCCATGGATAAATGAGCTCTAGAACTAAGCTTTTTATTTACAAGTTTTAGGAGAATTCTTGGCTGGCAAACTAGACCCAAACTTCCTCAGGTTAAATCAGTAATAGAAAGTTTCAGCACTGAGTCAAAGCTGGTGATGCTCAGTCTCAGCAGCTCTACTTGTATCAATATTCTTTAGCCCTCTCCCCACATGAAGGTTTTTTCTTTTCACAGTAACTTGCATTAGGCATTTATTTATGACTTGGTTTTATACACGCTTTTGCTTATAGGAATCCAAATGGACTCTTTGTTGACCCATTCCTCAAAAAAAGAATAGCATTTCTCATCTCTTTCAAGGCACAAGCTTTCTTCTGGCATTAATTATATTAGCAATGATTTAACCAACCGATTTTCTTTCATCTAACACATGAATGGATATGAATGCAAAGGGGGGTACAGTGAGGAAGTAAAAGACCTAAGCATTAGCTGCTTTTGGCTAGCAGCCCAAGAGGGACAGATCCCTGTCTCCCTCTCTGTCTCTCTGTGTGTCTATGTCTTTCTTCATGAAATGAGTAGGAAGGAAGGTGTGGCTAGAAGTTAAGTTCTTATAGTTCAGTTGGGAAATTTGGATTAAAGAGAAGCACAGCCTTGATCTTGCCCTTGGAAGTTCACCAGTAATGGTCCCTGACTCCTAATGGTCTCTGGTTACCCCATCAATTTTGATCACTATTTTCCGTAATAGTAGCCTATTTTTCAGAGGTTATAAAGTGGCAGAAAGAGTACCTTTGCCAGTGATCTTCTCCAGTACCCTGTGCCAGCCCTATGTCTCTGCATGGCTGTCAATCTATATTCTTTTACTGATTTATCTTCTTAGAAATATCTCTCATTTTAACAGCTCCACATCAGCCAAATAATGAGAATTACATTTTGAGTCTGAAATCTCTATGGCAACACATAAATCTCTCTCTTGTGTGAAAGAAAGGTTGTACAGACACATATGCAAACACACACATTCAAATCTAAAATATCTAAGAGCTTAGTATAGGGGAATAGGCAGAGATGGGGAGAGAAGATAGGATTGGGTATTGAAGTTTAAGAGGGAGGATAATCACAAGCAAAACATAAAAAATAAATTTTAGTTTTGGAAATCGCATCATAAAGAAGAGATTAAAGGAAAGAAAGGAAGAGTAAGAAGTAGTGAATGGAGTCTGGGTCTTCTAGAGAAGAGGATCAGTGAAATGTCATTTCAATTACAATTCAGTAATGTTGATCAAACTCAGCATCTTCTATAAAGAAAAGGACGGGGCAGGGGAAGAGGGGAAATAAGACACATTGTAGGGGAGTCTACAAATAACAATCACAACCTTGAACATAAATGGGATGAACTCACTCACAAAATGGAGGAAGAGAACAAAATAATTTTGAAAGGAAAATCCAACAATATGTTGTTTATAAGAAATACAATTGAAACATATAGAATCATACAAGGTTAAAATGAAGGGGCTGGAACAGATGTACAATGTTTAAATAAATTTTAAAAAGCAGGGATGGCAATCATGATCCCAGATAAGGCATCAGCAAAAATGGAATCAAAGAGATAAAAAGAAAAAGTGAATTATATTTAAAATAACCATTGAAAAATAAATAATGTTCATAGAAATAGAGATTAGACTTGTGATTTCATTGTTATCTTTCCTCTAACTAGTAATGTGGCACTTTTCCTGAACTTACAGCCTCAGAGAGTTGCCTAGAATATGGAGAGGTTAAATGATTTGTCTAAGACCACATAGTCATTTGGTCTTCCTGGTTTCAAGACTTGTCCTTTGTCAAATATGCAATTCTGCTCCCTAAATAATATAAAAACTTACATGTTTATACACTTACATATATATATACACATATATTACACACATACATGATTATACAAATACATGCCTATTGTATATACAAGTTTTGTATATGGATATATTGACATGACATCTAATTACTTAAAGAAAAAAAATTAATTGAATGATAGGGAAAAACAGCAAAATTAAAAATAGTTAAGAATCTCAATTTATTCTTTGGCATGAAAATCTAAAAAAGAGATAAAAGTTAAGAACATGAATTGAATTTTAGAAAAGCTGGATATGCTAGATTATTGATATTCTGTTCATGTTTAGCTCTTCATGACCCTATTTGGGTTTTTATTACTGGAGTGGCTTGCCATTTCTTTCTCCAGTTCATTTAACAGATGAGGAAATTGAGGCAAACAGGCCTCAAATATCTGAGATAAGATTTAAACTCATGAAAATGAGTCTTCTTGACTCTAAGAACAGCACTCTATTCACTTAGTTGCCCTAGATTATTTATTAATATTACTAAATAGTAATTAAAATGAGTACATACTTTTCAGCTGTGCATGGTGCACTTTTACAAAAATTAACTATGTGGAAGGGTACACACAGTATGCTAGTGTACACAAAACTTTATGACCAAATACAAAAAAAAAATTAAGTACATCCTATGTGGATCACAATATAATAAAAATGATAATAATCAATAAAGAACCTCTGAGGAGAGAATTCAAACTTAAACTGAGATTAAATAATTAAAAGAATTAATGGATCAAAAAATAACAAAAATAGTAGTTAATTTCATAATTAAAGGCGAGCAATTAGACAACATGTAAAAATCGGTAATCAGCTGAAATAGTCCTTAGGAGAGACTTCAGAGTTCTAAATTCATTAATTAAAGAGAAAAAACAGAAAAATGAAAAAAAATGAATTCATTATATGACTTTAACACTAGAAGAATAACATAAAATTCCTTAATTAAACACAAAAAATAGAGATTCTGAAAAGATAAACAAAAGTAGAAATTTCAAAACCTGGAAAAATACATTTTAAAATAGCTAAACTAATTAAAAAACAAAGAAGAAAAGCAAATTGCTAATATGAATTTTTGAAGGATGATTTACAACAAATGAAGAAAAAGTAGAGCAGGCTATTTGAAATTGTTTTGCTAAATTATATCAACTCAACTGACAAGTGAAATATGAGTATTTGGAAAAATGTAAATTAATCAGATTAACATGACAAGAGATAGAGTTTAAATAACATAATTTCAAAAGAGTAATTGAATCATCCAGAAATGAAATTCCAAAGAAGACTCCCCATGTATGAATTTATAAGTGAATTGCATTGATCAGAGAAAAACAAATTATAGTATTATATAAACTTTTTGTAAAATTGGAAAGAAAAAGATGTTACTCAGTCCTTTCTACATCAGAAATATGATTTTGACACTTAAGTCAGAAGGAGATAAATCAGAAAGCAAACTAAAGATATTTTAGAAACTAAATTAATAAATACTAACATAAACTAATGAACATAATATTAGCAAAGAGATTACTGCAGTATATGTTTATATATATGGTCATAGTGTATGTATACTATTATGTGTACACATACTATGACTAGTTTGGATTTATAGTGGGAATTCAGTGTTAGTTCAATATAAAGAAAATTATAAAAATAATATAGCATATTAGTACCTAAAATAATAAAACCATATTATTGTATCAGCACATCCCGGAAAAGTTTTTGACAAAATTCAGTACTCATTTATGTTAATAAAAACACTAGAAATCATAGGAACAAATGACATAAATATAGTCTAATATGGTAAATGTCAGCTACCTAAGTCCAAGGGCAAACGTTTTATATAAAAGAGAAAAGTATGAAAGAGGAAGAGATTAGAACTAAAAGATAGAATCCCCATTATCACTATTATTATTTCTTATTCTGTCATAAATTTCTTCTCTGGTAATATGACAAGAAAAAGAAATTGAAGGAACAGACAGGCAAAAGAAAACAAAATGATTGCTCTGGGAAAGTGATTTGATGAATTTTTAAAGAATGCCTCAAATTCTACAAAAATTATTAGGAACAACAACTTCAGCAAAGTAACAAACTATAAAATAACTTACATAAATCATCAAACTTTGTATATATTGCCAATAAGTTCAGAATGGAGAAATAGAAAATTTTCATTCAAAATAACAACAAAATGTATCATATATTTGGAAGTCAATCTAGAAGGCACACACTGAAACTATATGGTTACAACTACAAAGCACCCTTTGCAGAAATATGAGCTGGAATAATTGGAGGAATGTTAATTACTCATGTTTAACCATCATTAAAAAAGATAATATGATCTCATTTGCAGTCATAAAAGACAATATAACAACATTAAAAAAAAGTATTACTTATTGTCATACCGATCAAATCGTGAAAAGTCTATTTTATAAAGCTAGAAAAAATAGCATTCATTTAGGAAAACATAAGTTAAAAATCTAAATAGGAAAAAAATGCAAAAAAAAAAAATGAGAACCAGAATAAAAGAAGGAAAGAAGCGTTTATTAAGAGTCCCCAATATGTAAAGCATTGTTCTAAGCATTTTACAAATATTATCTCACAACTGACCTTGGAAAATTACTATCCTCATTTTCCAAACTAGGAGACTGAGATAAATAGAAGTTAAATGACTTGCCTAAGTTCGCACATAGCTAGCAAGTATCTGAGGCCAGATGTGAACTCACAAAAATGAGTCTTTTTTGGTACTGGTTGAAAAAAAAAAGTTTCTCACTGGAACAGATTCAGCATATAAGTTCCAGAAGCAAAAGAACATAGAGCTAGATAAATTAAAGCAGCTCAACTATCAGAGTAGGAACTCCCCAATTGGGAAAAGCTACTTGTAAAATTGGAAAACTATTTAATAAAAATTAGTCCTAGGCCAGAAATTCACATAACATAGCACAAGTTCCAAATAGATGCAAGACCTGAGTTTTAAAAAAGCATATTATAAGAAAATTAGAGGACTAAAAAATGGAGAAGCTTTCTACAACTTGGAATAGGGGAAGAATTTTTCTTGACCAAGCAAAGATTAGAGAGGTTCACATTGATTACCAAAGTATACTGTGATTACATAAAATTGAAATATGTTTGCAAAATAAAATAAATATAGTTAAAATCAGAGGAGACATATTCACTGGAAAAAATCTTGTTAGGTCCAATTTACAAGATATATTGGGACCAATGATAAAGGTTCAATTTACAAGATATATTGGGAACTGGTTCAAATATGAGCTATTCTCTTATAAGCAAATAGTAAAAGGATGTGAAAAGGCAGTTCTCTAATGAAGAAATGTAAATCATCAACAACCATAAGAAAATATTCCAAATCACTAGTAATAATTATAATTCAAACAAAAATATATATGTGATTCTACCTCATTCTTATTAAATTGGTATGGATAACAAAAATGGAAAATGACAGGCATTTGAAGAAGACAGGCACATAGATGCATTTTTCGTGGAAGAGCAAACTGGTCCTCCTTTTTATTAATTTGGAATGACTCCCTACCCCCAAAAAAATTATTAACCTATATCTATGAGCTAGAGACATGAATTCTAGGTGTTTAGCCTGTAAAATTCCAAGGAAGAAGAAAAGAATCTCAAGTACAAACATTTTTAAAGCAGGATTAGCTTTTGTAGTAAATTAATGAGAACTAAGAGTGTCCATCAATTGGGGAATGGCTAAATATATTATAAATATACTAGATACTATTGTGCTATAAGAAATGAAAAAAAAAAAAGAGACAGATTAAGAATAATCTGGGAATACTTGTGTGTAGAAGCCTAACAATAGCATGGTGGACCCTGAGCCTACTTTTTATATGTATGCAATAATCTTTTTCTATTTTTTATATTTGTAAATGTTTATGAGTATTGATATTTTTAAAATTCAGAATAACAAAAAATAATAAAAATTGTAAAAAAAAAAAAAAGACCAAAATCTTTGAAAAACTTCATAACTCTAGAAGACTGATAAGAAATATATCTACCTTCTGACAAATTGGTCATGAAATTTAGGTACAGAATGAAACATTAATTTTTGGACACAACCAATATGTGTATTTGTTTTGCTTGCCAGTCATTATTTAGAACAAAGGAGGATGTTTTGGTGAAGTGAGGAGAGTGATACTGAAGCCAAAACAAGAGGAGAGAAAACTAATGAAATATTTTTAAAGGAATATTCAAGTAGTGACAGAAATGCATATGCTTATCCATTTAGAACTGAAAGGAACCTTCATATCAATTATTTCTAACTCTGTTATTTTGTAGATAAAACTAAACATTATAAAGATTAAGTGACTTGCCCAGGATCATGAAGTATCTAAATCAAGATTTGAACTCAGATTTTTCTGATACCAAATACAGTACTTTATCCACCACACCAGTCAAGATCAATCCAGCAATTAAATAAATCATTTTGACTATTATAAGTATCTTAATTAACCCTAAAAGATATATGAAGAAAGATGCTATCTGCATCCAGAAAAAGAACTGATGAAAAGAATAATTATACATACACACACACCTATTTGTGTCTAATGGTAGCTATGTCTAGAGTGGGGGGAAGGAAAGGAAAGAAAAGGAAAAAAAATTACATAAGTTTATTATATATTTAAAAGGAATAGAAAGAAGTACATAATAGATTTGTAGTACTATGTGCAATTATCTTTCTATTACACTATTTTTTTAAAATGCTTGTTTTGGTCCATAAAATAAGAAAAAAAAATCAATAAATATTTATTAAATACTCATTGTGTGCCAGACCTGTGTATCCCATCATTTGGAGCTCAGATAAGTTTGTACCCAGTAAGTAACTATATGAAATGTGATAGATAAGAAATGTTTAATTATTTCCAGGTGTTTAGGCAATTGTGCTTCAGGAGTTCAGCAGCATTCTACAGGATTGCAGCTACTAATTGATTCCCTATCCCATTATCCAAAGAAACTGTTCCACACTTCTCTTATGTTTCCCATATTTCCTTTTCCCCTACTCTCTCAACTGAGGATCTCCAAAATCATTTTACTGAAAAAATTTGAGGCCATTTACAACAAGCTCTTTCTTTCTTCTTCATTTTATATCAAAACCACTTGATATCCACCCTCACTATTTCCTTTCCTTCAGTTTCTGGTCATGAAGTGCCCTTTCTTCTTGTGAAGGCCAATCCCTCTACAAGTGACCTTGATCCCATCTCCTAACTTCTTCAGCAAATTGCTCCTCAAAAATAATCCTTTTTTTAACTTCTCCTTATCTATTGGTTCCTTTTATAATTCCTTTAGATGTGCCCAAGTCTCCCACAACCTTAAAAACCTTCTTTTATCCCTTCAAGCCTAAAGCTTAGAGAGAGTTCTGGGAAAGAGGAACGGCTGTTCACTGATAGACACTTTCTGCTCATTCCTACTTGTTCCATATCCAAACCTTTTGATAAAGTTCCAAAAGATGTCACATACGCATTTGTTGTCTCCCCCATGGAATATAAGTTCCTTGAGAATAGGGTAGATTTTTTTTTTTTGTCTTTGTAGCTATAGTGCTTACCACAGTACCAAAAACAAAATAGGTGCTTGCTAGATATTGATTGATTGATTGATTGATTGACAATACATCCACATTGCTATGCTTTGCATCCCAACACTCCACTTAGAGAAAAACATACTTTTCCTCTATTACACTGATAAATGGGCCTCTAAAACATTTCTCTTCTTTTTGAGAGTCTTACAAATCCTCTCAGAAGTTTGAAATAGTATAGTAAGTGAAGTTTCTATGCCTCAATTCTTCCAACTACAAGAATCTTTGAAAGAGATAAAGCCTCTGGTTCTAGAACAATAGAATGTGGTTCTATGGATTTTACATCACACATTTATTTCATGCTGTTGGAGGCCCAACCTAATTCTGGGTCAGAATATAGTATCCCTAATATCAAATAGACCCCAATCTCAATCAACTTTTCCATGAGATTCACCATCTCTGTTACAATGGTATAAGGGAATGACCATTAATATTCTGACAATTTTTGTGATAGTTCAGTCTGTTATAACAAACTATAGGGAAGTATCTCCCTTCCAAGGTTTTATAGAAATTTGTTTGCATAAAAATTTATTTGTATTTACCAGGAGCAGTGGGTTAAATTTTTGGAAAGACACTTATCTACTGTTTGTAAGAATAAACATCCTAACAATCAAAGCTATCCAAGGTGAAAGAGGCTTCCTCTGTGGGTGGTAGTGTTTCTGAAAATGAAATGTCACTGAAGGTCTTTAATCAGAGACAGTGAGTGACCACTCAGGGATTCCATTCCATTCAATTTAATAAACATTATTAAATGTCTAGTAAATGTAAAGGCAAAAAAATTAGCTCCTGGCCTCAAGGAGCTTACATTCTACTGAGGATGCAATAGGTACATAGGTAATAATAATAATAATTGGAACTGAATCTGTGATTTCATTGGCACAGAAAACTCTCAGATGAGGAAACTCTTCCTTTCTAACTAATGCTTGTTGCCATCTGCTCTTCAACTTATATATTTAGAAATATACCTAAACCAACAGGCTTCTCAACTTGTAGTAAGCAGATTGAAGGGGATCTGTGAACTTGGATGGGAAAAATTTTCAACTTAATGGATTTCTTTTATACTTCTATGTTTTTTATTTTATTTGTTTCAAAAATTGAGAAAAGGATTTATGACATAGATACAAGAAAGGCTAAAAACATTTGAATAATGAGAGATTGACTTGTCTATTAGGGTCTCAGTGGTAAGATTTGAATGTAGGTCTTCATAGCAGATTTTCTATCCTTTTTGCCAAGTTGCCTCTTAATAAATACAAAGTATATTCTGAGTAAAAATAAAATTTCAAGAAAGAGAGAGTACTCATAATTAGGAAAGATTTCCTGAATTGAAATTGCACCCAAACCCTGCTTTGAAAAGCATTAAAGAGGGGCAGCTAGATTATACAATGCATAGAGCACCTTAGTTCAAATCTAGTCTCAGACACTTCATACTGATTAGCCATGTGATTCTGAGCAAGTCACTTAACACTAATTGACTCTCTAAAAATAAAAGAAGAAAACAATAGCATTGAAGAAAGGTAGTTGAGGATTCAAGTTTAGATTATAATCAGAAGACTTCTGAATTCCCTCCCATTTGTAATTTTAGAACCTACTAGGTTACAAACAAAAGCATGGTGATCTTTTGATCTTTTTGCCATGTGATTTAGCTTCTGAAGATATTCAGTATTACAGAGTCAGGTCAACCTGAAACTTGTAGGTAATTGAAAAGTAAGGACTAGATGACTGTCACACAATTACTCCTTTCCAAGGGCTTTTCTGCTGTGCTGGTCCAGGTAAACAATTCATTTTCATTCCTACTTCACTTTTATTTTGATGCAGATTCCCTATTCAACAGAGCTTCTAAAACCTGAACATATGGAAAGTTGGAGAGCCAGAGCTTCCTGATGTGTTCTCCCCCACCCCTCCCCATCTTGTGACCTTTTACTGAAGCATATTCCTTTATAACACCATCACATATCAACCCTCCTTCATCCTTTGCTCCCATGGGTCTCTTGAGAAAGTTTACCCAATAGGGATTCCTGTTACATTGGAAAAGCTACAAGTTTGATGGACTTAGCCAGATGATACCCAGCTGTAGGAAGGAGTCCTTTCCAGCATTTTCTCTACTTGGCTCTGCTTGGAGGCAATTTTAAGGCACAGCATAGCATAAGTTCCCATAGCATTGATATCTGCTTCTCATATGCTGAAGGCTTCATTTCCCTAGAAGACAGTCTTCCGCCCAGGAACAACATGGGGATCAGAGCCAGTTGACTACAATAGAGAAAAATTTTTGAGGTCTGAAAATGACACAAATCTTTTTTAGAAATACTCTTAGATGGTTATAAATTCCCATCACCTTCCTGAGCTTAGAAAGGGATAATGCAGAGTAGGTAGTGACCAAGTTACAAGAATTAGGAAATGGGGGAAGAGTCATTAGACACAGATGAGACCAACTTGAGTTCTCAGGAAATCAGGAGTCTCTTTATCTCCAGGCTGCAGTGATATAGGCTTGACCATATTATAGTTTTCAGCTTCTCAGAGTGGTCACTGCATGAAGCTAGAGCATCAGACCCTACTGAGTGATCACTTCCAGACCTAACAAAGAGACACACGTGTTTGAAATGCCTGCCTTTCTTCTTCATTTCACCATAAAGTAGCCAATTTAATTTTGCACAATACTGTTTGATAACAACCATATGTGTCTCTTCTGCATTTATATACTTCAGAGAAGGTCCTACTTGGTCAGTCTGAGATAATTTCACTAGGAAAAAGGAACCAGATGTGACTCCTTTTTATTTGGCCCTTTAATCCCAACCAATCTAATTCCTGGTGTCAATCTTCACTTAGGTTTTTTCTTACCTTAGGGAGGAGTGTTTGTTTTTGTTCTATTGGATACAGATACAGAATGGGGAGAAGATCTTAGGTAGCTGGTTCTCAGCTTAACACTTTCAGACACAAGGGTAGCTTTGTCACAATGGATTTGCTCAGTTGCATGCAAATGTTTGAAGCAGTACATTCCAACCAATCAATTCAATTAACCAATCAATTAACAATAATAACATGGCACAATAATAGTCTTCACAATTATAGTCTTGGCTGTTTATCCAACTTGACACTGACTCAGGTTATGGCCCAACTGCTATTCCTATTACTATGACACATAAGCTCCCACTAATGTGCTTCTCATGAACAAATTAGCCAGCAGATTTTAATTAGCTTTTAGTGAAGGCATTTACTAAAATGGCATAGTAAGAAGAGTTGATTAAAAAAAAATTCCCTGAAGTGTAGAGTTTTCTTTCATAAATATAAATAGTACCTATGGAAAGAGTGAGCTTGAATTTTATTGTACAATGAGAAGGCACACATATATATGTCAAAAGGTAACTTATAACTCCTGGTATTAGAAGTCTTTTTTCTTCTGTAGAGTTCTCTTGTGCATTTCCATTGTAGCTATCTCCTAGATGGGCTGTTGAGGTGGCCTCCTAGAGTCTTCTCTTTCTTGAATCTATTTTGGGCACTTTTCTCTACCAGGATGTGTCATGTTCTCTGAAGGTACCTCCTCTCTATCTCTCCATAACTTGGTTTCTCCTCAGGGTGTTTCTCTTCTCCAAGATGACCACATTAACTTCTGTTGGTCTAGCAGTTCCAGCTGATAATGACTGGTGAAGAGAGGTTTCATTCTTCCTTTCAAGAGGTAGTCCTTGTCAGAAGTCTAGTCTTAAATGGACAAAATGGAGAAATTCCTCCAACCATTTAAAAGCAATAGTGATTATTTTGTTTGGAGACTCAATCATCCTTTCCCCTTTTTGATTCAACAAAAGAGATTTGTACCTCATAAAGGGATCCCATGATAGACATATCTAATTCGTATGTGAAAAAAATCATCATATGTGACTGTGCTTACTCTTCTGTTTTGGATTTTCTATTATTATATAAAAGGAGCCATGGGAGAGAGAAACTCCCCCAAATGCACAAGTATTTATTAAATGCCTATTATGCTCCAGGATATTATGTCAGGCTCTGGGATAGGAAGATAAAACTCCTTGCCCTCAAAATGTTTACATTCTACAGAACAGACAACATATACATATAAAAATAAATAGAAACTTAACCCCAATTGCCTTGCAAAAAAAAAATGAAACTATATACAAGATATACTTTGTGGGGTAGAAATACAAGAAAGTGGATGTCTCAGGAAAGGCTTCTCATAGCAGATGGTGCTAAGAGCTAAGAGTTTTTTTTTTTTTTTTTTGTTTTTGTTTTGTTTTGGCAAAGCAATTGGGGCTAAGAGACTTGCTCAGGATCACATGCTTAAACATCTGAAGTCAGATTTGAACTCAGGTCCCATCTGACCCCAGGGCCAGTGCTCTATCCACTGTGCCATGTAGGTGCCCCTGAGATTTTAATAAAACTAGAGATTATAAGAAATGGATAACAAGTCCATTCCATACGTTGGGGACAGGCAGAACATTCTATACACTGAGGACAGCACAATAATAAGTAATGGAGTGTAACATGTGAGGAACAATATAGTTTGTTTAACCTAGAAAATAGTAGAAGGAGTAGTAATGTGTCTAAGGCTGGAAAGGTAAGTTTGAGTTAGGTTTTGAGGGGCTTTAAATGCCAAGGAGGAGCATTTGAATTTGATCCCAGAGGTAATAGGAAACTGCTAAAGTTTATTGAGTGGAGGAATGATATGACTAAATCTTTTCTTTAAAAATACCACTTTGCCAGTTGGTTAGATGCTAGAAGGATTGTATAGGTGATAGACATGAGACAAGAAGACCAATTAGGATGCTAATAGTGCAGTATAAATAAGAGGCGATGAGAGTTTGAACTAGGGTGATGGCAGAGAGTACAGAGAGTACACAAATAAAAGAGAAAGTATAAAAGTTAAAATGAATTTTTTTTTTGGTGGGGAATACTGAAGAATCAAGGATGATCTGAGATTGCAAACTTAGATGCCTAAAAAGGTCATAGTGTTCTCTATATGGATGGCTAGAATGCCGGGTCTGGAGTCCAGAAGATCTGAATTAAAATCCGGCTTCAGAAATTTAACTTACTAGCTCAGATATTAAACTCTCTGTGGCTTAATGCACTGGAGAAGAAAATGACAAACCTTTCCAGTATCTTTGCCAAGAAAACCCTATGAATAGTATAGTTCAAGGGGTCAGAAGAGTCAGACATGACTGAATTATTTAATTCATTATATTATATTATGTTATGTTATATTATATTATATTATATTACATTCTTATCTTAAATTCTCTCCATATAACAATGGAGGAAAAATTCTAAAATTAAGAATTCCTTCTTTTATAAGCTAAAGCTTATAAAAGGATCAGCTTATGAAGAGATTTGAATGCCAAACAACTTGATCCTAGAGGTAACTATTAGAGTTTATTGAGCAAAGGTGAGAAATGCTTCAGAAAAATAACTTTGCCAGCAAATGGATTAGAGCAGAGTAATAGTAGAAGTAGGGAAACCCATTAGAAGGCTAATGCAATCATCTAGGCAAAAGCTGAAAAAGACCTGAATTATGTGAGTGGAAAAAAACAAATATAGAGGTGATTTTGAGAATGAAATGACATGCAAAGTGAGAGAACATGTGGAGTTGAGATTGATACCAACTGATTAGAAAGAATACAATGCCAAATACTGTTAAGGAATTTTTTGAGAAGTGGGTTTGGGGAGACCAAAATGCATTCTACTTTGAATATGTTGAATTTGAGATGCCTATGGAATAGATAGTTTGAAATGTTCAGTTGGCAGTTGGTGATATATTTGAAACTTAACATGTCCAAAACTGAACTTGTTATCTTTCCTCTCAACCCCTAAGCTTTTCTTAACTTCCTCATTATTGTCAAATGTACCACTATCCTTCCAGTCAGTCATTCTTACTTAGGTATCATCCTTGATTCCTCACACTTATCTCCCATTTTCATTTGTGGCCAAATCCTGTCACTTTGTAATATCTCTTGCATATAGCATCTTTTCTCCTTAGACACTCCTCCACCATAATAAAGATCTTCATCAAAATATTTCTGAGTTATTCCAACAGATTTTTGGTTGGTTTCCCTGTCTCAAGTCTCTACTCACTTTTTTACATCTTCTACTCCTATTGAACTGATCTTCCTGAAGTTCACGTCTAACTATGTCATTCAATAAACTCAGTGGCTTCCTATCGGTTTTACTATCAAATATATAATCCTCTTTTTAGCATTAAAAATCTTTCATTAAAAACCTAGTCCTCTTATATTCTGAGTCTTCTTTCTGACATACTCCTTATGAATACATCAAAGGTATTCTTCAATCTAGTAACTGACTTCTTTCTTTTCTGTTCCTTGGATGAAATGCTCCATTCCCTGATTCCATGTACTTTCAATGACTGTCCCTCATTCCTGAAATGCTCTCCCTCATCTTCACATCTTGGCTTCCTTGGTTTCTTTCAAATTTTAGCTAAAGTCCTACCCAGAGATGCAGTGTCCTCTCAGGGTGAGGGCAGGAGAGGCAGGTTTCTGCAAATGCCAGAAAATGGAACAAATATGAAAGAAAGAAATCTAAAATGGTGTTTTTTCATAAAATGAAGAAAAAATTCTTCCATAAACATTTATTAGTCATCTGCTTAGTGCAAAGCACTGAACTCTGAACTTAGACATTGGACAGTCACCCGTAACAAAGCAATTCCCAGCATTGCCAATCACAAGCAATTTAAGTGTATACTACTGCCAAGGCCCAGAGTCAACTATTTCTGAGGTGTTTTATTCAAGCATCCTATGAAAATCCTATGAAAAGAACATACTTATGGGGTAGAGTAGGTAAAGAGAACTGTGAGGTCCTAGTTTGGCTTTGTAATTGGTTTTTATTATGCTACTTCAGGCAAGATTGTTTCCTTCTGTAACTGGATGCCTCCATAGGCATCTCAAATTCATTACGTCCAAAACTAAATTAATATTTCTTTTAAGATTGACCCCAATTTCAAAACTCCTTAATTGCATCAAGGATTACCACCATCGAGCTTAAAGGAGGGAAAATGACCCTTTGTGCAAAATGTGTGTGTCAGTCCTTTTTATAGTGGCAAAAAATTGGAAACTGAGTGGATGCCCATCAGTTGGAGAATGGCTAAATAAGTTATGGTATAAGAATGTTATGGAATATGATTGTTCCATAAGAAACGATCAGCAGGATGATTTCAGAGATGCCTATAGAGACTTATATGAATATAAAATGAGCAGAACCAAGCTATAATTGTACACAGTTATAAGATTATACAATAATCAATGTTCAACAATGAGATGATTCAGATCAGGTCCAATGATCTTGTGGTGAAGAGAGCCATCTACACCCAGAGAGAGGACTGTGGGAACTGAGTATGGATCACAACATAGCATTTTCACTTTTTTAGTTATTGTTTGCTTGAATTTTATTTTCTTTCTCATTTTTTCCTTTTTGATCTGATTTTTCTTGTGTAGCAAGAAAATTGCTGCATATATTGCATATATTGGATTTAACATATATTTTTTACTATGTTTATTATGTTTTTAGTGTTATGTTATATTATATATTATATTTACTACATATATTAGATTACTTGCTATCTGAGGAAGATGGTGGGGGGAAGGAGGGGAAAATTAGAACACAAGATTTTTCAAGGGTAAATATTGAAAAATTATCCATGCATATGTTTTGAAAACTTTAAAAAACTTTTTAAAAGGACTTGTAAAGATTTAAAGGGAAACAACTGGGGGGAAATCTCTGATTTCTGATTTATGTAAGGTATGGATATAAATTTATAAGAATAAGAGCCATTCTTTAATTTCAGAGATGTAAACTGATGTAGCATAAAATAAGCAGAAATAGAACATTTTTACATTATTTCATTATTGTAGAAATGAACAATTTTGAAGACTTTTATCATTTAAGACTAAAAGGAGCAGATAAAGGAAAACAATTTTATATAGTAACAGACAAAATTTTGTCCAAACAAAACTTTGAAAGTTGTATATAATTTATATAGTGATCATCCATGATCCCAAAGGATCAGTAATAAAACATACTAATTGCTTGACAGAAAGATGATAAGTATAGGGTGCAAAATTACACATATAAGCATGCATATATGTATATAATATGTTACATATATTACATATTTTATAAAAATACATGTGTGTGTGTATGTTTATATGCAGCCAATACGAGCAGTGGTTTTTCTTGCCTATAAGTAATGTTCAAAGGATTTTCTCTTTTTGTTCCTCATGGGATAGGGGGATAATGAGGGAACAAAATAGAGTTCTATTAATTTTTAAAAACAAGTCACAGATGTGGTATGTTGCATATTCTTTTAGATGAGGTTAGCATATTATTAGTTTTATTTAATTGTTTTACTTTGTTACAAAAGACCTCTCAGGAATTGGGAGTAGTCTGTTTTTAATATAAAAAAATGCAACAATAAAATTTAAAATCATAAATATTTATTGATTAATTGATTAACTGATTATCTTGAACTCAGTTTTCCTGTACATAAAACGACAACAAATGGATGAAAAAGCCTTATTCTTCAGACAATGGTAGACAGCTCAAAGATCTGGTTCATTATACATGTATCTTGGATGATAATTAGAACCAAAATTGAACAGAAGAAAAAGAATGAGTTTAATTTCCTTTTAGGAGGTTGCATTATGCTTTGCATGATTTCTGCCTTCTTCTCTCCTATTCTCCAATCAAAGGTTTTTTTTAACATCACCATTCTTCCAGAGATGCTAAAAGATTAAATTATGGAATACTAGTCTCTTAAGAAATAAGATCTAGAAAGTCACATTGTAGACACGAATAGGCTAAAACATATTATCAATGAAAAAATGTCCAGGAGAAGCAGTATAAATGATGGCATCAGAGGAATAGGGTCATAGAAACAGAGGTGGACCAGCCATACCACAAGAGTAAGAGATAACATTCTCTTTAGTATTGTCATAAAATCAAGAAATCTAAAAGAATTCTCCCATTTCTCCAGTCTATTGGGTTGATATCTACAGGAAATTAATTGGAGCACATGGCCATGTGCTGCTCTGTGCAATAAGATATACATGAGTTATGATCTGTTTCAGTGGAGGGAGTATTCAAAATTATGAGATCACACAGGTCAATTAGAGCATCCTATGATCTATATTTCAAATGTTGCAGCTTATTGGAAGAAATACATCTGTACAATTATCTTTTTACTTCTTTTGTGGTTTGTCATGATAATTGTATTCACAACTTTAAAAAATTCTCACTTTAATATTACAAAATGTTTTTGTAAATAACTCAAAATAAAATAAAATAATAGCATTGGAAAAGAAACTCTCTAAAATTCTTCCAACTCCCATAAGGGGCAGACTTAGGTTTAGGAGTCTGGACAGAGAGGGAATTTTGAATTTCTAGTAGTTGTTCTCTGAGAAAGTCACCTTATAAGCTGAGGGGATAGTTCAAAGGAATGTTCCCCATACATGTTATTAACATTGCATTTATAATATTTTAATATGTAATTCAGAATTAATGACATGTCACCACTTAGATCTACCATGCATTTCTCCATTACCCTTCAGATTATCTGAAATCCTACTTTTTTTTTCTGAAATTGTAGTATTTCATATGAGCAGTTACATGGTGTGGTGGCAAACTGATAAAAAGAAAGGCAGGACATTTTAGCTCCTCTCCTCTGAGGGTAGCTTAAGGCAAGAGATTAATGAATTATATCACAATTGTGGCCTTAAGACAGGAAGTTAATATTTAAATTAAGAAAGATGATACAATTTTAAGGAACAGGCTTTGCACATCCCAAGAAAAGGCATCATGTTCCCTTCCCTTCTGGGAAGAAGACAGGAGAATAAGTAGAAGGTTCATGTTACTAGGAGTAGTCCAACGACAATAGTACTACCTCTATCCCATTGGATCTATGACTCCCCTCTTGGCTTTCACCCCCCTATCTTCTCCTTCCACTCTACTAAGTGAGCCTTTTCTCTTCTCTAGCTTGGAACTAAACCACTACTCTACTTTCCTATCATGACCTTATCCTCAAACCATCTTTATCCCATTAAAAACTAGGGCCCTACTAACTTTAAGGTTTTATTTTGTATTACAGGATTAAAATGGATTTATGGCTAATCTTTTGTCTGGTTTTCTTTATAAGCAATCTCAGGCATTTGAGAGAAGTGTGTTATAATGGAAAATTGCCATCAAAATCAAAATGCTGGACCTGGAGCCAAAAGTGACCTGGGTTTAAATCCTACTCTTGATGCTTACTTGCTGGGAGACCGCATGTAAGTCACTATATTTGGCTTATTATTGTAGAGGGCAATACCATCCTCCCACACTTCAGATTTATAATACAAGAGTCATTCTTGATTCCATTTTCCATCAGCAACTCTAATTGGCTTTGGTTCCACAGGAAACACCTTCCACTACCCCTCCACTCCAACATGATCATCTAAAATCTCATCATCAGGCCGATTTACTCAAGTTTTGATACATATCACCTTAACTCATCCAGAGTTCCTTACCTGCTCTGATTGAAGAGCAGAAAATTAACTTTCCCCAAAGCCTTCCCTTATAGAATGTTCACAACCTTCTGAGTAACTCATTTTCCACCAGCAGTTCTGTGATAGCTTTGATTCCTAGGAAACACCATGTCTTAGATGGGGCACCCTGTGGTGCCCCCCCACTCTTTTATATGTTTTTGTGTATTGTCTTCCGCTAATTACATTGTGAGCTCTGAAGACAAGGACTATCTCTTATTTTATTTCTTAGAACAGAACTGGCACATATACTTGTTTAATACATGTTTATTGAATTGAATTGAATTGACTTCTTACTCCTCACCCAATCTGTTGCCAATTCCTGTCAACTTCACCTACTTAACATCTTTCTAATATATTCCCTTCTCTCTTCTGACACTGCCACCACTTTAGGTTCAGGTCCTCCTCACCTCACATCTGAACTTTTGCAATAGCCTACTAGTGGATCTGTTTGTCTCAAGTTTCTCCCTGTTTGAATTCTTCTTCCATTCGATCACTTCAGTAATTTTTCTAAAGTGCAGGTCTGATCATGTCATTCCCCCTACTCAAAAAAGCCCAGTGACTCCCCAAACTCTCTTGAATCAGTTACAAATTTTTCTGGCATTCAAATTTCTTCATTACTTATCTTTCTCCTACTTTTTCTATCTTATTACATCTTACTCTCTGCCAAGTAGTCTTCAATCCACTGATACTTCCCTCTTTGCTGATCTGTGAATGAGATATCCCTTCTCATAACTCCCCATGCCTGGAATGTTCTCCCTCTGCATCCCAGCCTGCTAGCTTCCTTTCAGTCTCAGCAAAAATTCCATTTTCTTTCCCAACATTTCTTAGTGTTTTTTCTCTCTTAATAATTTCCTATTTAACTTGCATACAGTTTGTTTGGATATATTTGTTAGCTTGTTGTCTCCCTCCTTAGACTGCAGACTTTTTGAGGCAATGAGTGCTTCATTAATACTATCTCCTACACTGAGGTATCAAACTCAGACACAGTAACTCAGAGTTTGTTTTAAGTTCTGTGATCCAAGAGAGTTGGCTATTCCAAGTATTGCTTTCTTCAGATGTCAATGTAGTTGTAATTGTAGTTGTAATTCCTTTAGAGCCTCCAGCTTTTTGGAAAGACTCTCTTGAGTTCCAAAGGTTACTGGCTTTAGGTTCTGAAGGCATCTTTCACACTTAGCCAGCTTGACAGGTGAAAATAGCAGGTTCTGTAGAAGAAGGGCCAGCCAAAGGCAAAAGAAGCCATGTAGTGAGGCACAAGAATGACCATGTCATCTTCTTATTTAATAAGCCCCAGTGGCTTCTTATTACATAGGCTCAAATATAAATACTTTGTTTGACTTTTAAAGCCCTTCATAACCTGACTCTTTTCCTACTTTTTCCACACTTCTTACATTCTACTATCTTCCACATACTCTGAGATTCAGGGACAGTGGCCAGGGCATAGTGTATGCCATGTAGTAGGCACTTAAATGTTTGTTGATTGAATTTTCCTCTGATGTGAAATTCCATCTCTTGATTCCTGGCTTTCCATTACTTGTGCCCCATTCATAAAAGTCTCTCACTTTTCATACCTGTCTCCTTCCCTGGGCTTCTTTTAAGTTTTAGCTAAAGTGCCATCTTTTGTAGGGACTCTTTCCTAATTCTCCTTTATTTTAGTGTAGCTAGATAGCACCATGGAATCAGAAAGATCTGAGTTCAAATTCAGCCTTGGACATTTATTAGCTGTATATTAAAATTGTCCTCAAAACCTAAAGAGTTCAGAAAGTTTAGACTCAAGTCACTGGCATAGCTTTCTAGTTGCCCAAGTTCCAAAAGGACCAAGGGCACATGGAGATTGATTTGTTCTATCAGACTTTGACCATAAACCATCATGAACAACATAGAAGCAAGGAAATTGTGCTCAACTGAATCCAGACAGTATCTTTGTGGAATAGTTTTTCAATGCCTGCTATGGCTAAGTAAACCTTCTTGCTAATTGTTAAATGTTCCACAAGCATCTCTTTTTTTATTTTCTTACTCCCAAACCTGAAATAACAAATTTATTAGATAGGTATATACTTTATCCTTCCATCCAAAGATCTAGCATAAAGGACCATTAATTCTCTTAATATTCCCAAAGGCTAAGTTTGCATGTCTGGTTTAGGGAGTAAAAAATGAGAGGAAGAAGGAACTGCTTCAAGTGCAGAATAATAAATGGTTAGAGAAGAGATTAAGTGATGTGTACAACGCAGTGACAATAATAATAGCATTTATGTATTTAGTATCAGTATTTATAAAGTACTTTATCAATATTTCATTTGAGCCTTAAAACAACTGTGAGAGGTAGGTCCTATTATTATCTCTATTTTACCCAGGAGGAAACTGAAGCAACATAGAAGTTAAGTGAGTCAGTCACTCTGGGTCACCAGAGGCAAGCACACTGCTATTAAGTGTCTGAGGCTGAATTTGAACTCAGGTTTTCTTGACTCTCATCACAGCATTCTATCTACTCGCTGCCTCAGACCCAAAGACTTATTCTATTTCCCCAAATATTTGTACTAGGCTCCTACAGGATCCATTTCATAACACTACTCAGCCAGTAATTATGACCTCAAACACATGACCTACTTTTGCTGATAAGATTAAACTAATCTCTCCTCAAATTCTAATCCAGGTTAGCTAAAGGAAAAAAAAAAATCAATCTGTGCTTTGTTGCTAAATATCAAAACACAGATCATGTAATTGTTAACATTATATAATTATTTTTTCTAAATCTCATTGAGATAAATGTTATTATTCCCATTTCATAGATGAGAAAATTAAAGCATGAAGGAACTTGCAAATCATAATAATACGGTGTTTGCTATTTTCAAAGCTTTTCTTGTTCATTAATTAGTAAATCCACACAAAAAGTATACTTTGTACTTGCATCCAAAGATCTAAAAGTCCTTTATGGACCGTGTACTCATTAATTCTCCCAAAGTCCCTAGAGGCTAGGCTTGTATGTCTGTGTTAGGGGAATTGTGAATGGGGGAGGGAAAGAAGCTTCAAGTGGAGAGGAAGTAGAGAAAAGATTGTTAATGTTTGTATTGAAAATATAACTTTACCCAAAGCCCCATTCTAAGGATTGAGTCATTAAAATAGTTCTGAAAAAGTCATACCCTCCTCCTAATCTTGCCTGTTCTTAATTTCCCTCTAATTTTTGTACCATTGTAGTGGGGTATCCTTCAACCATAAAGAAACTGAGGGTATTTAGATTAAAAGAGAGTAGATTTAGGGTAGGGGAAATGCATCATCATCCTCTTCAAGTATTTGCAGGGCTATGACCTGAAAGAGAAGTAAGACTGATCCTTTTAGGTCCTAAGGGCAGCAGTAGGAAAGACAGAGGCAGATTAAGGCTTTTAAATACTAGATCTGTTCTAAAATGGAAGTCTTCAAGCAAAGAAAAACCAGATGATTATTTTTCTTGAATTCTGTAGGAAAAAATTCTGTTTTCAGGCATACTTTGTAGAAGATGGCCACTAAGGTCTTCCAGCTCTGAAATACTGTGGTTCTATGGCTTGATCTAGCACAGTCTGAGACACTTCTTTCCTGTAAATTAATATCTTACACTGCAAGGGTTAGTAAGATTTCAAATGTCCAGAGCCTACTCGTGGAGGAAACATTTTTTAGAGTTTATCTTGATCAATCAGAATAATTTCTAGTCTCTTGGAATCTGTTCCTGAATAGTCAGAAATAGTAGGAATGGGAGAAAGAACCATTAAAAACTTCACAATTCAGTGACACTGGTCTTCCTGCTGCTCCTGAACAAGATATTGGATCTCCTCTCTTTGAACATTTTCCCTGGCTGTCTCCCATGTCTGAAAACTCTCCTTCCTCATCTCTGCTTCCTCTCTTCCTTGGTTTCCTTCAAGTACTAGCTAAAATCTCACTGAGAAACACTTCTCAGTTCCCCTTAATTCTGGTGTCTTACCTATGTTATTTCCAATTTATTCAATATGTAGCTGTTTTTGTTCATAGTTGTTTGCATATTGTGTTTCTCCATAGACTGTGAGCTCTTTGGAGGTGAGAAGTATTTGTTTGTTTATTATTTTGCCTTTCTTTGTATCATTAGCACAATGCCTGGCACATAAGCACTTCGTGAATGTTTATTGACTGACTAATTATACAGATTTCTAAATCAGGGTCTATAATTTTTCTGTAATATTAAGTAATCAATATTCTGATGAATCATTTAATTTACAGAGATGGAAGGAATCTTTTGGTTCAATGCCTCATTTTATATGTAAGGAACCAGACCATGGTCCAGAAAAGTGAAGCAATCTGTAGAAGATCACAGAACAAACAGCAGAGTCAGTCTTTCAACATAATCTTATGCCCCCAAACTCTATTGCTCTTTCTACTATCATATTTCACAATATAACATCATATATCAAGGCATGTGAAGGCATAAAGCTTCTGGTAGGCAGTAACAGATGTTCAATCTGATTTGTTTGGTTTTTAACTTATACTTTTTTTTATACTACATTAATTTATACATATATTCCTTTCCCCTCCTCTATCTAATAAGTCTTTTCTGGTAACAAAATTTACAGAAGGGGGAAAAAATTCAGCAAAACCGAATTGAATACTGACCAAATTTGACAATACATGTGATTTTTCATAAATATGATTCCCTATCATTGAAGCAAAGGAAAAGAGGTATCTTTTCTCTCTATTATCTGGAGCCAAGCTTGATCATCATAATTATACAGTATTCAGTTTCTTATTTTTGTTGTTTTGTTTATTTCTATTGTTGTAGACTCTATACTGTTTTCGTGGTTGCACTTATTTCCCCTGTGTCATTTCATGTTTTCCTGTACTTTTCTGAATTCATCATATTCATCATTTGTTATAGCATAATAAATAATTATTATATTAATGTATTACAATTTGTTTAGCCATTTTCTAAGTGATGGACTATTGCTGTTCTTAAATTGCTTCATTCATGTCTGATTCTTTGTGATCCTATTTGGATCACAAATATTTTGGAGTTTTCTTGGCAAAGATACTAAAATGGCTTGCCATTTCTTTCTCCAGTTCATCTGACAAATGAGGAAACTGAGACTAGAGTAAGGTCTTGCTCAGGGACAGAATACCTGAGTAAATATCTGAGGCCAGATTTGAACTCAGGAAGATCTTCCTGATTCTAGGCCTAGCACTGTATCTTCTGCACCATCTAGCCGCCCTATTTGATGCCCTAATTTTTCCAGTGTAAGTACAGTTATACTTTTATGTACATATGTATGTATGTATATGTATGTGTATATGTATATAAATGTATGTATGAAAGAGAAAGAGAGATTGAGAGAGAGAGAGAGAGAGAGAGAGAGAGAGAGGATAGAGGATTATTTTTTTCTCTTTGTTTTCCTCAGGACATATAACCTAATAGTAGCACCTTTAGGTTAAAGAGTAGACATTATAGTCACTTCTTGAGCATAATTCAAAATTAAATTCATTAATAGTTGGACCATTTCTTATCTTCAACAATAAATTAATGTTCCTGTCTTCCTACAGGAATGAAGAAAATGTAGCTAGTATAATATCAAAATAAATTGTCTTAGAAAACATGTCAAGGATAAAGAATCTAAGAATCATCAGACTACCTGAAATTTATGCTGAGATACCACATTTCAAAAAAACAAATTGTCCAGTTCTCTTAGAACAAAAGGACAAAATGGAAATAAAAAGAATTCATCAATCACATCTTAAAATAATTCCCAAATGAAAAATCCCAAGAACATCATAGACAAAACCCAGAGCTTATAGGTCAAAGAAAATATACTGCAAGTAGCCAAAAAAAAAAAAAAATCCAAGTACCAAGGAACCACAGGCAGTATTACACAAGACTTGGCAGCTACCACAAAAAGGAAGGGGAGGGGTTAGAATATAGTATTTCAAAATGCAAAATATAGAGGCTTACAAAAAAGAATAACCTATCCAGCAAAACTAAAAATAATACTAATGGACAGAGGCTGGGGAGGAATAGATCTTTAATTATTTAGAGGAGTTCCAAACATTTAAAAACCAGACCTAAGTAAATATTTTGAAATGGAAATGAAGAAATCAAGAGAAACATTGAAAGTTACATACATATATTCATTTGGGAGGGTCTTAGGAGAGAAGAACTGTTTATTTGCTATTGGAATATAAGAAATAAATACCAGAACTTTAATATATTCATAGAACATAGAGAAAGTAAACAAGACACTAAAAAACCTGGAGTGGTTTTGTACTGTTTCATTGATCTTAAGAGAAGATATAAAATTGAAGGAATGAGAACATAATGGGGAGAAAAGGAGAAAGAAAGGAAGAAAAAAATTACCTCAAATAATAGAAGTGCAAAAGATAAGGAATATTCGGACATGGAGGAAGGAATGGGGGGGGGTGAGCCTGAATTTAATCCATGAACTTAATTTTCATCATATTTAGATAGAGGGAAGTTAAACAATTACACACAAACACACATAAAGATAATTAATAAACATTAAACTGGAAAGGAAAATAGGAAGGGAGAGAGAAAGGAGAGGAGAAAAAGGATATAAGAAAGAGGGCAGGATAGGTAAGAGAATACCAACAACTCTTCTCTTCTCTTCTCTTCTCTTCTCTTCTCTTCTCTTCTCTTCTCTTCTCTTCTCTTCTCTTCTCTTCTCTTCTCTTCTCTTCTCTTCTCTTCTCTTCTTCTCTTCTCTTCTTTGCAGAGGCTATGGAAAAAACAGATATATTAATGACCATTGGTGATACCATAAATTGCTCCCACCATGTTATAAAGGGGAAAAAAAGTTAATAAACTATAAATACTCTTTGATCTAGCAGTACCACTATTAGGCCTGTGCCATGCTCTCAAAGAGATCAAAGAGAGAAGAAAGGAATCCACATATATTGTCTTCAGTATTAGAACATGGATTCCTTGAGAGTTTTTTCTTTTCAATTTGTGTATCTTTCTCACATATACACACTAAGCACAGGGCTTTGCACATAGTAAACATTAAATAAATAATTTTTCATTCATTACAAAAATATTTATAGGAGCTCTTTTCCTTCTTCTTCTTCTTTTTGCTGAGGTAATTGGGGTTAAGTGACTTGCCCAGAATCACACACCTAGGAAGTATTGTGTCTGACCCTGAATTTGAACTCAGGTACTCCTGACTTCAGGGCTAGGTCTTTATGCACTGCACCATCTAGTTGCTTCAAGAGCTCTTTTCAAAGAAGCAAAAAACCAGAAACTAAGAGGTACCTATCTAACAAGGAATGCTAAACAAATTATATGAAAGTAATAGAATATTATTTTTAAATGATGAATTGGACAATTTTCTGAGCAAACTGGGAACTCATATAAACGTATACAATGTGAAGTGAACAAAACCAGGAGAATGATTTACACAATGACACCATATAGAGAACATTCCAGAGAAAAAAAAACTATAACTCTGAACAAAGTTATAACAAAAACATAATTTTACAGCACCAAAGATGAAGCATGCTTCTCACCTCCTGACAGAATGGTGATAGATTAAAATGCAGAATTAGACATGTATTTTTGGACATAGCCAATGTGAGAATTAGTTTTATTTGAATATTCATATTTATTATGAGAAGCTTTTTGTTGTTGATGTTGCTGTTATTCAACTGGGGTAGTGGGAGGCAGAGAAAATAAATGATTGTCATATAAAAAAGAAATCACATACTTAAAGATATCACAGATAAAGAAACATTATCAACATTTCAGATATACATATATATATATACATGTACATGTATATGTATGTAAATACATACATACACACATATACATCTATATAAATATACAATGCTACAGCACTAAGTAATGGAAAAACTTATCTAATTGTAAAGACAATAATTATAGTAGTTGAAGACTGAAATGTGTCCCTTTTAAACCTAGACAAATTAAACATAAAAGATAAACAAGAAGTTAAGGACCTGAATACACACACATATGTGATATTATATGTATGTATGTGTATATATATATATATATATGTGTATATATATATATATATATATATATATATATATATATATATATATATATATATGCATCTCTGGCAGTAACAGAGTGAGAATAAAAAAAAAGAAAATGCATATTTCTTAGAGCTACACCATTACAAAAATCGACTATGTGCTATGGCTTAAAACCTCATGAATCAATGCATAAAAGTAATACTATTACATATATCCTTTACTAACCCTAATTCAATAAAAAAATTTTAATCAATAAAAGGAATTTTAAGAAACTTAAATGAAAACTACATAATATAACCCCAAAGAAAATCAGTGAAAAAAACATAGAAACAATAGATTTTTTTTTCATCAAGAAAATGACGATGACACACAAGAATTCTTGGGAGACAGATGAAAAAATCATTAGGGGAAAATTTATATCTCTCAACACTTTCACTAGCAAAAGGGAGACAGAGGAAAAGAATGAATTAGGATGAAAATAATAAAAATTAAAAAAAAATTTAAAACCAACTAAGCTAAAATATAGAAATTCTGAAAATGAACACAATTGAAAATGAAATCTAATAAAGAAAACTGTGAGCTTTTTTAACTAATAAAAATGAATTTACTAATCTGAGAAAAAAGCAAATTTCTAATATAAAAATCTGTTATGTAACATCAAAAATTGTAAAAATTTTATTATTACAACCACAAAACACTCTTTAGAGAAATAAAGACAATTGGAGAGATATTAAATGCTCGAGTTTGGGTCACGCTAATATAACAAAAATGATGGTATTATGATACTTAGTCATATTACCAAAGGATTGTTTCTTAGAACTAGACAAAATAAAGATGAAACTTATCTGAGTTTTCAAATTGTCAAAAATCTCGAGGGAAATAATTTTAAAAAAGTGATAATAAGAGAGGCCTAATAGTTTATAACATTCTGAATGATGATCAAAAGCAAAAGGCATAATTATTAAAACTGCTTGATAGCGCTCAAAAAAGAGAGTTGATCAGTGGAACAGATTTAGTATAGAAACCAAAGAGCAGTCTATCTAGATGCATATGTAATAAATATAAAAAGAGCAATTACTGGGGTAAGGACTCACTATTCACAAAAACTAGTGAGGAAACTGGCAATGAGTAAGGCAAAATTTATTGTTCTATAAGCTCTCATACCATTTACTACAATCAGCTTTAAAGAGGCACATGATCTAAATAAAAAGGTCATGTCATTAGTAAACTTGAGGAAAAGGGAAGGAAATGCCTTTCATAACTATGGCTTAGGGAAGAATTCTTGACCAAACAAAACATAGAGATGATCCTAAATCATATAATAGATGATTCTGATGATATAAAATTGAAAACTTTTTGCATAAACAAAATTAGAAGGAAAACTTAAAGGGAAAATATCTCAGCTAATTTCTCTAAGATGATAACTAAACTGTATAATTAATACAAATATACAGTGACCCAAAAGTCTTAGTGCAATTTTAGGCCATTAAAGCTTAATGAAGCTCTTCTCTTTTCATGTTATATGATTTCATGTGTGGTCTCATTAGCTCTCATGGATTCAGTTATCATCTTTATGCAAATAATTCTCAGAGCTATTCGTCCAGCCCTAACCTTTCTTCTGACTTCCAGTCTATTATCTCCAATTGCCTATTAGATATCTTAATCGGAGTCTCCAATAGATTTCTTAAACTCAAAGTGTTCCAAACCAAACCATCATCTCACTCTCCCCTCCTCCAATGACCAGATTTCCTGTTCTCTATCATAAATTTTAGGAGGGAATAGTTACTTCCCCCAGGCATCCCATCATTTCATTTCCACCCTAGGAAATATGAACTCAGGAATTTGAATCATATGCTCCCACTTTAAATCCAATGTTCTTCCCACTGTACCACTGGACCTCTCTATCCTCTTTCTTTAAATAACCAATCATTGCCATACTTTTAAAATCCATTTTTTATTCTGAATAGATGAGCAAAAAGTTGTTTTCTTAAAAGGGCTTTATACAGTACTTATGGATAAGCACCAAGTTAAAAACAATTTTCTATCATTTTTTATTTCCAAGGCAGTAAAATATTTTGATAAACCATATCAGTGAAATTAGCAAAAAAAGTTAAACTTGCCCTCCCACCCCCATCCCACTGTCCTGTCTTCCCCCTTCTCTTTGAAAGTACTAGGCAAGTTTCTTTAAAATCTCCCAAGTATTAAATCCTCATTAATATAAGCCCAATGTATTTATGGTGTCAAAAATGTGTTTTTATAAAAGCCAAAAGCAACTGTTACCCAAATTGCCTCATTATCAATAATCTAGCATCATGCCTTTTATGTGTCATTTCTTTCCACAATATAAGATAGTTGATGACTTTTAGCAAATACATCATGGCAAAGGATTACTCTCATCAGAGGCAGCCTTTGAAAAGGATATGCTAATTTCTAGGGAGCAAGAAAACATCAAAACAGTGCTAGCAAATAGCCAAGGGACTTTTATGTCTTAATATCACTCAGAAGTGCTTTATCTCCTGGTGCAACGTGGATCATAGTATAAACAGGAAATGAAACAGGGACAGCATCAAAGAAGCACCAGTCTATGTCTGTAATTTCAGATCAGGTTTAATAAAGGTTATCTGCAGTAGGCTAATCAAACAAAAGGGTGTCAGTTTTAAAGAGCCATTTGATAATTTCAATTTAAGACACCCTAACAAAAAGAAGCTAGCGATGTCTTAAAGCCACCTCCCAATCCCTCCCCCGCACCAGCCAGATCTCTGCCCCTTCTTTTCAAGTCACTTCATTTATGGCATTAGTTTTGATGTCCTCATTTCTAGGTGATCAATTTATCAGAAATCAATCTACTTTTATGGTGTCCTTGATTTTCTTAGGAAGGAAAATAGGATTGATCCTAGAAAAAGGAAGCATCCATAGTAAAACTCTCACTGTAAAGTCTACTAGCCAGAGGCATAGTTTATCAAAGTATTGGACATTGGGAGTTAGAAAGGACTTTAGCAGTCAACTGGTTCAATTCCTTCATAAAAAAAAGAAAATGAAGTCTCCAAAAAAAAAAAAAAAAGAAAAGAAAAGAAAAGAAAAAGTATGCTTAAAGTTACATAGGTGGTAAATAGCATTAGCTGGCTCCTCCAATTCTGAGTAGCTAGGTACCACAGTGGACAGAGCACTGGGCCTGGAATCGGGAAGACTCATCTTCTGTAATTCCAATTTGGCCTCAGATATTTGCTACTTGTGTGACCCAGTGCAAGTCACTGAATCCTATGTGCCTCAGTTTCCTCGTCTGTCAAATGAACTAGAGAAGGAAATGGCAAACCATTCTAGCACTTTTGTCAAGAAAGCCTCTAATGGGATCATAAAGAATCATTCATGACTGGGCAACAACAATATCTGATTCTACACGTAGCATACTTACCACTATCCCACTGCCTAGTTTAAGATTCCCTACCTCTCTGAAAATTGTAGGAAAGTCAAGAATTCTTCAAGCCATAGAAAGTTTTCTTAAATCTAGGAAATGATCAAGTCCATAACTCTTGACTGAAGGAGGAACTTAAATGTGGGTTATTCTCAGACTCACCAAGCCTGATAGCTTATCATTCTTATCACATATTTCCTATCTACATGACCCTGTTTGAGGTAGGTACTGCCAAGTTTTCAAAGTGTCCTGAGTTAGCAAATGGCCAAGAGACCCTATCAGCTTTTTTAAAAGACTTGATAAGACATATCTTGTTAAATAAATATTTATGGATGAATAACAAGGCTAGGAATTGAAAGAAGGGACAGAGAAAGGAAGGAAAAGGTCCTTGGTCTCAAGATGCAGCCCTTTTGAACAAGCCTACTCAAATTTACTTGCTGACCTAGGAATTTGACAAGTATAATTCCAAACGGTTTCTCCTATCCCCAACTCTGAATCTCTCTCCACGCTCCTCATTTCTCAACTGAGTAAGGCCTTCCAACCATTTGTTTTTTCCCCCACATTTATTTATTGTATTTTTAATGTGTAAAATAAAAGCAAACACTTCCATAACATAGCATAATAAAAATATGATTGCAAATTAAACTCAAATGTATTATGTACAATTTGTTTCCTTTAAACATGTAATAAAATCATGTAAATTTTTTCTTTTTTTTTCCTTTCCTCCTTCCTACTTCCCCTCCTCCATCCTAGAGATGGCTACCATTAGCCATATTTAAATATATACATATATGCATATATGTAAACCACTCTATACACAATTTCTATTTATCAGTTCTTTTTCTGCATTCATTTCCTTTTCTGTATGTCTTTTTTCACATATGCTTTACAATAAATTTGGAGATTTATAGTGGTCAAAATAATCTATTCACTCAATATTGTTCTTAAAAAAAATATTGCTCTTACTGTAAACAATGTACCATTTGTAAGTCTGATCCTTCCATTTCCCTCCAACCAGCTCCATGTTAAGTTCTTTATTGATAAATTCTATGAGGATGTTAGAAATGAGCTCCTGTGAGAATTCAAGTGGGTGGACTCTTGGAGAGAAAAGATGCTCTTACCTTGGATGGGCTTTGTTGTAGCCTTAGTGGGATTCAGTAAAAATTTATGAGATTTATGGCCTCAGATTACAGATCCAAATGTTCACATTTGGAAACACAATGCTCCCAGGGCTGGTTTTCTTAATTCAATCAGTCCAATAATTCCAGTCTAAAAGGTCTCCAGAAGGAGGAGATACAATGTAATGAAAAGAGCAACAGAAGACATAAGTTTGTAAGTTGAGGCTTTTACTAAGTAGAGAACCTTGATCAACCTCTCAGGGCTTCAGTTTCTTCATCTATAACACAATGAGGATAATAACGCACATTCTCTACATCAATCAATGTAGTTATTTCCCTCTTCAGCAAATTCTATTGCTTTTAGGATCAAAAGTTGCTGTTATGGTTGTTGTGTCCAATTCTTCATGACTCTGTGGACTATAGGATGCAGAAGTACTGTCTGTGGGACGTTTTTGACAAAGACACTGGAGTGGTTTACCATTTCCTTCTCAAAGAGATCACTTTTTGCCAGGACTCTCCAAAATGACCTTTACATCCTGGGTAACTTGGGTAAGTCTGCATGGTATAGTTCACTGTCTCATTGAGCTATGCAAGCCTCTCTGCTATGACAAGGCAATTATCCAGGAGGGGAGGATCAACTATATACTTCTCTAATTGGCTTTTAAAACCCTTCCCAATCTTGTCCCAGCCTATCTTTCCATCCACCATGGCTCCTACTACATGCTGTAATTCATCAAAGAGGCCTTTGTTTCTCACACGTGATATTCCATCTCCTTTTCGCCTACACACAGCTAGACTAGTGGAGCAGATAGAAAGCTGGACCCGGAGTCAGGAAAATCTGAATTCAAATCCGACTTCAGGTACTTGTTAGCCATGTGATCCTGGGCAAGTCATTTAACATCTGATTGCCACAGTTTCCTTAAGTTAAAATGGGGATGATAATAGCCCTTACCTCTCCCGGTTGTTGTGGGGATAGAATAAGATAATATTTTAAAAGTGCTTAGCATAGTCCCGATACATAGTAGATGCTTCAGAAATACTCAAATCTCCCCTCTACCTTCATGTCTTTGCACTGGCTGTTTCCTGTGTTTGAGATATGTTTCCCTTATAGAATACCTCCCTTGCTCCAAGGTGCATCTCAAACAACCATTTTTTATATGAAGCCTTTCCGCATCTCCTCTATTACTATTGTTTTCCCTTTAATATTGTTATTGTTACTGAGTCTTTTCAGTCATGGTCTACTCTTTGTGAACTCGTTTAGTATTTTCTTGACAAAGACACTGAGGCAGTTTGCCATTTCCTTCTCCAGATAAGAAAACTGAGGTAAATGGGGTTAAGTGACTTGTCCAGAATTGCATAGTTAATGTGAAACCAGATTTGAACCCAGGAAGATGAGTCTTCCCATTCTAGGTCCAACACTCCATCATTACATCACTTCCAGTTTATCTTTAAGATAATTTTGCATTTAACTACTTTTCTTTCTGCATACATTTATATATATATCATTTATATATATATATATATATATATATATATATATATATATTTGTCTTCCCATTAGAATGTAAATACCTTATGAGCAGGAATTCATTCATTGTGTTTATATTCCCAGCACCTGTCACAGTGCTTGGTATACAGTAGGAGCTTATTAAATGCTTGTTGATTGATCAATTTTGATTGTGAACAACGTGAAAGTGAAACATCATCATGATCCCTTCTAATTTGGGGAGTTTATAATGTTCTAACCTCCATTGACTTGGTGACTGTAAATCTTAGAGTGTTCTTCTCTCATTGTGTTCTCTCTCCCTGTCAAAGCTTTCCTATTAGCTTTACAATCATGTTTACCTTTGCAATTGTAGTTCCCAAGCTTTAAAGTCATGTTTGAAGTGAACCTGAGTGACTGGAGGGAAGATGATGTACTAGGGAAAAAAATAAGATATTCAAAAGGGGCTTTTGGTGGAATGATTAAAAAAGATTTGCTTTGGGGAGGATAATTTTGAGAACCTTGGGGGATATCCATCCAGTTGTAAATCCAACTCAAAGAAGACTGAAGGGCAGGCAAGGGAGGTAATGGACCAAGAGAACTAAAAAAGTCTATGTGCCTTATAAATGGGAATTTGTTCAATACATGGAGATCAAGTTATCTCTAGATTCAATAGATAGCAACATATTTAATTCATATTTACTCACAATTAATACTCCCTCATCCAAAAAATAAAGTTTTTCATCACAAGTCTCTCCCTACTCCAATCCAACTTCTATTTAGTCACCAAAGTAATTTTTTTAAGTTCAGGTACAACTATGTTCTCCCCATAAACTCCAATGGTTCTCTAGTACATCCAGAATCAAATACCAAATCATTCATTTGGCTTTCAAAGCCTGCTATAACTTTTCCTTCTTACACCTTTCCAATCTTCTGCTGCCTTGTACTGTTTCCCTGTCTTTCATATGTCCTGCAATCCTGTGTTACTAACTTCTTTGCTGTTCTCTGAACAAGACACTTATCTCCTTATACTCCACGCAATTTCATCCACTATCTCCTATGCCTGGAAGGTTCTTCTTCTTCATCTCTGCCTTCTAGTCTTCCTGTCTTTCTTTATATTCCAAGTAAAATTTCTACCTTCTATGAAAATCTTTTCCCAGTCCCTGTTATTATTGCCAATTTATCCTGCACATAACTTGTTTGCACAGTTATTTTTATATTGTCTTACCATTAAATTGTGAACTCCTTAAAGGCAGGGATAAACTTTTTATCTTTTTTTTTTGTATTATCAGTGCTTACTAGCACATAGTAGGTCCTTTAATCAATGTTTATTGTTTATGACTGAGAAATTTGGCAGAGTTGACAATACAAAAATTATTTGTTCTTGATTTCAGAATGTTCACATTGTTATCTTTCCCCTTTTTTCTTGCCTTGAATTCACATCATTATTTTGCTTATGCCTCCCACTTGACTGGAATAGGTGCTAATGGCAATGACAGTTGACATTTATAAAACACATGCAGGTTTGCAAAGTAGTAAATTGGATCACCTTATTTGATTTTCACAGTAACTTCATAAGTTAAGAGATTATCATTATCCCCATTTTACAAAAGAGGAAACAGAAACTCAAAGAGTGATTGACTTGTTCTGGTCACCCAGCTGGTCTGAGGAAGGGATTCAAAACTATCCTGTTTTTAGGTCCAGTTCTCTAGCCACAGCACAAAGCCACTTCTCAGTGTTTAATAGTAGATCCCTAATAGTTTTTTATTGAATTAAATTGCCAGTATTTGGATCAGTTTTACCACTCTTAGAATGATGGATTTAGAGATGGAAGAGACTTTTAGCACCTCCTAATTCAATTCCTTTTATTTTACAGATGCAGAAATTCAAATCACAAAGTAAGTAAATAGCAGAAATAGGATTAGAACCCAAGTCCTCAAATGCAATATCCAAATCACTTTCTATTGCTAAGATGTATGAGAGGCAAGCTGGATAGTAGAGACAGGTCAGGCTGAGGTTAAAATTTGTTAGTGTTCAGTCATTTTTCAGTCATGTCTGACTCTGTGTAACACCATTTGAGTTTTTTTGGGGGGTTTTCTTGGCAAAGATAACTGGAGTGGTTTGTTATTTCCTTCTCCAGCTTATTTTACAGATGAGGAAACTGAGGCAAGTAGGATTAAGTGACTTGCCCAGGGTCCTAGAGCTAATAAATATCTGAGGCTGGATTGGAACAATTTGATTCCCAAGTCTTGTACCCCATTCACTGCTCCACCTTGTCAAAAAGTCCTAGGTAAAAAAAAATATATATATATATATATATATATATATATATATATATATAATATATATATATATATATATATATATATAAAATATCTAGTTGAGTCACCCAGTCCCTTTAATTTTCAAATGTTGAAAAGGCAAAGTGGCTGCTTCATTTTCCGTTTGATGCAGATGCTCCACGACTAGACAAATCCAAGAACTGTCTCTCAAGTCCGCAATTCAGGGCAGGATCACAGAATTTGGGGTGTTGGCTCTTGTTATGGCCTTGACAAGCACACGCTCTGTAGCCTTAGCAGATAGTCAGCTCTGGTGGTTTCTTCACCTGAGGAATGGAGCTAATGATAGCCACTGAGGAAAGGGAGCTCTGAAGTTTAATTGGCTAGTGTCTAAAAAGCCCTTTAAAGATGAAAAGTGCCAGGTAAGTATTATCATCATCATGGTACTTCTTAAGATGATATAAAGTAATAATAATGTTCTCCACTCATAGGCTCTTTCATCCCTGGATCTCAAAGTACTTAGGCAATACTAATTATCTCTCACAGCACCTCTATGAAGTATGCATTATTAGCCTCATGCCCTCAATGGAGAGACATGAGTATGGCAAGTGACTTGCCTCAGGCCAAAAGGGAAGGTTTCAAAGGTAAGGCTGAAATTAGAATACAGATGTCTAGCCTGAAGCTACCTATGTATGTCTCCTCTACCTATTTCTTATCCTCATCCCTATGCTTTCATAAACCACTCAGAAGGCTATGCATAGAAGAAATTTGATTCTGTAGCCTTCCAAATGCAGTATGCACAGAGAACTCTAGCAAAAGGAAGGGAGAAAACAGGAACTTGACTCATCACTTCTTGTCTGTTTCTCATACATGATATTCTATTTTCTATCTTGATATCTTTGCACAGATTGTCCCTCAGTCAACCAGTGAAGGAATATTTATTAAGCATCTACAGTATTGGGGATGCAGAGGCAAAAAATAAATAATACCAATCCCTGCTCTTAAGGATGTCACGGTCTAATATGGAGCTATACAACCATGCAAATAACCATATAACATATAAATAGGAGAAAATCAACACATGATGAGCATTAGAACTGGCAGAGTTTCTTATAGAAGGTGGAATTTTGTTTGGAACTTGAAGGAAGTCAGAATTGCAAAGAGCCACAGATAAGGAGAGAGACTATTCCAGGAATGGGGGAATAGCCAAAGAAAATGTGCAGAATTGGGAAATGGAATTTCTTGTTCAAGGAGCAGAAAAAAAGCCAGAGCCACTGGATTGCAGAGTATAGGTTGGGGGGTGGAGGGAAGTGAAGAGCAAGGTATAAAGTGTAAGGTTATTAGAATTCACTTCCTCTGTCATTACCTTTACCTCTTAAGAGTGCCTATGCCTCCTTCAAAATTCAGAGATGAACTGATATCAGGGAACATCTGATTTTTAAAATGCAAATTAAATGACCCATGCTCACCCCTGTCCTCTTCCCTCTACCCTCCACTCTCTGAACAAAAGATATTTGGTACCACCTTTGCTCCAATCCACCACAAGAGGATGGAGTGACAAAAGTGACTGTCACCATATTGAAATGCCAAGTTGAAGTGTGAAAAAACATTCCAAGCAGAGCAGGTGGTGAGCATGTAAGGATGCATTCCCTTACCCCGCCCCCCCCCCCCACATACCCTGACTAAGCTCAAACCAACAGTTAATTCCAGTCTCACATTACCCAAGACATTCTTCCATAATCTTCACAGGAAAAATGAAATCTTCAAAGGTATGGAATTTTAAGTATTCACCAGTGAAAATAAAACCCTGCTGTGTTGGGAAAACCCTGGACCCAATCTTGAATTCTGACAGCAAATGCCATCGCAGAGGCAGACAGCTAACTCCTCTGTATCTTGTGACCTACCCTTTCACTAACCACCCCTCTCCCACAAAAACCAAAGCCCAGTGCCTGGAAATTGCCAACCAGGGGACTGACTGACTCCAAAAGACTAATTTTCTTATCTGAATACAGTCAGGCCTCTCATCCTTGCAATATTAACACTATTCTGTGCCCTCAAAATGCTAATCTCCATTGATTTGTTCATTTAGGAAAGAACTTGAAAAGACAGGTAATCAATGAGTCACCCCAGTTCTGGGGGTGAAAGAGTCACAGAGCTCCCCTAAGACCAGAAGCAAAATAGGGAGTGGGCGAAGCTAACAGGTCTTTTTCAATGTCTCCACAGTCAATCAAAGAACCTCCTCTTCATGTGATTAGTGACCAGAATTAGTTACGGTCTCTCTCTAAGTCACTTCTATTTCAAGTCATCACAGCTCTCAGGAACTTCCTAGAACCTCCATTAGAGGAGATGACCCTGGGGAGACTTTTTCATATGCTTACTAGATTGAAAGCTTCTCATGAGATTATACATTCCTTAAGAACAGAAACTGTCTTTTCCATCTATTTTGTATCCCTAGCAGTGCCTATACATAGTAGGCACTTTGTAAATGTTTACTGATTGCTACCAACACCCCATTATACCTAACATCAATTCCTGAACTAGGGAACTTGACTTGCTTTTTTATCACATCCTGGGAGGTGGGCAGGCCAAGTTCAGGTCTTTCCTTCCTATATTCTATGTGCCATTATTGTACCTACAGCACTTCTGAATGGGGTGGCTGATAGACTTGCTTCTCTCCCTCAATTCTTATCTTCTTATTTCTGTCTTCTGGTAGTCAAATGAAAGTACTAGTATTGGTGCTTCCATTTTTTTTATCCAATCCTAAAGCATGGTACTGTTAAACTCCAAATGTTTATATATCATGGTTAAAATCTGAAATGTGTGTAGAGAAAAGTAGATCAAATCATTCAATTATAAATCACTAGTGTTACTCATATTCCTTTTCTTTTTCCACTTTCTTCTTTGTATAGAGAAGAGAAAAAAGTATATAAGGATATTATAGAGGAAAACAATTAAAAATATAATGATTGGAACTATGAATAGGATGAACTTACCTGTACAATAAAAGACTAGGAAGTAAAATACAGCAATAGTTGTTTACAAGAACACACGTGAGCACAAATATTCTCATAGAGTTAAAATTAAAAAGTAAATACAAAAAGGAAGGCAATTATGATTTCATGAAAGGCAACAATTAAAATATGATTAAAACAATTGGAACTGAACATTGATAAAGTCACCATATATAATGACATGATATCAATACTCAATAGGTATGCACAGAATGACATAGCATCTAAGTACTTAAAGGAAAACCTAATTGAATTACCACTATAATAGTTGAATTCTTCATGTGGCAATTCCCAATCTAAAAACTTTTTTAAAAATAACCAAGAAAAATTTAAATAACTGAATAGATTTTAAATTGCTAGATATGGTAGATCTATAGTGTTCACTGGAAATTGAAAAGAGTTTACAAGAAGTCAAGTCCATTCATCAAAGAATAACATCTAAAGAAATTATGGTATATTAATATAATAGAAATATTATATTATAAGAAATGATGAAAAGAACCTGAAAAGATCTGTGTGAACTGATTCAGACTGAATTGAGCAGAATCAGGAGGAAAAATTATACAATAACAACATTATAATAACAAACATCTTTGAAAAATTTAATCTGATCAATGCAATGATCCACCACTATTCCAAAGGGGTGAAATTAAACATGCTAACCATCCCCTGAGGAGAGGTAATAGGTTCAAGTAATAGAATGAAATCTACATATTTTGGACATAACCAATGTAGAAATTAATTTTGCTTGACTATACATTTTTCTTACAAAGATTTTGCTTTCTTCTTTTTCTTTTTTTTTTTTCAGTGGGTAAGAAGATGGATTAGAGAAAAATACTTGCTAACTAAAAAAAGCTAAATAAAAAAGGAAGCACATTTGGATTATTAGAGGGGGAAAGGAAACATACACAACTCTAAGTGGCACCTTTACAAAAAATCATCATGTATTAAAGTATAGAAATTTAATAATGCAGAAATACTAAATATTTTATTGATCCTTTACTGATAGTAATACAAATTTCACTACACAAATAGCATTTGAAGGAAGGACTCAAATTTAAGTGAAGACTAAATTATATAATTCTAAAAAATATATTGGTCAATGAGCAAATGTTAGAAATAATGAATAATTTCATCAAAGAAAATGACAACAATAAGACAATATACCAAAACTTTTAGGATTCAACTGAAGCAATAATTAAGGGAACTGACAACAACAACAAAAAAGAACAGATTAAAAAAAAATTGGAAATGCAATGAAAAAGATTGCTACGGTAATAAAACAACCCTTCTTAGCAAAACACAGTGATTTGCTGCAAAGCAAAAAAGACAAAAACAAAAGTGAAAGCAAAGAAAGCATTGATAGTAATATCTCACTTTACTTTAAGTAACTCACTTAAAATTCAAAAGGAGAATTCATGATGTACAGAAATGAAAAAAGGAAATTATTAGATGTTATGTTGCTCATTATGAGCTAATAAAAGAGATAGCAAATGAAATAAATGTTTACAAAAATGTGAAATGCCCAAATGAATAAAATAAAACATCAGGAATTTAAATATTCTACTGTAATGAGATAATTGATGTTAGTTCCAATGAGCTTGTTATGAAGAGAGACATCCACACTCAGAGAGAAGATGGTAGGACCTGAATGTGGATTACAACATAACATTCTCATTCTTTTTGTTACTGTTCATTCGCATTTTCTTACTTATTTATTTATTTTTGTTCTGATTTCTCTTGTGCAGCAAGAGAATTATATTAATATGTTTATACATATTGGATTTAACATATATTTTAACATGTTTAACATACACTGAATTGCTTGCCATTTAGGGGAGGGGTGGGGGAAAAGAGGAAAAAATCTGAAACAAAAGGCTATGCAAGGGTCAATGTTGTCAAATTATCCATGCATATGTTTTGAAAATAAAAAAAGCTTTATTAAAAAATATCTTGTTGTTAGAAGAAGAAAAAAGCTGAACAGACCTTTTAGGAACTCCTAAAGAAAAAAAAATTGTTCCTTTTTTTTTTCTTTGTTATCTATGAGGAGCCAAGAGAAACAGGATTTAGTGACTTATCCAGGATCAAACAAGTAGTAAGCATTTGAGACCCTTTTTGAACTCAGGAAGAGAAGACTTCCTTACTCCAGACCAGGCATTATATCCACTGCACTACCTAGCTACCCCATATAATTTATATGTTATTGGAATTAATTATTCTTTGGATGTTTTATTAATTATTTGTGATATTTAATATATTGATGCAAAAATATTTAAAATATATTAGCAAATAGTATAGCAAACAAAGTACAAAGATTATGTAAATTTGGACTTATACCAGGAAGTCAGAGCTGGTTCAATAATAGAAAAACTATAAAATAATCAACCAAATTAATAATAAAAAATCATATGATTACATCAATAAACTTTTTTTAACTTTTTGCTTTTTGACTAAATATTAAATCTATTTATATTAAAAAAAATTAAAAAGGAACACATAAATGTTCCTTCCTTTAAAAAGATAAACAATATCAATCAAAGAATGAAAGGGCTAGCATTATTTGCAATGAAGAAATAGTAGAAGCCTGAATGTCTAGAATCAATATCAGACCTGAAATAATTCAATAATTCAAAGTAATCACCTAAACTATTTGGTACTATTTTTTAAAATGATAAAATCAATAAAACATTAGATAAGCAAGCCTCAGAAGGAATCCAACCATTGATAAACTAGACAGTTAGGAGATACATATTTCAGATACTGATGATATGTGAATTTGCTCTATTTATTTATTTGTTAGATCTATTTGTTAAAAGGGAGGGATTTTATAGAGGGAAGGGAATTGTGGAAGGGAAACTAGAGTAGTGACAGAGAAGTCAAAATTAAAAAAAAAAAGGAGCATCAACAAAACATTAAAATATACTTAAAAGTGTAAATGAAGCTCAGAAGAGAGAGACAAGCAAATAGTATTTGTAGTAATACTATTATGTGAGATTTAATTTATATTTTTAAAGAAAAAAGTGACATGCAGTTGAAATGCATGATTTCATCTACAATCTTGTTTACTGTTCTTTTAAAATGGAAACGCTCATGTTTGCTAAGCTCAGTTACATATTAAGTTTTTTTAATGGAATTTTGCATCAATGAGAAGTTGTAGATTGTGGTAAACACTGCAATTTCTGAATTCCATTCATCCCAGTCTCAACTTTCTATTCAATTCTGGTCTCATTTGTAATATTATAGTAATACCTCACTGAAGGGCAACTAGGTGGCATTGTGAATGGAATGCTGGGTCTGAAGTCAGGAAGATTCTTCTTTTTGAGTTCAAATCTGTCACTCACTAGCTGTGATCCTGGGCAAGTCATCAAACCTTGCTTGCCTCAGTTTCTTCATCTGTCAAATGAGCTAGAGATAGAACTGCCAAACCACTCTACTATCTCTGCCAAGAAAACTCCAAATAGGGTCATTAAGAGTTGGACAAGACTGAAAAACAAGTGAAGAAAAAACTACTGTTTCCAGATGTCCTTTTCCCTAGTTTTTTCCCTCCTATTCAATTCTGGACCAATTATGTTGGTAATTATGGTAATATCTCAAATTTTATGGCAATCTTATGGTATTTCACTATATTATTACCAATATTATGGTAATATCTCAAAGAGCTGTTGTGAGATTCAAATGAGATGATATGTGTAAATCATATTAATCACAAACTGCTATATAAATATAATCTATCATTATCATAACTTATTCAAGTTTAGCTCTTCCCATTTAAGTGTCATTTTTCCTTATTATGGTATATAAAGTCAATAGTGGGGGTATCCAAACATCATAGTAGTGAAATATATGTCTATATAAATATTAGCAAATCTGCCCTATTTTGAAACTATTTGTTGTTTCCAAATTTTTTTCTTATAAACAGTTTTGGGATTATCTGTTAATATGATTTCAATTTGAAACTTTCTTTAGACTCATCACATCCATTGCTTTTGCTTGCTTTGTGAGGTGAAATGACTATGGGATAACTATTTTCCCACCACCCCTCCCAAACAGGGATTGTCTTTGGCTACTTTTGTCAAGGAGAGCAAGTGCATGTTGGGTGGGGCAGTTTCTGGGGCTCTTATGGCCTCACTATGGCGGCTATTTCATGTAGGTTAAAATTATCTGGGGAAAAATGTTCATAAAAGCAAAAAATATCAATCAATAAATATTGGGGCATCTGACATCCAAATATGAAATAAGGTAGGATGCAGATAGTCACAGGACTATCCTTAGAGATGATTCCTTTATCTCACTGCTATCTCCACCATCTCACCAAAAGAGAATCTAAGTCTCTTTTGTTCTCTTTACATAGGATTAAGGAAAAAAACAAAGTTATTTTGTGAATAAAAGGATGCTTTGAAGGAGTAAAATAATTTATGTTCTGATCAGCAAAAAAATGAATAATCAAGATTTCTTATGGTTCTGTTTTGGATTTGTTCTCAAAACTTTGGAATATTAAATTTAAAAAGTTAGGAAAGAAGAGATTTTAGAAATCAAATCCAATTTCTTTGTTTTACAAATGATAAAACTGAGGCTTAGGAAGTTGATGTAATGAACTAGAAAGATATAAATTCTCCCCTATACATTTCTCTACTTCTTCCTTTATTCATCATCCTCCTTAACCATAACACCTCCCCAATTTATCTAGTCCTCCATAATCTACTTTATTTGTCACATTGTCCTAGATGGAATATACTGCTTCTAATCAATAATAAATATTGTGTCTATTGACATGGCATTTTAACAAAGTGCTTTTCTCCAAACAGCCTTGTGAAGTAAATTATCTACTTCGCTTTACTTCACAAGTACTTCTCTACTTCACATTATCTACTAAAATTATCTTTAAGTGTTTTTTTCAACATGAAGATAGAAAACTGATATTCAGAGTGATTAAAACATTTCCACAAAGTCATATAGTTAGTAAATGGAGACTTTGGATTTAAACCTGTCTCTTGGCTCCAAAGTCTAGTGACCTTTTCATAATAATAATAACAATAAATAAAATTTATATAATGCTTTAGAGTTTATAGAACATTTTACAAATATTATATCCTTTTATTCACACAATGACCCTGGGTGGGGGGAAGTCGTATTTTTATCCACATTTTACAGATTAGGACACCAAGGCAAACAGAGTTTAAGTGATTTGCTCAAGATCACAAAATTAACAAGAGTCAGATGCTCAATTTGAATTCAGGTTTTCTGACTCCTGATCCAGTGCTTAATTATTGCTCCTCTTAGCTCGCCAGCACCTCTACCATCTGAAATATAGTCTCACCACACTGGATATTGCCTATCTGATTTTTAAAATAAATAAAAACTTCAGTCATTAAACATTTATTAACTGACCTTCATATGCCAGACGCATATGCAAGTAAGAAGAAAATTCCTGTCTTTAAATAACTTATAGTATAATGGGGAGGAAGGGAATGAAAACCCTCCTTCTTTTTTTTCCTTTCCATTGTGATAATCGAATTTGGTAAACTCAGTTGGTATAAGCAGTAACAGAATTGGAGTCTTGGCAATCTTCTCAAGACTCATTTTCAGCCTTGTTGTGACTGTACTCTGGAGCTGACTCTGTGATTCACAGGCCTTGGACCTTTTAACCTGTCTTCCTCCTCTTTTTTTTCTCCTCTCCATCCCAGCCCATGACAGGATAAGCATACCTCGCCTATATTTTTCCATTGTAGAGCCTAAAGCAGACTACTAAACACATCAAAGCAATAGAAGACAAGTGCATGTGTGGGGAGAGTAGCATCAGGTACTTAATTATTTTCCTAATCTAAAAGCCTATTTCCTTTCTTTTTCCTCTCCTCTGTTCCAAACACATAAATTTCCTCTTATTTTGTTTTCTAAAGATAAAGTACTAAAACCAAGCCCATATATCTCTTCCTCTATCCATGCAGTTCTTTCAGAGAGCGTGGATCTTGAGAGGCACAACTGGATTCCTTATCTTTGCCACTCTAATAAAGAAAACAGGAATCTGTTTTAGAGGACAGGATATGATAGATGGACAGATAGATTTTATTTGCTTTGTTTTGTTTTTTAAAGAAAGACCATTTAAAAAAAGATATAGGAAAGGGGAAAAAAGTTTCCAAACAGTAGCTTTGGTTAACAAAATAAAATCAGATAAAGAAATTATTGCAAAAATATTGCCTCATCTCAAAGCTCAGAACTTTCCCCCACTCTTGCTCTTTATCTTTGAGAAAGATAATGAAAGAAGAAACTTGAAACCTCATTTCCATTGATGTTCAATATGCAACTACTAGATTTAAGAACTGTAAGAGATCAAAGTGAATGGCTCCCATTCCGATAAAAATTATCCCTGCTCTGGTAGAGAGTGATGGGCCCATTTAGGAACTCTGAAGGCAAAGCACCTTCCTTTTTGCTGAGAACAAAATGAAAATGCCAGAGAATCTGGGAAGATTAATTAGATTTATGAGTAGCAAAATTATAACAACTGCATAGAAACAGCTGATATCTCTTTCAAAATCAAAGCCTTTAAGTAACAAATATCTGGATCAATAAATGGTGGTTGCCCCATGTAGGCATTATTTCCTCTACTTGAGGAAATAATAGAACTAATATCAGGTCCATCCATTTATTATTCCTTTTGGGAGAGAAAAAGGAGAAGAGCAGTGGGATCTTTGATTTTATGGTCGCCCAGAAATCCCAAAACTGTCTTGGACAGTGAGGTGGTGCAGTAGATAGAGTGATGGCATGGAGTCAGGAAAATCCTGTTTACTTCTAGTTTTCCATCCATAAAGTGAGCTGAAGAAGGCCAAAAGAATCCTAAATAGAGTCACAAAGAGTTGAACACAACTGAAAAATGACTGAACAACAAACTTTATTTGCCTACCAAATAAAAGCAGAAGTCAATTGCTTTAAAACATCCAAACTGATGTGTGTTTTCTACCTATCCATACTCACCTTTTGACTGCACCCTACACCTGGAGTTCATAGATGACCTGGCAAAGCAAGTGATGCAACTACCCCACCTGGGAGCTCTTTTTAAACAAAACTGATGGCTACATAAATACTGTACTTGTATTAAGAATTAATTATCTGTAATTAGTACCAAGTAATTATACTTGAGCACCCAGCTGCTTCCTCTAGGCTCTGAATCAGAGGCTAGGGAGTTGGGGACTACAAAATCAACTTTTTTTTCAGCTTGTAAAAAGATGTATGTACAAAATCCTTCATTTTTCCTTGATTTTTTTCTTTTTATTTTATGCTAGACAGGTTACTCCCAAAAATAAAGGTCGGGGTCTCAATGCTTCACCCTTTGCTCTGGAGAATGGAAAGTACTTTTAATATTAACTTAAGTCAAATGGAGTTTAAAAAAAGACAAACACAATGGTGGGGTTAAAAAAGGGGGGGGGAAGCTCTTACATAACCTTTTACAAATCCTCTACGGTTTACAAATTACTTTTATATATATTTATAGACTCTCATTATTCTTGCATGGTTAGACATTTTTCTGAAAAAAAAGATTTGAGAGTTTTAGTGAAGCCCTTGATCAGCCAATAGTTCAAAATTCTGATATTAGGTCAACAAACAATGTTATGAAGAAGAAAGAAAGAAACTAAGAAATGAGAGAGAGAGAGAGAGATAAAGAAAGGAAGGAAGGAAGAGAGGGAGGGAGGAAAGGAGGAAAGATAGAAAGAAAGGGAGGAAACAAGGGAGGGAGAGAATAAAAAAGGAAAGGAAAGAAAGAAAGGGATGAAAGAAAGAAGGAAGGAAGGAAGATCGATAGAAAGAAAAAAGTAAAGGAGAAAAGGAGGAAGAAAAGGAGAGGAAGAAGGGAGGGAAGGAAAGAGAAAGAGAGGAAGAAAGAAAAAAAAGGAAGGAAGGAAAGAAGAGAGGGAGTGAAAGAGAGAGACAGAGAGAGACACAAAGAGAGAGAAAGAAAGAGTGAGAGAAAGAGAGAGAAAGAAAGAGAGAAAAAAAGAGAAAGAGAAAGAGAGAAAGGGGGAGGGAGGAAGGAAAGAAGGAAGAGAGAGGGAGGGAAGGAGGAAAGATAGAGAGGGTGAGAACAGGGTAGGGAAAAAAGGAAAGAGGAAAGGAAAGAAAGGGATAAAAGAAAGAAGGAAGGAAGGAAGATAGAAACAAAGAAAAAAGGAAAGGAGTAAAGGAGGGAGAAAAGGAGAGGAAGAAAGATAAAGAAAGGAAGGAATGAAAGAAGAGAGGGAATGAAAGAGAGAGACTGAGACAAAGAGAGAGAGAGAGAGAGAGAGAGAGAGAGAGAGAGAGAGAGAGAGACAGAGAGAGAGACAGAGAGAGACAGAGACAGAGAGAGAAAGAGAAGAGAAGAAAGCTGTTAAAAGAAACATTATTTCCGGGAAGAAAGAGATAATTTCTTTTGTACTTTCCTTTCTTCTGACCTCATCAGGAGTAATATATTTAGTGTTGAGTGCCATAGTTTAAGAAGAATATTGATAAGATTGAGAGTTTATAAAAGGAAAGCAATCAGGATAGTGAAGAATCTTAACTCCATGTCACTTGGGACTTAGTTTAAAGCCTGGAGCAGAGGAGACATTACAGCTGTGTTCAAGTTTCTGGATTGTGAATGAAATTTTAAACTAGCTCTGTTTGGCCCCAAAGAGCAGAACTGAGGACAATGGACAGTATTAGAAAGAGGCCTGTTGTAAGGGAAGTGCCCTAAACATCTGATCTATATAAAAATCAAATCTCAGGAGCAGTGGGTTTCCTCATTGGAGACTGGATGATTACTTTTCACATATGTTATAGTGGGAAATCCTTTCTTATATGGATTAGATTAGATGACCCCTGGGGTCCTTACCAAGTCTAGAATTCTAGAGTTCTATAATCCTATGGTTCTAATTTTATAGTCCTCACAACTACTACATGAAGTGGCCAGTGCAGTTGACTGCCAATGTTTCTGACTTTCTTATTCAACTTTACTATTGTTTCAGCCTCCATTTCCATTCTTTAGAGTAGATAATAAATGTATAGCCTGTGAGTGTCAGAGGTCAGACTCTGTTCTTTTAAAATATTACAGGGGCCAGATAGATGGTGTAGTGGATAGAGTGCTTACCCTGAAGTGAGGAGGACCTAAATTCAAATCTAGCTTCAGACACTTAACACTTCCTAGCTGTGTGATTCTGGCCAAGTCACTTAACCCCAAGTATAATAACAGTTCACATTTATATAACTTTTAGGGTTTATAAAACCCTTTAGATACATTATCTCATTTGATTCTCACAGAAACTCAGTGAGAGGTATACTATTATTATCCCCATTTTGCAAATGAGGAAACAGAAGCTCTGATCTAACAACCAGAGTCATGCAGTGGTAAATGTCAAAAGAAGAAACTGAGGCTGAATCTTACAGCTTTTAAAACCAGTTTTGGCTAAAGCATAATAATATTTGACAGTAAGACTCTGGTTAAATAATTAGAATTATTCTGGCATGGACATGATTGTTTCCCTATAACAGTCATGAAAGGTGAGATGGTACTACAATATGACATCATCAGAACTAGAAATTCTGGAAGGAGAAAGTAAAATATTAAAGGCAAAGTATCTAGGCAAATGTGCCTGAGGATTTGTTTCTTCATGTACTAACGAAACATCAATACATTTGCTTCAAAAGTCAAAGGTAAATTTTTATATGCGCTTCAGGCTCATGCATGCTACTTAAATTGGATGCTAAAGAGGTCATAGATAGAGGTTCAACAATAATTCCTAGAAGCATTTTTTTTTCATTTTCTTCTTTTCCTTGCTGGTCCCCTATCCCAAACATGACTAATGTGGAAATAGATTTTGAATGCTTTCATGTGTTTTTTTTTTATAATAACTTTATATTGACAGAATCCATGCCAGGGTAATTTTTTATAACATTATCCCTTGCACTCATTTCTGTTCCGATTTTTCCCCTCCCTCCCTCTACCTCCTCCCCTAGATGGCAAGCAGTCCTATATATGTTAGATATGTTGCAGTATATCCTAGATACAGTATATGTTTGCAGGACCGAACAGTTCTCTTGTTGCACTGGGAGAATTGGATTCAGAAGGTAAAAATAACCCAGGAAGAAAAACAAAAATGCAAATAGTTCACATTCGTTTCCCAGCGTTCTTTCTTTGGGTGTAGCTGCTTCTGTCCATCATTTATCAATTGAAACTGAGTTAGGTCTCTTTGTCAAAGAAATCCACTTCCATCAGAATACATCCTCATACAATATTGTTGTCGAAGTGTATAATGATGTCCTGGTTCTGCTCATTTCACTTAGCATCAGTTCATGTAAGTCTCTCCAAGCCTCTCTGTATTCATCCTGCTGGTCATTTCTTATAGAACAATAATATTCCATAACATTCACATACCACAATTTACTCAACCATTCTCCAATTGATGGGCATCCATTCAATTTCCAGTTTCTAGCCACTACAAACAGGGCTGCCACAAACATTTTGGCACATACAGGTCCCTTTCCCTTCTTTAGTATCTCTTTGGGGTATAAGCCCAGAAGTAGCACTGCTGGATCAAAGGGTATGCACAGTTTGGTAACTTTTTCGGTATAATTCCAGACTGCTCTCCAGAATGGTTGGATTCGTTCACAACTCCACCAACAATGCATCAGTGTCCCAGTTTTCCCGCATCCCCTCCAACATTCATCATTATTTTTTCCTGTCATCTTAGCCAATCTGACAGGTGTGTAGTGGTATCTCAGAGTTGTCTTAATTTGCATTTCTCTGATCAATAGTGATTTAGAACACTCTTTCATATGAGTGGTAATAGTTTCAATTTCATCATCTGAAAATTGTCTGTTCATATCCTTTGACCATTTATCAATTGGAGAATGGCTTGATTCCTAATAAATTAGAGTCAGTTCTCTATATATTTTGGAAATGAGGCCTTTATCAGAACCTTTAACTGTGAAAATGTTTTCCCAGTTTGTTGCTTCCCTTCTAATCTTGTTTGCATTAGTTTTGTTTGTACAAAGGCTTTTTAATTTGATATAATCAAAATTTTCTATTTTGTGATCAGTAATGGTCTCTAGTTCATCTTTGGTCACAAATTTCTTTCTCCTCCACAAGTCTGAGAGATAAACTATCCTATGTTCCTCTAATTTATTTATAATCTCGTTCTTTATGCCTATATGGTGTTAAATGTGGGTCCATGCCTAATTTCTGCCATACTAATTTCCAGTTATCCCAGCAGTTTTTATCAAATAATGAATTCTTATCCCAAAGTTAGGATCTTTGGGTTTGTCAAACACTAGAGTTGACTATTCTGTCTTGTTTCATGTGTTTTGTTATTCAGTCATATTTGACTCTTCATGATCCCATTTGGGGTTTTCTTGACAACAATACTAGAGTGGTTTGCCATTTCCTTCTCCAGCCCATTTTGAGATGGAGAAACTGAGGCAGATAGAATTAAGTGACTTACTCAAAGTCACATAGCTAGTAAGTGTCTAAATTCAGATCTGGCCTCAGAAACAGGAGACTTCCTGACTCAAGGCCTAGCACTATATACTATACACTATACACTGTGCCACTTTGCTGTTTCTAATTTCCTGAGTATGTTATGTATGAAATTTCCTGCCTTCTCAGTGGGTAGGGGAAAGGATAAAGGAAGGAAAAGAATTTGAAAATGAAAATTAAGAAAAAATAAAGAGATTAGCTAATAATAGTAATAACTCTTCCCACAACTCTGTACTACAGACAGTACAGTTAGTTTTATATCTGTTTTACAGAAAAGAAAACTACGCATCAAAAAATATACATATAGGATCTCAGAGCTAGCTAATACATGGTAGAATCAGGCTTTTATCTCAATTATTTTAGTTTCCCAAGAACAGATTTTTTTCCCTCTACATCAGATTGCCTTGTTCTGGTCCAAACCAGAAGCTTAATCTGCTAATTTCCCAAAGAGACTTCTTTAGTTCCCCAAGGACAGATCCTAGATATCAGTCAGTCATAAGAAAGTACAGGTGTTTAGGTTCGACGCATCATTCCATGATATTCTTCTGTAATTATTCCCAACTAGTGTTGAGTCAACAGCACTAAGTCTTAGAGAAATAAAATTCATGTAGTTGCTTTAAGATTTACAAGGAATAAAATGAAATATACTGTGTACAAAAGCAAGTCCCAAAAAAAGATCAACTATGAATTGATGACATAACTATTCTCAGCAATACAATAATCAAAGACAGCTCTGAAGGACTTATGATGAAAAATGTCATCCATATCCAGAGAAAGAACTGAATGTACATTGACTCATATTTTAAAATTTTTTCTTTATTTTTCTTGAGGGTTTATCTTTTGCTCTATATTTTCTTTCACAACATGACTATTATGGAAATGTTTTACATGATTTCACATGTATACGTTATACTGAATTGCTGCATTCTCAATGGAGGGGGGTGGAGTTGGGGAGGGAAAAAAAGAATGAATCTGGAGTCTTAAAAATAAATGGAAAAATAACATCCTAAATAAATTTAAAATAAATTTTAAAAATATCTCAAAAAAGATTTACAAAGAACTTTACATATCACATATCATTTGATTAACTTTATATGAATAATGTGAAAAATGATATTTATATTAAATTGTATGGTTTGCAAAGCCCTTTAGCTTTAATTATATGCCAAATAATAACATAAGCACTTTATGAAAGCACTTTGTGTTTTATCTTCACATCAACCAACCATGTGGGTTAAGTGCTACAGGTATTATTATCCCCATTTTAGAAATGATAAAAACTAAGATTGAAAGGGAATAAAGTGACTTACTAAGGGTTACACACAATACTTGTCTCTGAGGGTGGATGTGAGCCCAGGATTTTCTGATTCCAAATTTAGCATGCTAGCCATTATGTCCTGTTAAGCCCCAGAAGGTAACTGAAGAGTTCACCGACAGAAAGCACTGAAAACAATGCTTAAAATAACTATTTAAAAGTAAGAAGTATTTGAAAGAGAGCCAGAGGACTGAGACAGTACTCACCGACTTGGAGCATTTTAATGAGGTTGTTGGTTATGACTAGCCCCAAAGGGACTAACGGTGGACTTGTTGAAATTGGCGGACTCTTCAGCCAAAGGACATGTTCACTCACCTCCAGCATGACTTCTTTCTTATTGATTACTTTTTCCTCTTTCTTTTCTTCTTTTTTTAAAAAGAAATACCTTGCAGCAATCTCATAGTTTTCTAAGCACTTAATTTATTGCTTCCTCATGATCTGATCAATAACCAAGCTTACCCTATAGAGAGAGGTTATGGTGTGAAATGGTTTTGCCTTGAAAGAATGAATTTACACTTTGCAAAAGTGCTTGGACATCTTCATTATATTGCAGCTTCACTTTCTGGCCTTTTCCACTATCACACTGGCCTGACCCATCTCTCCAGTGACTGAGTGGTTCCCTGGGGATGACTCCACCCTGAGACTAACTCAGTGATTAATAAATCCCTGCCTGTCACAACCATATCATGAGCCATCATGTTGCTCATTTTCCAGTTTTAGTTCACTTTTCAATCTGCCCTACCTCCACACTAGTTACATGGCTGCAGTTTCATTAGCTACCTTTCCTTTCTCCTATCTTTTGAAAATTATTTTCCCTCAATAGAATGTAAAAATGCAAGTGGGGACCATTTGTTGTTGTTTTTTGTATCCCCAACACTTAACACACAGCAACTGCTTAATAAATGCTCTCTCTATTTGTCTGTCTATTTGATCTAACACAACCAATAACATAATTAATATATATATATGTAAAATTGTAGCAATTTATAATACAATTAATATAAGATTACCTCTAGCCTTTCAACATTGGAAAGTCTGCTACAACTAAAAATAGCCTGACACAATCATAGTTAGCAATCTTTCTGGAATCTCATGACCATGAATTGATAAACTGCTTAGTAAGGAAAAGGCCAACTCTTAGGACTTTGTCCTCATGAATTTAAGTCATCCCATGGGAGCCAGAGCTGGTTTTAATAGCCCACATTCCCTTCTTCCCCTGTTGAATTTATACTCATCTTTTAAAGTCCAAGTAAAATGTCAGTCCCCTGCATAGTCAGTAATGATGGCAATGTGAAATGTAATAGAAAAACCTACCTTTCCCAAGGATACCGTAGTTATCAAAAAAAAGGAACTTAGATAGAGCAATGATAAAGGAAAACAAAGAGAAATTGAAATAGGCATCTCCATACATTTTAGAACTAATCAATAAGACGACCATGAATCAATGGAGACTGGGATGTGGCTCACACCAGAGAAGTCAGTACAAGGTCTGATAAATTGCTTCAAGATCTTCTACTAGAAGAGGCAACTAGATATTGCAATGAATAGATTGCTCAGCTTGGAGGCAGGAAGGATTGAATTTGAATCTAACTTCAAACACTAGCTATATGAATTTGAGCAAGTCACATTAACCTGTTTGCCTCAGTTTCCTCAACTGTAAAAAGGGGATAATCATATCACCTACTTCCTAAAGTTCTTGTGAAGATATAATGAAATGTTATATGTAAAGTAGTTAGCATGACATATAATAGACACTACATAAATGATAGATATTATTATTAGACCAGGGAAGCCAGGTACATGAACCTGAATCCCAATCTGAACTCTGACCTATCAGGACCAAAGTAGGAACAGAGTGGAAAAACTTACCTGAGTGGACTCCTGAACTCCAGAAAATAAAAACAGGATGGAACCAATAAGATTATATGATTATGACAAGACAATAGTAAATATTAAAATAGTCAAAGATTTTGAACATATAAGATCTGTATTATCAGAACTAACTGATTTGGAAAACAAGTCAACAGCCAATTTAAAAATGATTAAATTTTCTGAAAACCATGAGTTAAAAAAAACTTGGATGGCATAATTCAAAAAACAATAAAAGAAAACTGTCCAGATCTATTAGAAGCAGAGAGGAAGATGAAATTTTAAAATGCTACAAATCAATTGCCCTTTTAAAAAACCACAAACTGAAAACACTTGGGGAATGTCACATCCAAAATCCAAATGTTTCAAGTCAAAGAAAAAACTGACAAACAACTGAAATGAAAGCATTCAAATACCTAATTCCCACAGTCAAGGTCACAAAAGACTATGATGTCAGTATTTGAAGAAGAGAAAATCTTGGAATATAGCATTCCAGAAGGCAAACAGATCAAAGGCTCACAATCAAGAATAAATAACCTATTACTAAGTAAGGACCTACTGGGTTGAAAATGGACCTTTTAAAAATAAGTTTTGGAGGATTCTGGGAAAATGGTAGACCAACTAGAAAAGGAGATGCAGAGTGTAAAGAAGAAAATAATTCTTTGAAAATTGGAATTAGGCAAGGGGAAGCTATAGGAAACCGAGAAATAACAAAATAAAATATAAAGAATGAAAAAAGAGAATTTGAAACATAAGAAAAAATAGATTTGCAGAATGAAAAAGAGAAAGATAAGAATAAATAAGTTATCTGTAAGCTGTAATCAAAAAAAGAATCTTGACACCATAACATAAGAAATAGTTAAAGAAAATTGTTCTGAAGTGATAGAACAAGAGAGGAAAGTAGAAATAGAAAAAAATCCAAAAAGCATCACCTCAAAGAGATCCTACAAGGAAAACACATAGGAACATTAATGCTAAATTTTGAAACCCCCCCAAATCAAAAAGAAAATTTTATAAGAAACAAACCAAAAAAAAAAAAAAACAATTCAAATATGCTTGAGAATTGGAATTTTACAGGATTTATCAGCAGTTTTGTTAAAAGACCACAGGCTCTGGAATACTATAGATTGACAATCAAAAGAGATAGACCGGTGGCCAAAAAATATGATATCCAGCAAAACTAAGCATAATAATGAACAAAAAATGGCTGTTCAATTACAGATTTTTAGGATTTTGTCTCAAACAAATCTGAGCTCAATAGAAAATTTAACATATAAGAGCCAACATCAAAGGCTAATTTCAAGGAACTTAACAAGGACAAACTGTTTGTGTTTTATACTTGGAAATGTAAACCATATGTCTTCAGTAATTGGGTAGTTCAAAAGAAAGATTGGGACAGAATTGATTATGATCTGACTCTAAAAAGCAAAACTGTTTAGGCAAAGGTAAAAATAGCAATTATGTTATATAAATGAGGTGCAGAGGAAGAACCTACACAGAAGCATTAGATGGGGGAAGAAGATTAGTAATTCTGAAAACTTATTCACATTGGGAATGGATCAAATAAAGAATAATACACAAATGTATACCATGAAGAATATAGCACCCTCCCAAATCTCTAAAGAAATCAAGAGGGAGGAAATAGGAAAAAGTGGGGTATAAAAAAGTGTATAGATTTATGGCTCTGGGACAAGGTTAATGGGAAAGGGATTAAAGAGAAAGGGAAAGGGTAGCAAAGAATTAGATGGGCTACAGAAGGGTTTTAATGGAAGTAGAATAAGGTATGTAGATTAAGGGGAATGGGATAAAGGGGGAAGAAAAGAATGAGAGGAGAAGATAAGGGAGGGATCCATAGATGGGGAGAAGGTAAGTAATAGCAAGTTAAGGTGAAGAGTGAAATTAAAGTAGAAGAGTTAGCAGGAATAGGAAATGAGTTGCACACGAACACAATAACAATGATCAGAAGTAGAATTTATTAGGAAAAATAGTAGGGCAAGTAATCATTGACTTCAAAGTCAAACTTAAAGATTCAATCAAGAGAGAAATCTACATTATAGATCAGTCATATTAATGCTGTTTTAGATATGTCTATCTATATGTAAATGACTGTGTGTATATAGCTATATAGATATAGATGATGTATAAATGAATATGTATATGCATGTAGGAGTATGTATATATGTATACATATATGTATGTGTGTGAACACATATGTAAGTATATATAAATATATTTGTGCTTAACTGTAGTCTGCTTGGGGGAAGTGGGGGAGATGGAAGGGAAAAAAAGAATAAAGTAAAAAGTGCACAGCAACAAAAGAAAACCTACAAGAAAGCAAAGAAAAGATGGACAGTGATGAATATAATGTCTTCCATTATTATATGTGCTTTCTTGAAACGGAAATTGATTATTACATATTTTGAATCCTTGGAATTTTTCCAAATTTCCTTTCTTTAATTATTAGTGATTTTGAACATACTTTTATATGGTTGTGGATATTTTGCAATTCTTTTAAAGAAACATTTTTATTTTGGAACAGTTAGATGGCATAAGAGATGAAGCACTAGTCCTGAAGTCAGGAGAACTTGAGTTCAAATCTGTACTCAGACATACACTAGCTGTGTAGACCCCATGTAAGTCACTTAATCCTGATTACTAAGGACAAACAGTGGAATGAATCTTGTACCTTTCAAAGAAGCTCATTCTACTTTTGAATAGTTTAGACTATTATTGATGTAGCTCCCTAATAATGGTTGGTTTTAAATTATTGTTTATTAAGTAGGCATATCTATTTGGTATCACTTTGTTACCCTATTTTACTCTGGTATAAATTCTTGAAAGTAACAAATTACAGATAATCCTTTCATCATTCCCTGTGAGCCAGTATAATTGATTTATAATGAGGAAACATAACACAGTTTATTGTTGTTATAATTGACATTCATTTAGCACTTTTGAAATTGCAAAGTGATTCTATAGGTATCATCTTATTTTAACCCTGGAAGCCATCTAGTCCAATCTGTCTCTTCCTCCCTCCCTTTCTCCCTCTCTCTTTCCTTTTTTCCCTTCCTTCTCCTAAAAAATCCAGAACAATTTCTAGTTGCCCTGATCTATTATATCTGGCCACTAGATCCAAATGGCTCTGTGGGAGAAAGTGGGACTGGTGACTTTGCATAGCCCTTTCTCACTTAAATCTAATTCCCTTTCATGTCACAGCAACAAGTCCCTGATGTCATAACAGAGAACTAAGGATAAACTGCAACAATAGCTTCCTGTTCTTCTCCTTTTCTGGGACAACCCTCATATTTTCGATCTTATCTGTCTGGAATCTTTGAAGATATATATATATATATTTTCTGGGCTTTTTTTTTTTTAGATGATTAGTGCCTTCTTAATTGTGAATTCAGCAGCAGGAGTCTATTAATTGATCAGCAAGTATTTATTAACTAGCTCCTTTCTATCAAGAACTGTTCTGTGGAGATATTAATACAAAAAAATTATGTAATCACTACTCTCAAGATTGCACTTTAATGAAAAATGAGGATATAGAGAAAACTTCCTATGCTAGTGATCTCTTCTTTATTAAAGACATTTTAATAGGAAATACATTATAATCAAGCAACAACTTAACAGTACACTCAGAGTACACTCAGTTCTGTTATAACCCAATAAAAATATTCTCAAAAAACATCAGGCTATGCAAAATTGCTCCCCCCCAACATAATAATAAAAAAATGACTTATGGAATAAATGGGGTTCTGGACACAATGCTGTAAAATTTTTGTCGGTTACATGTAAAAATTAATTTAGAAAACTAATTTTAAACAATTTTGTACTCATTAAATATTTAAGAAATTCATAAATATTGCAATAATAGCAATGCCATCTAAGGCCTCAGGCTATAGCCCAACTCATACTTCGGTTCCCATGAGAGTAGATGGCAAAATCTTTTACAAGTTGGTCAGACCACAATCCCAGGCCTTCAGGCCTCAAAGGAAGTTAGAACAGGTGGGGCACACCAGTCCCTCATCACTTAGCTCCTACTGCAAATGAAGATATATATAAATATAAAAATTTACCTTGAAAGACCTGGTTTGCTTTTGGATGAGGGCAAAGAAAGGCTGTAGTTTGTGAGTAATTGTGAAGTAATATAGTTTTCTCCCTTCTCACAAAATGGCAGAGAAAATCAGGCCTCAGCAAACTTCAAATTTTAATTGTTCCCTAATTTATCAGTCACACTGGAACATATTCAAAATTTCCAATGGGCCTTATAGCAAAATTGACTATATTTATATAGTAAATAAACAAAAATAGACATAATGTACTTGCAAAAATGGCAGTTTTAGAAGGGCAGTAGCAGTTGAAGAAAACAGGAAAGGCTTCAGGTAGAAAATTGTGCTTAATTGTATCCTGAAGGAAAAGGATTTTATGAGATGGAAGTGAGGAGGGAATGGACTTTATGTCTTCAGGACAGGCAAGACAAATGTATGAGATGGGAGAAACAGAAAGGACAGTCTGGCTGGATTGCAGGATATATTTAATAAATATTGAAGCTATAAAAATAGGTTGGGGTCAAGCTTTAAAAATTAAACATATACACATACATGTGTGTACATACATACTTATGTACATATACATAAATATGTATACATATATGATTGTAGAGACAATAGGGAACTACTGAAGTTTCTTGAACAGGGGAATGACAAGGTCAAATCTTCATTTAAGGAAAAGCACTTTTAAAGTTATATGGATGGTGGACTGAAGTAGGTAGAGACCAATTAAGGGGTCCTTGTTCAATAATCTATCCTTGTTCAGTGATATACGACTTATAAAGACTTCATTTGGGGTTTTCTTGGCAAAGATGCTAGAGTGCTTTGCCATTTCCCTCTCTAGCTCATTTTACAGATGTGAAAAGTGAGGCAAATAATGTTATATAACTTGCTCAGAGTCACACAGCTAGTAAGTATCTAAGGTCAAATTTGAATTTGGGTTTTCCTGACTCCAGGACAGCACGCTATCTATTATATCATCTAGTTTCCCTGAAATAAAAGGAAAGTATAGGAAAATCAATTCTTTGGGTATCCATTTCCTTCATAGTAAAATGAGTCCTTTTAATTGGTTGAATTTTACCTCTAACATTTTATGTTCTATGGCATTCAATTTTTTTAAATGTGTTAAAAATATTGGTTAACTTTCAACAATTAGATTAATCTACAATGGACTAGGCTGGCTCAAACTAGGATGCCTCACTTGGAGTCCTGAAATGAAAACAGGATGACCTCTTGTAAGGGATGTTGTGAAGAGAATTATCTGATCAGATATAGACTGTGCTAAATGATCTCTAGGTCTTAGAGTGTCTGTCTTTTGTTTATTTTGTCATTAAATAATGTTTTTTGTTTTGTCTTTTATTTTGCCTTTATATAGTATTTTGCACAAGAAGGTGCCTGTTTATTTTGTCATTTTGTTTTTATATGACACAAGTTGGTGCTTAATAAATGTTTATTGGAAATGCAAAAAAAAAAATAAAACTATTGGTTAAATCCAATATCTGGATACATATTTATACAATTATCTTGCTACACAATAAAAATCAGATCAAAAAGGAAAAAATGAGAAAGAAAACAAAATTCAAGCAAAAAACAACCAAAAGAGTGAAAATGCTATGTTGTGATAGACACTCAATTCCCACAGTCCTCTCTCTGAGCATGGATGGCTCTCTTCATCACAAAATCATTGAAACTGGTCTCAATCATCTCATTGTTGAAAAGAGCCACGTTCATCAGAATTGATCATCATATACTCCTGGTTCTGTTCATTTCACTTAGCATCAGTTCATGTAAGTCTCTCCAGGCCTCTCTGAAATCATCCTGCTGATCATTTCTTGTAGAACAATAATATTCCATAACATTCATATACCATAACTTATTCAGTCATTCTTCAATTGATGGACATCCACTCAGTTTCCAGTTTGCTGCCATTACAAAAAGGGCTGCCACAAACATTGTTGCACATGTGGATCTCTTTCCCTCCTTTATGATCTCCTTGGGATATAAGCCCGGTAGAAACACTGCTGGATCAAAGGGTATGCACAATTTGATAACCCATTGAGCATAGTTCCAAATTGCTCTCCAGAATGGAGATGCATTAGTGTATATTTTAGTTCCCAATTGTCCCACATCCCTTCCAATATTCGTCATTATCTTTTCCTGTCATATTAGCCAATCTGAGGAGTGTAATGATATGTCTTAATTTGCATTTCTATGATCAATAGTGATTTAGAGTACTTTTTCATATGACTAGAAATGGTTTCAATTTTCATATGAAATAGTATATTGTCCAGTTACATGTAAAAACAATTTTAAAAATTCATTTAAAATTTTTCAATTCCAAATTTTTTTCCTCATTTCCTCACCTCCCTCCTTCTGACATTAAAGAAAAAAACAAAACAAAAGAAAAAAATTCATAAGAAAGTGAAAATAGTATGTTCTGATCTGCTTTCAGACTCCCACCAGTTCTTTCTTTAGAGGTCGATAGCATTTTTCATAAGTCCTTTTGAATTTTCTTGGATCATTGTATTGCGGAAAATAGCTAAGTCATTCATAGTTGATCATTGTACAAGTGTTGCTATTACAATATTCTTCTGGTTCTGCTCATTTCACTTTGTTTCAGTTCATGTAAGTTTTTCAGAAACATGCCAGCTTGTCATTCTTTATAGCACAATTGTATTCCATCACAATCTTGTTTGGTCATTCCTCAGGTGATGGGAATCCTCTCATTTTTTAATTCTTTGCTACCACAAAGAGTTACAATGAAATTTGTGTATAAATAGACCTTTTTCCTTTTTAAAAAATATCTTTGGGACAGACCTAGTAGTAGAATTTCTGGATCAAAAGGAATGCACAGCTTGATTGTCCTTTGGTATAGCATTCTTTTAGAGGGAGTGCATTGTAAACAATCTTAAAGGGCTATATAAATGTGAGTTATAATTGTTATAGTCCCCAAGGCGTCTCCAGACCTTACTTGGAAAAGAATCTGGTATAAACAAAAACGATTGGATGGGGGAAATGTTCATGTGACCTCTGGAAATCCCATTATAAACTCATAAGTCCCTAAGGAGTAACATAGAGTTATGATTTAACTCCAGCTGGTTCAAATCCCCTAGAGTTAAAAATAGTAGAGTATAATGAGAAGGAAGAGAGCTTGAGGCACAGGAACCTGCCTCATTACCCCCAACTGGGCTACTTAGAAGCAGGTGCTGGCATGTTGAAAAAAAAAGCCAGCTTGCTGCACAGAGGAGGTGCTTCCTCTATTAAACAAATCATACCTGTTTGAACCCTGGTTTCAACCTTGGCCAACATTTCTACAATAAGGTATAGTATCTTAGGCAAGTATGCAGCTGGATGAACCTCAGAAGTCATTAAGATGTTAGTCACCCTGTGAAAATTAAACCTAACAGTTGGACAAACTCAATCACCTCTAATGGACAAGAGCAATAAGAGAAAATCTAGCTCTTAGCCTTAACAATTCTGAAAAAGTCTGCCATTTTAGCAAAAGTAGGGGTGTTATTTTTTTTTAAAAGTAAAAGAATGAGGATGGTGAATCCTAAAAGATGTCTTGGAACCCAAGAGGAAGCAAGCATAACATGAGCAGTCTATTTCTTTTTATGATGCCCCCCTCCTTGAGTTCTCAACATATTATGTATATATCCATCTATAGCAGACTCATATAAATTAATAATAAATACTCATGTAAATAAATGTTGTAGGTAATACATGTAATCCTTGAACAGCTTCTGCAAATGGATAAGGAGCTCAGCACAAAATCGAACAGGAAGAAACCAGATTAGATGTCTGGGAAAATACACATTTCTTTTAATGATCCCTAAGAAGGGATCTAAGAAACAAAGTCCCATCTTATTAGTATCAAAATTCTTGAAGTGGTGTTGTTTGAGAGTCATTTTTGATATTAATCAACAAATATTCCCAATGGAACTAAATTCTTACCCATGGGACCTATATGTATGTATAGGCACATACGCATATCTGTATATATCTATGTGTATGTATATATGTATGTGTGTATATATTCAATACAGGCTCTTTGAGGGCAAAGACTGTTTTGCTTACTTGTACTTTTATCTCCTGTTCTTAGCACAGTGATTAGCACATAGAAATCACTTAATAAATACTTTTTCATTTCATTCATTCATTCAACATCTATCATATGTCAAACAATATGATAAATAATAAATATATAAAGTCATAAATGAATCTATTTTTGCTATGATGAGTTTTTATTTTATAAAATGAGATTATATGTACACATATAAATAGATACAAAATACTAAAGTATGTAACAAATAAAAAGGTTTTTTTTTTTTTTTTTGGCTGAGGCAATCTGGGTTAAGTGACTTGTCCAGAGTCACACAACTAGGAAGTATTAACTGTATGAGGCAGGATTTGAACTCAGGTCCTTGTTATTTCAGGGTTGGTGCACTATCCACTGCACCAACTAGCTTCCCCTAATACAAATGTAATACTTATAGAACAATAACATTTCATAACATACATAATTTATTCATCCATTTCCCAAATAATGGACATCAACTCAGGTAAATGCTTCCTATTTAGGAAGACATATAGAGAGTCAGAGAGACCAAAACAAAGACAGAGAGAAAACAAGAAATACAGAGATGGATAAAAAGGGACAGATGGACATGGAGAAAGAGCTATTGAATATAGGCTCACAGATAGGTTTAGGACAATTGGTTGATAGGTAGTTCCTTGCCCTTCTTCATTGCATAGTCCATTCCTTAACAGCAAATAATAACTTAGAATACATTAAAAATTAGCACCCCTTTATCTGGCAACAAAACTCATTATAAAAGGATATGTTGTTGTTGTTGTTGTTGCTATTATTATTTAATCAGTTGTGTGTGATTCTTTCTGAACTCATTGGCAGAGATACTAGAGTAGTTTGCAATTTCCTTCTCTGATAAAAGGATGTACATGACATTAAAAAAAAGTTTATAAAGAAAAAAAAAACTATCAAAGTGTTATGATCGCGTATTTAAAATCAGCCGGAGTCAGGAACTCAGGTTAAGGGAAAAATCTTCAGTCTTTATTCAAGTGAAGAGGTGAATAAAGATTGCGATAGCAAATATAGGCAAGAAAGATTGTGATAGCAATATGGGCAGCTGCAACAGGAAATCAGCTAACAGAGGGAGATCTGACCTGAGCAAACCCATGGCCGAGCAATACCAAAAGTCTCTCCTTCCCCTTCCTTTTCCATTCCCTTGCCTCCACCCACCAAAATCATCATTTCCTATACAACACATCAGGACTTGCGCAAAGAGTGGGCGGGGGCCATTCTTTCTTCAAGCTTATATATTAATAGATTATGGTCCAATTACTATTTAGCCTCATGTGCTTGGGACCTCAGTGCATCAACTCAAGCCTCAGCCCATTACACCAAAGTATGTGATGCCAGTTTATCACCAATGATCAAACAGGGTAGGAAAGTGTAGAAGGGTATATATGCCAAGTACCAATGGAAGCAAAGGAGAAATTACTCTTTATGTAGATACTGGGTCAGTAAGCAGACAAAGCTCAAACTGTTCATAACTATATTCAGTTCAAAAGGGTAACACCCTTTGCTTGCAAATGCTTGGTCCTTGGACCTGACAAGACCATAGCCCCTGGACTTCCTTCAGTTTTCTATTTCTATTATCCTTCAGTCTCTCACTCCCTCAAGGAAAAACTACATTTCCAATATTCCTCTTGACAATAAGAGACTGCACAAAGCTTTGAAAGTAATGAGGAATTACAAAAGGTAATAAGGAGAGAATGAGGATTTCTTGGGGATGGGAGATATTTTGTGAATGAGGAACAGCAAGAAGATCATTTTGCTTGCATAGTAGAATGAATGAATGGGAATAAACAATCAGGCTAGAGAGAAACTTGACTCATAGTCTTTGGAGAAAATTGTGGCCATTCTCAAAAGCAATATCTTGCTTCATTTCACAACTACTCATCCTCATTTCCCATCATTTCTTCATTTACACCAGATTTAAGTGAAGATCTTATTTAGGTAAAGTATTTTACCTTCTACATATACCCTACAGCAAAGCTTCTTAAACTGTGGGTAGCAATTCCATATAGAGTCATGAAACTGAATGTGAGGGTCATGACATTATAATTTATTATCAGTAAAAGGTTGATTTGTATACCTATTTCATATATTTGGAGTCATATAAAAATTTCTCAGGTGCAAAGAGGTTGCAAATGAAAAAAGTTTAAGAAATTCTGCTCTAGAGTTAATTTACTCCTATTTTCTCTAGGAGATTGCCTCACAATTCTCCCTGTTACTCATTACTATCCAATCTCTCCCTACCTAACAATTCTTTCCCTGATATGTAAAAATAAATTCAAATATCCCTTAAAAAAAAAAAAAAAACCTTTGCTAGATCCTGCCACCTCTGCTATTAGATTGCATCTTTCTTCTATTTCTTAGTCAAACTCCTTGAAAAAGCCATCTACATTCAATAACTCCACTCCCAATCCTTTGATTCTTTTCTGAACTTTCTGTAATTGGGCTTCTAATATCAAAATTCAACTTAAATCATTTTCTTCCAAATTCTCTGTTATCTCTTAAATGCTATATCTAATGGTCTCTTATTCCTCATCCTTTCTGACTTCTCTGAAGCATTTGATAGTTTTCTTCTTCTTCTTCTTCTTCTTCTTCTTCTTCTTTTGGTAATAGCTTTTTATTTACAAGTTATATGCATGGGTAATTTTACAGCATTGACAATTGTCAAACCCTTTGTTCCAATTTTTCCCCTCCTTCCCACCACTCCCTCCCTTAGATGGCAGGATGACCAGTAGATGTTAAATATATTAAAATATAAATTAGATACACAATAAGTATACATGACCAAACCGTTATTTTGCTGTACAAAAAGAATCGGACTCTGAAATATTGTACAATTAGCCTGTGAAGGAAATCCAAAATGCCAGCAGGCAAAAATATAGGGATTGGGAATTCGATGTAATGGTTCTTAGTCATCTCCCAGAGTTCTTTCACTGGGTGTAGCTGGTTCAGTTCATTACTGCTCTATTGGATCTGATTTGGTTCATCTCATTGCTGAAGATGGCCAGATCCATCAGAATTGGCCATCATATAGTATTGTTGTTGAAGTATATCATGATCTCCTGGCCCTGCTCGTTTCACTCAGCATCAGTTCATGTAAGTTTCTCCAAGCCGTTCTGAAATCATTCTGTTGGTCATTTCTTACTTAACAATAATATTACATAATATTCATATATCACAATTTATTCAGCCATTCTCCATTTGATGGGCATCTACTCAGTTTCCAGTTTCTGGCCACAATAAAGAGGGCTGCTACAAACATTCGGGCACATACAGGTCCCTTTCCCTTCTTTATGAACTCTTTGGGATATAAGCCCAGTAGTAACACTGCTGGATCAAAGGGTATGCACAGTTTGATAACTTTTTGAGCATAGTTCCAAATTGCTCTCCAGAATTGTTGGAAGTATTCACAATTCCACCAACAATGTATTAGTGTCCCTGTTTTCCCACATCCCCTCCAACATTTGATAGTTTTCTCTGCTCTCTCATCCTAGATACTCTTTTTGCTGTGTGTGTGTGTGTGACACTTCTCTCTCTTGAGAATGCATTAAGGAGTCTAAGAAGTAAATATATGATAGGAAAAAAAACAGAAGATTAAGAAATACTTAGAAAAAGCAATTTAATAGTTTAGGAAAAAAAACTTTTTCTCCTCATTAGTAAACAATCTCCTCTTATTTGGGAAAAAGAAGGAAAGACAAAGAAATACAGATTGCCAGAGAAACAGCAGAGGAAAATGATAAAGAAGAGCAAACACAAGAACCACATACAGTAGGGGAACAGAATTTCCTGTTTCAAATCTTTCTTTTCTCTATTTTAACCTCCATATAATCTTAAAAATGATTTTTATGAAGTGAACTTCTGACCATGTCACCAGAATACTCAATAAGCTATAATTGCTCTATTACTCCTAAGATCAATTAAATTCTTTTTCTGTTTCTGGAATTTAAAGATCATTATAAACTGGAACTTTTCTGCCTGTCTAATAGTCCTACAAATTACATCTCAGTATGTCACAATGTTCTATCATCCACCTTCTTGCCTTACTGTGCAAAACATTAGCCTTATCCTACAATCCCCTACATTTTCATCTCTACCTCTTATCACCCTTGTTTCTTTCAAAACTCAGCTCAAATGACATTTTCTTCATAAAGTCTCTTTTGATCGTACCAGCTGTGCTGCCCTCTCAAACTATCATAAGTTCATTTTGTATGTATTCTCTTCCTACTTATAGATGTATTGTCTCCCCATGTATAATACAAGCTCTTTGAGAACAAAAACTATTTCACTTTTGTCTTTTTTGACCTTTTCATGGGTCTATATAGCAAAGTTCTAAAATTAGGTTTAATAAATGTAATTATGTCCTAAATAGTTTATTAGAAGATGGTGCTTATAAATTGGATATTCAGTACATCTACTGTAGCAGTTATTGTGTGTGTTACTTTTTATCATTCCTCTCCATTGTTCTTCTGGCTGTTTTGCCTTGATTTTCCCTTCTCCCTTCCCCCCCTCTCCCGCCCCCCAACTAAAAGGTGATTTATCTGTATTTTCCTTCTACCTATAATATTGTCTTATTAATGAGAAGGAAAGCCTCTACTCCCTGAAATATTAAATTGCTTCTTCTATGCTCTTCTTATCCTTCTGATTTTTTTCCCCATTGTATATTTACTTCTTAGATTTCTTATTTCATTCATCTTTTTTTTGCATTCTCACTTATTATTAATCTTGAAGATAATAGATGAAAATAGATCAGATTTTTGTTGTTGTTTAAAGAAAATAGAACAAATAGTTTCCTCCATTCTCACATGCATGTTCTGATCTGCCTCTAGACATGTGCAAATAAGTATTTTGTTTGTTAATTTTTCACTACTCTGTGAAAGTATTTAACTTTGTGCTCTTGGGTCATTTTGCAAGTTAAATACCCTGTTCATTTCTGAATTCTTTTTGAGGAATAAGTCAAAGTCTTCTTTTTTTTACTGAATGTCCAATTATTTCCTTTCATGTGTAATTTTTCAGGATGTCCCTATTTGCAGTGCCAACTAATTTTCTTTCCTGTCAGAATATCATATTTCAATTTTTCTCCTTTAATTTCTTGAAACTGCAGAGTAATTTTATGCTTCTCAATGCTTCTTGGGATCTGAAAGAGTTTTTCTCTCCTTTAATACATTCAAAATTTATTCTTTATTGTTTTAGTTCTGAAATTTGACTACAATGTTTCTTGGAAATTTAAGTTTGGAATTTCTTTCTACTGTTATTCTATAGATTTCCTCCATTGGAACTTTGCCAATTCCTTTCAATATTTCAAGACAAAATTTTACAAGATCACTTGGAGATTTTCTTCAAGATTAATATTTTCTTTTCCAAAATTTTTATGAAGATTTATACTCCTTAAGTTAATGCTTAACATTCTAGCTTGTGTTAATATTCTTGTTTTATAGTGCTTTCATATAGTCTTTCAAAATTTACTGTGATTTTCTTTTATTTCTCCTTATAATTCATTTTAGCATTCCAATTTTGACATTTTAGGGTTCTAATTTTGACATTTCTTTTTCAAATAATCTATTTTATGGAACTTTTTAAAACTTCTTAAATTTCTTAGTTGACTTACTCATTTCTTCCTTAAGACTTCTAATTTTGGTCCTTATTTTTTCAATATTTTCATTTCATTCTTTGATTGTTATTCTAAATTACTATTGGTATTAGTAGTTTTTTTTTCTCCAAAGGGTTTTGTAGAATAATTTGTGCTATTTTCTCTTTTCCTATGGATGGTGATTCAGTTTCATTTGTTGCAAAGTATTCATTCATTAAATGTTTGTTCATTTCCCCTTTTTAGTCAGCTTTGTCAATCTTAATTAGAGCATTGTGATTTGAATCAGACTGGACCTGTAATTTCACTGGCATAAGGAACTTCTGAACAGGAAACTTTCTCTACCAATGAAGACTGACACTTTCTCTGTAACTAATATTCTTAGAATACTGAATACTGGGGCACTGAGGTGTTAAATAACGCTAATAGCACCATATAACTCATATATGGCAAAAAAGGACTTAAATACATAACTTATTAACTCCTAGTCAACTATCCATTTTGCCAAAATGCTTATCAACACACACACACACACACAAACACACACTTTAGCTTATTAAAGTAAATTCTGAATGGAGCTAATAAAGAATACACATAATTACAAATGTTTAATACCCTTATGAAATGCTTTATGCTACAGCATAAAGGAATCATAAACAAATGTTATAAGGCAGATATAAAATTGTATCCTTTACAGATCACAATGAAATAAAATCAAGTGAGCAAAACAAATGAAACAAAAGATACATACCTAAAGGAAAACTAAATTACAAAAAGAGTGAGTCCAAGAACAAATCATAATAACTATACCTGGTTATTTAAAAATAGTGATAAAAATAAAACTACATACTGAAAATTTTGGAATACAAGTAAACCAATATTTACATGAAAGTATGTTTCTGAAAATTTCTGTTAACAAAATAGAAAGAACTCAATAAACATAGTATATAATTTGACTAGAAAATAAACAAAAGAACAAACTTAAATGTAGAATAAGAACTATTGAAAATTAAAATAGAATAAACTCAAAACTATAGAACTGATTAATAAGCAAGAGCTATTTTTGAAAAGAATAGCAAATTATAAATAGCCAATTTGATAAAAAAAGGAAATTAAGTTATCAAAATAAAGAATAATATAAGCTCAAAACAAAAGGAAATTAAAAAAATAAGAAAATTCCACAGGCAATTACTATTTCAACAAAATTGAGAATTAAAATAAAAATTAAGAATATCTACAAAAATGTAGAGGACTGGGACTGGAGTCAGGAAGATTGCTCTTCCTAAATTCAGATCTAGCCTCAGATGTTTATTATCTGTGTGACCTTGGACAAATCATTTAACCCTATTTGCCTTAGTTTCCTCATCTGTCAGATTAGATGGAGAAGGAAATGGGATATCATACCAGCATCTTTACCAAGAAAACCCCAAATGGTGTTAGAGAGAGTTGGACATGATTGAAAAATGACTTTACAATGACAAAATTACCTAGTCCAATAAAAGCAACAAAAGGAAATAGAAATCTTAAGAATTTAATCTTAGAAATAGAAATCAAGCAAGCCATAAACAATTTATTTTTTAATGGATTAGATGGATTACAGTGAATCCTATCAAATATTTAGAGAGCCCCTATGTATAATTATACTCAAAAGCATTTGTGCTTCTATTTATGGTAGAATAACTCCAGATAAAACTGGATTGAGCTCATTTCCCTACTTTTTGTAACTTCTCTGTCACTGGAGAGAGTTGGATTTAATTCTACATACATATGTTATATTAATTTTTTTATTTTGCTTTTAATTTTATGGGTTTTAAAAATTAGTGCTACTCCAAAGAAATGTGCAAAAGTTTTAGGTATTAAACAGCACAATTAAATTGCTGTTTCAGATATTGCAGTAACTATTGCTGTCAGGAAGTCAAGTAATTTCTAGGATCATCCAAACCCCTGATGAAGCTATATACATTTATCCAAATTTCAAAGGAAAGTTCAGAAGAAAATCAGAGCAATACTTTAAATTAAGAATATATTACTCCAAAGTATCTAATTAAACTTCAGAAAACAAGTAAATACCTTCAGAGTAACCTGGAAGCTGAAGAGATTGCTATTGAATTCTACACAACTCAGCAGTGGCTTCTTGAAGTTGGGGGTGAGGGGGTAGAATATGAAAAGAGCCGTAAGCTCTCGCTCTCTCTTCTCTCTTTCTCTTCTCTCTCTCTCTCTCTCTCTTTCCCCCATCCCACCCCCCTTTATCTCTGTCCCTTTCTGTCTCTCTCTTTCCCCACGTGTGTGTATTTTTTCCATCATTCACTGCTGTCTTTGGAATTATGAGCCAAGTAGAGATATCATAGAATCAAAGAATACACACAAATCGTTGATTTGTTTTTGTCATTATTCCAAATTTTTCTCTAGAATAGGTATATCAAATTTAACTCCACCAAAAGTACATGAATAAATGTTTCCCCAAATTTCATCACATATTTGTTATTTTCCATTTTAATAATTTTTGTCCATCTGATGAGTATTGAGGTGGAATGTTTGAATTTTATTTTAATTTCTATAATTATTAATGATTTAATGATTTTAAAAATTTGGTTGCTGATAGTTCGAATATCTTCTTTTGAGCAGTGCCTGTTTACATCCTTTATCAATAAATTTGGAGATGACTATTGTTCTTATGAATTTTAATAAATTCCTCAAATATTTTGAAAATTAGTACTTTAGCAAAACTTTCTTTTATGCACCAAGAAATTATGCAGATGATGGCGGTAGAGAAATCTGGAAGGTCTTACATGATCTGATAAAGAAGGAAGTGAGAAGAATGGGAAGAATTTATACTATGATAACAATATTATAAAGACAGACAACTTAAGATTTAAGATCTCTGATAAATGAGACAGCCAACCATGTCAAGGGAAGGAGAGAAAAATACTTGTTAATTGAAAAATAAAATGAAAAAAAGAAGAACAGTAAAAATATGCCCGTTAAACATTATGATGAAGAAAAAACTCTCATCATGGGAAAGACAATACAAACACTGAAGTCCTAAAGATTGGAGAAAAGTAATTTTTTACTGAAGAAACTTTTTTTTTCATTCAAAGCTTTGCAAAATCACTGCTAGGGAGACACAAGGTCATTTGTTTGACAGGATGGAGGGTTAGAGAAATATGCAGTATGCAGGACTAGAGTACCATCTATGGCAGGAAACAAGGTCAGGATCTGCATCCAGGCAAGCCATACCTATCTTAGATTCTAGACATCCTTGGCAAACCAAAACAGGATACAAGGGGAGAAAATTCCTGAAGGGGGTGAGGCTTAGTCTTATCCTCAGAAATCAAGGCCAAGAAGGGCTTTTAAAGGAGTGGCATTTGGCAAAAGTATGTGCCCCAATCCATACATTGAAGATGAAAATGTTAAACACAATATAAAAATGTAGAGATGCCCAAAGTGTTAACCTGGAAGAAGGTAAGTCTGGAAAAATCCATGTAGAACCTCAGAGAAAAAAAATATTATGCACCACAAAAGTATCTAGAAGAAATTAAATAAAAACTACAACACGAAATAGCTAAATAGGGAAAAATTGACAAGGAGAATAAAACAGAAAGTTACTCAAGAATTGAAATCCCTTGATCAACTGTTATGGATTTGACCCTTTTTAACAATGAAGCAATTCAAGGCAGTTCCAATAGATTTGTGATGAAAATACTATCTGCATGCAGAGAAGAAAATTATAAAAAGTGATATAGATCAACTCATAATATTTTCACCTTTTGTTGTTGTTGTTGTTGTCATTTGTTTGCTTGTTTTTTTTTCTTTCTCATGTTTTTTCCCCCTTCTGATCTGATTTTTCTTCTGCAGAATGATGAATATAGAAATATGTTTAGAAGAATTGCATATGTTTAACCTATATCAAATTGATTGCTGTCTTGAAGAAGGGGATAAAAGGGAACAAAAGAAGAAACAATTTGGAACACGAGTTTTGCAAAGGTGAATGTTAATATATGAATACAACTACAAAACACTTTTAGCACAAATAAACTTAGATGTAAACAATTGAAAAAATATCAAGTGCTCTTGGATGGGCTGAGTGAATATAATAAAAATGGCAATACTACCTAAATTAATCTACTTATTTAACTGTACCAATCTATACCAATCAAACTCCCAAGAAATTATTTTACAGATCTAGAAAAATAACAGCAAAATTCATCTGGAAGAATAAAAGGTCAAGAATTTCAAAGGAATTAATGAAGAGATGCAAATGAAACTGGCCCAGCTGTACCAGATCTAAAACTATATTCTAAAGTAGTGGTCATCAAAACAATTTGTTACTGTCTAAGAAATAAAGTAGTTGATCAATGGAATAGGTTAGGTTCACAGGACAGAATAGCCAATGACTATAGTAATCTAGTGTTTGACAAATCCAAAGACCCCAGCTTTTGGGGTAAGAACTCACTATTTGACAAAAATTGCTGGGAAAATCAGAAATTAGTATGGCAGCAACTAGGCACTGACCCACACCCAATACTGTATACCAAGATAAGGTCAAAATACGTTCATGATCTAGAAACAAAAGTGATATCATAAACAAATTAGAAGAACCTAGGATAGTTTATCTCTCAGATCTATAGAGGAGGAAGGAATTTGTGATCGAAGAAGAACTAGAGATCATTATTGATCACAAAATAGATAATTTTGATTATATTAAATTAAAAAGTTTTTGTACAAACAAAACCAATGCAGACAAGATTAGAAGGGAAGCAATAAACTGGGAAAACATTTTTTATATTCAACGATTCTGACAAAGAGTCATTCCTAAAATATATAGAGAATTGACTCAAATTTGTAAGAATTCAAGCTATTCTCCAGTTGATAAATGGTCAAAGATATGAAGAGACAATTTTCAGATGAAGAAATTAGAACCATTTCTAGTCATATGAAAAGGTGCTCTAAATTATTATTGATTAGATAAATGCAAATTAAGACAACTCTGAAATGTTATTACATGCTTCTTAGATTGGCTAAAATGACAGGAAAAGATAATGACAAATATTGGAGGGGATGTGGGAAAACTGGGGCACTAATACATTATTGGTGAAACTGTGAATGGATCTAGCCATTCTGGAAGGCAATTTGGAACTATGCCCAATGGGCTATCAAACTGTGCATACATTCCAAAAACAAAAATAAAAGCTTGTAACTAGTAATAATCTATTCAGCAAAACTATAGGAAGAAAAAAAGTTTTGATGAAAAAGCTAGAACTGAGAATGGAAAATGGAGAGATAAGAGAAATATAGAAAAGTACACACATTTATCAATTAAAAAGGACTGTATGGTGATGAATTAGGGGAAGGGAAATGTCTTCTCAGAGCCCTAATGTCTTTCTTGGTCATAGAGAAAGTGAAATAAGTTAGAGAACCTGGTTTGTTCTGTTTTGATGATTTTAGAGAAAAGAAACCAGAAGACTAAGAGACTATGCCCAGAAAAAAGTGGGAAGAAGGAAAGAGAACTATCTCACACAATAGGGGTACACAAAAATTGAAAATATACAAAACTGAGAGAAAGAGTGAGGGAAATGGAAAGCCTATAAATATCACTTTTGTTTGAAGAGGGCAAAGGAAGGAAGAATACATTAAAACATACACACATAAACACACACTGAGAGAGAAATAGACTGAAAGAGACTGAGAGACAGAAAAGGAAAGAGAGAGGGGGAAGATGAGAAAGAGGAAAAGAGGGAGGAAAGGAGAGAAGAGGAAGGAAAAGAGGGAGGGGAGGAAGAAGAGAGCCAGGGAAGGAGGAAAGAGAGAGTGAAAGGAAAAAGAGAGAAGGAAGGAGGGAGAGAGATTACAATGCAGAAACACATTAAACTCAACAAAGAAATAGCTTGGACTAAGTACAAGGGAGGCAGAATAGGAAATAAAAGAAATTTTAAAACTTGAAGAAGCGTTGTGAATGACATAATAGGAAGATGAAAAATTTTATTTGAGGTAACTGAAGAATATGTAAAAGGATTGGAAATTTATCTACCAAAACATATACAACATATATATACATACTAACTATATTTATGTAACTACAAATCACTGCACACAAATGGACACTTAAATAATTGGATAAATATTAATTCCTCAGTGATTGTACCAGTGTTATAAACATGACAATATTCTGTAAATTAATTTATTTAGTATCAAAACAGATCACCAAAGAATTTTTATAGAGCTAAAAAATAATAACAAAATTCATCTGGAGGACGAAAATGTCAAAAATCTCAAAGAAAAAAAATAGAAAAAAGAAGTGGGAAAGAAGGAAATCAGATTTTAAGCTATTGCACAAAGTAGAAATCATCAAAACAATATGTTACTTGTTAAACATTAGGAATGATATAAACAAATTGGAAGTGCAAAGAAAGAAATTGTCCTTAGAATTTATGGATGGATTCATTACCAAACAAGGACTAAAGAAAGTCACAGATTATAAAATGGACAATTTGCATTTTATAAAATTTTAAATATTTTGCACAAACAAAGCAAATGTAGTAAAAAAAAAAAAGGAGAAATCTTTTTAAAAATTCTCTAATAAAAGTCTAATTTCTAAGATTTATAAGGAATTGATTTAAATGTATAAGAGGGATATTTGGGTATAAGAGTGGGTATTTGCATGAGTTCCCATCATGATGACCCCTGGTGGGGTCAAAGAAAAATGTTATAAAGACCTGGAGACCCACATCTTCGACTTGTCAAAAGAGGACAAATGGATAATTCTGAGTTACTGTAATGCCACAAAAGGCACAGACTATCAGATATGACAGGAAGTCCTTGAAAGGAATTGTGTTGGAAGCAGTAGCAGCAATAGTTACTTATTAGTGAAAAATTGCACGTTAACATGACCTCATCAGCAACACTGCCTTCTTTTTACCTAAAAGCAATAAAACTTTGTAGGTACACTGAAGGATTTAGAATATAGATTGAAGCATACTTTTTGGACATGACTAATGTGGTAATTTGTTTTTCTTGATTTTACATTTTTGCAATGACTTTAATTTTTCTTGCTTTCTCTATAGGAGGGTAAGGAGAGGAGAAGAGAATTTAGGGATGAAAATTTAAAAAATGATTTAAAAGAAATTAAAGAGAAAAAGGTCCTATACATACAAAAATATGTATATTAGCTCTTTTCATGGTGGCAAAAAAACTGGAAACTTAAGGGGATACCCATCAATTAAGGAATGACTGAACAAATTGTTTAAGATTAATGTAATATGATACCCAGACTGGAATATTAATACCCATAATGAACTATATCAGAGACTTTAAAAGTCCATAAACCTATGCACGAGGGTGTCCTAAAAATCTAGTGCTCTTCCCACCAAAACTAAGGAAGAGGGGTATGAAACATAAGAGCAGACACATCAGAAAAAGTGGAAGCCAACAGAAGGAGCTCAAGAAATCAACATCAGAATCAAAGAGAATTCAACAACTCAATTATGATAGAGCAGGGAGTTCTGAGCCTGGATATATAACTAAAAAAAAGAAGACACCAACCAAGAAAAAAAATATTATGGATCTATTCCAGCAGCACAACAGAGTCTAATATAGAAAAAGGAAATACTGCATAACAACTTCAAGAAGTACTTCAAAGAAAAGAAAAATGTTTTAGATACAAAGACAAGAATACCTTAAATACAGAAAATATTATAGCTTTATGAAGCTTTTTAAAAAAAGAATACTTTAGATGAAACATGAAGGAAAAAACAGAAGATGGGGAAGAGCTTTAAAGGAAAACCTTGCAAGGAGAAATGGCTTAGAGCAGGAGATGGAAAACTGTAACCAAGAAATGGACTCCCTTAAAATTAAAATGAACCAAATTAAAATCAATGTCTATAAAATAGTAAAAAACATTAGAATAAACCAACATTTTCAGAAAAAAGGAGAAGAAAATATAATCCATCTTTATATATGGCTATAGATTGCGTGTGTATGTGTGGGTGTGTATGTGTGCTGACCCTTTGATTAAAAAAATAAAAGATCAAGAGAGAGAACCCAAGAATCATGAAAACCATGAGTCTCCCCATTCCAAAGTCTAAAAAAGAGCAGAGTGTGGAGGAACTTAAATGAAATAGAGGAATTTCAAACATTTCTAAAGAAAAGGCCAGAGAAGAGTATCAAATTTGAAATGCAATCATAGGAGTGAAGTGAACTCTAGAAAGGTTAATAGATTTGAACAAGTAGAAGAGGCTATTTTACAATAAAGTATTTACATTCTAGTAGAGGAAGAAGAAACAAGTGCTTATTTAAAATATTAACATTTTAGAGGGCCATATAAGGTGTAAGTTAATTTTAAAAAAACCCACAGAAAACTACCACACCCACAGAAAATCTGGGAATGGATTAATTCTGTTTTGATTATCTTAAGAAATTGAAGAAAAGGAAGAAAAAAGAACATATTAGAGGAAAAGGAGAAAAAAGAAGGTAAAAATTGATAATTATATGTATATATATATATATGTAATTCTCTATATAACTCTATATATGTACACACACACACATACACACATATATATATATATATATATATGAGCAGTGGCCCACCATATGAAGCTTACCAGAATCAAAAAAAAAAAAAAGAGAGAGAGAGAGAGGAATGAAACACATGCACATGAACACACACATACATACAATTTTGGTAGAAAAATATATTAAACAGAAAAGAGAAATGATTCAATAGAGAGAGAGGAGAAAGGTTGTTTGAAAAAGGTCATTATGGGGAAGGAAGAAATAATGGACAATGAAAGTTCTGATTTTGGAGACTGGATCACAAAAGAGGATTAAAAGACAAAAACTTTAAAGGATAAGAGCTAGTGATTAGGTTCTGGGCAAGGAGAAGAAGGAAGGAATAGTGAAAGCATATTGCTTCAACTATAGAGCACTAGCATTGGTCATTCTCCTTCCTCTCCTTGTCCTTCTCCTTTTTCTTCTTCCTTTCTCTTCTTGATAAATGTAGATTAGGGTTAAATTGAGGAAAACACATTTAATAATAAGTATGAATATGCCTAAGATTAATTCATCCATAAAATAAAAGAATATAATTGAATGGATTATAAAAAAGAATTCAGAAGTATATTGTCTACAAGAAATATATGAAACATATTCATATTGAATTTAATAAGAGATAGTACCAGAATTTATTTTATATCAGGTAAACCAAAAAATGTAGAAGGATAGCAATCGAACATGGTCATGAGATAAAAAAGGAAAAATGTTTTTTTTTAATCAAAGGCATCATAGAAAATAAAATGATACTCTTCTTAATATATAAACCAGATAGAAAACTATTTTTAAGGAAAAATTCATCAAATTGCAGAAATGCATAGAAAGAATATAATATCTGGGGACCTAAATTACACTCCTTTTAAATCTAGTACAAATCTAACAGAAAAGATAAGAAAAAATTAAGAATCTGATTAGAATTTTATAAAAATTTAATATAACTCTCTAGTGAATACGAATGGTAGTTTAAAAGAGCATCTCTCAATGGTACATTGTATCTTTTAAAAAGTGGCCATGCACTAGGATAGAAAACCTTATAACAGTGCAGAAAAGCATAAATATTAAACATCTTTTACTGACTACAATGCAATAAAAATTGTGATTTTAAAAAGGTCTTTGAAGAAAGGATTAAAACATAAATGGAGACTAATTAACTTAATCCTAAAAGAATTGATTTGAGAAATAACAAATCATGAGAACAATGGATAATTTCATCAAAGAAATGACAACAATAAGATAATATACCAAAATTTTGGGTTTTAATCAAAGTAGTCCTTAAGTGAAAATTTATATCTTTAAGTATTTTCATTAACAAAAGAGATAAAAAAAACAAATTGGCAAATTAAGCATGGGGTGGGGGGAGGAAGGAGACCTAGAGAAGCAAAACATCAAAAAGACCACAATTCACCAGTCATGATGGCATACACTGTAATCTTTGGTACCAAGGAGGCTGAGGCTGGCAGATCTTTTGAGCTTAAGAGGTCAAGGCTTCAGTGGGATAAACTTATTGGGTGTCTGCACTAAATCTGCTCCCAATATGGTAAGCCCCTGGAAGCAGATGACTTGTAAATTGCCTAAGGAGTGGCAAACCAGTCAAGATCAGAAACAGAGAATGTCAGAGCTTCCATGCTTATTACTAGAGAGATCAAGACTGTGAATGGTTACTGTAATTCTGTTAAAAATGATAGAGACGTAGTCTTTAAACATGCACACACACACACACACACACACACACACACCACCACCACCACCACCACCAACACCACCAAAATAAAAATTATGAAAATTAAAGATGAAGTTAATGAAATTGAAAGCAAAATTAGGAATTTTAAAAAATTACATAAAATAGATTTGCTGGTCTGATTAAGAAAGAAAAAAACCAAATTATCAATATCAAATATGGAAAAGGAAGAATTAACAACACATGAAGAAGAAATGAAAGATAATATTAAAAACAAATTTTCTCTGTTACATGGCAACCAACCTCAAAATGTAAATTAAATAGATGAATATTTACAGAAATAAAAATATTTGTATTATTGAGGCAGTTACAGTGTTTTGAGTCTGTAGTCAGGAAAAGCTTAATTCAAATTTGGCCTTAGATAATAAACTGGCTATGTGATCCTGGACAAGTCATTTAAATTTGGTTTGTCTCAGTTTCCTCAAATGTAAAATGGTATAATAACAGTGCTTATTTCCCAGGATTGTTGTATGGATCAAATGTTATAAAGTACTGGCATACCACCTGGTACATAGGAGGTACTATGTAATGTTACTTATTTTTGTTATTGCAGCTAACAGAAGCAGATGGTAGAGATTTTAATCCAATTTTAGAAGAAAAGAAAATTGAATAAGCCATAAAAGAACTTACAAAGAAAAAATCTGAGACTGGATTGATTTATAAGTGAGTTCTCTCAAACATTTGAATAACAATTAATTCCATTATTGTATAAATTATTTGCAAAAAGGAAGAAAGGGAAGGATTATACAAATTCTTTCCATAATAAGAGTATATTCCTCATACTCAAATCAGAGAGAAATGAAATAGAAAAAAGTAGATCTATTGATGCAAAAACATTAAATAAAATATTAGCAAAGTGGTTATAGCCCCAAATTAAAGACATATACATTATGAGTAGTTAATATTTATATCAGGTATATTTTATATAAGCATAATAGATTATGTTAATAACAAAATATGCATTGTACAAATTACATTAATATATGCAGGAAAAGCTTCTGACAATATGACATATTAATTTCTGTTAAAATAATAAAAATATTGGGACAACTATATGGTGCAGTAGAGAGCACCCACTGGTCCTGAAGTCAGAAGGACCCGAGTTCAAATCTAACCTCAGACACGTAACACTTCCTAGTTGTATGACTCTGGGCAAGTCACTTAATCCCAACTGCCTCAAAAACCAACAATAACAATAAAAGTTTAAGAATAAATGGAACTTAGTATGGCAAATAATATTTCTGTAAAATACAGATCTATAATTATATTATAAAGAGAAATTGTAGAGATTTTTCCATTTAGATCAAGTATAAAGCAAAGATGTTAATTTTTCTGCTATTATTTGATATGACAAGAAAAGTGATAACTGGCTTAGATAAATCTAAAAATTCATTTAAAATTAATTGAAACACAATTAAAAATTCTAATTAAGTAGTAAGCTTCATAATAAACCTGTACCAATCATCAATTTTTCTACCTAATATTACCAAGCAAAATTGGTAGAAAGATTAGAAGAATAAATTCCACTCAAAATAAATACAGAACATTTGAAATATTTTGTAATCCACCTACCAAGACATTTACAGGAACCACATGAATCCAACTACAAAACACTCTTTGCAAAAATAGAGATGTAAAAAAATTAAAGATATTAATTATTCATAGTTGGTTCATATCAATGTAATTGAAATTCTAACATATTTCTTTATTCAGTGACATATTAATCAAACTATAAAAGGATCATTTTAAATAATTAGAAAAAATTAAAATGAAATTCGTTCATAGAAGAAAAGAATCATAAGGAAAATAATAGGGAGAAAATGGAAAGGACTTGGTAACACCCAGATTTGGATTTATACTTAACAAAATTATCATCAAAAATACTTGATACTAATTTTAAAATCATTTAACTAATTTAAATAAATTAACTAAATTTTTAAAAGTCGATCAGTAGAAAGATTAGGTACCCAACTTTCAGCACATGTATCAGATTGGTTAGAATGACAAAGCAGAAAAAAATGCTAGTGTTGGAAGGGTTCAGAAAGATGGGCTCAGTATTGTATTATTGGTGAAGATATGAATTGACCTGGCCATTCTAGAAAGCAATTTGAAATTGTTTTCAGTAAGTCATTACATTCTTTTGACACAGTAATATCATTGTGATGCAAATTCCCCAAAGAAATCAAAAAAGAAAAAGGACCCATTTGTACAAAAAGATTTTTAAGAACAGCAAGAATTAGAAATGGAAGGAGTATACATCATTTCAGTGTCTGAACCAATAACAGCATATGAACATAAGGGAGTATTATTGTGCTGTAAGAAATGATGGCCCCTTCCTGCTCTAGATATGTGATCATACAATATGCTTCAATGTACGATATATCCATCTATATTTGTAATAGTTTTCTCAATTGAATTTGTCTGAATGCAAAAACTATCAATGGTCAATAAGTTTCCGTTTTTACAATGTTCAGTGTTCAAAATGTTTATGCCTTTTGTCTCTCCTTTGAGATTTGATACCTTTGCATATGCACAAGAGACAGTTTGTGAGACATTCAGATATGTACTGAATTTAGTAAACTGCATATACATAATCTCATATGGAAAAAGATAGGAAATTTTTCAAGATTATATCCCTACCTTAACAATGATCAAGTGATTAATAATGGATCATTAGGTATTTCTGGGAGATAATTTGCATCTTATTTGAGCCTGGGCTTTCCCTGGCATTATTCTGCAGTGAATCTTGGCTCTACCCTTTAAAAGAAAAAAAATCAATCTTCATATCTAATAAAAGAAAAAAAAGCCTTAGATAAGAATCTAAGATTTGAAACTGTTTTTTCTCCAATGAAGAAAGTATGTAGCCTTAAAGTATGGATCTTGCTTGCTCCTATAATTGATGTCCTTTGTGGAAAGGTTTAAAATAATTACTACAAAATACTTCAAGTGGAATTCAGATTGAGACTATTTCACATTTCATACTTTCATGATATTTTTTTCAAGGATGAATCATTTCTGAAATATCTATTTTAGTCACACCTTCCAAAACCCTATTATTTGCATTAAAAAGAGAGAAAAAAACTGTATTTTTCATATATTTCTTTAGCTTAACACACCTAGGTGACTGTGTTTCATGCCCTTCAGGCATAATCTTTAAACAAAAATTCAAACATAGTTTCCTTAGTACTGCATTTGTTGCAGTAAATGGGATGCTGAAATTGGTATCAGTGAGTCTGAGTTCAAATCTTAGCTCTATCACTTAGAGTGGCTTAAGTCAGTTATTTAACTTAGAATTGTTCTAGATCAGAAGTTCTTAACCTTTGTTTGTTACATGGATCCCCTAGACAGTCTGGTGAAACTTAGGAATTCTTTTTTGCACAATAACATTTATAAATGCATAAAATAAAATAAATAGGATTGATTGCAAAGGAAAACAGGTATATTAAAATATAATTTTAAAAATGTAAAAAAATGTTCATGGACCCCAGGTGAAGAACCCTTGTACTATATGAACCCTAAAGTCTTTTGCATAAATCTGTATTCCAAATGTTTATAATATTTTCTCACAATGTTCCCTACTGCTAGAGAATTTTATTTGATCTCAAGAACTGCCAGCAGAACATTCGACCTTTCTCATATTGAGTGACCCCTCAAAGTTGAAGGATGAGCACCAAGCTGGGAGATGAATATTATCAGTATTCATTAACAACTTTGAAGGAAGTATGTGGCCTTTCTAAGTGTTTTTTTAAGTGTGCGAATGGATTTTTCTCGAACCTTCCACACTTTTATGTCATCTCCTCATAGATTCATCCAAATATATTCAAGAAAAATATTCTCACTGAAACATGGGGAATAGAAAGATTAATTTTTATTAATTAAATTAAAACTTTTTTAGAAGTATACATTGTTCTTTGGTAAGGGGCAGAGAAAAGCAGAAGACATAAACCAAAAAAAAAAAAAAAAAAAAAAAAAAAAACCAACTACCCTACAAGAAAGCATGGAATTAGTAAAAGATTGTACATATTCTGTGGCAAAGAAGGCAGTATTTAATATGGAGTCAAAAGAAAGGTTCTAGTCCTGAATCCAATATACAATATAGCTAATTGACCTTCAAGAGGTCACATTCTCTGAGCCTCCAGTATTAAAAAAAACCACTCATTATCTTTAAAAAAATATAACAACTAAACAAAATACAATACCCCTATAAGAAAAGACTTATTTTATTTTTTGGAATAAAAAAACTATTTGTGAAAAAATTTGAATTTGACAAACATTAATAGAATTTCAAAAAATAAGGAGGGCAGAAATGTAGTATTGCATATGAATCATGGATCTCTACTATATAAACATTTTTAAAGCATATAATAAACAAAATAATAGTTTTTAAATTATCCTTCTTATCTTTTTTTTCTTCTGAATCTTCTATTTACTCTGTGTATTTTTTAAAAAATGCTTAGTAACTCTCTTTTACTTTCTTTTTAGCATCATTATTTGTTGAAATATACGGGAAAGCTGTTGGAATACACAGGAGCTGCTTGACAGTGGCTGCTAGAGATCCAACCCATAATGGATCTCCTCTTGTGAGAGGATGATACAAGGAGACTGAGAGTAGTTGCTGTTGTCTGACCTCTCTGACTGAGAGACCATTGCTTTGTCTGACCTCTCTCCTCTTCCCTCTGCCTCTAATTTATCTCATTGGATCTCCAGCAGCCAATGTCAGGTGGCTCCTGTGTATTCCAATATATGGCCCCCAGACATGGGGTATAAGAAGCATAAGAATTTCAAGAAGAACCAGAGCTGTTTGTGAGAAGGATCTTTCCAGAGTTAAAAGAGCCTCAGTAAGACTTTTTTAGTCAGGATAATTAAATGGGTCAACACATCAAAGGGCCAAATAGGAGACTGATGAGAGGCTTAAATGCCTGTTCTGACTACAATCCTCTTATCCGTTTGAAAGTTTGCCTCGGTCAACACCTGCTACAGTCATCCAGAAGTGAGAGTCCTGCTTGCATTCTTGGTCTGCGTGCAGACCATGCTGGTGGGGGGAGGGGAGGGTATAACAGCAAAAAAACAAAAGTGGGGAATTGTTAAGGGGCAGGTCAATTCTCTGAGCGCCTCCACAGCTGTGGATTTTAACATCTGAAGGAGTTGTAGGGCTATCTTTGCTGACACAGGTGTTGCAGACTGGGAATGATATAAATTGGAGGCAGAGGGAAGAGGAAAGAAGTCAGACAATGCAAGGGCCTCTCAGTCGGAGAGGTCAGAGAACAGCAACTGCCTCTCAGTCTTCTTGTATCATCTTCTCACAACAGGAGAGCTATTCTGGGTTGGATCTCCAGCAGCCCCTGTCAGGTGGCTCCCATATATTCCAACAGCTCTCCTGTGTATTCCAACAATTATTGATAGTCCCCCTATCATGCTCTCCTTTCTTCTTTCCTAATTTTCTACTCCCACTTAAAAAAAATCCTTATAACATGAAAGCAAAATCTTGGAAAGTAATCTGGAGTTATGTTGAAAAAAGTTGATTCAGTTATATGGAATTACTTGACTTCAACACTAAAGAAATAAGAGGAAAAGGATCTAAATATTTATCCATCCATCCATCCATCTCTATCTATCTATAAATATTTATAGCTCTTTTCATGGTAAACAAAACCTGAAAACTAGAGGAATATTCAACTATTAGGGAATGGCTGAACAAATTGTAATATATGAAGATAATGAAATATTATTATACTATAAGAAATTATAAAATGGCAATTTCAGAAGAAATAAACAGAGCAAATTGAGAATTAGGATAATTTATATACAAGGATAGCAACATTATGAAGGAAAAACATTTTGAAAGACTTTAGAACTATAATCAATGCAATGATAAAACATGAGTCCAAAAGAATGAAGAGGAAACATACCATTCATATTATGACAAAGAAGCAACAAACTTAAAATACAGAGGCACATTTTCCCAAAAAAAAAGACTAATGTGGGGATTTGTTTTGCTGAGTTGTATAGATATGTTTTAATGATTTATTTTGTGTTGCAGTCTGTTTTATCATTAGTTCCCTGTACTTCATGTTATTAATGATTTAGAGATTTTTTTCTTAGAGTTATTGAAAATTTTGACCTTTGAGAATTGCCTTAACATTTATCATTTATCTATTAATTCTGAAAATCTTTAAAGTTCACACCAAATCAAATAATGATCAATAAAAACAATGAAAAACTATAGTTCATGTCTAAAAGTCAGCAAGTATCCCAAGTGCAATAGGAAAAGGGCCTCCCAAGCAAAGGGATTATAAAAACAACCAGAGATGGGACACGTGTAGACAATAAGGTTCTATATCCAAAATCAGGAAGAGTAGATGCCATTCTTAAGAAAGCCTTATGGTAATGAGAAAGTCCCAGGAAAAGCACCTTGGAAACCTCAAGGGAGAAGTAACAAGCAATGAGGGGATAACTAAAGTGATGTCATAGCATTCAGATCAGATTAGCCCAGTCTCAAGACTTTAAGGTTCCTAACACTTTGAAGATTAAAGGCTTTGAACTTCCAAGATATAAGGATGCAGCCTGAAAGAGGGAAGGTTAGAATCTAACCTGAGGAGATCTACACAAATATTCAAGGGACCTAGAGAAAGGCTGGTGACCACATCACTCAAAAAGTTCCATGGCCTGCAATGTAACCTTGCCCTGGAACAAATCCCTAATGCAGAAACTAGACATGGAGTAAAAAAATAGTAAGTAGCATCCAGAATCAAAAATTATTACAAATATATAGATTCCCCCAAGACATAAATTCCTCCATACCAATTGTGAACAAAGACTCAGAAGAAAAATTGATTTTTCACAAGTACTAAGTAAAAAAAATTAAATTAAAGAGAGGAGAGGAGAGGAGCACAAAACCCAAATTCAGGAACTAAAGCTGACAAGAAGAGTAAGTCAAAGACAGTCCAGTCTAGTATAAAACACTATTGCAAATTAATTCCATAATAACTGTAAGAAAAAAAGTCATTTTCCATAAAAACTGCATAAATACTTATAAGAAATGAAGCAAGATATAAAATTAGATAAAGTTATTGAAAGGAAAAAATTTAAAAGAATAATTAGCTTAGAAGATAAAATTGTAAACTTTATTAAAAATGGAATCCCTTAAAATTAAAATAGTCCAAACAGAAAGAAATAAATGACTTCATGAAATGGCAAGAAATATGGAACAAAGATGTAAGAAAAAAATTGAATAAAAGGTATGTGATACATAAAACAACTGACCTAAGCAGATCAAGGAAAGATGATTTGAGGATCACTGAAATCTGAAATTCATGATTTTTAAAATGCCCAGATACTCTATTCCAAGAAATCATAAGTCAAAACTATCCAGATTTATTAGAACCAAAGGAAAAAGTAAACAGAATTCACTGATCCTCTGATCATTACTGATCATTTCCTGAAAGGAATTCCAAAAGAAAAAATCGAAGAAGGTCATGACAAAAACTCAGAACTCCCATGTTAAAGAAAAATACTTCAAGAATCTATAAAAGAAATTACAAGTAACTACAGTTAATGTAATACAACAGTTCTTGAAAGTTCTATTTAAAATGATAGGAGATATTAGAATACAGTATCCAAAAGACAAAAATATATTATTTTACAACTAAGAATAACTTATCCTGCAAAGCTAAATATCCAACAAGCAGAGAAACGGAACACACACACACACACACACACAGAGACAGAGACAAAGACAGAGGCAGAGGCAGAGGCAGAAACAGAGAAAGACAGAGAGAGAGGCAGAGACATAGACATAAACAGAGACAAAAAGACAGAAACAGAGATATAGACAGAGAATTTGATGTATAAATATATCTAACAAGGAAACCATCTCAGATGAGGTCAGTTAAGAGGGAAGAAGAATAATTATATTAAAGAAATAGTTTCAAGCAAAATAAAATTACTGATTCTAAAGGAAGATTAAAAGGAGGGAAAAGAAATTATAAAAATTAAATTCTAAGTGGAGTGGGGAAAGGAGAAATAAGCTAGTTTAAGGATGTAAATTAAAATTATTGTACTAAAAGAAATAAAAGAAGTGACTGATTTCTGAGAATTCTGTATAATATGAACTGATGCAGAATTGAAACAAGAAGAACCAAGAGAATAATTTGTACAAAGACAGCAACATTGTAAAGAAAAAAATTTGAAAGCTGTAAAACATCTAATCAGAGAAATGACAGATCATGCTTCCAAAAAAAAACATGATGAAGCATTAGCTACCTCCTAAGAAAGAAGTGATGGATTCAAGGTCTAAAGACATACTTTTTTTTTTTTTTTTTACAGTGTTAGTGTGTATTCATTTTGATTGATTATGAAGATTTGGTTCAAGAGTTTTTTTCTTTCTTCAATGAAGGGGTAGATTTAAGATTGGTTGAAGGAATAGGAACAATGATTTTTAAGAAGAGGTTGATTTAAATGTTTTTAAATGAGCAGGAAAACAGGAAATCATTCTGAAGGAAGGAAAATTAAAATGACAGTTCTGAAGGTAATGTGTAGAATTTATTATATACTCTTCACAAGTAGGTTCAGTGAAATGGATATTCACATTTTCATACAGAATGCTCTATTTGTGTTTTGCTAAGTATTTAGAAATGTTCTTTTTTGATGTTTAAAATCAAAATTAAAAAGTAAAATTTAAAAATTTCAATTTATTTCATTTTTAGCTGACCTGGAGAATTTTTATTTCTTGAAATATTCATCCATTTTGTTAAAGTTATCAGGTTGCCATATAATTGGAGGAACTAATTTCTAATACCTTCTTTTATTTTGTGAGTTAATTTCTTTTAATTTTGATATTAAAATTATATTTCAAATTTGTATTTCCTCTGCTTGACTTTATTTAATTGTTTCAAAAGTTAGATTAACCTTTCTTGTCATTAAAAAAAAACAGTTCCTACTTTTATTTATTAGTTCAGGTTGCTTTAAGTTTCATCAAACTATTCTTTGTGTGAATTTGTAGATTTTTTAATATGAAAAGATCATTGTTTATCTAAGGCAGAATTTTCCCTTACCTAACCTCCTCCACCAATAGAGGGAAGTTTTACCTGAAAGAAGAGAGAGATTTTCTTTGAACCTGATTGACCCTATATTTTCTGAGGAAGCTTCCTGCTTATCTAAGGACATAAATGTTCCAGCAACATGAAAGTCTATGTTCATTCATGATAAAGCTTTGCTATCTCTTTGTAATCATGTCTTCTTTTTCTAGGTAGTTATTCACTAGTATCTTTTCTAGAAATTCCCAAGGAATTAGTCATGGTTGCTAGCTTATAGTTTACAGGCTCTTTGTTCCCTCCCATTTTTTGAAAATCAAGGAATTTATTCTTCTCTAGTCATAAAGTATCTGTCTCGTTTTCCATGTTCATTCAAATATTACTAAATATCTCAACAAGCACCTCTTACAATAGCTTTCATGTCCTGAAATGTAAATAATTTGGGCTAGGTAGGTTCTCTCCTAAGATCTCTATTTGCCAGTTTTGTTCCAATCATTTCCAATGTAAAGATCATTCTTGGAAGAGAGGAAAACAGTAAAATACAAACTGAACAGCTCTGCCCTTTTTCTGTTGTCAGTTATCATCATCCCAGTCATCAAGTATCCATTCTATTTCTTCTTTCCCCCATATAAATTTAAAAAAAAATTGTCCTTGACTTTCCCCAATAGACTCAGTTCATTCTAAGTTTTAGCAATGCTGACTCTACTTTTACATATTCACAATTTATCTTGTTATCTATCCTACAATCTTTGGTGAGTTCACTATGGATCCATATCAATAAAATTATACAAGCTCCATTTTTCTTCAACATTGAAAGCATTCCCTTTTATGTCTGTAAAGTTCTATTCTTGAGAATTTCTCATCCTTTCTCAGAAGACTTCTCCAATAGCCTCTTAATCCATGGAATACCACTTATCCTTCCTCTCAACCATTTACATGTTTTCTCAAAATCTAGGATGTATGTCAAATTATGCCTAGATATCATCTTCTCTTTTGCAAAGTTTAATAAGTTCATATTCATTTATCATCCTCAAAGATTTTCATTATTTCCACTCCAGCAATCAGTTACCTCACATTTTGTAAAAAATGAGATCCAGAAGGAGAGTTCTCACTTACTAATTTATGAGCACATGAATGGAATAGTTCTACACTGAAAGAAACAATGAATTCAGAGAAGTATGGAAAGATTTATATAAACTGATGCACACTGAAATAAACAGAACCATGAAAACAATATACCCAGTGACAAAATAATGTAATTAGAAAGAACACCATAAAATGTGCCATGAAATTAGACAAGAAAGCCTGGCCCCAAAGAATATAAGGCTTTATCTTTCTTTCTTCTTTGAAGAGATGAAGAACCATGAGTATTTGTTCCACTTCATCTATCTTTTTTTTTTTTTTTGGATCAGATTTACTTGATCTTATATTCTTCTGTATGAAGCCATATTTCTGTCAAAGGTTCCATCCCACCAAGTCTCAATAATACCTAAATGTCCAAATTTGCTTCCTTTGTTCTTGTGTGATATCTACTTCTACTTGTTTGTTTCCTAAATTTCAGACTTTTTTTTGTAAAAATATTTGAAATTTTGAATTTTGACACAAATTCCTTTACTGAACATTGTCTCTTAAAAGACTTTTGGGTACCTCAACTGCTATTCTTCCTTGATTGGAGTCCCTTTCTATATCTAACTTGGTAGATATATATATATATAAAACTTTTCCCCTTTTTATTTTAAAGTCCTTTTAATTAGATTTGCAAGAAACCTACCTTGTTAGGCTCATCCCATCCCTCACCAGGAGTCTGTTATTACTATATTTTAAATAATTATACAGAAATCCAAAACCAATTCTCTGGCAACACCATCCAAGCTAATTGTTCACTTGCCAAATTAATTTTTCTCTATTCTATCCCTTGCTTTCATTGGAAAGTAGTGGTGAAGACAACTTGTGGCCCTACAGACTTCAATTTCTTATTTAAGATTTCATTCTCTCTGCCAGTAATTTTTATAGCATTTTATTTTTACAAATACATGTAAAGATAGTTTTCAATATTCATCTTTTCAAAACTTTGCCAAATTTTTCTCCTTCTCTCCCCACCTTCCCCCTTTCCAAAGCAGCAAGCAATCTGATAGAAGTTAAACATGTGCAATTCTTCTAAACATATTTCCATATTTGTCCTGCTGTGTAAGAAAAATCAGATCAAAAGGAAAAACATGAAAAAAAACCAAGCAAACAAATAACCAAAAAAAAAAAAGATGAAAATACTATGCTTTGATCCATATTCAGTCTCCATAGTTCTCTCTCTGGATACCCACGATACTTTCCATCATAAGTCTATCATATAATCTATCATAAGTCTATCATATAATCTTGTTGTTACTGTGTACAACATTGTCTTGGTTCTGCTCACTTCACTTTGCATCAGTTCGTGTAAGCCTTTCCAGGCTTTTCTGAAATCAGCCTGCTCATCATTTCTTATAGAACAATAATATTCCATTACCTTCATATACCATAACTTATTCAACCATTCCCCAATTGATGGGTATTCACTCAGTTTCCAATTCCTTGTCACCACAAAAGGGACAGCTGCAAACATGTTTGTACATGTGGGTTCTTTTACCCTTTTTTCTGATTTCTTTGGGATATAGACCTAGAAAAGACAATGCTGGTTAAAAGGGTATACACAGTTTGATAGTACTTTGAGCATAGTTCTGAAATGTTTGCCAGAATGGTTGGATCATTTCACAACTTCACCAACAATACATTAGTGTCCCAGTTTTCACACATCCCCTCCAATATTCATCATTAACTTAGCTGACTTGAGAGGTATGACATGGTATCTAAAATTCAGAGTATTTTTTAGGTTCCTTCTAGTGTTTTGTTCTCACCAATCCTCAGAAATTGGTATCATCTCTTTCAACAGTTTGAGAGATGTTCTTAGTCACATCTTGGTTATATGTGCTGGGAAGACAATACTAATTCTTGGAAGAGTCAGCATTCAAACTTAGCTCCTTTTGACTCCAACTCCATTGTTCTTTCTAATATACCACTGTTTGCTGTCTGTATAGGATAGACATTCACCTCCTCTTCAGAGCATCCATTTTCCTTTTGATGAAGAGGTTCTTTGTTGTTGTTGTTGTTGTTCTAAGCTTTCCACTCTCCTTTTCCTTCTCTTGCTCCTCTCAAACATTGCTCCACTCTCTAATTTCCTAACAATCATCCAGTCTCCCTCTACCATTTCATATTCTTTATTTCTCACTCCAATTCTGCTTCTTTAAAAAAAACACTTTATTGTTCCTGATAACATAAATTGTGGTGAGTTCCCTCACATCCTTTTTGAAGAGGGAAAACAGTTTATATTTAGAATATAGATAGCAGTCTGTTGCAATCTCTTGACTGAGGCCAATGCAAGTCACTGAAAAATTTTTTCCTGTTCTCCAGACCAATTAAGATTTGAAGTCTTGTGGATTTTAAAATTTTCTTATGGGCAGTTCACTTAGTATTTTTTAAGAAGATATAAATAGATAAAAATAAACATTTAAAAGATACAGATATGATCATATATCACATATATAATATTTTTTTCCCTGGGGGCAGTGCTCTTGTCTAATACAAAGAATGATTCATTTATAAGAGTTGACTTCCAGAAAGAATTATGGAAAGGGAAGATAGAGTGAAATAGGAGCAAGAAAGAGATAGGACTGACATGAATAGGCATGATGGAGAAGGATAGTGACCTGATTAGGGAGCTTTTATTTAGGGAGTTTTAGAATCATAACAATTCTGAGTGGAACCATAGGTCAGTAGCAGTAGTGGTGTAGCAAGTGTGCGAAACCAAAGTAAAACCCAAGGTTTTCTGACTCCTAAGGAGATCTTAATCTTTTTTTGTGCCCTGGAACTCTTTATCAATGAAATGTATTGATAAATGCCTTAGACAAAATATATAAGATTACAAAGAAAACCTATTATATTGAAATATTTATCAAAAGTTTCAAAGCAATAACAACCAGACCATAAAATCTTGCTAAAGTCATTGGATTCAATGTGAGTAGCTTTATTGATCAAATAAGATAATATTTGTAAAAAACACTTAGCACAGTGTCTTGAACATAGGTGCTATACAAATGCTTATTCCCTGTCTCTCTTCTCTTTCCCCTCCCCATCCAATCTGACTTGCCTTGAAGAGGAATCCATAAAATAATCCCCCTATAAACTTTCATGGGAGATCTACTCATTTCTAAGGTCACTTTCTGACCTTACTGCTCGGGAATCCAAAATGAGTTCTTAAGTTGCCATCTCATGCATTGAGGAGTACATACAGAGGATCAAACTGGGAGCCTTGAACCCATAGTCACACAGGCAGGCAAGCTCATTGCCGTCAAAAATTTCAGAACTTGACTTTCCTTTTTGCCATTCGTAAATTCAGCTCTGAACAATATGACCAAACTACCCCCTGCTCTTTGTGAAAGCATTTTGGGGATCTTTTGATTCCCTGCAAAGGTAGTTATTATCAGACATTGTTCATATTATGTTTGTGTGTCCTTGAAAGAGACAGAGTGAATTCACTCAGAAGCAGAGATAACTTCAAAAAGGATAGCTCCAGGGCAGGTAAGTAGGGGTGGAAAGAAGAGAGGATGAGTGTCCCACAGAGACCTATCTATCACCTAGGAGGGGGAAAAAACGGCAAGGAGAACCATCAACTTGAATGGTGGCACACTTCCCCCACATGCAGTACAGTCAAACGACCTGGTTTAACTAACCTAGTTTTAAAGGCATATTCAGAAAATTTCATGAGTTGGGGGAAGGCAAAAGTGTATAGGAAGGAGAAAAAATATAGCATTGTTTCTCTGATTCATATGATTATAGGAGGTTTAGATCATAATCTAATTAAATGGTTCTCAAACTTTTTATTCTAATAATTTTTATTCACTTAAAAATATTGGCCACCCACCAGGAGTTCTTGGTTATATTTATTGATATTTGTGGATTATATTTATTGATATTTACCATATTAGAAATAAAAACATTTTCCAATTCCTGACTGGACATTTTCACTTATATTCACCCACGCCCAGAATACTCTCTTTCCTCCATTTCCTGGGTCCCCTCACTTTTCTTCAATTCCCAGATAAACTTTTATTTTTCTAGAGCAAGCATTTTCAGATCTTCCTTAATTTTAGTGAATTTCCTCTGTTGAACATGTTTTATTTATCCTGCATATAGCTGGCTTGCATATAATTGTTTTTATTTTGTCTCCCTAATTACAATGGGAGCTCCTTGAAAGTAGGGACTTAAAATTGTTTTTTAATTCATTTTAAAAAACTTTTTTCTTGAGAAGGCCAGAAAAACAAAACTCTTTAAAAAATTATATCTATATAGGTATAGATATATACACAAAACAAATTCCTATATTAGCCATGTCAAAAAAATAAAAGAAAGGAAGGAAGGGAAGAAAACATGTTAAAGTCTGTACTCTGAATCCATCGGCTTTCTATGTGAAAGTAAATAGATTGTTTTATCATGAGTCCTTTGGAGCTCTGGTTGGTCATTCTGTTGATCAGTTACTAAGTCTCAAAGATGATTTTTAAAAAATAATATTTATTGTTCTGGTTCAGCTCATTTCATTTTGTATCAGTTCCAATAAGTCTTTTCAAGTATTTCTGAAACCATCTCCATATTTGTTTGTTTATTTGTGTGGTTTTTTTTTTTACTGCACAATAGTATTCTATCACATTTGTATACTGTAGCTTGTTCAGTCATTTTCCAGTTAATGGGCATCCTCATAGTTTCCAATTTTTTACCACAACAAAAAAGAGCTGTTATAAATATATATGTACACATGTATTCTTTCCCTCTTTCTCTGATTTTTTGAGGGTATAGAAGTAGTAGTAATTTTAACTACTTTTAGTAGTTTTATAGTTTTTTTGTGTGTATAGTTTCAAGTCACTTTCCTGAATGTTTGGACTAATTTATCACTCTATTAACAATATATTACTGTCTCTTTCCCTCCATATCCCCTCCAGAATTTGTCATCTTTTTTTGTTATTTTACTCAGAATGGTGAATGTACTTTGTATTCTCACTGCTTCAATTAGGCACTTGATAAATATTTGTTATTAATAAGAAATAGTTTTGTTCCTATGAATTCCCAGAAAGGAAATCAAAGAATCCAAAGGATCCCTAGACTTTGAGAAACACTGATATACTCCAAATCTTTAATTTTATAGAGAATAAAACAGACTCAAACTGCTAAAATAATTTGCCCAAAGTCAAGGTAGCAAATATAAGGCCAGTATAATAACTCAACTTTCTGATTCCTAATAGGTGAGTCCCTTGATTGATTATGTCAATAGCAAAGTAACTGCCCATCCAAAATTTATAATCTTAGAGAGTTTTGTGAGTTTTAGAGAGGTTAAGTGATTTATCCTAGTTCCTACAGTTGGAAAGTAGGATTTGAATCTGGGTCTTTGTGACTCCAAGTTCATCTCTCTATTCATATCATGTGGGCTCTCATACTCTGGCTGATTCTTCTTTAAGAACTAGCCAAAATATGCTATCCCTGGCTCCTCATTTCACTCTGTGTGCATAATTCTTTCTACTTCTTTAATCCTATTCTTGGGACTAAGCCCTGGGTATCTAGAGTCAATCTAACTGAGTGTACACTGGGTCATCAAAATAAGATCCCTAAAAGCAATTGTGATTTCACACTTATATGTTGCATTCAATTTTTATGTCTGTTATCTTATTTGATCCCAACAAGTCCCCAGGAGGAAAGCAACGAAGGTATGAGGAAACTACAGCATGTACAGATTAAGTAAATTGTTCCAAGTTCCTACACCAAATTAGGGACAGAGCCAGAACCAGAAAAGACCAAGCTTCCTGATGTCCAACAAATGAATATTCTGGGAGATCACATTGCCTAATAAAGGGCCAATGTAAAGTAACTCTTACTATCAATTATAGCTATCCTAAAATGGGATGGGCTTTTTAAGAAGGTGTAGGGACCTAAACATTTTTAATTAAAGACTGTGTACTTGCTTTTTAAGGATGTAGAGAAGATTCTCATTCAGGTGAAAATTAGATTAAATGACTTCTAAGGCCCATTCCATCTCTATGATACTAGGATTCTGCTAATCCTGGATCTTTATTAACTGATATATAATGGATCCCTACATAGCCAAAAAACTCACAGAGAAGATTATCCAAGAGTAGCAAATCAAATAAAACCCAAACTCTTAGGAACTAGACTTGGATTTGGGAGATGTCATATATCTCTATACACTAGATACAAAAGAGACATATGGTAATAGTGCAGTACAGGGTGAAAAATACTCAAATTGAGGCAGAAGACCTGAATTCAAGTCCACATCCATTACTAACCCTGTATGATCTTAGTCAACATACTTGACACTTCTTGAATTTTCTTATGCAAAATGGAGGGAATTATTATTATTATCAACTTTGCTGAAGTATTGTGAAGAACACATAAGACAATGTATGTGAGTCATGCTGTAAAATGAAAACACATGTAACTACTATTTCTTACTTTATTTTTATTAATAATACTACATAAATCTCTTCTATGGGGCCAAGTACTCATGCCCCAATGTATTCAGTGGCAGCCCTGACCCTAAGAAGAGAGATTTGACTTGAGAAGCAGTTCACTTGGAATCACAGACTTAGAAGGAACTTTAGAAACTATTTAGTACAAATCCTTCCATTTAAAGATAAGAATACTGAAACCCAGAGAAGGAACCTGTCTATAAAGGGTCACAATAATATCATTGGTGAAAAAAGTTGGATTAGGACAGGTTTCTATCTCCTCAGCCAGTGCTCTTTAAATAGAGTCAGGCATCTACTAAACTTAACAATGGGAGAAGTGAAGGTATAGATGAAGGATTGAAACATGGACTAAACCCCACAATCCTGCTCTAGGTGAGTTTGTAGGACAAAACTGCATGGTGGGAAGGCACATAAAGAAGGAAAAAAATGGAAGATAATGTCCCTCACTAAGTGAAAAGATTGTGACACTTATGGTCTTTTAGCAACAGGAAAGATTACATATTGGTGAAGTTGTGATGTGTTCCAACCATTCTTAAGAGCAATTGGAATTATGCTCAAAGGGCTGTCAAAATGTGCATATACTTTGACCCAGTAGTGTTTCTACTGGGTTTATATCCCAAAGAAATCATAAAGGAGGGAAAGAGATCTTTGTGCAAAAAATATTTATGGCAGCCCTTTTTGTAGTGACAAGAAAATGGAAACTGAATGGATGTTTATCAGTTGGAGAAAGGCTGAGTAAGTTATGGTATAAGAATGTAATGTAATATTATTGTTCTATAAGAAATGATCAGCAGGATGATTTCAAAGAGGCCTGGAGAGACTTACATGAATTGATGCTGAGTTAAATGAGTAGAACCAGGAGATCATTGTACACAGCAACAAGAAGATTATATGATGATCAATTGTGATGGACGTGGTTCTTTTCAACAATAAAATAATTGAGTTCAGTCCCAATGATCTTGTGATGAAGAAAGCCATTTACACGTAGAAAGAGGACTGTGGGAACTATATGTGGACCATAGCATAACATTTTCACTCTTTTTGTTGTTGTTTGCTTGCAATTTATTTTCTTTCTCATTTTTTCTCTTTGACTTATTTTTCTTATTTATAATTGTATAAATATGTATGCATATATTGGATTTAACATATATTTTTACCATGTCTAACATATATTGGATTACTTATGATCTGGGCGGGAGGAGAAATTGGAACACAAGGTTTTGCAAGGGTTAATGTTGAAAAATTATTTATGCATATGTTTTGAAAATAAAAAGTTTTAATAAAAGCAAATTTTAAAAAAAGAAAGATTACAGAACAATTGTAGAAGGAAAACATTGAATCTAGGAGATTGAAAGAGGAGTTATCAAGCTCAAGAGTACTACAATGAGGAAAGACCAATTCTTTCCATAGAGTTAGGGAGTCTTATGATAGGTGTAATCTCGGAGTTGCTATAATAGGGAACTATTTCTCTGGGAAAATATTATGCCTCCAAGTATAGTATCTTGACCCAGAAGAAGAAAAATGTAAATTTCTAAGCTCCTGGGGGAGGGGGCAATTGGCCTGTATTAGGGACATCCATTGATCCAAATATGAGATGGCATGGACAACAGGGGGTGGGGCAATAGAGCAGATAATAGGATTGGATCATAGGGGCACTGATGGTATTTGCATAATATTCCTCATGAATTGATACTTCTATGAGTAAGTTACAACAAAAAAAAGTAAGAGGAATGATAGGTCAAGATCTTTATTGGTAATAAAATAGAAATTGGTTAAAAGGAGCTCAAAGCTGATAATTCAGTTTTGAGTAATGCAAATATTAATGAAGGAATAAATAAGAAAATAGAACACAAATCAGAGAATAAAATTTCAGAAGAGACAGGAACAGAAAAGAATTAGTGAAAAAAACAAAACAAGGAAATCCTATAAAGTAACTCTGGTAATTTGGATTGTATAGAATTGCATTTGTAAATTAAATAGTATGATTGGGGGGTTATGTTGTGATGGCCCACCAATGAACAATTAATATCTTTCTAGCTATTTGTCTAGATAATTTAAAGGGTGATGTGTAGTTGTATTCATATGGTTCCTACATGTATGAATCATGAGAAGTGGAATCCTAAATATTTTGTACATTCTGTAATTATTTTGAATGTATTTTCTCTATTTTTTCTTCCTGGGAGTTTTGGTAATACTCAGAAAAGCTGATGACTTTGTAGGCTTATTTCATATCCTGCTCATTTTCTTGACCTAGTAAATATTTCAATTGATTTTAACAGACTCTTTAGAATCTTCTAAGCAGATCATCCTATTCTTTAGAAAAACTAATAATTTTGTTTGCTCTTTGTATATACTTATTCATTAGATTTCTTTTTTATAGTTAGGACTAGTAAAGTTATATCAGTAGTGGGGACAAAAATATATTTATTTTATCTGTGACACTACTGTAAAGGTCACTAGCACTATATATACATGCATGCATACATACATGTATGTATGTATATACATATATGTATATATACATATGTGTGTATATCTTTTAGTTTTAAAGAGATAATATATATTATATTAAGTAGAACTCTATTTGTTGCTGTACTTTTAATTGTTAAAATAAATGACTGTTGTTATTTTTATTAAAAACCTGTTTCTACATATCATTTATATTATTTTTCTTATTAACATAATCTGTTGTTTACAATCTTTCCAGTATTGAATTAAATCTATATTCTTGCTACAAATCCAACTTGTTCCTAATATGCAATATTTTAAATATGTCACCATATCCTTTTAAAAATATTTTATACAATAATTATGCAACACTATTCATTAGAGATACTGTTCTACACTTTTTTCTGTTTTCTTTCTCCTTGGTATCAGATATCAGGACCATATTTATATTACACAAAGAATTTTGTTTGATCCTCCTTTTCTCTATTTTTACAATAATATTGTAATATTAAAATTAATAGTTCTTTGAATATTTAATAGAATTAATTTATAAATACAGATCTAGTCCCAGGTTTTTCCCCCTTTAGGGAGTTTCTTTCCAGCTTGTTCAATCTCTTTTTTCTGAGATTGCATTACTTAAATTTTCTCCTTCTTGATCTGCTCTTTCGAGTACTTTATATTTTTATAAATATTCATTGTTATTCATTTCTCAGTTATTTGGAACATAATCAGACAAAATAATTTCTAGGTACTTCATATTCATTTGTGTATGTGTGTCTGTGAATTTTCCCTTATCATTTTTTAATATGGAAAATCTGACTTTCTTTTCCTCTGTTATCAGATTAGTGAATAGCTAGATGAATTCTTTCTTTTTCTCTAAAAATCCTGGTAGGATTTGTTATAGACAGTTTTTTAGATAAAGATAAAGTTTCTCAAATATATAAAGATTTTTCTCAAATGTCATTCCCCTAATTGATAAACAGTCAAAGATATGAACAGGAAATTTTATGGTGAAGAAATCAAAACAAGCTGTAGTCATATGAAAAATGCTCTAAATCATTATTGATTAGAGAAATTCAAGTTAAAACAATGTTGAATATCATATTATACCTATGATACCATAGGTATATGATATCAGATACCTATCTGATTGGCTAAAATGATTGAAGGGGAAAGTGATAAATGTTGGAGGAGATATGGAAAAATTGAACACCAATTTGTTGTTGATGGAACTGTGAACTGATTCAACTATTTTGTAGAACAATCTGGGATTATGCCCAAAGAGTTATTAAAGTGGTTATGCCCTTTGATCCAGCAATGACACCACAAGGTCTGTTTCCAAAGATGATTAGGGGAAACAGAAAAGAACCTATATGTTCCACAATATTTATAGCAGTTCTTTTTGTGGTGGCAAACTAGAAACTGTAGTCCTGTCACTTATTAAAACATGAATAGACTTGCATGATAATGAAGAGTGAAATGAGAGAACTAAGAGAACATTGTATATACAGTAGTAGTAATATTGTTTTAAGTACAACATTGTCATTTTAACTATTAACCAAATTAATCACAAAGAATCTATAAAAGAATAAGCTATCTACATCCAGAGAAAGGGCTCTGAAACATGTGTGTATAGGACAATTTTACACACACCAACATCCACCCCCACACATTCACATCCACCCCCTCACTCACCTTCATTCTTTCTCTCTCTCTCTCTCTTTCTCTCTCTCTCTCTCTCTCTCTCTCTCTCTCTCTTTTTCTGTGTGTGTGTGTGTGTGTGTGTGTGTGTGTGTGTGTGTGTTTGTATTTGTACCTAATGGTAGTCACCTTTAATGGTAGGAGGAAAGCAAGAAAAAAAAGAAAGTTACAATTCATATATATTTAAAAGGAATAGCAAGTATGTAATAGATTTGCACCTTTATCTGCAATCATTTTTTTTTTTCTGTTCTACTATGCTATGGGAATACTTGTTTACTTCTTAAGTGAAGAATGATATAAACAAAAAGTTTTAAAAACAGCCTGTAGTCTCATTTTTCAATATAATGGGAATATTAAGTTGTTTTCAATTTTGTATATCTCTTCTTTCTCTTAAATCCTAAAGATTCCTCTTTTTGTATTTAACTTTTTAATTTTCTTATTATTTTTCTAGGTTTTTTTTCTTATTATATGCTCAATTAATTAATTTTTTTTCTTTTATGGTTGAAAGTGTTTTGAGATATAATTTTATTCTAAGGACTACAATAACTTCATCCATTAATTTTTTTTTTTAGCATGTTGCCTTCTTATTTTCTTTGGTCAAATTGTTTATTATTCTTCTGGTTTATTCTGTAACTCACAAATTCTCTAAGATTGAATTATTTCACTTCCATTAAATTTTGAATACATTTTTATGCTCTCTATCAAATATAATTTTTATTATATTGTAGTCAACAAAGTATGATTTTAATATATCTGCTTTTCTGAATTTATTTCTTATGTTTTTATGGTCAATTTTTGTAAAGATATCTTGTGACACAGAAATATATTTCTTCTTATTTAATTAATGACAAGAGACTTATTAAATTCAAATACTAAAAAAATTCCATTCAGATCCTTAACAGCTATCTTATTCATCATATTGTTAGATTTGGCTAGGTCTGAAAAGAGCATATTGAAGACCTCAACTATTACAGTTCCATAATTACTATATATTTCTCCCTGTAATTCCATTAACTTTTCCATTAAGGAATTGGATATCATGGTGAATAAAGCAGTGGGCTGAGAGTCAGAAAATCCTGAACTCAAATCTGGACTCAGACACTTACAAGCTGTGTTATCCTGTGCAAATCCCTTAACTTCTGTTTGCCTCAGTTTCCTCAACTATAAAATGGGGATCAGAATAGCATCTACCCTTCAGGATTGTGAGGATTGAATGAGATAATATTTGTAAACCAATTAGCACAGTGTCTGACATATAGTAGGTGCTTAATAAATCATTAAATAAAGCATTTATATTCTATGGCATTTGTCTAAATATAATAAACATCGATTTTATCTCATTATCTATGCACATAATATAGTTTCTCCATTTATCTCTTTTAACCACAACTACTTTTATTCTTGCCTTGTCTGAGATCATAATTGCTATCTCAGTTTTTTTTTTAGTTCATCTGAAGTCTAATAAATTCTCATCTAGTCCCTTACTTTAATTCTATGTGAATTTCTTTCAAACTAATAATATGGTAATTTCCAATTCATTTTGCTTCCCTCTTCTTGTGTTGGATGGGTCTACTTATCTCTCTATATGTGTGATTGTTCACATATACATACACATTTATGTTCCCTCTATAGAATTTTATTATTTTTAGAGTAAGTTATTCTTGGTTTAAAGCCATAAAAACTATTTTTCTTATGGAATATCATATTCTAAGTTCTTCTTTTCTTTAGAGTACTTGCTTCCAAGTCTTGTGTGATACTGACTGTTTTTTCTTGGTATTTGAATTATTTATTTATGATTGTTTGCAATTTTTTTCCCTTGAAATATTTCTTTATGGTTGTTTTTCCTTTTACTTGAAGATTCCAGATTTTAATTATGATAGTCTTGAATGCTTTCAATTTGATGTCTATTTTAAAAGCTGATCCATTAATTCTGTCTAATTTTTCGCTTTGCCACTCACCTCTTGGCTCTAATATGAATGGGCAGTTTTCTTTGTGATTTTTTGAAATCATATCTAGATTTTTTGCATGGAAATGGCTTTCATGGAATCTGAATAATCAACTTTTTTGTGTCATTTTTTTCTTGATAATAGATACCTTATACTTTCTCCCATTTTAAAATCTTTTGACTTTGGTCTAATATTTCTTATTATCTCATGTAATTCTGGTTGATTCTTTAGATGACAGAGGTAGTAATTAGTAGAACTGGTACTCAAATCCAAGTTCTCTGACCCAACATCTGCTGAACTTTTCACTGTACACTGCTTCAGTTCAACCAAGGTAGTTCAACCTTTTAAAATACAGAGAGTAGAGGAAGCTAGGTGGAATAATAGATAGAATAGTAACCCTGGAATTAGAAAGACCTGAGTTCAAATCTAGCTTTAGACACATACTAGCTCCATGACCCTGGGCATCTCACTTCTCCCCTACTGCCTCCAAAAAATACAGAGATATCATTTAGGAAGGAGTATCAAATTAAGTTGGTGTAAAAAATCAATTCACAAATCAATGGGAGAGAAAAAGTCAGGTTATCAAATTGCCTATACATAGAAAGGAAGTTAGGTCTAGCTAAGGTACCTCATGGATTAGTCCTGACAGAGTGCTAGAACCTGGGATGTGGAGAAAGAAGGAAAAAAAAATATTCTGGGATAAGAAGAAAGGAAATAAGAATTTTTTTAAAGTATCTCCTCTAAGCCAGGCACAATGCTAAGCACTTTACAAATGTTATTTCTCCTCAAAATAATCCTAGAGGGTAGGTTTTACTATTATTCCTATTTTACAGTTGAGGAAATCAAAACAGGGAAAGATTGATTGATTTCTTGATTCTAGGCCTGGTACTTTATCTAGAATGCCACATTGCTGCCTCTATGTGGTAGGAAGCAAAGAAAAATTAAAAGGCAATCAAATCCAAATTTTATCTTCTTCATAATTTTACTAATAACAAATTCTACTGGATAACATGACAAATAGAAGAAAATAAGCTCCTTTCTTTTAATAAACTTACAATCTAGGTAAACTGAAATAAAGTTATTTTGGCATGACCTGTCCTTGATGAAGCTATGTATATTTTCGGTAAATACTATTTCCATATCTAGATGTTCAACAACTATCTCTATAATGATTAATTCAAGAATTTTTCCAGGATCATGTTGTTTAAATATCATTAATTGACTATAATTCTATTTCTGTGATTTTATCATATTATATTCTGTCATTGACTGCCTATATAGTCCACCTTTTTAGATAGGACTCCCTAGGATGATAGATAAAGGATGAAATAAACCTTTGTTTCCTCAGTCATTTCATCTTTCACCTACCATACTAGTAGAGGAACTCTCAAAACTCCAGAGTCCATGAACTGAAGTTTAGAATCTCTGATCTGAAGTTTGAGATAGGGGAGCTGCCTTCTCACCTAGGAAGGTAAAAGCCCCACCCAAGACCCACAGAGTGGGAGCCACCCAGCCAGACTTAATAGGCCCAGAGGGTAGAAATCAGACAAGAGGTAATCTGACAACTGCCTTGTTTCTGTTCTTAAGGTTTTTTTTTTCTTTTACATCTGAGAACTAGGACTCCAACTGCTTGCCAAACATTCACAAAACAAAAATGATTAAAAAGCTAGAGATATTGACTCATGAGTAAATTTGAAGAAAAACATACACAATAGTCCTAAATATGTTTAGCTTGGCCCTATGACAAAGAGGGAATGTAACTACTTCTAAGTAGAAAAGGAGTTAACACAAAGATGGGGGAGGGATTGTTTAGAAAAGAATGACTAGAAGGACTAAATGAAGTAGCAATGGTGAAAAACTCACTTTGTGAGCAGTAGAAAAAAATACTTAGCTAATTGCAACTCTAGTAAACTAAGGGGAAATATCTTAACGAGGACTTTGGAGGGATGTCAAAAGACCTTTAAAAATGATGCTACCTACACTACTTTAGGCTCTTCTGCATAGTAGAAAGGTGAGAGATGATGATGAGGGCAATGGCTGAAAAAGATAAATTAATAATAACCCATCCATCCTTTGTTGCTTTCCAGACATTCTAAGAACAAAGTATAATGAAAAAAGCTGGGTTAAGAGCGAAGCAGGTTTGAGTTCTGACTCGATTACTTTCTGTTATTCAGTCTTTTTAATCATTGCAGACTCTCCATTATCATATTTTGGGGATTTCTTGGCAAAAATACAATAGTGGTTTCCCATTTCTTTCCTTCTCCAATTCATGAGACAGCTGATGTAAGTGACTTGCCCAGAATCACACAGTTAGTAAGTGTCTTAAACCAAATTTGAATTCAGGTCCTCCTGATGTTGGGCTTTGTATTCTATCCACTAAGTCACCTACCTATCCATAAAAGTCAGGAATTCAACTGGAGGGCATTCCCTCTTTCATGCTTAGGCTTTTTTTCCTTCAAGGTAGTTCCCTCTCCTGAGTAAAAAGACTATATCTTCCGATAAATTCCTATTCTTCAGTACATTGTGCAGTGCAACAAACACAAAAAATGTCTTCTAACAATGAAGGAGGGGAAATACACACTTCTGAAATTTTTGTAAGTTAAGGAACCATACTTAAAATAGGAATCTCCAATGTTGTTTTTGTTTTTCAATTTTTTTCAGTCATATCCAACTCTTCATAATCTTTTTTTGGGGGGTAGGGGGGTTCTTTGAAAAAGATATTGGAGTAGTTTATCATCTCCTTCTCTAGTTTATTTTATAAATGAGGAAATGGAAGAAAACAGGTTTAAATTATTTGCCCAGGGTTGTTCAGCTAGTACATGACTGAGGCCATATTTAAACTCAAAATGAGTCTTCCTGACTCCATGCCCAGCATTCTATTAACTATGCTCCCTATCTGTCTCCTCAATTTCTTACAAGCTATGTAAAGGAGCCTCAACTTCCTTGCCTATTAAATGGATATGATAATATCTGCTATCCCAACCTAACAATAAAATAAGAGTAGGGAATCACTTAGCAAGCTGTTAAATGTCATGTGAAGAATTATTTCAAGACATTACTTAAAGAAATTTTGGTTTTTCTTGGTTCCTCTACACCAGAAATTTTTAAGGAAAGGAAACTAGATTATAATAAATAAATGTTAGTAACAAATTATGTTAAATATCATAAAATTAAATAAGTAATAAAAACAAATAATAGCAAAGTAATTATAAAAATTAAAACTAACAGAATCTCTATGATAAAGAAGAGAATCGTGCAGTGTATTTTAGACCATATAACAAATAAGCATTTGTTATTGTATATTGTATATATTGTATAACAAAAGTGAATTTATCATGGAGAATATCTAAATACATGTTTCTCACTTGATGGAGAGCACGTGTTCTTAGTCATAAAGCAGCTATTTAAAATTCCATCTCTGGCATGTCCACTTCTTCGGGTCTATATTCAGACAGGCAGGAAAGAAAGAAGGTAAGTATCAGGAATAGTCTGTCTTTATAGTGGGCACCTGGATTATCTCAAAAAACGCATAGACAGATTCAAGTAAATTAATACAAAATAAGAACTAATTTTTCTATAGCACTTTAAATAGAATTTATAAACATTTTTCACCTTCTGAGCCATCCTTCCCTTTTTCCTCTCCCTCATCTCTCATAGCAACACTTTTGCCAAGTCATATCAATTCTATCTCCTCAAAGTCTCTTCTATCCATTCAACTCACATGGCCACCATCTTTTTTCAGGTCCTATCACTTTTCATATAAACTATGATAACAGCCTAATTGTACTCTCAAGTTCCAGTCTGTGCCCTCACCAATCTGTCCTCCAAATAAGCTAGAAATGATCTTTCTAAAGTTGACTGGTTCGATCTCAAATTTAAGGAGCCTTAGAAACTTATTCTTACCTCTAAGATGGAACACAAAATTCTCAGCTCGATTACCAAAGTCTTTTACTGCACATTACCATTCTTTCTCTGCCCTTCCCCCTCCCCAAGCATTCTACATTCCAGCCAAACCGGCCTCTTTTCTGTTGTTCTTTTGCAGCACATTCCAACCTCTATCCTCCATGCCTCGGGTATACCCCTTCCTTACTTTAGAACTCATTAAAACTCTTAGAACTCCTAGTTTGTTTTAGAGTAAAGTTTATGTTAGCATTCTTTCCATCCACAAATTATCATATATATCTTTATCTGTTTACTTGGTGTATGGCACCAGAAAAATACAGACACCTTAAAAGAAGTGGTTCTTTTTTTATTTTATTTATATTCTCAGTATCTGCCTTACATAGAGTAGGTGCTTACTGAATTGGTCTGGAGTAGGTAGATTGTAAATGTTATTATGCCCATTTTATAGGTGAAGAAACTGAGGGTAGGAAAAGTTAAAAGACTTGGATGATTTTATAGTAAGTGTTTAAGTCAAAATACAAATTCAGACCCTTTTTGATTCCAAGTCAGTAGTACTTCCACCAATCCACACTGCCTCTTCATTGACAAATAAATATGTAATACGTACTATGAACCCAGGATTGAGCTACATAATGTGGAAAATATAGCCCCAAGTCTGCAGAAGAGATAGGAGAAGGGGAGCACAAGAAGCAAGAAAAAATTCTAATCTCTTAGTTGCCATTCCTCTTTTCCTTTGCCAGAATTCTAAACTCCAGGTTGAAATGTAATGATTACTAAAACTTCTGAACAAAAGTATATTGCTTTATTGCCTCTTCTAGCATCCTTTGTACTTCTGGCAATGCTTACCAATTATCAAGCCAGAAGGTAAAAGGTTAGCTTAGAAATTATCACAGAAGCGCAGAATCTCAGAGTAGGAAGTTGGAAATTATCTAATCTCATGTATACATGAAAGGAATTCCCAATATGTTCCAAAAATGTTCCAAAAGACTTGCTGTAATTTTGAGCTAATAAAGCCACCTGACAAGTGACCAAGCAGTCTATGCTGAAGACAACCAGGAAAGTATAATCCCCATTCTTGTGGGGCAGCCTATGCCAATTTTGGACAATTCATATCACATCTAAAGTAGCCTTTTTTGCAAGTTCCACCATTACTCACTCATATGTTGGTCCTAAGAGAATAAGTCTTATCACTTCTCTATCTGGAAGCTCTTCAAATACTCAAAGATAGCTATAGGTCTCCCTTGAGCCTTATCTTGTCTAGGTGAACATGCTTTCATATATAGTCTTTAGCTATGACTCAATGCCCTTCATTTGAATCATTAAAAATATTGTTAGTTGAACATCTAGATACGGAAATCATAATAGTAGGGAAAGAGCAAACATGGCTTCATTAAGAATAAGAGAAGCCAGGCTAACCCCATTTCCATTTTTTTTTTTTTCAGAAAGGATTACTGAACTAGTGAAGAGTCAGGAAGACTTGAATATTCTCTTTTGGATACTCTCCAGCTGATAAATGTCCCTCTAGAACCATAAGACCACAAAGGAATGAATGAAGCTCTTATTAAACATTATATACAAAGCCCTGTGCTAATGGTACTAATCAAAAAAGTGAGATAGTCCCTGTTCTCAAATGGCTTCTATTCTAATTGGGAGAGGCAGGGAATACACAAAAGAAAGTTCAGCTACAGAACAGATGGAAAGAGCAGAATTTTTTTTTTTGTTTGTTTTGTTATTGTTGCTGAGGCAATTGGGATTAAGTGACTTGCCCAGAGTCACACAGGTAGGAAGTGTTAAGTGTCTGAGGCCAGATTTAAACTCAGGTCCTCCTGACTTTAGGTCTAGCACTCTATCCACTGTGCCGCCTAGATGCCCCAAAACCCAGAATTCTTAAGGGTACTGCACTGGAAAAGCTCATGGTCCTTAGTTAGAGAAAAAATAATAGTGCTAGAAGAGGTTGAGGAAAGTGACAAGATTTAATGGTAGGAAAGATGATAGGACCTAGTCATCCTCCATATCATATGAAAGAAAAAAAAAAGTTATTGAATTTCATCTCATCTAAGACCTGTGATGAATCAATCATTCCCAAGGATGGGGAAAAGCACTGGTAAAAGGTACTATCTGCAAATGGATATCCTAAAAGGATTATGGGAATGGATACAATATTCTACATTAAGCTTGATCGTGGTTGAATATGGTAAGATTATCACTTCTCGAACTATGAACTGATTCAATCATTCTGAAGAACAATTTGGAACCATGCCCAAAGGACTATAAAACTGCATACCCTTTGATCCAGTAATACCACTTCTAAGTCTATATACCAAAGAGATCAAAAAGGGAAAAGGGACCTATGTGTACAAAAATATTTATAACAGCTCTTTTTGTGGTTGCTAAGAATTGGAAATCAAAGGGATACCCATCAACTAGGGAATGGTTAAATAAGCTGTGGTATATGATTGTGATAGAATATTATTATTATGTAAGAAACAACAAGCAGAATGATTTCAGAAAATTCTGGACTTACATGAATTGACACAAAGTTAAGTGAACATAAAGAGGAGAATAATGTACACAGTAACAGCAATATTATATGAAGAACTCTGAATGACATAGCTATTCTTAACAATACAATGATCCAAGACAATCCTAAAGGACTATTGATGAAGTCTAGTAGCCATCTCCAGAAAAAGAAATGACGTTTGAATACAGACTGAAGCACACTATTTTTCTTTTTTTTTCTTTCATTCTTTTCCTTTTATTTGAGTTTTCTTTTACAAAATGGCTAATATGGAAATGCTTTACATGATTGTACATATATAACATATCTGTTTATTACCTCAGTGAGAAGGGAAGGAACGGGAAAAAAGAGGGCTAGACTTTGGAATTCAAACCTTTAAAAAAAACCCAACTGTTTAAAAATTGCTTTAACATGTAATGGGGGGATAAATACATATAAAAAGTCTATCAACTCTCTATTTCTGCAAGCCATGTCTACCTTATAATGATGCCCAGAATTGTATTAGCTTTTTTGACTATATCACACATGATTTATATGGATCTTGTAGTATTCTAAAATGCTGGATCTCTTCAGAAAAAGAACTATGTCTCCAAAATCTCATATTTGAAAAGTTGAGCTTTTTTGTACTCACATGCAAAACTTTACTATTGATTTTCAATAGTAAAAAATATATATTATTGAATTTCATCATACTAGTCTTGACCTAAAGATCTAATCTGTCAAGATTCTTTTGGAATTTGACTTTCTGGTTAGTTATCCATTAAACTTTGGACCATCTATAAAGTTGGTGAATAGATCATCTTTGCCTTTTACCATCTCATTTATAAAATTCTTAAAGAGCACAGGACAAAACACAGATTCCCTAGGGTAATGCACTGGAGACCTCTTACCATATAAATATTGAGTCAGCTATTCAAGCAGTTCTAAATCTATTTGACTATTATTATCTAATCTCTATCTATTTTCCCCATGAGAAAATTGAAATACTTAATCAAAACTATTTCACTAAAATCCAAATAAATTATCCCCAGCTTTCCCCTACTAGTTTACTAATTCAGTTTTTGCTGTTCTGTCATTCAGTTGTACCTGACTCTTCACGATCCAGTAGCCATGCTGTCTATGGGATTTTCTTGGCAAAGATAGGGAGTGGTTTGCCATTTCCTCCACTAGTGGTTTAAGACAGAGATTATGTGATTTGCCCAGGCTCACATGGCTACTAAGTATCTAAAATCAATTTTGAACTCAGGTCTTCCTGACTCTTCACTAGTTCATTAATCCTGTCTGGAAAAAAAAAAATGGAAATGGGATTAGCCTGGCTTCTCTTATTCTTGATGAAGCCATGTTTGCTCTTTCCCTACTATTATGATTTCCATATCTAGATGTTCAACCAACAATATTTTTAATGATTCAAAATCAATCTCACTGATTTATAGGTTAATGACTCCATTCTCTTCATTTTTCTAAAAACTAGGATATATAACTTTCTCCAATATTGTGACACCTCTCTTGGTGTCCATAAATCATAGGCAATGACTATTCTTTCCAGATCTGAGTGTGTATTTCAATAGTTTATCTAAGTTATGTGGCTTGAATTCAACCAGTAAAATAAGTTTCTCTTATTTTTGTGATGTTTCAATGCACTCACTTTTGTTCTGTCATTTGTAGTGACATGGTCTTCATCATAGCAGAAAATAGAAGCAAAATAAAAATTAAGCAACTTTGCCATATTCCTGTTTATTTTCATTACGATCATCCCAAACGAAGGACCCTTTTGCTCCCAATATGTCTAAAATAACTTCTTTTGCTGTGCTTGATATCCTCTGCCAGCCTCAGCTCTTTTTAAGATTTGGCATGACTGACTTTATTTTGATAGGATCATCTCACATTCACACTCACATCATTAAAAATTAAAAAAAAAATCTAAGTTGGTCAGTAGATGACCTATGTATACACATTGCTCTCTTCAAACAAATCCCTTTTTTTTCCTCATTAGAATTATTTTCCCTTGTGTCTTCAGAATTTTATTTCTTGAGTATCTCCCATATGTCACACAATGACTTTCCCTGAAATATCTGATTCCACGAGATCCTATCTATCATTCTTATGAAATCTTTGAAAACTGCTTTACCAAAATCAAGGTGGTAGAGTGGATAAATTGCCAGGACTGGAGTCAGGAAAACTGAATTCATGTCTGTTCTCAGACACTTACTATGTAACCCTGGGCAAGTCACTTCACCATCTTTACCTCAGTTTCCTTGTCTGTATAATAATTCCTTGAAGAAGGAAGTAGCAAACTGCTCTAGTACTTTTGTCAAGAAAATATCAATTGGGATCACAAAAAGTTGTGTACAACTCAACAACAAACTATTTGGGCAGCTAGGTAGCTCAGTCAATAGAAAGCTAGGTCTGGAGTCAGAAGGACTCCTCTTCCTGAGTTTAAATCTGGACTCAGACATTTACTAATTGGCTCTGGGCAAGTCCTAACCTCATTTACTTCAGTTTCCTCATTTGGAAAATGAAATGGAGAAGGAAATGGCAAACCATTCCAATAACTCTGCCAAGAAAACCCCAAATAGAGTCACAAAGAATCAAACATATCTGAAAAGGACTGAACACACACACACATACAAATACACAGAATATGTATACAACTATGCCAGGATTTCCTTTTCTCTATCAAACTCTGGGAGAAATAGTCATTTCCTTTCACTATTCCCATTGTTACCACTTTAGCACCCAGGTAACAAGAATCAAATTCATAACAGAATTTTCCCTCACTGTATACTCTGCCTCTTAAAGGATGAAATAATTACTAAAGTTAGTAAAGAAATTATTAGGTGTCCCGTTTTGATCAGAGAATTCCAGCAGATATTTGTTTAATTAATGTCCTCCACTAACATTCTATCATTTTGAGCCAACTTTTGAGCTGTTTCCAATTCTCTTCATCAATTTCCTCTTTCCATCCAGATGGTCTATATACTCCCAATAACATTCACTTCAGTTTCTCTTCAATTTTCACTTAAATACCTGATTTTATCTCCTTTGACTTTAAACCCATAATATTTGCTCTTTCTTATTCCAAGATTTCCTCACGAGAACATTCAGTGCATGCCCATTTCGTGTTTTTGCATACTTAAAAAAATATATATCTTATGCCTATCCAAAGCCATAGGTTTTATCTCACCAATTTTCAGTGATATTAATGGGGTCAAATTTGTCTCCTTGAGATTGGGATCCCTTGTTCCTCTTATTTATTGCTCAAATTTTGAACATTTGCATATTAATATTTAAGACCATAGAATGTACTATTTACTGTTTTCTTAGATTTTGTGTCCTTTGAATTTCTCAGCTGCTATTTTTTCTTTGTAGATACTCTTATAGTAATTCATTTGGTGGATATACATAAACAATCTTCTTCCTCTCATCATCTTTTTTAATTTAAAGCATTTTTATTGGATTTGCCAGATACTCTTAACAATCTTTGTAAGCTATCTTCTTTCTCTAGCTATCATTTTTATACCATTATCTATCTATCCAAATCTACCAAATCTGTCATTTCTATACCATTAGCCATGGTCTAGAAATTCGAATCCCATATTCAGCTATCAAGGTCTTAGCAAATCATTCACTTCCTACATTAATCTTTTTTACTATATCCTTTCCATCAGTAGGCAATAGTGAGGAAAACATAATTCTTATTCTTGTGGTCTTTGTTTCTTGATCAAGACTTCATAATTGTTGGCAATTCTTTGTGTGTTTCAATTAGAAGGAAGAAGCAAGAAGAAGAGGATATTACAATAAGCTAAGGTCTGAAAGTCCTAGGAAAAGAGCTGTTTTGTTTTTCTGTTTTAATTCAATTCATGCCCATATATAGAGTCCTACCTTGGATACTATAGAGGATACAGAAGGAAAAGACTGAGATAGGTGACCCAATGAATAGAAGAGTAGGTCCTGAATCAGAAAAATCTCAGTTTAAATCCAGCCTCAGATATTTAAAAGCTGTATCACCTTGGAGAAATCTTCCTTAGTTTCCTCATTTCCTTTTTAAAATGTAGTTAATAATAGCATTTACCTCCCAGGGTTGATGTGAGGATCAAATGAGATAATATTTGTAAAGTGCTTAGCACAGTGTCTGGCACATAGTAGGCACTTTATTCTATTTTATTCCAAATAAAATCAATAGAACCTTCCCTTGTAGGAAACAATACCTATAACTACAAGTTGAACTCTTAATCAAATGAGGAATAGAGGCAATTGCAAAAGATTAAATTGACAATTTTGATTACACGACAAGTAGAAAAGTTTTTTCATGAACAAAATTAATGCAACCAGAATAAAAAAGGATGGGTTACTGAAAAAAAAACTTTCTATCAAATATCTGATTAGAATTTGATATCTAAGATATATATAGGCAATTATTAGAAAAATGTAAAACTAAAATCCTTCCTCCTATAAATAAATGGCCAAATGATATAAACAAATATCTCATAAAAGAAAAATTTCAAATTTATGTCCATATGAATAAAAATATGATTATGGAAAAAAGTTTCACATCATAAATAATAACAGAAATGCAAATTAAAACAGTGTTAAGCTTTCACCTTACATATTGATAATAATATTGTGAACCCTTGGAGTGAAAGACCACCAGGCTGCCTAACAAAGGCCAAGTCAGCCTAGGTTAGGAATAGAGCAGATCAAACAGACAAAGATGACAAGAGAACAGTAAGCTTTAGAGGGGTTGTGCAAACACAAGTACACTAATTACTGATGGAGCTGTGGATTGGTACAAACTTTCTGGAAACTAATCTGTAATTATGAAAAGAATATTCCTAATGCTCATACTTTGTGTGATTCTAGACAAGTTACAAAAACATGATTGAAATGATTGATCATCAACAAAATGCCTTTCTCTAATCTATTTATAGTAATTATCAGTGTTTTTGTATTGTAGTATGAGAAGCAGTAAGGAGGCCAGTGTTGTTAGATAATAGAATATATTGTTATTTAGTCATTTTCAGTCATATCTGACTTTTCATCATCCCATAGGTTTTCTTGGCCAAGATATGACAATAGCTTGCCATTCCTTTCTCCAACTCTTTTTAAAGATAAAGAACAGAGGTTAATAGGATTAATTAACTTGCCCAGGCCACATAGTTAGGAAGTATCTGAGGCCGGATTCAAACTCAAGAAGATAGTCTTTCTGACTACATATCCAGGACCTTTTCTGCTGTGCCATCTAAAATATATAGAAAGGAATAAATGTCTAGGAAGGCTAGAAAGATAGAAAGGAACTAAGTTTTGAAGAACTTTAAAAGTCAAACAAAAGATTTTATATTTGATCCTAGAGGTAGTAGGGAGCCAGTGGAATTTATTAAGTAGGAGAGTGACATGATCAGAGCTATCTTTAGAAAGGTCACTTTGCTAGTTGAGTGGAGGATGGATTAGAATGGAAGGGTCTTGAGGCATGGAGACCATCCATAGTCTATTGCAATAGTCAAGGTTTGAAGTGATAAGGGCCTCTACCAGAGTTGCAATGCCAAAGGAAGAGGGAGTATACAAGAGATATTGTGAAAGTAGAATAAATAAAATTTGGCAACAGATTGGATAGGGGAGAAGGAGGAGTTGTGGGATAGTGAAGATGCCTTGATAGCAAGCCTGCGTGACTGGTAGGATGACAGTACTTTCAACAATAATAGGAATATTAGGAAGAGGGAGAATTTTTTGGAGGGAGAATAATAAGTAAAAAATATTTATAAAAGTATTTAGCACAGTAACTGGTACATTGTAAGTACTGTGTAAATGTGTGCTATTATTATTACTTTTATTGTCTACAAAGAAATGATCATTAAATCCATAGGAACTTATGGGGTCCCCAAACAAAACAGCATAAAAGGAGAATAAAAGAGGGCCCAGGACAGAACCCTGGAGGATACCAATGAATATCAGACATAACATAGTTGAAGATCCAACAAAGGAAACTAAGGAGTGATCAGATAGGAAGGAGAAGAACCAAGTTTGAGAAGGAGTCGTATCATTAAAACTTAGAAAAGAGAATCAAAGAGAAGAATGTGGTCAATAGAATCAAAGACTGTACCTTTCTCTTTCATCTTCATCCTCACTGGTGGTTCATAGTCATTCTCTCTATCCCATGCCCCTTCCATAGTCATCTGAAACTCTAATATTCAAGTCAATAAACTTTCTAATATCCTGTTCTTGTAGTTCCTTGAATTGTTCAATTCCCATTACTTCCATCTCTATTGTACTTTTTCTGCTCACTGAATGATCACATCTTTGATTTTACCATTATCTAAAATTGTTACACAGTATATTCAAGATCTTAAATTATAAACTATAAAAGAAATTAATATTTAGGGAGGGATTTTATAGTTTATAACATCCCTCCCTAAATATTAATATCTTTTTCTCACTATCCCCTTTCCCTCATTCCTCCCCAAAATGTTAATTGTGACCCCTTGCTTCCATTTCCCAGTCTATCACCACTACTTAGACTTCATTTCTCTCATTTTTTAATTCACTATTTTATTTAAAATAGCATTTTAAGTTAAACATCAATACAGAACAACTAAATTTATTTAATTGATTTCTAAGCATAAACTATCACAAGAGAGACAATGTAATATTAAAGACCTAGATTAAAATCCCACTTTTGATACATGTGTAACCCTTGGAAAGTCAATTAACAGCTTAGTGTCCCAAGGCAATTCTCCATGAGTATAAGTTGCAGAACAGCTGCTGAACTTTCTTCATGGGGGAAGAGATTTTTCTCAATGGGAACAACTTATACTAATAAAATCATAAATTCCCTATATCCACTCCTTACCCAAGACTTTTCCATTCCTCACTGTAAGTAAACATCAGGATTCTTCATCTATTCATTCACTCTTAGAAATACAGCTAGGATTAAATTATTAAAACAATTAAAAGCAATGGAACTCATTGCAGGAAGGTTTGTGGAGAAACAAGTATATCTATTCATTAACAATGGAATTGCAAACTTGCAGAATCTTTTTGGGGAGTGCAATATAGCAGTAGAGAGCAAAACTCTCCAGCCACTTGATCCAATTTCCCATAATGTCTGTTTTAAACCACCTCATTCTTAAAATTCCCTATTTCACTTCTCATGGTATCAAAAGTCTGTGAATGATTGATTCCCTGTCTCTAACTTCCTTGTTTTTATTAATAATCTCTTTCTCTGCTCTAAATTAGGGTAACATTTCTTCTTGCAAAGACTAACTTTTCTACCCACACTGTGATTTCATATACTCTTTTTTCCTCCATAACCTTGCTGCTTTGAGCATCCCTCTCTCCCTTTCTGTGTGTCTTTCTCTGCTTCTGTTTTACTGTCTCTCTATCCCTGTCTCTTTCTCCTGTTTATCTGCCTCTCTCCCTATTTCTTTTTTTTATCTCTCACTGTCTGTATTTGTCTGTCTTTCTGTCTGTCTGTTTTCAGTATCTTTCTCTCTAGGGGATTTTCCTCCATCTGCCTATTAACATTCTCAGATCTCCTGCCATAAAGAAATCTTGCTTCAACTCAATCCTACTACCAGTTCATTTTTTTTTCTTTCCCCTCCCCTTTACTGAAAAGTCTTTATTCACTGTTAATCCTTCTTGACCCAAGATCCTGTATACTCTCTCTTCCTCTGGCTTCAATGATACTGTATTCTCATGGTCTCACTGCCTCTCTGATTTCTGCTTTGACACCTCCCTCAACAGCTTTTTATTTTCCTCACACTTTTTAAACATTGATATCCCTGAAAGTAGTTCTTGGCTCTCTGCTTCATCTATATTTTCTCTGTTGTCTCAAGCATTCATCTCTTTATTTCACACAATTTCAAAATCTTTATCATCACTTCAAATCTTCCCATTGCTCCAATCTCAAATTTCCAACTACCTTCTGGCTGTCTGCCCACATCTTAAATGCAACATATTCCAAATCTGAAATCATCTTGTCTCACAAATCTACCCCCTTTCATAGCTGTTCTATTTCTATTTTTAATACCATTCTACTTGGTTGGAAAATTTAGTCAGCTTCGACTTTATCCTTTCCTTAAAGGCAGCTGGAATTTAATTAACTTTTCCTTTAAGCAGCCAGGTGGTATACTGGATAAAGTGCTAGACGCTGAGTCAGGAAGATTTGAATTCAAAACCATCTTCAGATACTTCCTGTGTCAGTTACTTACCTCTATCAGCCTATTTCCTCAACTGTAAAATGGGGATAATAATAACATTTATATCCTTCTCAAATAAGATGATATTTGTAAAGCATTTAGCACAGTGTCTGGCACAAAGTAGATGATTAATAAATGTTGGTTTCTTTCTCTCATTGCCCCATGTTCAAAATTGCTAAGTCTTGTGGATTCTTCTCCAAAAATATCTTTAACATCAGTATATTTCTTTCCAAATTTGTTGGCAACCATGCTTAGATCCAAGTCCTCATCCACTTCTCACCTGAACTATTCTACTACTTTTATAATTGGTCTTCCAGCCTTCAGGCCCTTTTTTCCCAAGAAGCCATCTTTCATCATATTCCCCTAAGTAAACTTCCTTAAGTACCATTCTCATTGGGTCATCCCTTTACTCAAAAACATTCAGTCATTCCTGATTGCTCACTAAATAAAGAATAAATTCCTGCCTCTGGCATACAAGGCCATTCATAGGATAGTTCCAACTTATCTTTCCAGACCCATCTCATAATACTTTCAATATTCTGTACTCAAGGAAAATTAAAAAAAAATTGGGCAAATAAACTCCTAAACTTTGCCTGCTGATATCCTTCCCTTGCTTTAAGAAAATATAATTAAAAGCTTAATTCCTTTATGAATACTTTCCTATTTTCCTAATGCAAATGATCTCAAATTCCTGGCTCCAGTCTTCAGGTATTTTTATAGCCCTTCATCAGAACCTCTCTTTGTGTGAACATAAGGACATTCCACTCTTTGTTCTAGCTATTTTTGTATCTGTCTTACTCCTCCCTGTTCTAGTGGATTATAAGTCTCATGAAAGTAAGATCTGTGTCTAATTTCACTTTTGTATCCCAACCATTTAGTGCATATCTTGTTTCTAAATTTGATGAACTTAATGAATTGAATTGAAAGGAATAGAATTTCAAAATTCAAAGGTGCCATGAGAATGTCCTCCAATCTTCTTGGACTTTCATATATTCTAGCCCTTATCCTCACTTTTGTTCTAAGTCTTATGAAGTGGGTAATCCTAACTTCAAAATCTTAACTACAGTAGAACAGTTGGGGTTTTGTCCCAGGGTGCTAAAATTTAAGAGGCACAGACAGTACTTATACCTTATCAATTTATAGAGACAACTGAGCCTTGAAGCTAGTTAAACAGAATGAGCTTAAAAAAAAAAAAAAAAAAAAAAAAAAGGAAACAGATAGATACATTAGTATCTCCCAGGCATCACCTGCTCCTTTCCCCAGCAGCAGTACCATATTTGTATCCCATGGTCTGAGGTGTCTTCACCCACTATAATTGAATTTTTCCTTAAACACTGATTTGCAGAATCCTTTCATATTGTTTAAATCATAGAATCATAGATTTCGAACGGAAAAGGACTTTGGAGGTCATTAGACCAAACCCTCTCATTTTACAGACAAGGAAAATAAGGATGAGAGAGATAAAGTGACTTGGCCTGGCATGGTGTCACATGCTTTCAATCTCTGCTACCAGGGAGACCAAGGCTAGTGGATCACTTGAGCTTTCGATGTTTGAAGCCCTTAAGCTGATCTAGTATCTGTACGAAGTCTGGCATTAATATGGTAGGTTCCCCAGGGGTCACCTGGGCAAACTGGCCCAAGTCAGAAAGTTCCATGCCTATCAATAGTGGGATGAGGCCAGTAAGTGGCCACTCTGTAGACATCGAGAGACACGGAGAGGAAGTATTAAGTGACTTGCCTAGAGTCATGTAGGTAATGTTTGAATCAGGATTTGAATTCAAGTCTTCTTGCCATCAAGTCCAGCAGTTTACCCATCACACTACCTGGCTGCCCAAGATGTGGTTTGTGGTGGCTGCCCAGAAACCAGAACCATTGTTATGGCTCTGTCTACTCTTGGAAGCAGAGAGAGGAGGGCTGGTGGACAGGTGGACAACTATCTCAGTTACGTCTCCGGAAAATAAAGTAGAAAATGAACAAATTAGAAGGAAAGAACATCCCATAACCTCTTTTTTGCCACAGTACTCATCTCTTTTCCTCTGATAGTGGGGACTTTTTGAATTTGATTTTTTACAAAACATACAAAAGATTTTTTAAAAAACTAGGTTGAAATCAATGGTTCCTTTAAAGCTTTCACAGAGAAAAAGCCTGCACTTTTCTTTTGTCTTTCTGAACCCACTGAATGGCTGGGAAACTGTTTTTAATAAACAGAAGTTCAAACACTGGGGCTCCTTAGCCAACAGTCACGCCTTAAACTCTAAACTTTACATGAAAACTCTCCCATCCCTTTGAACTTTTCTTCCTTCTCTGGCAGAGGATTCCAGTGTTTATGCATTTTTTTGAGATTGCTGGCAGGATCATGAGGAGCTTTGAATGTTTCCCCCTCCCACCCCCCCTTTAGCAATCTTCCTGCCTTCAGAACCCATTAATGCCCCACTCAGCAACATCAAGGTATTGCTTTGAAGTCCCTTCTGGCTACAGGCCTCTCACACTCTTTGGTTACTGTGTAATCAAATAATTAAATGGATTCACTGCAGAAAAAAAATTATTCTTTTCCCTGGTAATTAAACACTCCAGGTTGAACAGTGGTGCTGGGTTTCCTACAGAGTGAGAATCTGATCCCAGAAGTCTTTGCACATAGGCTCCAGAGGAGAAAAATAATCATAATAAAAAGCCAAACCTCATTTTCCTTCTTATCCTGGCAGCCTCTACCGCAAGCTGCAGAGCTATTACTCAGAATCTCATCCCTTTCCTTTATTTGTGATATTGGACTTGATCCTGGCAAAAATGTTGGTCTCTCCTATGATTGTAATCCTCTAGAGGACAAGGACTTAGACTGGGTCATTTATTACAGCTCAGAATCCAACACATAAATATTTAAAACTGCAAGTTACAGATAAGTAGCTGATCTACATTGATGGAGGGAGTTTTTATAACAGGGATTTCCCTTCATCTATGAAATCACAAGTCCAGATAGCATCCCAAAGATATTTTAATAATGATTATCATGAGTAATGGAAACATTGATAATAATGATGGGGATAAGGACAACAATGATGGGACCACATTATTGTTATGATGGAGGTGGTAGCAGAGATAAAGAATATGATAGAGTTATGCTGGGTAGTGATCATGCCGGTGAAGTAGAAGTAGTGTTGGTCATAATATTAAGTAATGGTGGGGCAAAGATGCTGGTGGTGATAATGGTGATGCTGATGATTGGCAATCATGGTGGTGGTGATCACTGAATATGATCCTGATGTCAATGATGATTAATGAAGTGATATTAGTGATTGTGACAGGTGTAGAGGTGATAGGGATGGTGATTAGGATATGAGAATGGGATTGTAAATTAAGAGCTGAAAAGAATCTATAAGGACATCTAGTCCAACTCTCTCATTTGATAGATAAGAAAACAAAATGCCAGTGGAGAAATGACCTGATAAAGCCTGTAGTTTCAAAGTGGCAGTTTCAAATCTAAGTTTTCTAACTTGAAATCTAGCTGACATTTTCCATTTTGCCTTAGTGAGGCAAAATTTCATTTGAGTATCCATTGGGATATGTATTTCAACTATTCTCTCCACAAAGTTTACTCTATGCAGGATGACATTTGCAGGCTGGTCTTCTTAATTGGCCTTTGCCCTCGAGACAGGCATTGAATCCTTAATGTTTACAAGAGAATGCAAGTGGAAAATATTTTGCAAAAAGAAGAAATGGGAGAGGAAGTACTCTTTTGTGTTGTGATGCTTGGAGGCTGGAAGATCTAGACTTTATATTGCAGTACACTGCCTTTTTTCATTACCTCTATTTCCACCCTCATTCTCAAGCACATGTCCCTAACATTTATCTTACCCAGAATTTTAGTCTACAAGCCCAGTCCCTGACTTTTGGAGTTTTTAACTGAGAAAAAATCTCAAAAGTCTTCAATTCGGATTGCATCCACTAGAAATGGAGCAAAAGGATGGGTTATCCCAAGAACTTTAGGTCAAGACCCTAGAGCCCTTTAGGAGAGCCCCTTCTAGGTCAGAAACAATCTAACATGCCAAGGAAATGATTCAAATGGACTTTGAGCCAGTAAATTGCAGTCATGAAAAGGTCTTTGGGAACTGTGCCTGAGACCATTAAATGAATCCTAGAATTTTTTTTGAAAGACAACTGGTAGAGATTGAATCACTATTTTCTCTTATTTTAAACTAGTCTGATGTTAATTTGATTTTTCCATGTCATTCAGACACCAATGAGAAGTAATACAAACAATACCAGATCATATTTACTTTGAATACTTTATAGCTCTTTCTTGGCAATAATTAAGTTGGGATAGATAATGTGATCATTATCCCCACTGTAAAAGGAAACTGAGATTTAACTTCATCAGTAAGTACTAGACTTAGACCCCAAGTTCAACACACATTCTACTAAATAATTTCATCTTGATCCCACATGGTTTTAATTTTTTCTGGTTGTTGTTACTGTTGAGTTGTTTCAGTTATGACCTACTCTTTGTGACCCCATTTGGGGTTTTCTTGACAAAGACACTGGCCTAATTTGCCATTATTTGGCTCACTTTACAAATGAAGAACTGAGGCAAACATGATTAAGTGATTTGCAGAGTCACATAGCTAGGAAATTTCTGAGGCCAGATTTGAACTCAAGAACATAAGTCTATCTTTCTGACTTCAGGCCCAATAACTCTATCCACTTTGCCTTATAATGTCTGGGCTAGCTTTCTGGAGAGCCTCAGGATCAGTCAGAGTCAGGATCAAAGTCCTTGGTGTTTAGAAGGAGAAGTGAAAGAGGCAGGCAAGTGGCCACATCAAAGATGAATCCTGGGCTCTGGGCTCTGGCCTCTGGAGTCTGAAGCCTGAAGTTTTCCCTCCTCAGCGTGCTGTGGCAGAGAGTTTGACCCTCTTCCTCAGTCCTCCAATCCTTGCCTCCAATTACCTCACCACACCACATTTAGCAAGTGCCAATGGTGAGGAGAGCCATCATGTCACCATATCATCTAAATATATGCTTATAGAACCATTATCTCGCATTGAGTGGGTAATTAGCCTTAAGTGCTCTTCTGTCTTAGATTCAAATACACATTTTCAGAGTTCCAGCCTTCTACACCACCTAGCTACCTTATTTTTTCTGACTAATCTCTATAATTTGAGTTTTTTTTTCCATTCCACATAGTTTTGAGGTATTCAGTATAGCAACATCAATATAGAAACATTGTTCCCCAGTTTTTAGAAATCGATGCTATAATCAGGAAATTGTGGGCAATATTTTCATCTATAATGCTGCTCTAGTTCCAGTAAAGTTTATTTGTTGACTTGGCAAGGATATTTCAGAGTTGTTTGCATTTGTAGATTGGAATTTATCATACATTAGTTTATGAAAATTGGAAATTATTTGGTATATATTCATTATTATTAGGAATTAATGTGTAGATAGATATCTACTTTTCAGACCCTTTCAACTATATTATTTTAGACAATCAATCATTTAGCTAAATCTTATCAAGTACCTACTGAGAGCTAGGCACTGTGCTAACTGCTAGACATACAAAGAAAGAGAAAAAGAGGTTAATCCCTGCTCTCAAGAACTTCACATTCTAGTGGAAGATACAACATATAAATAATCCTGTATTGACAAGACATGGATTAGGTAACTTGAGGGTGATAGGACTGGGAAAAGCTAGGATTGCTTCACTGTTATAGCAGTAGGAAGTGATCTCTATCACTCAAAGACACTGAGAAAAAAATAGACACGTGATCTCCCAGCACAGATCCCTAAGTATTTTCAACATCAGCAGAGAAGAGAACCCATCATTCAGGTGTTTTGTGATTTATGTACCCAAGGAATCTACTCTTGCAGAGATACAAAGAAATAGCTTTAACATAGGCCAGTAGTCCAAACTCTATATCCTAGACAAGTCCTATAAACTCATCCATCTGGAAAATATACTGAAGAAAACCTAATAGCCTCAAGGAGAGTGTCAGGCAGATACAAAAGCCACTGATGATATACAGTCATAAATTTCTTGAGAACATTAATCATGTCTTGCTTTTTTCTCTGATTTCCCCTTGGTTCTTTGGAGATAGTAGATGTTTAATAAATAAATTCTTCTTGAGTGAATGAATGATTACAAAGCACCCTGCAGTGTTCAAAATCATAAGCTATTTGAGGAAAAAAATCATTTCATATTATCTTTAATTTCCCTATGGTTTCTTGCAAATAGTAGCTATTTAAATGCTCAAATATATCTATGATCTTATCAGTTTGAAAGTTCTTTTTGATAAAGAATATCACAATTCATCCTTGTCTACCCATTTTATGTCATGTTCTCCTAAAAGTTTAACACAGAGGGTCCACCTAATGTTCTGGGGGCTTTCCATATTTACGTGACATGTGAGTATCATGGGGCATTCTGGCTGTTATTTATTGCTACCCTCACTACATGAGGAGCCCATCTTCTCTTTCAATCTTCCTAAGGGGAAGACAGGACCACCACCATTACATTGACCACCATCTCCCCTTGGGTGCTAGTGAAGACAGAACAGAACCTTAAACCTGAGAGCCCTTATGGTAGCAGCATTCCCCAAACTACAGGGACTGCTTTGGCTCTTCCTCCAGGGTAATCATCATTCAGGGGATAAATCAATGGAGATTATGGAGAAGGGCACATTTTTCTCATCCCCATTAACAGTGACTACTGACCAACTGCCACAAGCAGGTTGATGAGCATAAGAGCCTTTAGAGTGACAACACCCTGTTCCCTCTTGCCAGAACTAACAATCCTGCTTCTAAATTCAGTTTCCATATTCATCTTCCAGGGAAGAAACTCCTATGGAGGGGAGATATATATCTCCACAAATTCCCAGCCATATGCTATCCACATAGCAAATGGTTCAGCATAGACGAAGCATCAAGGCACCTTGAAAAAGTCGCCATCGCAACAAATATCTCCCCTGATACCCTGATGGAAGCAAACAAAACTCTGGACCCAAGAACTTTTGAAATAGCAATGTTTCCAAACCAGTGCCAGTATTCATCATCTTTGGAAATAATTCCTGTGGACATGCAGCTTCATAATTATTCCTGCAAGTGCTACAGATATATCTGCTGAAGATTCAGAAAATAAAATTGTTAATATCAAATCCTTAGCATTATCAAATGGTTTAATATCAGAAACTGTTAACATTTTATGATTTTACTAAACATGAGGTATTACCAGATGCTTTGCCGATGCATCTTAAGAACTGTGATATTTTCCCATCTGATCTACAGCTGAAATTTTCTATATATGTGATCATGCTTTTAGAATGTGAGTTCTTTGAAAGCATGAATTGTCTAACTTTTTATTCCAGAACTTAGCACAATGTTTTGCACATAATAAGTACATAAATGCTTTACTCATTCATTTATTCATATAATCCCCCAATAGCACCTTTTATTCCTGTTCTTTAGGGTTCTTTAATGGATTGTATGTTACAGCTTGCATGCAACCTGTAGTATCCTTCTGGATGTGCCAAAACGTAGTGTGCTTTCTAGAGCCTTCAAACTGGAGTGCCAAAATATGCCATCCGGGCTAGCTCTCTGGAGGATTTCAGGACCAGCCTCGGTCTTAGTAGAGGAGGGATAAAGGCAGGAGACTCACGGATGGTCAAAGATGGAGTGTCCTTATTTCAAGTCCTCACAGTCCTTAAATACCTTGGTATGATTACTAAGTATTTGCCAACTAGAGAATCATTATATCATTACATCACATTGAGCAAGTGCTAACTATAATAGCATTATATCACTACAGCATACTGTGTAAGTGTTAACTATAAGCACCCTGCTATTAATATGTAAATATTTACTATAAGTATCCTTTGCTTCAAGTAGAACATAGGTGGTCACGCCCTTTATTTGGGTTCAAATGTGACCTTAGACATTTACTTAGCTATGCCACCTGGGCAAATCATTTAACTTAACCTCTGTCTCATTGTAAATGGAGATAATAATAGCACCTCTTTCCCAGAGTTGTTAGGAAGATGATAATTGGAATAAGATGATAATTGTAAAGCACTTAGCACAGTGTAATTATTATTACAGTTATTATTATTATCCTCATCAAAGATGTCCTTGATTCTTTTATAAATAACTCTTATAAAGATTTAGTGTAAACAAGAGAATACACATGTAGGAAATATTTATTTCATCTTTTTTCACTATTAATAAGGTCCTCCTTCAGGTATCTTATATATTATTTTCTCCATTCCTTTCCAATTTTCTCTCCAGGGTGGATATTTTCTATGTCCATTTAGTCCAATCCAACTATTTTTCTTGTTTTTTTTTTCATTATAGAGCTATTTCTACCTCCCATATAACTATGTTCAGAACTATTAAGTAAGGTAATTCCACTATCCTTGATGGAAAAAATTTATTATTATAATTTTTTATTACCAAATCTTTTCTATTTTCCTCCTGTTTGTTGCCCTCCTTGCATTTTTTGTCTTTAAATAACTTAAAACAACTTTGCTCAGTTGAGTATTGTAATGTTCTTCTCTAAAATGTAATATTCCCTTGTTGAGGTTTCCTTAGGGTCTCTGGAGGCAGCCTTAGTTTCAGTTCAGTAATCACCCCAAATGCAGCCACGAGTTAAAGTCCAAATCCTTTATTGTCTCCTTCAAAGTCTTGTCTCCTTCACTTGGGATTCGGCTAGTTTTTCTGGAAGCCTTCCCCATCTTGGTTTCAGTGTTCTCCACAGGACAGCCTGCCACCACTTCTCTGCCTTCCTTAGTTCTGCCCAACTGCCTTCTCTGGCTTCTAAATCTCCCTGACTGAGGCTCCTAGCTTATATATGCTCTCTTAAAAGTATGAATCTTGTAAAACTGTAGTAAGTTCTAAGTACATGTACTGAACTAGAAAACTATTAAGTACCATTCTAAATTAGATAATTATTGTCTCTATCAATTCCACTGACTTAGCACCTTGTTTCAAGTTCTGGCCCCTAACTAGTGTCTTGCCAATTTTTCTTCAAATTGTTTTTAACCTTCATTTATTATTATTATATTATATTATATTATATTTTATATATATATTATTATTATCAAAGCATAGAGAGCTATATGGCATAATATTATTTATATTCATCCAACAACATACTTTATAAAAATTATCTTTATTTTGTTTCATTTTCTTCAAGTTAGCAAGCATTAATTTTTCTCCTACCTGTCCTTTCCCCTCTATTGTATAACAAACAACAAAATAAAAACAAAATTTTCAAAAAAAATATGCATAGTTCAGCAAAACAAATTTTCACATTGGCCATGTTCCAAAAATATATATTTCATCCTTCATTTTAAGTCTATCATTGTGATAAGCAGTACATAGCATGCTTTATCCTGGGTCATCTGGAATCTTGATTTATCAAGGCACTGATCAGAGTTCTAGTACTTTATTTAAAATGTTATTTTAAAAATAGTTCTTCTAGTTCTGCTCACTTCATTCTGTATGAACTCATGCAAGTTTTCCCAACTTTACTTGAAATTGTCCATATTGTAATTTTTAATATTTCAATCATATTGCATTAATTCATTTGCTAGAATTTGTTGTTGTGCCATTTCCAATAAGTAGTTCCTTTTTCTTAATTTCCAAGTTTTTCTTTTCTTTACTATGAAAAGAGCTAATATAAGTATTTTTTAAATATATGAGACTTTTCCCTTTTTTATTCTTTTTTGGGTATAGATCTAGTAGTGGCCTTACTGAGTCAAAGGATAGTTATTGTGTTGCTATATAGTACAGTTAGATAATTTACAACTCTACCAATATTGTATTTGTGTATCTGTCTTCCCACAATCTCTCCAACATTTATGAATTTCCTATTTTTTTTTTGCCAATCTGATAGACATGAGGTAGAACATGAGAGCTATTTTAATTTTCATCACTTTAATTATTAGTGATTTGGAGTATTTTTTTCCATATGTTTGTTGATACTTTGTATTTCTTACCTTAAAAGTTGCCTGTTCATATCCTTTAACAATTTGTCTATTGGCTTATTCTTATAAACTTGAATGTTTTCTTTATGAATCCTGGGAATAAGATATTTATCCAAAAAAAACTGCTACAAAGATTTTTTTTTGCAGTTATCTCTCTCCCTTGTAATTTTAACAACATTGATTTTGTTTATGCAAAACTTTTTAATTTTATATAATCAAAACTTTACATTTTTATTCTCTGTGAACTCTTGATCATTTATGAACTTTTCTTCTATCTATAGTTCTGAAAAGTAATTACTTCCTTGCTCCTCCAATTTGCTTATGATATTACCTTTTATATATACATTTGGAATTTACCTTACTATATGGTACGAGATATTATTTTGTACCTAATTTCTGATAGAATACTTTCCAGTTTTCCTAGAAGTTTTTGTTAAATAGTATTTTTGTTATAGTTCCTGGGATTTGTAAATTTCTTGAACATTGCTCTATGATTATTTGCAAATACTTATCTAATCTTAAATTCTTGAGGGCAAATATTATGTCTTATTTTATCCCCCCAAACAAAGAAATAGGGAGAATGCATGATACATTTACTTGATACCCTATTGCTTTTCCCATTGGAAAATGGATTCAACTAAATAAGCTTATTCTTGGGTTTCTACCAGCCTTCTCCAATTTGTGTTTCCTTTTGTGAGTAGATAAGTGAACATCTTTCTCAGAATGGATGCACCTTTTTAGACTTGGAAGAAACTTTGTGAGAGGGGTCCTAAGATCTTTCATCCCATAGAGTCAGAACTGATTGGGGTCAGGGAAAATTTTTGTATTAGAGTAAATGGTTCCTAAAGACAGGATTTGGTCCAACCTTGGCTATTTTATGGGAAGAGATTTTGCTTGAATAATCCAAAGCCAACATGAATTGTAAAACTCCTAGTTGGAAATTCTGGAAACTACTTTATGTTCTGATGAGACAAATAACAACCTCCCAGCAGATGTGACAGTATCTATTGGTTGTTATTGTTCATTAGTTATTATTATTGTTTATTGGTTTAATTTATAGTTGTTTATTTGTTATTTTTTATTAGTATGTTTTTATTAGTTATTGTTATTGTTTATTAGTTCAAGTTGTTCTTTTAAGACAGTGACTTTTATATTTAGCATTTCTTTCAGAAGTAGGAATAAATTTTCTGTCCCTTGCCTGATTAAAATTTACTTTTTTATTCTACTTGTGGAGGAAGTCTTATATGTTGACCATAACCTAAACTAAAAGTAAAGTCATTCCAAGAGTTAAGTTTTTAATGAGTCAAAAAGTGTGTGAAAAGAGCCCTTAATCTCTTGCATTAAAATCAAGCTTTCTCCCCCAATTCAAACTCCAATCTCTGTTAACCAAAACCCAGTACTTCAAAGTTAGAAATAAAAAAAGTGAATGAATCAAGGAATCAATAGAAAACATTATCAGATTAGAAAACAATCCAGATCTTTGAGTCTTTTCACTGGCTGTCCCCCAAATATGTAATACCCTCCTTCTTCATTTCCACTTCTTAAAATACTTTAAAATTAAGCACAAGTGCTTTTCTCTATATAAGCTCTTTTTTATTTATTTTTTGTTATCATAACTTTTTATTTACAAAACATATGCATGGGTAATTTTTCAACATTGACCCTTGCAAAACCTTTTGTTCCAAATTTTTCCCTCTTTCCCCCTCCCCTAGATGGCAGGTTGTCCAATATATATTAAATATGTTAAAAATATATGTTAAATCCAATATATGTATACATAGTTATACAGTTATCTTGCTGCACAAGAAAAATCGAATCTAGAAAGAAAGAAAAAAAAATACCTGAGAAGGAAAACAAAAATGCAAGCAAACAATAATAAAGAGAGAAAATACTATGTTGTGATCCACACTCATTTCCCATAGTCCTCTCTCTGGATGTAGATGACTCTCTTCATTATTGAACAATTGGAACTGGTTTGAATTATCTCATTGTTGAAGAGAGCCATGTCCATCAGAATTGATCAGCGTATAATTTTGTTGCTGTGTATAATGATCTCCTGGTTCTGCTCATTTCATTTAGCATCAATTCATGTAAGTCTCTCCAGGCTTCTCTGAAATCATCCTGTTGGTCATTTCTTACAGAACAATAATATTCCTTAACATTCATATACCATAATTTATTCAGCATTCTCCAATTGATGGGCATCCATTCAATTTCCAGTTTCTAGCTACTACAAAAAGGGCTGTCACAAATATTTCTACACATAAGGGTCCCTTTCCTTCCTTTAATATCTCTTTGGGATATAAGCCCAATAGTAACACTGCTTTTTGAGCATAGTTCCAAATTGCTCTCCAGAATGGTTGGATTCATTCATAGTTCCACCAACAATGTCCCAGTTTTCCCACATACCTTCCAACATTCATCTTTATCTTTCCCTATCATCTTAGCCAATCTGAGAGGTGTGTAGTAGTATCTCAGAGTTGACTTAATTTGCATTTTTCTGATCAATCGTGAAATCACATACTTAAAAAAAAATTATAGACAAACAGGCACAGTGGAATCTTTTATTTGCCTTGTCTTTCAGTCAATTTTTTAATGGTAAATGAGTTTGATCTTCTAATACCCTTGCTCAATTTTTAAATTTATGGAATAAAATAAGCATTTTCATAAGATATTACAATAAAAAATGACTGCATATGAAACTGTAAATCTACTATTTGAACTTGAAATTTATTTAAAAATACAACAAAATTATAGTGTAATTTCTTTTTTTTTTCTTCCTTTCCCTCCCCTGTATTAGATGGCTACCATTAGACACAAATAAGTATATAAATAGATAGATAAATGGATGGATGCATAGATTTATAGATATGGATGGATGGATTTGAGAATCATTTTATAGATATTTCTATTTGACAGGTCTTTCTCTGAATGCAGTGACTTTCTTCATATGTTTTAACTTATAGTTAATTTAAATATTTGTGAGAGTCAAAATAATATCCATTGTTGGTTGAATAATGAATTGTAGAGGGCTGAAACTCCCAAAAGGTATGCTTGAATCAGACAGCTGAGCACTTAAGGCTAATTACCTATTCTATTTGAGATAATGGCTCTATATACATATTTAGATGAGATGGTGATGTGATGGTTCTCCTCACCATTGGTGATTGCTGAATGTTTGATATTGAGATAATCATAGGCAAGGATTAGAAGGCTGGGAGAGCGAAGTCAGAGTCTCTTGGTGGCAGGATGAGGAGGAGAAAGACTGGAGACTAATCTATGTTAAACATATGTAATGTGCAATTCTTTTATACATATTTCCACAATTATCATGCTGCACAAGAAAAAATCAGATCAAAAAGGAAAAATGAGAAAGAAAACAAAATGCAAGCAAACAACAACAACAAAATTGAAAATGCAATGTTGCAATCCACACTCACTTCCCACAGTCCTCTCTCTGAGTGTAGATGGCTCTGTTCATCACAAGATAATTTGGAACTGGCCTGAATCATCTCATTCTTGAAGAGAGCCACATGCATCAGAATTGATCATTGCATAATCTTGTTGCCATGTACAATGATCTTCTGGTCCTGCTCACTTCACTTAGCATCAGTTCATGTAAGTATCGCCAGGCCTTTCTGAAATCATCCTGCTGGTCGTTTCTTACGGGACAATGATATTCCATAACATTCATATACCGTAACTTATTCAGTCATTCTCCAATTGATGGGCATCCACTACAAAAAGGGCTACCACAAACATTATTATACATGAGGGTCCTTTTACCTCTTTTATGATGTCTTTGGGATACAAGTCCAGTAGAAACACTGATGGATCAAAGGGTATGCCGTTTGATAGCTCTTTAGGCATAGTTTCAAATTGCTCTCCAGAATAGTTGAATTAGTTCACAACTTCACCAACAACGTATTAATATTCCAGTTTTCCCATATTCTCCCCAACATTCATCATTATCTTCCCCTCCCCTCATCTTAGCCAACCTGACAGGTATGTAGTGGTACCTCAGAGTTGTCTTAATTTGCATTTTTCTGATCAATAGTCATTTAGAGCACCTAGAAATGGTTTCAATTTCATTATCTGAAAATTGTGTGTTCATATCCTTCAATCATTTGTCAGACCATTTGTCAATTGGAGAATGGATTGAATTTTTACAAATTTGAGTCAATTCTCTATATATTTTAAAAATGAGGTCTTTATCAGAACTCTTAAATGCAAATTTTTTCCCAGTTTATTACTTCCCTTCTACTCTTGTCTTTTTAGTTTAGTTTGTATGGATTTTTTTAAAACTTGATACAATCAAAATTATCCATTTTGTATTCAATAATATACTCCATTTCTTCTTTGGTCACAAACTCCTTTCTTCTTCACATAGCTGAGGGGTGAACTATCCTTTGTTCTTCTAATTTGTTATAATATCACTCTTTATGTCTAAATCATAAACCCATTTTGAACTTATCTTGATATAGGGTTGAGGTGTCCCATAATTTTTTAATGACAAAAAGAAGGACCACTGGTATGATAAGCATCTTCCATCATTAGATAAATCAAGATGAATATTTTCTTTGGGTAAATTCCTATTTTTTTTCTCTTCATTCCACTATCCCACCCCAGGCAGAAAATCTCCTTTTGACACAATGATCATGGTCCCATTCTGTACTATAGAAAATAAGATTTTTAAAAATTTTAACTATTTCTACATTCTATATTCATCAGCAGCTATTATTGATCCAAGGCATGAACCCCTTTCATTCTTCTGAAAGCATCACAAATGCTGTTTTATGAAAGAAATCTCAATGGGTCACTGCACTTAAACTCAGGAGACCTGACAATCCATATTACTTATGTAAACTTGATCATGTCATTTCCTTTTTCTAGGATCTGATTTCATCAATTATAATATAAGAAAGGTTGGACTAGTTGATCTTCAAGGTCCTATCCCTTCACCTCTTCCTTATTGGGCTGTTTGAAGTTCATTGGGGCAGCCAGGTAGAGAAATTGACAATATTGTTCACACTGCTTGGATATGCTGAGAGTCACCAACCATAAGCCTTCTAATGAGATGGAGGACCACTAGACCTTATTTTCTACTATTCTACTCCATCTTAAAGTGGATCAGATTTTACCTACTATTTTGTCACTCTATCCTCTGGGAACTTTGATGCATCTTAGGGTGTACCTACAGATATTCTAAAGGCCTTGCTACCTGCATCCCCAGTGTGCCTTTTGGACTTTTAGGTCATTCCATCCATCTTGAATTCTTTTATATATTTCTCTAAGCTCCTTAGAAGCAACCTCATTATTTTTCTGTTTTTATCCCCATTGTTTATCACTATGCTTAGAAAATAAGAAGTGCTTTTTAAAATGCTTGTTCATTCATATATTCCCATCTTTGTGAAGAACAACAATTTCCAGGAGAACTGAGTAATACCTTTAGGTCCCATCCAAATAGCAGGCTTCAATCATTTCCAAAATCAAGGTGACATATTTTATTAAAGTCTTTGAGATGTCCTCAGCACTATGCTAAATGCCATGGGAATTACAAAGGTTAGAAAAGACATCCTCAAAGAACTGACACTCTAGTTGCAAGTGTGGAAAAGATAAGTATTCCTCTTCTAGAAATGTTTTTTTAAAAAGCATTTTAAAAATATCCTACTCTGAAGCCTTTGAACTCATATGAAAAAAAATTTATTCCTATTTCTCTATCAATTCCAAATATATATTCAGTTTTCCTTGCTCTATTTAACTAAGGACTCTTCCCTTGAAGTAAATAGAACAATTACTAAACAAGCATGAAGACAAAGGACTCTTGATTGATCCATCTAATAGTGGCCTGTGTGCTTGAGTCAACTCAAATGAGTAAAAGTTGTCTATTGTTGAATAAAAAATTTAAATGCTAGCATTTAAAGTTGTAAATCAGCAAACATTATAGGTCAGGACTTAATTATTTTATTGATTGTTTAGATTCAATAAGTTGATGGAGAAAAAATTAATAATGTAAATTTAAATTTAAAAGTGTGTCACTTTCCATTTTCTCCAGGAGACCTGGTTGTTAAATATTTACCAACACACCTAAAGTTGAAAGAATAGAATAATCAGTCACCCATGAAAGGGAAGAATCTATGATATACTTTACTCCTTAGCATTCTCTGATATTCTCTGATCCAATGACAATGGCTTCTTGACTGTTCCTGAACAAGTCACACTATTTCTCTGTTGTGGCATTTTCACTAGTTGCACCTCCTCCGTCTCCCACCTCCCATGTGTGGAATACTCTTCCCTTCTCATCTCTGCCTCCTGGTTTCATTTAATTACTTCAAATTCCAGCTAAACTACTTCTTTCTACCAAAAATCTTTCCCAAAGAATCCCCCTTAATTGTAGTCCCTCCCCATTGTGATTACCTCCTTAATCCCTGAATGAGTGAGCCTCAGTCAAACTGAGACTTGCTGAAGAGTTTAGTTTAAAAAGGCCAAGGTCTTCCACTACATCCAGGGCCACCTCCAATCATCCTGATCTATATCTGGCCACTGGACTCAGATATCTCTGGAAGGGAAAGTGAGGCAGGTAATTTTGTACAGCCTCCCTCACTCAAGTTCAATTTACTTGCATGTCATGGAAACACCTCCCTGCTACGATAGTCCTCTTTGAGGACAAAGGACAAATAACAATAACCACAACAACCTCCAATGTAAACTGTCTAAATAACTTATTTATATATAGTTGTGTACATAGTAATCTCCCCCATTAAATTCTTGATTTTTTTCTATTCCCCAGTACTTAGTAAATAGTAGGTGCTTAATAAATGCTTCTTTATTAGTTATTGACCAACTAGAAAGAAGAGTCCTCAAAGGGAGTGGTATAAAGAAACTGAGTAATTTTAGAAAAATATATATTCCCAGATTAAAAGACTATTGCTCTAGTTAATTAAATAAAATATTTATTTTTACCTTACCCTGAACTGTGTAATTATATTTTATCATATGAATTTTTCCTTTTTTCAATATCCTTATAAACATTAGTTCTAAAATGTCTTATGTTAGAGAAATGTCTGAGGGCACAGGGGACCCAGAGTTTAAATATTTTTCTCTCCGGGAGAACAATGCTTAAATTTAGAAAAAGAACAAATGAATTTTAAAAGTGTTCCTGGCGGACTGGTACCTATAATGCAAAGTACAATATTAAGATTTTTACTTCAACAGAGAGATAAAACTAATGTAGGTTAAAAAAAAGTAAATAATTCAAGAAAGAATATAATTAAGTGCTAAATTATGTGGAATGAATTCAAACTAGAGCAAGATCTTTCTCTCCCCTCACCTCCAGTACATTGATTAGACTCCCTGTGATAGATTTATAGAAAGAGTCCCATAGAGAAGTGTATTTATTCACCATCAATGAAATCATCCATCCATTGGATTAGTTGGCAAGTTTAGAGCTGGGGAAGATCACAGAAAATGATGTCATGAAAAAAGACTTCCTGGAATGGCTGGAATTTGAGTTGGGACTTGAAAAATGAGTAGACTTTGTAGAAGCAGGGAAAGGAGTGATCTCTACATACTAAATAAATCACAGCAGTGATCAGACAAAGATGCAAAGAGCATGAGATGTTGCAAAGTAATTTGAACTGAAAGGATATGTAGAAGATGAAGTTGAAAAGGACCTTGAAAGTCAGACTGAGAACATTAGCCTGGATTCTGGTGGAAATAGGGAGCCACTGACAGTTTCTGAGAGGGAACAGTGTATTACAGAGTCTTAGAAAACTTGAAAAGGAATCCTCTCTACAACATACCTAAGAAGGAATTATGAATTCTCTCCTGAAACTTTCCAAAGAGGGAGAACACATCATCTAATCCATTGCACTTTGGGGCAGTTTTAATTGTTAGTAAGTTTTTCCTGACATCAAGGCTAATTAGCTTCCACTTTGTTCTGGAGCCAAGTTGTTCAGTTATGTCCGATTCTTCATGACTTCTGTTGGGATTTTCTTGTCCAAATTGTTTGCCATTCTTTTTTCTTAATATCATTTTACAGATAAGTGAATTTTAGGCAAATAAGGATAAGTGACTTGTGCAGGGTCACATAGCTAGTGAGTGGCTGAGATCAGATTTGCATTTGGGAAGATGAGTCTTCCTATTCCAGAGTCAGCACACTATCTGCTTCACAATATAACTATCTTTCCAACCGTAAAATCCTTGAAGATAGCTAATGACACCTCTGCCAACTCCATGATGAAAATGAAGAATTCTGTGTCATCAGTATGAAGAAACTATATAGGTTGTGAGATACATGAAACAGATATTAAAATTGTTCCAGGAAAAAGATGAAGATATACTGGGCTGAGGGCAGTGGTAGTGGGAATGGGGGAAAAAATGCTGAGGAGGAAAAAACCAGCAGTTCTCATATCTAACTAAAGCTGGGGGATAAAGGAAAGGGGTGTGTCAAAGAAGGTACTCCAAAGGTCCAGGATTGCTTTGGGAGGAGCACAGGGCCACACACATACCTTTTTACCTTAACACCCCACATCACATTCTTTCATCTTCAGTTATCGGCTACTAGCCTTAGCACTTGGAGTTTGGAACCAGGATACCCGTGCTCTGAGTTCCCATTCCAGCAGTCAGTAGTCAGTCTGCCTGGCAGCCAGTATTTATTGAGCAGCTATTGTGTGCAGTGTCCTGAATGAGAAGGCTAAGTAACTGGAAGCCATTCCATCTTATTGGCTCTGGTTTATTATCCTAGAACTCCATGCAAATAGCCTTTTATCTCAGCTCAAAGCACTGCCATGTGCTGAAAGCTATTCATTCGACTTCAGATGCCACCCCCACATCGCCAGATGGACACCAGTGAGTTTCACAACAGCAGGAAGGGGCGCAATCCTTGACCTCCCCATAAATCAGGCAGCCTGGGAGTCACTTTTGTAGCAGAAATGAAGATTAAACCAAACACAGGTGGGCCCCACTGAAAGAAAACCCAAAGCGAAAAAAAAAAAAAATCAGGCTTACTTGTTACCAAAAAATACTTTGCTTCAATATAGGGTTCCTTTAAATACAGGTCTCTACAACTACATTTTAAAAATTCAACATAGGTAAAACTTTTCAGGGAACACAAAAGGCACATGTATATATGAAGATGGGATGATAGATTAGAAATGAACAAATCAATAGTAGCCTTCTGTGCTCTGGAGTCCCTGCCCCTCAGTTCTAGCTCTTTCCAGATCCACAAGTGCTTTCAGTACTACTATTTGGTTTTGGCCTCAAGATCTTTTCAGTAAGAAAAGATATTTCATGAGATCTCACCATCAATCAAGCAATAAACATTTATTAAACTCCTGTCAGGCTTATAGTGCCAGTATAGTGCCAATGCCAGACACTGTTCTAGGCATAGAACAAAAGCAAAAGTGAAGCTGTCTTTGTCCTCAAGGAGATCATATTTGTTGCAAATGTGGCGGTGGAGGATGGAAATGATAATATATTTGCCTACAGATATAGCTGTCTAGGGGAAGAAAATTGGGAAATTTCAAGTAGGAATCAGTTCAGTCAATAAGCATTTATTAGGCAATTACTATTTGCCAGGAACTGTGTTAAGATCTGGGCTTACAAATTCGAAGAGGTAGGAGCAAGGAAGGGGGAAAAGGAGGAGAGGAGAGAAACACAAAGGGTGAAGAGAGGGAGAGAGACAGAGATAGATAGAAAGAGAAAGAGACAGAGAGACGGAGAGAATAAGAGCCAAGTTGGGAGAGGGGAGTGGGAAAGAGAGAGAAGGGGGAGGGGAAAAGGGAGACAAGAAAAGGGAGAGGAAATATGGGACAGAGGAGAGGGTAAGAGAGCCAAGCTGATTATTTGAACTGATCCTATATACAGTGGCAGTCAAGGCAGTAGGATTAGGGATCTACAACTCCAGGGCAGTGACAGTCAGTCCAAAGGACTGGGCTGAACCAGGGACCTTTTCTATTTTTCATAAAATTGCTTTTCTCTCTTTTGGCCAGTCAAATGAGCTAGCTAGACTGTCCTTATGTATTGCTTTTAACTTAGACCTGATTTCCCTACTACAGAATCTTATTCATCTGCAAAAAATGTTAAATTTTTGTGTGTGTATTATTTAAAATAGAAGAGGATAAAAAAGATAAAAGATTTGGTCAATGGGATGTGATCTTGGGACTGGAAATTTTAAAGAAGTGAAAAAAGGGCATTGAATTGAGTTGGGCAGGCAGGTGTTACAGTCTGAGATGGAACTTTCTCTCATTTTAAACCAACCAGCCACCATTCCTGGCAATTTAGTTTTCAAAGGAAAGTTATTCCCTTGAGGGAGGAGAGAGTGGAAAGAAAGCCATGCCCTCCCAAAAGGAGGAAAGATTCTCTTTTCCTCTCCCCTCCCACTACATCAGGGACTCAGTTTACCTTGCTTGCTGATACCACCTAGTTTTCTAATTGGTGAATCTTCATCTTATGTTGCCTGTCCTCCACCTCTCCATGCTCCCTAGAAATCTGTAAGCCATGCTGAACGTGTACCTCTTTCACCTATCCCTGCCCCCTTTCTACCACTTACTCTGATAACAGTAATCATAAAATCCTACCATTTCAGGAAACGACCAATCAATTGCTCTACAACTCTGTTTACCACTTTCCAACTTCCCTTTGTAGGCACAACAATTATATGTACGATCTTTCCTTATTAGGGTTCCTCCTTGAGGGCTGGGATTTGTGTGTGTGTGTGTGTTTTCTTTTGTTTTACATTTGTATCCTTTCCACTTTGCAAGGTGTCTGACACATAGTATGCACTTAAATGCTTTCCTCATATTTTCACAGATAGATACAAAATAGGTACAAGGTGGCAGAAAAAGAGAAAGTTCCTAGAATTTGGGAGAATCAGAAAAAGTTTTGAGTGTAAAGTAGCGCTTGAACTGAATCTTAAAAGAATTGAGTAAACTGAAGAGATAAACGTAAGCAAGAAACCTGTTCCAGGTATAGAGAACAGTGAGTGAAAAAGCAAACACAGGCAGTCCAGTGAAGCAAATAAGAAGCCTAAAATAACTGGACCTCAGAGTGCTAGAAAAAGAATAACATAACAAGGCTAGAAAGGAAAATTGGGAGGGGGGTCAACCTATGAAGAGCTTTAAATACCAAACGAGTTGAGATTTGCTCTTAGAGGTAACACAAAGATATTAGAGTTTGCTGAGTAAAAGGATGACATTTTAAACTTGCAACAATCTTTCATTCCACTCTCAGAAATACTTTGATTTTCAGCTTCAAGACTCACCTTGTAAAAGTTCAGCAATCCCTGGTTTTCATTCTACCCATCCTACAGGAAGCAACATGGTAGAAAAAAAGGGGACCTAAGTATAAATTCCACCTCAGATGTTTACTATTGAAGCATCCTACCACCCTGGGCCTCAGTTTCCTCATCTGTAAGATGAAAAAGTTGGACTAGAAGGTCTCTGAGGTCTTTTCCAACTTTATATCTTCATTGTGATGATAGTATCTCAGAAGGGATTATTGGAAGGGATATTAGACAGCTAAATGAAACCTTGGAGATCACAGCACACAATAATACCTAGGAGCTCCTTGAAGCAAGAATTTGAGGGACTTAATAAAGTTAGAATAGTAAACAGACATATGAAATAAATCCATCAATATTATTGTTTTGTAAGGAATGACTAGCGGGAAGATTTCAGAGATGCCTGGAGAGACTTATATGAACTGATGCTGAGTGAAATGAGCAGGGCCAGGAGATCAATAAAAACTTCAATAACAATACTCTATGATGATTAATTCTGGTGAACGTGGCTCTCTTCAACAATGAGATGAACCAAATCAGTTCCATTTGTTCAATAATGAAGAGAACCAGCTACACCCAGAGAAAGAACTCTGGGAAATGAGTGTGAACTACTACCTAGCACTTCTAATACCTCTGTTTTTATCCATTTGCATTTTGGATTTCCTTCTCAGGTTAATTTTACCTTATTTCAAAGTCCAATTCTTCTTGTGCAGCAAAATAGCTGTATAGATATGTATACATATATTGTATTTAACATATACTTTAACATATTTAACATGTATGGGACTACCTGCCATCTAGGAAAGGAAGTGGTGGGAAGGAGGGGAAAAGTTGGAACAGGTTTTGCAAGGATCAGTGCTGAAAAATTACCCATGCATATATCTTGTAAATAAAAAGCTACAATAAAAAAATGAGAAAAAAATAAATCCATCTATTTCTTCATCTTTGAGGTTCATATAATAGGAGAAACCATAAAATCTTAGTCCAAATTTGTGACAAAAAGCTAGCCTTCTTATAGACTAAAGTTAAAATCAATTATTCCTCAATAATTGAATTGGGCATTCAATAATGTAAAAATCAATCAGGAGGAACACGATATAAATGGTATTCATTTATTCCTTTAATGGAGAACCTTGAATCTCCATTTAATGAGGCTACTCCCAAGTACCTAGCTCTATTTAGATTTCTCTTCTCTTCAAGCTCATAACTTATAAACTTCTACCACAAATCTCCTACACTAATGGTATCAAACAAATAGAATGGCCATACCCTGAGGGCTACAGACTTAGAGAACCACAAATTAATATTATCTGCTTTATCATATTTTTATATATTTTGTTTAATGTTTCCCAATTACATTTTAATTTGACTCAGGATACACTCAGGAGTGTTGTGGGATATATAGGTGATAGACTGCATGTTTGCACGTCTGTCCTAGACCATTCTAGCAGACATATTTGTTTGCCTTCTTCAACTGACTCTCAGGAGTTCCAGATTTGGATCCTAATTAACCACTCTGAATTCCGAATCGTATATGGAGAGGTCCTGAGAAGTAAGGAGAGTCAACTCTTTGAAACTCATAACCCAATAGGAACTGTTAGAGGACCGGGTCAGAGCTTTTTTAGATTTTTTTCCCTGAAGTTCTGCCTCAGCTGGCATGGGAGGGTTTAAGAGTTGCCATCAAGTCCTTGTAGTCTTTATACTCTGCCAGACTCCAAGACTTTCTTTCTTCCCTCCATATAGACATTTTGACAAACTGGCCCTTATGCAGCCAGCTCCTTTTTCTTGTTTCTCTCTGTCTGTTGCATGTCTGAGTCTTATCCAACCCTTCTATCTTTTTAAACTGGGACTGAGGTTCCTAGAAAATGTAAGAAAATTCCCTACTGACAAACAAAGGTTCTTGGTCCCCAAGCATTTGAAGAACATAACATCCTGGAAGGATATTTATCCTATATTGATTTTTCTTCACTACCACTTTTTTTGTGCCAAAACATATTATGAATAACTAAATTTGGAGTTTTGGAGAAAGAAAGCTGACATGTTAAGAACTAAGAGTTAAGAACCAATGGATAGGCAGCTTGGCGCAGCAGATAGACAATTAGCCTTGAAGTCAGAATATTCTGCTTAAAACTCACTTCTGACACATTATACCTTTATGACCCTGAGCCAAGTGACTTAACCTCTCCAAGTCCCTCTCAGACTAGAAATTGCAAAACAATTGCATATGATTTGGTAGAGAGAGTCTCTTTCCTGGGGAATTGCCTATACTGATGAAATAACAAGTCTGGACCCCCCTAAAAATTGATGAGCAAGCAATCATCTGTCAACTGACATTTTAGGCACAAATCTACAATTCAGAAAAAAAAGCAAAGATATGACAGTTATTTCCAATTTATTTGACTTTATTTCTATGGATTCTAAAGGAGTAGCGAAATGAATTCTGAACTTTAAAAAAAGCTTCAAGCTTCTGGCAAAATTCAGGAGGCATTTTTATCAATTAGAGAAGTGAAATTTTCCCCAAAAAGCCCTCTTGATATGTTTAAGAAAACAATATGATGAATTGATGATGTCATTGAAAGAGCATTTGATTTGAAGTCAGAAGCCCTGAATTTCAATCCTTATTCCACTTTTTTCTAATTGTGTAAGCTTTGGAAGCAAGGCATTTATCTTTCCTGGACCTCCTCAATTTATTTATTTCTAAAGTGAGGGCATTAAATTAAACCAAGAGCTCTTAACCTGGGGTCTGTGTATGTTAAAAAATATTTTGATAACTTAATTTTAATGGTTTTTTTGTGATAATATATATTTTATTTTATGCATTTAAAAATATGATTCTGAAAAGAACTCAACAGATTTGACCAGACTATTAAAGGGATCCAGACCATAAAAAAGAACTAGAAAATTTCAAAGACACTTTTGAGGTACAAATTCTATGATCTGATATTCCAGTCCTTTAAAATTTTGGCTTGTGTTAGTTAAAGAGACAAATGAACATTTTTGTGAAACATTTTTATAAGGTAAGCTAAGATATCTAATATTTCCAAGATTCCTTATAATAAAAATTTCTTGAGGCCTAAGAATATGTCAGGGAAAGATTCAAAGTTTATCTCCTTCTCTTCCAAAACCTTTATTAATTTGGCCCCAAAATAACTGTTGTGTGGTGGTATGTGTCTCTGTGTGTGTGTGTGTGTGTGTGTGACAAACTCAAAAACAATTGCAATCCAAATTCCATTTTTAATTTTGGGCTCTATTAATTCTATAAGTTTCTATTCTCTCATACTCTTCATCATACTAGGTACCCAGTTCTAATTATCCATTTTCACATTGGCATAAATATGCTTTTATAACATCCTCCTGAATTCCCACTTTAACTCTTCAGAATATATACTCCAGTCTCAAAAAATTATCTGACACTCAATTTTTTTTTAGCAACAATTCTTTTTCATATTTGCTTTAACTGAAACCCAGTTTTCCCTTGAGGAGACCCCCTACTTTCATAAAGTATATCTTACCAGTCACTTCTATTTTCATTGGACTTACATGGTTGGCATTTTTCTAAGTCAACACTGCTGCTTTCAGTTCATTTGAATATGTATTTATAAGATATCTACTACTATATCAGGCATCATGTGAGGTACTAGGGATACTCTGATGAACTTGGGATGTTAACAAGATGGGAACCAATACAAATTGCAACCCATCCTTTGGCAGCTCTTCCCATAAGAGGTCTACTCCAATGGTATTGAGGGTTTTGTTCCAGAGTTTTTGATGTTACATGGATGTTGTTTGTCCTTCCTTCTCAAAGAAGACCATGAAATCAGGGAGATGATGTCATGACATGCAAGTGAATTAGATTTAAACGAGGGAGGACTGGACAAAGCCTCCTGCCTCATTTTCCCCAGAGCTAGCTGGGTCCAGTGACAAGATATAGATCAGGATAATTGGAGATGGCCCTAGATGAAATGGGAGATCTTGGTCTTTTTAAGCTAAGATCTTCAATAGGTCTCAGTTTGACTGAGGTTGCACCCATTCAGTGATTAAAATTAGGTAACAATTGAAACAAAGAATCTCTTCTTTAGCTTAGTTCAAAAAAGTCTGATTAAATAAATAAATGAATGAATCTGGGAGGGGAAGACCTTTGAGATTTCTGGCCAAAGTAGAAGTGACGGCTATTTACACTCAATCTGAGTTAAGAAGGATTCAAACAGTATTATATCCTTACCTACAGATGCTCTTAAAGAATTTTTTTCCCCTCTTTTGCACCTCTGAACTCTTTCAAGACATCTTAGAGTTTCCTGGTTTGAATTCTTTCTTAAGCTCCAGGCCTTAAATCAAAAGCAGTCTGATTCTAATTGGCCACCAATAAGTCCTAAGCCAAGCCCTATTTGTTACATGGTTAGCATAAAGAAACATAAATATGGTTCATCAAATTCTTTATTCTCTTTACATGAGAAGCCCACATCTTCCAGTCATGCTTCTCTCTGATAGCTTACACTACTTCCACTGGCAATGTATTTCAACCTACTTTTGTTCATCATGTATCCCCTAGTTGAATTTTGGGCTATCCTCTTTTATTTCTAATTTTTCAGTCTGTTGGTGGATATGTCAGTCCCTTCCTCTCCATTACCACCATCACCATCATAGACTTGGTAGTTGAAGAAAGAAACTGTTTCACTTTTATCTTTACATACTCAGTGATAGCTATTTCCAATTTATGTGTCTTTATTTCCACAGATCTTAAGGGGATAACATAATAAAATCTGCACATTAAAAAAATAGCTCCAAGCTTCTGGCAACATTTCAAAGGCATTTTTTTTAACCAACAAAAGAAATGTTCAAAAGAAAGCCCTCCTGACATGTTTTTTTAAAAAAATGTAATGACCTGATGATGAACTGATGAACTTTATATAATCAGTGACTGACACATAGTAGGTCCTTAATAAATTATTTTTGAATGCATGGATGAATCTGGCTTATATCCAATCTTTCTCTTCCCTATGACTCTCCTTTGAAAAAAGTTGTTTATACCCAGTTGATCTCAATTTAAAAACATTCATTAAGCAACTATTATAAACCAGGTACTTGCTGGTGATACAGAGACAAAAATAAAGCAGTCCCTGTCCTTAAAGAGTTTCCATTCTGAGGTGTCAGGAAGGGGAGGAGAGGACAACACTTGCACAGATAAGTAAATATAAAATATCTGCAATATAATTGCTAATAAGGGTCAATGTAAGTCTTTTTTAAGAAGTGAGAAAACCTGAACATTTTCATAGGCAGATGGTATGCCAATGGAAAGAGAAGATAAAACTGAACACACACGAAAAAGGAAGATTCCTAGAGCAATATTGTGAAAGAGTTGAGATTCTAGGGAACCGGCAGAAAAGTTAACTTTAGCAAGGAGAAAATATGTACTTAAGTAAGTATATATAAAATAAATACCAGACACATTTTTTGAAAGACACCAACAGATTGAGGAATTAGATAAGGTTTCATGGAGGTGTCACTTGAATGACATTTTGAAGGAAAGATGGGACTCTAGGGATTCTAGACATGAGGAGGAACCGATTCAATAGCAGAGAGATGGGAAATAAGAGTGCTGTATATGAGGAGCAACTATATGGCAATTTGTCTGGGTTGGGAAGAGCATGGAAAGGAGTAATTTAATAATAAGTGGAATGACAAGTTGACGTCAGGTTATGAAGAGATTTTTAAAACCAAAAAGAGGAGTTTATATGTGATTCCAAAAGCAATAGAGAAGGGCAGCTAGGTGGCCCAGTGGATAGGATGCTAGATCTGATATCAAGAAGACTCATCTTCCTAATTCAATTTAGTCTCAGACACTAGTCATGTGATCTTGGGCAAGTCATTTGAACCTGTTTGCCTCAATTTCCTCATCTGTAAAACAAGTTAGAGAAGGAAATGGCAAACTACTCCAACATCTTTGCCAGGAAAACTCCAAATGGGTCACAAAGTCAGATATGACTGAAAAACAGCTGAATAGCAACAACAAAAACAAACTTTTATATGGTATAGTGAAAAGAATTTTGAAGAGTTAAAGAATCCTGGATGCTAGAGCCAGTACTACCATTAAGTAGTTGTATGACCTTAGATTTGTCAGCTGACTTTTTAGCCTTAGTTTCCTCATTTTTAAAAGAAGTTTAGACAAGATGATCTAAAAATGCCTCTTTTAGTTCTAAAATGATAGCATGCCTGATTAAAAAAAAATAGAGAAAAACTGATTATGGGGAACTGATGCTGGTCATCGTGTAAATAAAAGAAGACAAAGGGAATTTGCAGCTAAATTGAAGGATGGCTCACAGATTCCCCTAGCAAATAAAGGAGCTGACAGAGTTGGTTTTATCATGTGTCCAAGGGCAACAATAAACATCATTTCAGGGGACATCTGGTCATCTCATATTGCAGTACTCATAATGAGCATTTGCAACGATGAAAATAAGTGCAGTTTATGTGCCAACATCTGTTGCAGAGGACGAGGAGGTAGAGAACTATATAGTACTCCAAAAGACCCTTCAATTAAATAAACATTAACGCTTGGTGATTTCAGTGCTTTGAATGTTGAGGATGGTATTGAGTAAGATGAAAAAAAATATATTAAAAAACTGAGTCTGTAGTAACAAAAAAAGATCAAAAGCTTACATAACACACAGATCTCATCACCTATAAATCAGAAATACTTTCTTTGAAAAGAATTGTACTACAGATGACAACTATCAAAAACAAACAAAAAATGAAACTCCAAAGCAATGTTATTGTTTTTGGTGTTAACATATAGAAAATGACTAGTTATATATGATTGAGAAGTCAGTTCAAAATAAACTGTGTCTTATTGTCAGGACACCTATTTATTAGAACAAAAATCGAAGTTAATGCCAAATTAGAATAATAAATATGAGAAAATATGGTTCCCAATAGTGAAAATCCACTGCTCCTGAAAAATAGGAAATAGATAAATGAAGGGACATTAACACAGATCATTACCTTTTCCTAAGGAAATTTATCAATGAAAACTAATCACTATTCAAAGGAGACCAGAAGAACCTATACACTGCTTCCATCAACAATACTTAACCAGTTTGTTAAGGCAGGAATATGGTAGCCAAGGACAACATAAATATAAAATGTAAGTGAAATTATAATAGTTTATGAAGGATGATCACAAGTAAAAGCACCTCATAAAATGAGAGCTGATGGAGAGAAAAACAAGTTTTTCAAAGACCTTTATGGGAAGTTTAAGGTAAATAAGCCTGAGGGAATTTAAAGAAATTGGAAGCATTCTTCCAAACAGGTGAAGAATGGAAAAGATCTGTAAAGGTTTCTATGATGATGCATCAGGAATGGAAGAATAACCCCATTTGGAATTTAACATTACACACAGTTCCTGATATTCTGCATGAGGTATAAATGCCAGTCAGGAAAAAAAAAGAAAATAAAAAGAAGAAAGAAAAACAAGGCAAAGTATATAAAAAGGAAGGTTGTTCTGAAGCTGAGGAGCAGCTGGGTGATATAGTGAATAGAGAGCTGGGCCTGGAGTCAGGAAGACTTCTTTAAATTCAACTCTGGCCTCAATTCAACACACCAGCTGTGTGACTATGGGCAAGTAATTTAACCCTTTTTGTCTCAGTTTCCTCATCTGTCATGAAGAAAGAAATAGCAAAACACTCCACCATCTTTGCCAAGATAACCCCAAATGGGTAATGAAGAATCAGACACAATTGGACAATGAAAAGTATTGAGATTGAGTCTCAAGGGACCTACGAAAGGAGAGGATACTAAAAGTTTAGGAAAATCTTGGATCTTTTGTTTTTTTTTTAAAGGCAAGAGTAACTAGTGATTGACATGACTTTCCTATCTTTATAAGATTTCTGTGAGAAAAAAATAAGGACTTAAGGAAAGTATAAAAAGGTAAGAGGTAGATTTCTCGATATCCTGTGATAGACCACATCATTGCAATCATAAAATTTACTGAAAAATATAGAAGATACAAGATCCCACCTGAGTATAATGAAAAGCATTTGATTTAGCAAAGCAAAATACTTAATAATATCCATCAAGATGTCTTCTATGCAAATATCAAAATAATCATTTCACAGAAATTTTTTTTAAGAATTCTATTTTCTAGCTAAGAATAAAGAAGACATGTTTTCCAAGGTGATTGCTGCTATCATAATGTCCAGCACTTAATCCAAATGAAAGAAGGATTCCTCATAGACAGCAAAATTCTCAAGATGCTCGTGCTTATGGATAATATTGTGCTGAATGCATCAAACGTAGGAAGATGCAGAGTTTCTTAAATGAGATCCAACAATACTCAGAGTTGTCTACCCAGGAAAAGCCAAATGAATGAAAAAAAAAAGGTTATCTAGTTTGAAATTGGGGCAGTTAGGTAGTACAAAGGATAAAGCACTGAACCTAGAGTCAGGAAGACCCGCATTCAAATCCAGCCTTGTGTGACCTTAGGCAAGTCAGTTGACCCTGTTTGCCTCAGTTTTCTCATCTGTTAAATGAGCTGGAAAAGGGAATGACAAACCACTCCAATATCATTACCAAGAAAAACCCCCAAATGGGTTATGAAGAATCAGACATAAATGTAAAATGACTGATCAACACAGTTTGAGATTAATGTGTAGTTGGATAGATCACTGAGCTAAATATATTTAGCCATTTTGGGTGGACAATGAGCTGGGCCTAGAATTGATCGTGAGGAAATTTGATAAGCATTTGTTAAGCATTTATCCTATACCAAGCACTGTGCTAGGCACAGGGGAACAAAGACAAAAAGCAAGACTTCTTGCTCCCCAAGAGGGTTATTTTATTGTAATAGTCTATTCTGTTCTCTTAAAAAAAAAAAAACTAAATATACAAAGAAAATTAAATAGATCCTTTGAGACTCAATCTCAATACTCTTTCATTGCTATTCAGTTGTGTCTGATTTTTCCTAATCCCATTTGAGGTTTTCTTGGCAAAAATAAGACAAAAAGGGCTACATAGCTGGTAAAATTAAATATAAGCAGAGCAATTTGGGAGTGGACATGAGTGTAATGGCAATAGGGAGACATCACTATAGGCTTTCTGGGAGTGCCATGAAAACTGACCACTTGAAAAAAAAAAGATTTTATGGAGTCAAGATTAAGATAAGTGTTCATTCCAGAAATGAGAGAGAACTTATACAAAGGCATGGAGTGAAGGCAGATGCAATGTTATGTGTGACAAATAGAAAACAGGTCAGTTTGATTGGAATGCTGAGTGCATGGAGAATAACATGAAAGGAGCTTGAAAAGGTAGCTCAAGCTGGATTGTGCAGATTTCAAGTTAGAGAAAAGAGGGGGCTATTGGAATTTCTTCAGAAAGGGAAAACAGGTTCACATATGTGCTTTAGGCATATCAAGAGTATTTGTATAAAGAAAGGTTAGTCAATGCAATAGTTCAAATGAAAGGTGATCAGGAACTGAACTGGGATGATGATTACAAGTGGAAAAAGGGGCTGATTGGATGCAAAGAGAGAGAATGTCAACAGTGATTCAGAGGTTGCAAAGTTGGATGACTCAAAGAATGGTGGAAAAATTGGAAGAGGAGAGGCTTTTCAGGAAAATATGTGTGTTCAGTTTGAGATGACCACAAGGATAGGGAAAAGACAGACGAGAGCAAGGACTTAGAAACTTGGAAACAGAATATCCATGCATAGGCAGTAGAATGAGGAGAATGATCCTGTAAAAGATGATCTGGCTGAGGTTATCAGACGGAATGAGGAGACAATCATACCATTAAAACTCAGAGAGAAGAGGGTTGTCAAGTGGCAAATGTTGCAGAGAGGTCAAACAGCAACAAAGTTGGATGAAGTGCATTTTGGGAATTTGCTCATTGCTTGTAAGGACTTTAAATTTGTTTTAAACAAGGCCCTTTGTTCACGATTTCTGCTGTATTAGTTTAAGTAAAAAAAAAAAATTACATTGGATGTCATTGAAATTTCAATTAAAAGCTTCAAGGAGGCTCTTGAACTGTCTTTAAAGGAAAACAAAGATGCCTGAACAAATTACCTACAAAGCTGTGGAAAAGATGCCTTCAGAAAGATGTATGATTTGAAAAGAAAATAGGACAGTCATTATTGAGGATAATTAACTAATAGGTCAGCCTATGTGTTCTCTTAGTATGTATGCAATGTTAAAGATGAAGCAATTGGGTGATACAATGGATAAAATTCTGGGCCTGGAGTCAGGAAAACCCAAATTCAAATCATATACTTACTAGCTATGTGATCTTGAGCACCTGTCTGCCTCAGCTTCTTCATCTGTAACATGGGGGAAATAACAACATCTACCTCCCAGAATAGTGGCTAAAATTAAATAATTGTAAAGTGCATAGCACAATTCCTGGTACATAGTGCTATATTAGTTAGGTGAAGGATTGTAAAATGTTGTACCTGACCTTTCCTGCCATGAAGTTCAGAAAGTTGTACCCCAACCATCCCACCACAGAGGGTTTCTAAGACATGGACAAGAGTCACAATTTTGAGAGCTCAATTTGAATTGCTAGAGAGATTACATTCCATTGAGGAGATCATAGATCCATTAGAATAAAGCTGGTCACACAGATCTAGGATAATTACAAGATGTACTCAATTTAATAAGACCATAATAAGGAAAAGAATAACATTTTGAAAATGATGTTGTTTCTCCCCCCAAGAATTTAGACACGATGCTAATTTGAAAAATATAAAACTTTAATAAAGGCTACATCTCTTAATTACAATAATTATCGTACCAAGTAATTTTCCTTAAATGAAACTCTTTATAATGCATAATTTACAGTGTAAGTAGAACAAAACGCCATGGCAAAAGTCATGAGTATAAGACTTGTAATAAAAAGGCATAAAATATATTTATACATAAACCCCTTTCAAAAAACAAGGGAAAGTTGAGCCCTCAATATAGGGCGATACACGGTATAACCCACCATGCAGGCACAGGTACTGTACTGATTCCATTTCAAACACTAGAGATAGTGTATTAATAATCTTTCACCATACAATATATACAGACTTACAGTACAAGGTAGTAATGACAAACAGAATGCACACATTAACTTAACACGAAAAACCCAAACATCAAAATGAAGGACTCTTGGGGAAGGAGGTGCTGCTTTTGAGTTTGCATTCACCCTTTTAACCTGGGGGCTGCTGGGGTGCAATGTGTGAAAGAACTGTTTCTGAATTTTGGTGCAGTTTCCTCTGAGGTCTGTAGTGGGGGCTAGGGGTGAGCGAGGCTCAGGGCTGGGAATGAAAGGGAAGCAGTGAACACTTCAGTACAAAGTCTGAATCTTCCCCTGGAATTGAAGGTCTTGAAACACTGCACTTTTAATAAAGGGCATGCTAAAATCACCTCCTACATGAGCTAGCTACATGGCATGCGCTTATTTTATTCTGTATATGATTGGGGAAGGAGGTTCCGGGGGGGGGGGGGGGCGGGGGGGGAGGGATCAGGAAGTACACAGAATCTCATGGGGAAGATCACTCAGACCACCCAACTAATGAGTAGGGCACTAATCATCCTGGGGATCTCAGCTGTGAGATCCTCACAGCACCCATGCTACACAAATTCTCCAATCAAATACTGTTCTTGTGTTATAGTGATAATGCATCATATTTAAGCATTAAGATCTTTATCACAAGTTAGAGCAGCAAAGATTTTTTTAATTCACCAATTTTTTATGTATATTAATAGTATAGGGAAAGGAATAAGGACTAAACCTGTGATTTCATTGGTACAGGGAACTCCCAAGTGAGGAATTTCCTCTACCAAAGCAGGTTGCCACCTTCTCTGCAGCTTAAAGTCTTAGAGGGTTGACTAGGGCACTGAGAGGTTAAGTGACTTGCCTGAGGTCACACAGCCAAGAAAGAGTCAGGACTTGACCCCCAGTCCTTCTGGCTTTGAGGTCAACTCTCTCTCCATTCTAACCATGCTGCCTCCCATAGTAGGGCACCATTAAAACAGTCTAACTTCACTTGGAGAAATACTGGGCAAAGCATAATTCCTTTTAAGTGATAGAAATCATTAATTCACTCTTAGCTAAACTAAGTTTGAATAGAACAATTAAAGAACAAAGTTCCTCTTTCCCCTCTCCACTATTAAAGCAGCATATCCATTAATTGGATGTAAAAGGAAATACCAGGATCAATAAATATCAGTAAGGATTCCTGTTCAGGGAAACTATACAGTTTTTCTTAGTTTATGGATTTCAGATCTCTAGGAAGTAATATGTGAGGAAGTCTCTCAAAAATGGTTTGCATCTTCAATAGCCAAGAGTGGTCATCTTTTTAATAAATAGTTCAGGACTTTTTCTGATTTCTGTACCCAGTGAATAATGAAGGGTGATTTGCCAAGTCTTCCTAGATTTCTTTCTTCTTCATTAATTTGATTTTCCTTCAAAATATTGTTTTTTTCATTTCCAAGATGGGTATCTTTATCTTTTGTTTCAACAGTTCTTAAGAAACAGATGCAAAAAGTTGTTTCCATTACCACCCATCACCAAAATAAAAATTAATCAATTCTTTCGACTTTCCCCAGAATCCTTCCTTCGTACATTGGAAGTATTGTATCATCTTCCCAAATCTCTTCAAAAACAGCTCCACAGTCAAACTCGTCACTTGCTTTTTTGAAATAATACCTTAAAAGAAAAAAAAAGGATTCAGTAAAATGACATTTTGAGCATTTACCACATTATAGGATTTAGAACAGGACAGGCCTTTGGAGAATGTGACTGCTTCATTTCAAACATGAGGACACTAAAGGCTAGAAACTTTTAAGTGTGGGATTCTCAATCTTTATAGACCTGTTTGGAAGTATAATGAACTCTATGGATTAATTGTCAAAAGAATCCTATTTAAACCCATAACTGAAGGAAATGCTAAATTTCAGTTAGAGATTAATGAAAATAAAGATTTCATTTTCCCCCATTCAATTTCAGAGATCCTTGAAATCTTAATGCCAGGTCAAGAATCCCTGATTAAATGACTTATCACATGTTATATAAGTAGTAAAATGGCAGAGCCAAAAGTTAAGCCTAGGTCTACTCTTATTCCAAATCTCCTACTCTTTCTAAAATACCCTTCAATCATACAAACATTTATTAAGTGCCTACCATATGGCAGGAACTATCCTAAGTACTGGAGATTAAAGAGGGGGAAAAAAAGATTCTGCCCTCAAGGAGTTTACATATATAACAGTGTAGAAAAAAATACACATGAAGCTATACAGTAGCATTGGAGAAGACACTAGCAGTTGTTAAGACCTGGAAAGACTTCATGCAGACTCTTGAATGAAACCTTCTAAAAGAAAGGCTACATATTTCAGGCAAGGGGGATAATCAGTACACAAAGGCAAAAAAACAGGTCTAGAGCCATCTGTGATATATAGATTGATATAACTGAATCACAGGCTATATAAGGATAGTAATATATAAATCTGGAAAAGTTGGATGGGAACAGTTTATGAAGAATGTTAAATGAATGGGGGTTTAAATTTTATTCTAAGGGAAGAGGAAGCCAAAAGAACTTGTTGAGTAGGTATTGAGTAGCTTACTGCATGCTAGATCTGCTTTTTAGAAAAATCATTTTGGCAGCTGGAATAGAGGATGGAATAGAGTAGACAAAAACTAGAGAATTAGGGAAATCAATTAGCAGGCAAAAATCAATTAGAGGCAAAAGTCCAAAAAGGAGGGGAGGGGCTGAAACAGGATGATCTGTCTTAGTATAAAGATGAAGCCCTAAGCTACTTATGTTGTAGAGATTAAAATGACAAGATTTGGTAACTGATTGGCTATGTTGATATAGGAAGAGTTAAGGATGACCCCAATATTGGAAGGATGGTAGTATCCTGAACAGTGATACAGACTAGAAGAAGAGTCAATTTGAAGGGAAAAATAATGTATTCTCTTTTGGACATGATGAGTTTGAAATGCATCTTCAGGATATCCAGTTTAAAATCTCCAATAGGTAGTATTTGAGCTCAAATGAGACATTAAGAATATATGTTATAGATTTGGGAGCAGTTTGCATAGATAATTAAATCCATGGAAACTGATGAGGTCACCAAGTAAGAATACAGAAGACCTAGAATAGAGTTTTGGGAAATATCTATAATCAGGAACCTTTTACAGATAATGAGTCAGGGAATCGAGAACCATCAGTCAGAAAGGACAAAAACCAAGAAAAAGAGAGTCTAGGAGGAGAGGGTGATCAACAGTGCCAAAGGCTGTTGAGGGATCATGAAAGATCAGGATTTATAAAAGGTCATCTGATTTGGCCAGTAAAAGGTCATTGAACTTTCAAGAGAAGGAATTTCAGTAGTGATGAGGATGGAAGCCATTGCTGAGCATACAGAACAGAGTGAGAAAAAGGAAGTTAGTGGTACCAAGTATTGATGACTTTTTGTAGGAGGTTGGCAGAGAGAGGCAATGCCTAATGGAGATGATTGGATTTGGTAAAGGCTTTCTAAGGATAAGGATTTGGACATATTTGTAGGCATCAGAATAGGAAATCTTAGAAAGGAGAAAAAATGAAGAGGGGATAGAAGACTGATTTATATGGAGGATTATGAATAGGATAAGATGGGAGGAGATAAATTCTAGTAAACACACATAGTACTTCCAAAGTATAATCAAAATAAAAGTGATAATGTAGAAAGAACTGAGGGTTAGAGAAATTAGAGATCACTGTGAAGGCAAAAAACAGGTTTGAGGAAGAATAAAGACACAAAGAGAATGAGAGGATATTATGATCAGGTAAAGGAATTTAAGAGTTCTTGATCATGGAAATGGAATCCCATGCAATCGCAATATCTGCCATAAAATGATCCTTCTGTGTGAGATGGAGTGGTGGAATAGGTCACAGGCAATTAAGAGACTTACAAAAAGGAAGGTTTCAGCCTGAGGGAAGATTAATATGTATATTAAAGACAAATCTTGGGGTAAAGAGGGAGACTGAGATAGGCACATAGGATGAAAGATCAGATGAGACATCTGGATAGAATGGGTCTTGAAGTAGGAGATGATGCTGAGTAGTAGCAGTAGCAGAAGATCAAGAAATGGCAATAGGTATAAGGAGCGTACTGACTTCCTTTCAAGGGGAAGTTGATAAGGAAACAAAGGTGTGAGAGAAGTTATAACAAGTACTAGAAAGGATGGCTTAAGGATACAGTGGCAACCAGTGGTGCCCAAAAAAAGCCTGGTCTCAGAAAGTACTAGAAGATGGAAGAAATATGAGTCAAAAAGTTCTAAAATGAAAAGAAGTTTATTAAAGGGAAAGCGGTTGCACATGGAGCAGGGTGGAAATTCCAGAAGGGACTGTGGAAGATATGGGAAGATCAAGAATGGATGTCCCAATGGAGGAGTAAGGTTGAAGTGGGTGGGGATGAGTATGAAAGAGTTCTCTCAATGACCTCAACATTTCACATGGGTTTAATTATCATCGCTACACTGATGACTCCCAGATCTATATTTCTAGTCTGAAATTCCCTGCTAAGAATGAACTCCAGTCCCATATCACCGTATCACCTACTGGACTCTTTGATACATGGCCCATAGACCATCTAATTTCAATCTTTGCAGGTATAAAACAACTTAACTCTCCCCCCCTCCCCCAACTCACCATCATTCTACACCTATTTTCGTTGTTGTTCAGTCATTTTTCAATTGTGTCCAATTCTTTGTGAGCCCATTTAGTGTTTTCCTGGCAAAAATACAAGATTGTTTTGCCACTTCCTTCTCCACCTCATTTTACAGATGAGGAAACTGAGGGAAACAAGATTAAATGACTTTTCTCACACATCTAATAAGCATCTGAAGTCAAATCTGAACTCAGGGTATAAGTCTTCCCAACTCCAGTACTTTATCTACTGCACCAACTAAGCTTCCCTATGGAACTATCATCTTTTTAAGCAGTTTTGAAAGCTTGGTGTTATATACAACTCCTCATTCTACTTACACAACAATCTACCAAATCTTTTCTTTTCTTTTTTTTTTTTCATCTAGCACGTAGCATATAATTTCTTCTCTGCATTTACAAAGTCACCACCCTAGTTCAAGCCCTCTTCTCCTCTCAGAAGGACTACTGCAATAGTCTTCTAAATGGTCACCCTGTCAAATTCTCTCACATTTCCAATCCAGCCTTTGCACATCTGCCAAACTGATTTTCTTATAGCACAAATCTAAAAATGGCTTCATATACAGCATCCTTTTCACTTTCATTCTTTTCTACTTTTATACAATCTACTTTCTAGTCTGAGCTTCACTACCTCCTTATTCCACCACTCAGAAACCTTAATTGTTTTGAGGCCCAGTTCCTATTCCATCTTCCAAAACCCTTTCCAGATACCATAAGCTGCTATTGCTTTCTACTTACAATCACTTTTAATAAATTTTGTGTATACATATGTCACATCTGTTTCAAACCTCCTCCGACAAAGGATCTAGTTACTGTGGCTTTAAGAGTTAAAAGGATGTTTTGGAAATCATTGCATGGGAAGAATAAAAAAAGAATTTTCTTTTCACAGCTGGGGAGAAGACAGAGAGAAAGAACATAAAAAGATCTTTCTTGATGGAACTGTTTTAACATATGGGTGAACTGAAAAGTAGAATTATGTTTCTAGAAGAAGTCATTAGGAGAAACAATAATGGTTAGGGGTGATTCTGTCTGTGACCTTTCTCAAAGCTAAAATATGGCAAACAGTTATTTATGTTTTGTGTTATTATTGATTGTACTGTTAATAAATTATATAGCTGGTAATTTCAAAAACTTTATCCTGGAGGTTAGTGATATTCATATAAAGGGAGATATAAGCAATTTCTTTAGTTTAAATAAACTTGGATGGGAGCCCTGAGCTGATTAATCAGAAAATATCCAAACATGGTATTAGAATCATCCTAGAATTAAGAATGTTGGAAATGAACATGATAACAAGGTAAGGAACAAACTGAGTGACCAACAAGTGACAGAACAGATTCTGATAATCCTTTTTGTGTTGTCTACACACATATACACATTCTCTCTTGCCTAGTTTATAAGCATCCTGAGATCAGGAACAATTTTCATTTTTTATTTCCGGCCCTTAGCACAGAGACCTAGCGTATACAGAAAGCATTTACTGCTTGATGAATGACTAAACCATCAAGGGGGAATGGAGAAATAATGAGATTTAGTGAGACAAGATATCTTAAAAAAATAGGTTAATGTGGGCATGTATATAAACTTCTGCCAAAAGCCAATTTATAATGGCAATCATACATGAAGCAACAGCACTAAGAAGTACATCATGGACAATAACAAGAGAAGGAATGAAATTCCATTAATAGTCACCTGACAAGATTTTTAAAAATAGACCTTAAAAGATTTTTATAAAGGATAATTCTAATATCCTTCCTCCACCTCAACCCCCCCCCCCCCAACCCTGCCAAGTCAGAAGGATATCCTAAAGGGGATTATATCTGGAAATAATACTTTCCTCCAAAGCTATTCTATAAAAAGTTGAGGAACCTCAGGCCCAATATGTGACTTGTCCAATATCATATATATAGCAGTGGCAGAATTGGGATGTGAACCAATCTTCCTCAAACCCTATGCTCTTCTCAATGTACCATATTGCCTCTCTAGACCTAATACCAGGAGTTCTGGCACGAACTTAGGATGTCAAGTCCTTCCCCTAGGGCCATTTCAATTTTTTCATCTGTAAAATGAGGTTAGACTGAATTATCTCTAAGATACCTGAAAGGGACAGTATATGATTCCTCCTAAGAGCATGATCACATGCACAGAAATTATGTTTACTCTTCTAGAATATCACCTCCAATGAAGGTACTTGCTAAGTACCCCAATCACAAATAAACTTTAGATATTAGGCAGTAGCATACTCTCTTTACTTAGAGTTGCTCAGACAATGGAGTCATTACATATATAGCCATCTTCCTTTTCCCCTAGTTGTGCCTCACTCTTCCAAGTATCAAACTCTAAAAGACCCTTCTATTATGCTGAATTAGGCTGTTCAGTTCCTTGATTAAAGGTTCCTTTTATCCCATTCTTCCTTCTAAGGCTGTTTAATTGCATATGAGCAAATGACTAGCCTCTGGTAGAAGGGCTAACATTTACAGCAACAACTCTCCTTCCAGCTGCCCACTCCCCACTCTCCCAAAGAAACCAAAAGTGAGTGCACTTTGCCATCTGATCACTGGCAAAGGAGACCCTCAAATAGATTAAAAGCTGCTCTTTGTTGCTCTGTAATTTTCAACCAATAAAGAGAACTGACAGGTTAAAGGTCACCATACTCTAGGGAAGGAAGGGAGAAGAGCTTCCCCTCCCAACAAAATTCATTGTCTTAAAGTTTGTGGGTTTGTTTGGTTTTTTTTAAGAATGACTTTTCCCCAAGTTACATTTAAGATTCCCCCCATCCCTTTTAATAAAGGCAAGCCAAATGCTTTCAAGGGAGATAAGGCTGAGTAAAAAGAAACAGCTGCATTTAGTCAAGGTACTTGTTTTTAGCATTTCCAATTGAATTAGAACATCAGCAGAGCACTACCCCATAAAAACATTTCACATAAGAGAACTCAAGAGTCCTTGGAATAACTCAAGAGAGAAGATAGTAAATAAATGAAGGTGATGTGTCTGACAGAGAAGTGGGGGCATCAAAGGGTGGATTAAGACACACAGTTTCAGACATAGGCAAAGTGTGGGTTTGTTTTGCTTAAATGTGCTTATTTGTCGCAAGAGAATGTTATTTTTTCCTCCAATTTGGAGGGCTGGATTTGGGAGCAAGACAAGGGGACTAACAATACAGATGCAAAAAACCAAATAAATAGAAAGTGAAGAGGTCATTGTACCATTAAAAAAAAAAATGAAGACAGAAGAGAGGGAATTTCAGAAGACAACAGTGGCAAAAAAGACAGCTTTGAAACTAATGTGTTGAATTTATTATATTATTTTTTAAAAAGGCAAATGATATATAAGAGGGATTTGTGGTTTCACATACAATCCTTTCTGTATTCCCATGTATGTGGAACTGCTCAAGTCTGATGTTTGTTAAGTATAGAACAAAAAAAAAAAAGCTGATTAAAATTAATGACACAAAAGGGGTGATAAAGTCACTGTTCTTCCCTTTTAAATAGAATGGTAAGTCCTCTCATCAGTGACCCTCCACCCATCTTCAAATCACGTTGGTGTTTACAAATCTGGTCTGAGGCTCTGCATCTCTGAGAAAAAATGCTACAATTTTTTACATAATTGCCACCTCATCTTGGAGAGGAGAGAAAGGCAGCAACCTCCTCCCCCTCCAACAACTTCAAACATGTTGCCTGCCCTCATTTTCTTGCAGAAACGGGCTTTTTCCACCGAAACATGTTTTATGTGGCAAACTTTGTTTTTTTCTGACATCTGGCACCAATATCATCTGGCAAGTCTGGAGTTACTGTTCCATTTTTGAACTCCTGCCATGTTGAGATTACTCAACAGGGCCCAGGTTCCCCCTCACTCCACACACCCTCCCTCCCCATCCTACTCCTTGTAAGTTTTTGGTATTTTGCTGTTTTCTGGTTTCCAGTACTTAATATAGTGTTTTCAAAGGGTTGGCGTGAGGGGTTGGGGGGAGAGAGGTCCACAATCCCCTACCCCCCCCCACACACAACCCAACCCAAAGAAGGAACTGGATAAATGACTCTGGAACTGGAAAGCAGAGATAAGACAGATTCGAAGGGCCTGGGTTACAGCCTGATCCAATCAATAAAGAATTTGAGAGTCAACCGTTTGTGCAAGTCTTTGTGCATTAAATGAAAGGCAAAGGCTTCAAAGACATGCTTATTAAGTGTGCCTTAAAAAGAAATCAATGCCAGATGTGACCAAAGCTGCTGGGTTAGTCTTTCCTCCAGTCCCTGCTTGCTCCTCGGAACTCAATGGCCCCTTTCCCCCTGAAGTTCACCTGCAGTTTCACTCAAAGTCCAGCCAAAAGTCAAAGCTTAAGATCAAAATGAATCCCTGGAGGTGCACACATTTGTGTAATTAGTTTCACCTCATGTCTGTTCAAGATAAAAAAAAATAAAAGAGGGGGGGCATGTATTCTAAAATCCCTTTTATGACTGTTTGGTATTGTCTCCACCAACATGTAAAAGGAGAGAAACACCACTTAACAATAACTTACATGTTTCTCCTACCTCTAAAAAGAAATGAATTAAAAAAAAATTCTCTAGAGTTTCTTAGGAATTATTCTATGGAATACTGAAAAAAATTTCCAATAACTTCTCTGAAAGTCTAGAATATGGCAGCTAATAAAAATGAAGCCCTAGTCTGGCAATCTCCCATTGGTTCAGTGACTCTGTCATCTTTGGTCAGAAAAGGCCAATACCCAAACCCAGAGGGTCAGGAAGTCTCATTTTCACTATAGGGTAGGCATAAGACAGCAAAATCCTGCTACCAAGATACTTGATCAAGCTAGAAATTGGAAACGAACCAGGACTTTGCCAAAATAGAATGACTTCTTCAAAGCACAAATTGTAATCCTGCTAATGTTCCAGCAGTTATTCAAAAAAGAGCCAAAAAGGAGCCTTACAATGAAAACAAATCAAGGGGGAAGGAGTAGTCAGAATTCCTATGAGTTGTATATTATTTTAGAAATTGTGGGGAAATTTTTCATTCACATTTGTGGGGCTCTGTGAAGATCTCCATAACATTAACAGATGACAACCAAAGTCTACAACATGGAAGTCAAAAATTATGGGCTTGGGCCTACAAGAATAAGAAAAGTGGACTTGTCCAAAACCCACACTTGCCTGTAAGTACACAAGAACACCTTCTTGAAATGACCCTGACCTTCTGAGTAAAGAAAAAGAGCACAAGTAAAGAAAAAAGAAACAATTCTATGGGTCTATCAGTCATAAAGGGTAGTCTAAAGGCATGATCATTTTCATGAGAAACGACCTCAGTCCCTCATTTTTCCTTTGGAGTAGAAAGGGTAACCCATCCTCATCCTCTCCCCCCAGCCTACACCATTTCCCCCTTTATTCAAAGAATATAAATTCCTTAGAAATGTCCCATCCTAGGTGTCAAATGGCCTTATGATAGTACTGAATATTATAGTTTCCTAAGGAGAAAAGGGAATGATTAAAAAAAAAAAAAAAAAAAGCACCAGATTTGGAGTTGCAGGTCCTAAATTTGAATTTTGATGCTGACAATTCCTATTTGAATTTGAGTAAATCATTTAACTTTGCTAGATCTCAGTTTCCTCATCTATAAAATGAGAAGAGTGGACAAGATAATCCTTAAGACCCTTTCCAACCTTAAATCTATACTCCTGGGATCCCCAACTTTACAGGAGAAGGAGTAAATGAGACCCAAGCAGCCCCATTAACCACAAAAAAACTTACCAACACCTTTCCCTACTTCTAGTGGGTTATTTCTTCCAGAGATTGGGGAAAAAGAGGGAGAGTTAAGAAAGGAGAGAAACCTAAAAACCTCCACAAAATTTGCAACACAGTCTCTTCAGAAAACATTTTAAAATTTCTCTCCCCACTTTCTTCCTTTCCCCCTACCCATCGTGGACAGAGTCAGACCAAGGAAGATTCTTCATGATTCTGGCTCTTAGTTCTAAGCAAACAAACCCTGAAGAAGAAAGAAGCCACAAGATTCTTACCTATAATTTCCCTTTTTGCTGAGCTGCTCTTTAAAGTGGCCAAGTGTCAGACTCTGCGCCTTCAACATCCTCCTGTATGGAATTTCTTCTCCACAGAAAAAATAAGTGACGACCAGTTCAGTGGTCTGAAGGGAGTGAACACTTGCCAGTTTCTTTGGCTCTCTGTGACTGAAATAAAATGAAATGCAACAGGTTGGAGCAAATAAACAAATGCAGAAGAAAAGGGAAGGGTGAGGAAAGTACCCTTGGCAGAGCCAGAAAGAGGCTAGAGTGTTTAATCTGAGGGGGCTCTTAGAAGCATAATGTGTTAAAGATGACCTAGGCCAGGCTGAACCCTCTTTGCTCAAGGGGTTGCTTCCTCAGAAATGACTGCTGATGTTTTTATGATTCCTTCATAGATTCACATCTGTAGCACAGAGGTTATTGACCTTTTTTTGTGCTGTGGGCCCTCTTTGGCAGTTCAGTGAATATAAAATAAATTTAAATTATGTTGAAATATAATTGTTTTAAAAAACAACAACCAAGACCCCTGGTTAAGAACCCCTGCATTAGGATTATTTTGTCACCATCTAAGTTTGACTATTTCCTTGAAATGCTACTTTTTTAAAAAATTGTATAGGATTTGTTTAATATTTCTGCCATTTTGTATATATTTAGCAGATAACACATGGTTAGTGTTTTCTACCAGATCATCATTTGGAAGCTAGGTTGGGATACACAGGAAAAAGATCTTGGGATTTAGTGGGGGGAGGAGGGGTATTGATTTCTTAAATGACATATGACCCTTCCTCCAATCTCCTCTAATAAAAGATCAAGTTAAAATAAACTGGATGGCCAAAGATGTCCTCTTCAAGGATGATCAGATATGGCCACAAAATCAGGAAACTGCAATGAATGTAATGAATGCCATGCTGCAAGGCCACCATGCCCAATACTTTTGATTTTTTTTTTATTTGTTTCTTTTGGTTTAGGCAATTAGGGTTAAGTGACTTGCCCAGGGTCACAAATACTAAGTATAAAGTGTCTGAGGCCACATTTGAACCCAAGTTTTCCTGACTCCAGGGTTGGTGCTCTATCCACCGCATCATCAAGTTGCCCCTATACTTTTGAAAAAATATAAATGCTCAAAGTGTTAGAAGGTCAAAGTCTAAGAGCAAATTTGGAAGACTATACTACTGTGGACTAAGTTCTTGAAAAGAACTTACTGAAAGTGATCTCAAGAAAAACTGCTAAGAAAACTGCTCTTCTTAAAGTCAATCAATTAAAAATGAAAGGATCTAGTCTTTAAACATTACTCACTGCTGAAAAGGCTAAAGAGGAAAACTTTTAATTATTTTGAAGACTTGAGATCATTGCTAAGGAGTTCTTGTTAAAAGAATCATCCTGTAATTAAATTAATCCAATATTCTTTGCCAACTTTGCAAAAGAGTAAATTTAAAAGACGAGGGAAGATTTGAGAAAAGGTCTTATTCTCAGAGCAAAAGTTTAAAAAGATTGCCTTTTTCTAGATATGGTGGCTGTACATGTTAATTACTTAACTCTTTTGTGCAAGAAAGAACAATATATGCACTCATATCTCTCTTGAGTCTCTATTTAAGACACTTTTTTGAGGAGGAAGGAATAAACCAGGTTAAGTATGACTTTTTCCTGCTTTCCAGCTACCTCTTTGATCCAATACAATCCCACCTGCCTCCCACCGCTATTGGTTTATATCTTAGAAATATAAGTGAAACCATCAGAAAAGATAAAGTCTGACAGAGAAGTCATTTCTGGAATAACTTGGGGATTGATTCTCTATATTTCTGTTTCCCATCTCTACTCGTGAATGTAGAGTATAGGCCAAAAAAAGTTTTTGAAAAGCTAAACTTCAGGTATGAATAAATGTATCAAGAAATCAATGACACAAAGTATATGTATGTGTGTAAGTATATGGAGAGAGGAGGGAGAGAGGAAGAAAAGGAAAGAGAGAAAGACAGACAGAAAGAAACAGAGGCAGAGATATTTAGAAGAACAATGTTAGCTATATGCACTCACTCTTCTGGGGCTAGACTGGGATTGCAGAAGGAAGAACCTCCCACGTGGCCAACAGTAGAGTGGTTTCTATCCTTCTGTTGATTTGATGTACAGCACCTAGGAGACAAATCCAAAGATGCACAAAATCTATCAGCATTCTTGCCACAAAGAAGCAGAAAAGTGTAGTGAAGCAATTAGGTGTCACAGTAGCTAGAGTCCAGATTCCTGGGTCAGGAAGACTTGAATTCAAATTCATCCTCAAAACTTACTAGCTTACTCAATGAGCAAATCATTTAGTCTCTGCCTCAGTTTCCTTAACTATTAAATGGGGATAATAACTGCATCTACCTCCTAGGATTGTTGTAAGGATCAAAGAAGATAATATTTATAAAACTTTTAGGTACTTAATAAATGTTTATTTCCCTTTTCTTTCTCTCTTGCTCCAATACACCTCAAATTAGAAATAGCACACAAGTTTGCCAACATGTTTTTGTCTACCATAAATAGAACCAACTTACAGCAGGACCATAGTGCTACAGGGACTTTTTAAAGTTCATCTAATCTAACATCCTCATTTTTTATTATTAATACAGATAAGGAAATCTAGGAAAATTAAAAAATTACTAAAGATCACACAGATCACAAATGCCAGGACATGAAGCTAAACTTTTTTGGGAACCACACTAAGACCTTGGTGTTATCTGGTATTAGGGATTTGGGGGGGACTCCACCCATACACTTTCACTAAGAGAAAAAAGAATGGATCTCCTAATCAATTAGTATGTGATAGGCAGATGTTGTAGTGGAATGAGCGAGGGCTGCATTTGGAAGCAAGAAAGTCCCAAGTTCAAATCTTGCCTCAGACTCTTGCTAGCTCTATGATGCTGGGCAATTTATTTAACTTCTCTCAGCCTTAGTTTTTCCATCTGTAAAATGGAGATGATGAAAACAACAGCACCATTCTCCTAAGGTTATTATATAGATCAAATGCTTTTAAAGTGCTTCCAAACCATATAAATGCTATTTTTCATCAAGGAACAGAATGCTCTTACTAGCCAAGTGAATGTCCATTCACTCAATCTCATTTAAGCCATCCTAGGAATCAATCAAAGCCTTCACTTTAGGGAAAGCTTCAGCTAATCTATTCTGTTTTCTGAGTGCTTTTAAGAAATAGGTTTAACCCTGGTTAACACTATAGTTGACAATTAGCTAAGGCTCTCTGTGGAGACTGGGGAAAGGCTCTAAGCCCACAAAGATTCCTGACAGAAATTAAATTCAAACATGGCTCAGAGTTAGAAGAGAAAGTGAGGATGGGATTTGGAGTCAGGAAGAAACAAATTCATATACTGCCATAGACACTTACTAGCAAATGATGTTGGGCAAGTCATCTAACTTTTCTCAGTCTTGGTTTCCCTACCTGTAAAATGGGGATGATAATGGAAGCTACTCACCTAACAGGATTGTGAGGATCAAATGAGTTAATATAGGAAAAGCACTTTGAAAATCTTAAAGTACTTTATAAATGCTCAGTTATTGTGGAACAGAACCTGACTGGGAGAAAGCATAGAAAGAAGGAGTTTTTCCACTGTTGAGGGCTTCAAGTCCCAGGTTTGAATTCTACTTTGGGCACTTATAAGCTATATGTCTGACAAATCATTAAACCTCTTCTTTCCTTACCTGTAAAATGGGAATAAGAGTTGTTGGGAGTATCAAATAAAATTACATGTGTAAAGTATTTTGTAAACCTTCAAGTGCTGTTACTATTTTTGAGTGGGCAATGGGTCCCATCTGTCAGCAAAACCAGCCTATTGAATCAATTGTCTTTTTTCACTTACCGTTGCTTTTGGGGCTTGGACACTTCAGCCAACCGACGACAAGCCTCCTCTAACTGAGCCAGGGTGTTAGGGGGACCAAGGGGAGCCATGCCAGAGTCTTGTGCAAAGGGATGGGCATGTGGCATGGTGCGGGAGTGTCCAATGTTACCCCCCCATAGATGAGGGCGGGTAGCTCGATCACCAAGAGCTCCCCGGGCTGACTCCAGGGAATAGCCTTTTTTTGTGTTCTGGGCACTGAGAAGAAAACAAAAAAAGAAAAAGCAAAAAGGAATTAGTTTTAAGACACTGCAAAATACTACTACAAGAGAAATTCCTATTCTTGTGGGAGAGGGAAAGGAGGGAGAGAAGAAAAAGGGGAAAGGGAAATGGAAGGGGGAAAAACCTGCCTAAGTCCAGTTTAACTTGCAAAATTAAGGTGGCAGGGGGAAACAATTCAACTTGCTGCATAAATTAGCTAGTCCTGTAGTCTCTCTGTAATGACTATCTGGACCGTGCCCGGGCTGCATATTTACCTATGAGGCTTGTGTTTGTTCTGTCTCTCGCTCTCCAACATCCACTGCCAGACATTCTGTGACCTGTCTCCCTCGTTCCCAGGCAGTTGCAGTAGCCCTGTCCCAACAGGGACTCCTTCCTTGGCTGACAAGGCCAAACACGGTTCTGTCACTTTCCCATTCCGCTTTGATAAGGTATTACCTCGGCTGCTGGAAGAGAATCAGGGAGAAGGACATCCCCCCCAATAGAGATCCAGTTAATTTCTAGGATTACTGAAGTTTGTCAAATGGGGACTAGAAGGCTGGGAAGTTAGGAGTGGGGTGGAGGAAAATTGTCAAGAGGATGATATTCAAGCTCCCTGGTTTCTCTCCAGGTTAGATTAAAGAAGGGAAGCTGAAACTCATGTGATATTTTTGCTAAATTTCATAATTATCACTAGGGTTTTGGCCAAGAGGACAGTCCTAAAAGGAGACTCCATGGTGTGCCTGCCACTTACCTAAACTGCTCCACTGGTACCAGCTCTGGTCCCTTGGAGTGACTCTTGCATTTCGAACACAAATAATAATCTGTGCCACCAAGGCAGAAGCACTGCACCTTCTGAGCTGCCTCCACTTCAATCTGCTCCTTGGTTTTAGGGATGGTGTGATGGTGGATGTAGTGGTGGTATACATGTTTAGTCATCTGCTTTGTAACAAAGCCTTTGCCAAGCGGGCACAGAGCTGACCCAGCGGTTGGGGGTGGCAGACGACCACTGGGTTGGAGTAGGGGATGATAGTGGTGATGGTGGTCAGGGGAATGAGAGCGGGGACTGTGCCGCCCCATGCCTGGGGACTGGCAGCCAGGAGTCTTCAGCACCCTTGATAAGTGGTCATCTAGGATAGCCTGTGGGTCTTCTTCATAGCTGCCAGATGGTAAAAGGGAAAGTGGGTGCTGGGCAGCTATCTCCCGAGTGTTGACTGGTAACTCCGACCCCTCCTTCTCTTCATCCTGGAAGTCACAAAAAGAGGTAAAAAGGAACATATTTAGCCAGAGAGTGTGTAAAGGTGAATGGTAGGGAGGAAGGTTAGAGATTAAAGAAGTCTATTTAAATATCCTTTCTAATACACTCAATCTATTAATTTAACATATATATATATACATATATATATATATACATATATATATATATATATATATATATATATATATATATATATATATATATATATATATATATATATATATATATATATATATATATATATATATATAAATATAAAAGCTCAGGGTGAATAAACCCTAGAGGATCTCCAAAAGAAAACATTTCCTATGAAGAATTGATTAGGCTACACCCACTTCCCACCCCAATTGCCCATCATTCCTCTTGCCCTATGGAAAGGAGTGTGGGGAGAGAATAAAGAATAGGAAGGATGAGAGAAAAAGGAAGTGGGTAGCACTTCACACACACACACACACACACACACACACACACACACACACACACTACAGGAACTAGCAGAGGAGAAGCTAACCATACCTCCTTGATTTGCTGCAGCCTCTCCTCCAGACTGTCCAAACTTTCCTGTTCCTGTTTGAGCTTCTCCAGTCGAGAGATCAACTCTGCAGCAAAAATGGCCGGTTCAATAGGTGTCATCTCCTTAGGCAGGCGATGGGTTCTCTACAAAATGCCAGGAAGAAAGGGACAAGCCATGTTTAACAGACAGGGCAAACGGTGGCAGCGGCTTCACCAGAGCTACCCCGGACTCACTACTCTCGTTGCCTCTCCATGTTTGGATGAAAAGGCGATCGCAACGAGGCACAGGCTGCTTGGGATTTTTATGAGCCAGTGTTGCGGCCTCATGGAGAGCCATCGTCCCCACCAGCATTTGCCTTCGGCGGGAGCAGTTGGTCGCACTCTGAGAAGCCCTGCTTGTTCTCTCTGTAGTACAACCAGCCCATCAGTAGCCACTCTGAAGTAGAAAATCTTCAAAGACTGTTGTCAAACATCAAAAAAAAAAAAAAAAAAAAAAAAGCCTACCGAGGTGGGGAGGGGAGGAACCAACTCAAAGAATAAAAAGTAGAGTCTAAACAGAAAGAGTTGGAAATTAAAAAAAATAAGATTGGGAAGGAGGAAAAAAGGAGTCAAACTGCTTCAGATCAGAGAAGAAGTGGTAATTTATTTCCTGACCGCACACTGGGCGGTAGTGTTGAGGTAGTGTTGTCTCAACAGTGTCCTAGATCTCTCTCTTTTTTCCACCCCCCACCCCCCCTACCATCTCTTTGTACAGAAAATGAAGAAAGCTGCTTCAGGCTGGTAGCAGAACACTGCTGAGTCTGGCTGCCTGAAGCTGATCTGTCAAGGGAAAAGGGAACATCTCCAAATCAAGTACAGAATATAAAAAGGATGCCTGCCAAAAGAAGCAAGCTCGGAGAACACCCACTACCACAGAGTTCTCTAGCCACTTCCTATTATCTCTCCTCCCCCTCACCCCTAGCCCCCCACCTTCCTTACCCTCTCCCCCTAATTTCTCCCTCTCTCTTTTGAAGCGGAAAGCCAAGCTGCCAAGGCCAGCATTCCCCCCACCAGATGAGACAGGCCTCGCTACGGCAACCACTTAGCTGGAGAAATGATGTGAGGGGAGAAAAAGGCCACTCTGTTGGAAATTGTCATTCTTACACAAGCTGGCTCTATTCAGGCCCTGATCAAAGCATTGCCTTATGGAGAAAGTCGATTTGCACACCCCAGGACAAAATAATCTAATTTACAAGCTTGGGCTATAGAACTTTTCTTTATATAAACACACACACACACACACACACACACACACACACACACACACACACTCTCCAAATCCAGAACATCATCTGGAGTTTTTTTGATTTTCAAGATTGGGCTGTTTTTGTTTTTTTTTTGACAGGGGAAAGATCTAGAGAAGATGCTGGTGTAGACAACTATGCTAAAAAAAAAAAAAAAAGTCCTGGTATGTTCATTTTAAGATAAGTTAAGTTTGTATCAGTCTTTGTAAACAGTTTTCACAGTGCACTTCAGTCCAATCTCAAACAAGGGCTCTCTGGAATTAGCAATTTTCTAAAAAGCAACATAACTCAAACTAACTGGGATCTCTGAAGCTACAAGAATTTGTACACAGAAATATTTGCTATAAATTGAGAACTTTTTTTTCCTTTCTGATTAAATACTTTCCTTGCCAACCTTAAAAATTTCAGAGTGAAAACAAAATGTAAGATGTAAGAGTGAAGACTAGATAAGCCTTGAAAATAAAGAGAATGTCCAGAAGTTTTATCTACTCATGATATTCTCCCTCCTCTGCAATAAAGCAAGTAATGTTGGTGAAGATATGAGCCTAGGGATGCCAAGGAGACCTCATCATCAAGCATTCAAAGTCAGTCCTCAAATACTACATCTACTTCAGTAAGAAGCATAAGGACTCTTCTAACCTCATCCCACAAATGAGTTCTAGTTCACATCCTCAAGGAAAGGTATGAAAAGTTAATCAAGGTTAATATTTGGAGAATAGTTAGTAATTCTATTATCCTATTGAAATTCATCTCTATTTTATTTCTTATATGCCTATGCAAAGAAGTCCAGAACTTATTTCCTTTCATACTGGATAAGGGATCCAAGAATATTTATTGAAAGCTGAGTGAGTGAGTGTGTGTGTGTGTGTGTGTGTGTGTGTGTGTGTGTATAGGAGTAAAAGATTAGGAATCCCTACACTAAACAAAGTACTCCCCTTCAACCAATCCTCTTCCGATTTTTCTATTTGCATAAAGGCACCCTGCTTCTTGTTATATGAAAGAATGAGATACTCTTATGTAAAAAAGTTAGTTTTTGAGGTTCTGGTAGGATTGTGTTATTTAGCTAACATCCAGTGTAAGCTCCTGGAACTGTTTCATTTTTGTCTTTTTAATCTCCAGAGCTTAGCACAGTTCCTGGCACATTGTAGGCACTTAATGCTTCATTGGTTGAGTGAGCATTTCCCAGGCCTGCAGCTTTGGTTATCATTTACTACCACTTAAAAAAAAACTACCCTTCCACATGCAACCCTCCCTCCCCCCAATCATACACACAAACACAAGGGGCCTAGGCTGTAACCAATTTAACTCATCATATCCTCAGCATGGGTAGATCTCAGAGCAGAATGCCTTTCCGCCCACTCCTTTCACACAATGCTCAGCCAACACATGGCTGATATGGCTGTTGCTTTTTCCTCCAATCTAGTACTCACCGGGAAATGAGGTAGAGAAACTTGGCCATTGGCCTTCACACTGCGATGCATTTCTCTCTGTAGCTGTTTCTTGCTCCCCATTCTGTAAGGAGGGATTCCATCTCTGGAAATTTAAGCAAACATAAATGTTGAGGATTAAATTTTAGGGGGCAGTTCAGCAAATTGGAATCCAAAATGCCAAAATCACTCATCTCAAGCACACCAAGATGCTGCTAATTGATGAAGCCATACATCACAATAAAATTAAAAATTCTTTGGAGAACTCCTAACTGATTTAATTGTAGAGATACTAAATCCTAACACCAGGAAAGACTTTCTTTCTGCTCTCGCTTTAGACCCAGATTACATTCAACTGTACCAGACAGAAAATGATTAATTTTTTCTAACTTTTAAAAAAGTTCCTACTATTGATTCATAGCTTCCATTACCCATGACTGCAGAGTGAACAATGACTACCAATTCTTTCATGTGAGATAAATTCTCTTAAAGAGTATTTGAAAAGATACCATGGTACTAGCAGACTTAGTTTGAACTTAATGAACCCATCAGGAGTTTAATCATCAAAACTCCTTGTCATTTCTGAATTTTCCCCTCTTGTAAATCACTGGAATGATTTCTTAGTTCATGTTTTGTTTGTTTTTCATTGATTTGTTGGTTGTGTGTGCATAGGGCTAAAAGACTAGGAATCCCTATACTAAACAGAGGACTATCCTTCAACCAATCCCCTCCCCAATGTTTCTGTTTGCATAAAAATAAGCTCCACAAACCCTCATGCATAAACTCACTGTGGGGAGGAGTTCATGGCAAAGATACTGGAGTGTTTTGCCATTTTCTTTTATAGTTCATTTTACAGATGAAGAAACAGAGTTAAATAACTTGCCCAGGATCACATAGCTAGTAAGTTTCTGAGACTATATTTTAACTCAAATCTTCCTTATTCCAGGCTCTAAACTTTATCCCCTAATAGCTAGCATCATGGAGTAAAATAATATTTGTAATCATTTTACATACACGATCTGATTTGATTCTTAAAACAACTCTGAGATAGGGACTATTATTATTTTCATTTCATAGATGAGAAAACTGAGAGGGTGATTTAAGCCCAGGGCCTCACAGCTAGTGTCTGAAACAGAATCCAAACTCTCACCTACTCTAGCCAATGCAGAATCAGGAGACTTGCACAGACATTGCAAACAAAAACAAACACACACACATAAAAACCACCAGACATAGTCAAAAAAATCTGGGTTCAAATCCTGACTCTGCTATTTACTACTTCTGTTGTCTTCCCGACATGTCCCTTAACCTCTTTTTGCAGCTCAATTTCTTCATCTACAAATCAGGATTCTTACAACTCTGCAGACTTAGACCTTTCTAACATCCTATGATTCTAGGAGCATTCTGAAACTGCAAAAGTGTTCCAGTAGATTTGACCTCAAATACTTATTAGCTGTGTGATTCTGGGCAAGTCACATCACCCTGTTTGCTGAGTTTCCTCATCTGTAAAATGAGCTAGAGAAGGAAATAGCGAACCATTGGAGTATCCTTACCAAGAAAACCTCAAAAGGGATCACAAAGAGCCACATATGACTGAAAAACAACTGAGCAACAAGTTTCCTGGAGAAAGGAAATGGACAAATATTACTCATGAAATCCTGTCCCAGTGTCGTTACGGTCACACCTCTTCTCCTCTTCTGCAAGTTAGAAGTTGGTGGGAGAAGGAAGAGGACAGGGACGTAGAACCAATAGTGAAAAATAATAATTTGATAAATGGATTTCTTCTTTGGTTTTTAGTTTCAAAGGTTTCTTTCTAAGGGAACTTATTTTCTCCATGGAAGACTTCATGCTAGCTATCAACTTTATGATTGGCTAGATAGAACTCTAAGAAAAAGTTTCCAAAGAAGACATATAAGTCAGTCTTATATATATATTTTCCCTCTTCGGTGAAGATTGTAAAATCATGGGCTCACAGAGACAGGTAGGTTACACAGTGTGTATTAGATTTCAACTAAGGGTGATCTGAATCATTAGACACTAGATCCTAGTTCTAATCCTGTACTAGTTACATACTTGCTATGTGACATGTCAATCTACTTGCTATGTGACATGTCAATCTTTCCAATAACAGTTTCCTCATCTGTAAAGGGGGATAATAATAGTACTTAACACATAGCATTCTTATGAGGTTCTACTAAGATTATGGATGACACTTTGCAAACCTTAAGGTAACATATAAATGCTACCCATTATTGCCAACTCCTTTCATTTGACAGGTGAGTAAACATGTCCAGAGAAATTACCAAACCGGGATATTCTCTGATACTGTTACTAGAAGACTTCCAACCTCTAAAAAAATGGTACTTTTTAAAAAGTTCACTGCTAGTAAGTAGAACAAGGAAAACAGTACATATAACAACCACAACAATGTAAATGGAAAGAAATACAAGGAAAAAAATCAGCATTGAATGCTGTGAAATTAGAATGATCAAGCTTAGTCCCAGAGAAGAAATAGGAGAATGTAGCTTCCTTCCTTCCCCTTTGTAGGATCCTTTTCTGATCCTCTTTCTCCTGAACCCCACAGATTAGGGATGCTGGTTTGTTACTCTGGTCCCTGATATTATTTCTTCTGTCTAGGACACTTTAAAGCAAGAAAATAAAGAATGTCGATGAAAGAGGAAGATGGAGGAGAAGAAATCAGGTCACTGCCAGATTTATGAGAAACAGGAATGAGTGATTTTAAAAATCCCCACATCATCGAATTTGCTGCAGTTTCAATGTTTAACCTCAGGTAACTCCTGCCGGACAGTGAGGGAAAAAATAGAGGTTGTAACTTGTGCACTCAATAAATAGGTTTTAGAAGTCTCCAAGGAGATGTGACTATAAATTCCCAGGCAAATCTTCTTACAAAACAGCTCCACATTTCCATCAGCTTCTTCTCCAGTTCTTAAATGTTTGATCTGTCTTCTTGGCCAGTTAAGACTGTGGGCTGAAGAACTCCCAAAATTTAAGCACTAAATAGTAGAGTTAATTATAAACATTTTAGCTAACTAGCCTCGTGCCTGGTCAATCTGCTTCTATGGAACACTGGTTTTGAAGTGTGGACTCGGTCAGATGCCATTTAAGTCGAGCCAATTAGCTTAGCCTTTTGACTCAGCTGTGCCTCACCTAACCTGAATGTGGTTTGACTGTGGCTTTGAAATATCAAGACTCCTACGCACACGCCTTCACTCCCGTCTTCATTTGGCAACAATTCTGAAGTGAGTTTGTGATCTTGCCAACATCAAAAGCCTGGTTTGTAAGATAAGGTAATATTTGAAGTTTGCTCAGTTTCGTTCCCTTGTGTCCAAAGTCAAACCATAAATAAGATATAAGCAAATAACAATAATAATAAAAAGACACCTCCCTCCTTCCAGGAATAGAAATCATCTTTTTCATGATCTGATACCTAGTTCCCACCCCTTCAAAGAAGTGAGCTGATTCAGAGTATAAAATCCTTTTATTACTTAATAAAGAGAAAGACAGGAGGTTGAACTGAGTCTATTTTGCTTTCTTGACTTTTGGCAACTTTTAGGTATCCTTGCCATACTTGGAAAGAAAAAAGCCCGCTGCCTCTGATATTGTCAGACTTTATACTTTATCATAGCTAAACTCAGACCCCCTGGAATGACACTGCAATCTTTCTGCTCCAAAGCTCCAGGACTGGAGTTTAGGACCCCTGCTGGGATTCTAGACAGTGAACTTCCCTCCCCAATTTAAATTTGTATTGCTATCTTTTTTTCCCTATCACTTTCATTTCCAAAAAATCTATTTCCCCTCCTAGAGAGTCTTAATCTTTATAACAAAGAATAAGAGAACAAAAAATTCACTCAAATTAACATTAAGTTCAGAATTATATACAGGATTTCATACTCATAGTCACCCTATTTGCTCTACAAGGAAAGGAGCAGGGGAGCCAGGCTACATTCTCCTATTTCTTCTATGGGACTAAGCTTGGTCATTCTAATTTCACAGCATTCACTTTTGATTTTTTTGTGTTCTTCTTTCCATTTACATTTATAAATTGTTGTAGTTGTTAAATGTACTGTTTCCTTCTACTTACTGGCAGTGAACCTTTTTAAATGCCATTTCTTCAGAGGCTGGACTTCTCCTAGTAACAGGCTCATAAAATAGCATGCTCGCTGATCTACAGAGTATGGAGATCCACATTCCCAGCCACTTCAAATATGGTGGCTTATTTCCTATTAAAATGTTCTTCCAGTGGCCCTTAGGGGAGAAGGAAGAGATTTTTTTTTTAATTCTGTCTCTATAAAATCTCACTTTGCCACTCCCTGGAATTTACAAATACATTTTCATCTCAACTTCTACCTGGCACTTTTGCAAAAAGATGTTAACACAGAATCAGTTCTATCAAGAATGGAGAAGACAGCTTTTCCTAAGTGTCTAATGAAGTCAAACCTTCTGTAATCAGCTAAAGCCCACATGATGCCCACCCCCCCTTGTCCTACTCTAATTCTCCTCCCCAAGCTTGAGGCTCCCAGCAGTCCAATCAACCCAGCTTCCCCAAGCTCCTCACAGTCTGCACTGTCTATTGTTACAGCAGGAAAAAACAGCCAGAGCTCTTTTCATGACTGCTTTACCAGGAGCTCCCATTCACTTGTTCAAGTAAATTTCAAAGAGGGCTGCTACCCTCTTATCCCCTTTAAGCTCCCCTAGACCAACAATGGACTGAAAGCAATTCAGTTCAGCTTTTCATCCACCACACATTTTATTTCTCACTTGGTGCTCTTATCTATATAAGGCCTACAATTCCAATAGCTATGAAGAGAGGGTATAATCCCAGCCCTGGGAATCCCCAGTAACCCACCTACACAGTAATGCAGAAATGACTAGCCCCTGAATACTCTGAAGCAAGAGAATACATACATCCAGAACCAGTCAAAAATACTGGCCCAATTTTTCCTTGGATCTGCCTTCTCATTTAATCAGGACAAACTCTTACCCAATGATTTTAAACTCTGACCATTTCACAAGAACTTTCTAATGAGTTCACTGGTTTGTAAATTACCAGTCAAATGTAATCTTTTCATATTACTATTGGCCCTCTTTTAAAAGCTTTATTTTTTTAAAAAGAGTTTTTGACCCTTTCCTTAGTTTTGAATGGTTTTTCCTACACTTAAGCAAGGTTCACTTGGTCAGGCTGATGGGTTTTTCCAGATACTTGGGGTGTGCCATTAGTCCAGCTTAAGAAATGCCACTATATCAACATGGCACACACTGAACCCCACTTAAACTCTAGTCACAAAACACAATAGATGCTCAAGGATGATTTCATCCATTCCCTCCCAAGCGGCTTCCACATGCAGAGTATCAGTTCTACAAAGGACTTAGAGAGGTACAGCTGGAAAGGGGCAAGTTACGCTTTTTCCCTTGGGAGGGCCCTAAGATCAAACAGCATAAGCAGAACCACCTCCAAATAAAGCCAGGCAAGCATTTCCTCTGGGAAAGGGGGAGAGGAGATGTAAGAGGAAAACACACTATGTGCATTTTTTACCCTAAATAGCTATTAATAGAATGAAGAGACTTGACCACTAACTAATCAGTGGGGGTCCCAAAATAAAAGCTGCTTTGAAAAAGCTTTTTTTTTTAATTGTATATTTTAAAATCTGGATCAAAGCTATTTCAACCCCACCCCCAACCCAACCATTTTCCAAAGGAAAAAATGGGAATCTAATTTATCTTACTAATTTCATCTCACAGAGGAAGAAATGGAAAGAATACTCGAATTTGGGGTCAGACGACCCAGTCCTTTTTGCCAATCTGAGCCTCAGAATGCTCATTTGTAAAATGAGAAGGGATATCTAGATAATCTCTAAGGTTCCCTTCAGCTCTAACATTTTGTAATCATGATTCAACAAATTTAATTCAACATACATTAGGCTTATACCCTGTATAATTAAGTCTATCAACAAGCATTGTTAGAGTACAACGTTAGATGTTAAGGGAGATATAGATAGGAACAAAGAATCTGTCCTGATGTACTTTATCATCTAGAAGGGCTATCTTTTTAATTTTTTTAAAAACCTAATTGCTCAAGGTATAAAACTAGATGGCATTAGATGTCCAAAGGAAATCCTTAATAATAAAAATGATTGGCATCTGATCATTAAAGGATAGGTAAGAACTCAAAGAGGAAAAGAGAGAAAACATTATGAGCAAAAGTGCAAAAATAGGAAAGCACAAGATATTTTCAGTCTGGGAATTAAATATCCCACTTAAACTGGGATATTTAAGTGGGAAATAAAATGAGAAAAGGCAATAAAGATAGGGAAAAGCACCAGATTATAACCTTGAACGCCATGCAAAAGTCCAACTTTTACATAAAAGGCAATATGGAACCAAGAAAGACCAAATAGAAATGATAGCATCCATCCCATGCATTAGATTAGTGTGACAGGCATATGAAAGGTACATCAGTTAGACTCAAGGCAGAAAATCCAAGTGGAAAGAATCCTATTTTCAAAGCTCAAGTGGATGGTAATGAGGGTAACTAGTATAACAGCAAATTACAGGAAAAAAGGAGAAAAGGGATTATTTTGAAAGTATAATCAGCAGGACTTGCTACACACCTACACATAAGAGAAGGATAGATAAGAGTCAAAAATAACACAAATATAGTCAGTGACTGAGAGATGGGTTGGAAGTGGGGATGGTACCATTAACAGAGAAGCATGTTAAAGATAAATTTAATTTTATACCAGTCTGAGCTACCACTGGGATGGTCAGGTAAAGAGATCTTCTAGGTACTCTCCAGGAGATAAAGGTTTGGTAATGATTGAAGATAAAGGCTGTTGAAGGATTGAGAATAAATGAAATGGCAAAGGAAAACATAAAGAAAGAAAAGAGTTGAGAACAAAATCTTCAAGAAGAGACATTGGAGAATATAATGTCTGAGGTCAAGGAAGAAGAAATCCCAAAGAAAGGCATGTTTTGCACAAAATAATTCAGAAGGTTAAGTAGGGTGAAGACTGAAAAAAAGGCCACTGGATTTGATAATTAGAAGGTCACTAGTGACTTTAGAGAAACCTGAGGGGGTTGTACATCACAGAATAAGGGGTTAAGGAAAGAATGAGGATGAGAAAGCCACAGAATTGTGTAGAAACTTTTTCCAAGAAGTTTATAAGTAAAGAGAAGAGGGATATGGAATGGTTATTGAATAGTAAAAAAGGGTTTCTTCCCCTTTTCTAATCAGCAAATCCAAGTATATTTATAATTAAAGAAATCAATGGATAGAGAGATTATAGATACATTGGACTTATAAAAACGATGGCAATGATTTTTGGAGCAAAGATCTAGAAGGAATGTTTGTGACCATAAGGAAGAAGAGAGTGGGTGGTAATGACATAAGGTAAGGAATAGAAAAGAGGAAATCAATTCATTCCCATTAAATGACCTCAATCTAAAGAATCTGTTGTAAGGATGTGAGTGGGCATAAGGTTGGGAGCTTGAAAGAGAATAAGGTTTGAAATTCTGGAGACATTAGATAAAAAGTCACTAACAACAGAAAAGGATGACTTGTGGGTAGCAAAGAAGGCCCAATTGAAATAAAAGCATCATATGTTTATATTATGTCTCTGTTTCTGGGTGCTAAATAATTGATTTCTCATATTGTCATTCAAAAGCAAAATATTTGCAAGATGAAAGTTACCCACCTTTGGAGATTTTCATGTGTGTAATGGTAAGCAAGCAGGAGGGTTAGTGACTCAGTTACAATAGGAGGCCTAGGGGATTAAAGCTTAGTAGGGAAGAAAGGAAAACTAGAGGGAAAGAGATGAACTGGAAAGAAATGGGAACGTCACAATCAGTCAGAAAGGACTCCAACTAACCTAAATATACAAAGAATCCATGGACTACAGTTCATTATTTTCATTCATAGAAGAACCATCAACAACTACTTATTTTTATTTTATTTTCTTTTACCTGTTTAACAAGTTTCTAAACTTATTAAACCATAACTTAAGCAGCAAACTGCAGAGGGGAGGGGAGAGAGCAGGGATGATACCTGCTGGATGAACATCAACTCAATGTCTGCAAGCTCAATGAGACAACAGTAAGATATGCCAGTTAAGAAAAAGCAGTTCAGTTCATCATATAACATATAACATCAAAAGGAAGAGAATTCAAGAGATAAAAGGGCATATATGTATATGAAATATTTAAAAGTTTTTTATTGGGGGGAAGGAGCAAAGAACTTGAAACTAAGTCCATCATTTGGAGAATAGTTGAACATATCATGGTATAGTGAATGTAAAAGAATACTATCGTAATATAAGAAATAATGAAAAGTATAGTTTCCAAGAAAACTGGGAAAATTTGTTTTAACTGGAAATTAAGAGGTCCAATAACAACAATGTTGTAAAGACAACTTTGATCACTGTAAGGACCAACCATAATACTGAGAAGAATGAGATGATCTGTGCATCCCTATAGATACAGAATGAGACTATATTTTTACTACTATTAGCAACAATAGATAACATTTATATAGTACCTATTGTATGATAGGCATTCTGCTTTTTACAAATAATATCTCACTTGATTCTCATAGCATCCCTGTGAGGTAGATACTATAATTTTCTCTATCTTCCAATTGAGGAAAGTGAGGCAGAGTAGATGACTTATCCAAGGTCACTAAGCTAGAAAGTATATCTGACGCCACATTTGATTTTGGGTCTTTCTAACTCCCGACTATTAAGCACCGTACCACCTAGGTTCTATGAATTTTGGACATGGATGACAAGATAAATTTTTGTTTTGCTTGACCATATATTGTTGTCACAAAGGTTTTTTTTTTTTAAACTGTGGTTGGAATGAGAGAAAATAAATGATTATGTATTTAAAAAATGAAAAAAACTGAAAGAAATAATAATCCTATCACATGAGGAGATCAAGCCACATCTAAAGTATTGTGCATAATACTAGATATCACCACTTTTGAACTATACTGACAAAAGTACTTGCATGTGTAAAAAAACTTAGATTAGCTCATTTTGCGGGATCAAAAAATTAGAAACTAAAGTAGTTTCTTGAATGGCTAAATAAATTATGGTACATTATTTCACGAAATATTATTGTGCCTTAAGAAATGACAAAATGAACAGCTTTAGAGGAAATCAGGAATGCATCTATGAACTGATAATGAGTGTACCGAGTAAAACTAGAACAACTTATGCAATGAAAACAAAGTTATACAGAAAAATACCTTTGAAAGACTTTAGAACTTTTACCAACTCAATGATAAACCACAAGTTCAAAAGACTTGAGATAATACATGCCACTCACCTCCTACCAGAGATAGAATGGACTTAATGAGACAGAATGAAATGTGCATTTTTGGACATGGCCAATATGAGAATTTGTTTTGCATAATTATGTATGTTTATTGTAAAGGTTTTATTTTTATTTTTTTAATTGTTCAGTGAAGGGTGGGAGACCTTGGGAAGGTAAGATAATAAATGCTTTAAAAAAAAAAAAAAACCAAGATACTGATAAACTGGATTGTCAAGGAGATGGCAACCAATTTGGTTAAAGTTAAAGGAACTACAAATTTTTATTTAAAGTTTTGACATGTTATATAGATGCAATTATTTAAAACATTTCATATTAGTCATTTTCTACAAAAAGATTCAAATAAAAGGAAAAATAATTTTTAAAAAAGTGAAAAACAGCATGCTTCAGTCTGTGTTCAATCAATATCAGTTCTTTCCTTGGAGGCAGATAGTATACATCATTAGTCCTTTGTTAGTGTCTTAGATTATTGTATTGCTGAGAATAGCTAAGTCCTTCATAGATCTTCACAGAACAATATTATTATTATTACTGTGTACAACATTCTCCTGGTTCTGTTCTCTTCAATGTGCATCAGTTCATGTAAGTCTTTCCAGTTTTTTCTGCAATCATCCTGCTTGTCATTTCTTACAGCACAATAATTTTCTATTACAATCATATACCACAGCTTGTGTAGTCATTCCTCAATTGATCCAGCCTTCCCCTTTGATTTTCTATTCTTAGCCACCACAAAAAGTATAAATAGTTTTGTACGAATGGGTCCTTTCCCCTTTTTCTGGGCCTCTTTGGGAAACAGACCTACCATGATATTGCTGGATCAAAGGTATGTACACTGTTACAGCCCTTTGGGTATAGAGGAACTAGGAATTTATAAAGTGAGGTGGACTAGCTAAGCTATAAAGGCTCTTCTAGGTCTAAATCTATGATACTATGTTTAGGCCTGGAAAAGAGTAGGAGGCAGGGCAGGGAGTGGGATAAAGACACACAGTCTTTAAAAGCTATCTTGGGAAAGGAGGATTAGGCTTTCTGCAAGGCTCCCAGAGGAAAGAGTAATGGGTATAAGTTGAAGAAAAGCAGGTTTGAGCTTAATGTAAAGAAAAACTTTCTGATGAAGTAGTATAGGCTGACTTGGAAGGTAGTAGAATTCCTCTTTCTTGAAGTCTTTAAGCAAAAACCGGATGACCATTTTTTGGGTGCATTATAGAGGAAACTCCTGAATTAAATGGCTTCTAAGATTTGGTGATCTATGCTAAGAGGGAGAAATGATTACTGAAGGAAAGTGAGGAGGATTGAGGAAAATTCTAAGGAGGGCCAAAAGTCATTATGTCAATTTGGGTTACTCATTGTGTGGGTTAACAGCCCTAGACTTTTCAATAATTATATTTGAATTTACTCAGTTATAGTATAATGTTATACAACATAATATAGTGCTCGTTATATTATGAGCCATCAAGAAAATGTTAAGAAGGCAGAAAAGTATATAATACTTCAGAAACATCTTACTAATGTTAATGGATAATCTTCAGTCATTTGGACAACTCACCTATCTACCACTTCAATCTCTCTCTGCATTGTGCTGAATGAATAAGCCATTAATTTCAGCCCCAAATTGTATAACTAGTTTGATCATCCAATTTTCTTCACCATAATCTGGCCAGATTGACACTTAGCAGCCAACAGAAATTCCAGGGCAAAAGACAGACATCAAAATGTCATCAAGCATTCTCAAAATAATGACTGCCCTGCCTCTAAAGACAAGCTGAAATCAGCTATGTTTGACAATAATTATTACTGTATTGTCTTCCTCTATTAACATTAATGTTATAATGCTCCCTCCCCCAAGTACAAAAAGTATGAACCTTTTACCCCCAAAGGTCTTTGGGGTCTTTATCAGCAGCAAAGAGAAGACACAAAGTCAATGAGTCAGTGATAGAGCATTGTTGGATTAGAAGGGAGCCTTGGACAACAACAAGGTCCAAATACTTTACTACAGAAAAGTAAAATTCAGCCTTAGAAATGATATGACTCACTTCATATTATGTAGTCAGCTAGTGGGTAAAATGAATTCTAAGGTAGGATGATAGGTTAAGAGTCATGGAATATACAAATTTATCCTTATGCAGCAGTCATCATTCAAAACATTTTTTGAAATTGCCTCTAGAGACTGAGGCATGCAAGAAGAATCTCATTGGCTGATGGTTATGCATCTATTTTATAGGCACACTTTGTAACATCCCAGGTGGACCAAAAACTCAGTCCTAAGCTCTTTTCACATTGAATAAGAGAATCCTACTAATACCATTCTCTTTTCTGCTATTGGGAATGAAAAGAATAAGATAGGAACCCCAGCTTTTTATACAATGCCTGGGGAGAATGACCTGTTTATCATCTATCCTTTCCAAGCAGAGGATTCCATAATCCAACTTCAGTTTCTGACAGCTGAGGCTTTATCCTATTCACTGCCAAAGTCTCTCAAAGTACTAAATGCAAAAGTACTTTTTCACTCCAAAAGAAAACAAAAAGTCACCCCGAGTGAGAACTTCAAAGCAAAAGGTAGGCTAGCTATGTATTTTCAGCAGGCCTCAACCTACCCACCAACACAGGACAACGATATACTTACACACTACTGTCCGTCATAGACATGGAGTCATCGGTCAGCGCATCACTGGAGATTTCACTGTCATTGGCACTAGCTGCCGGAGCAAAGACATGGCCAGAGCTTACGTGATATGGATTAACTGGATCATTCCTCTTGAAGGATCTAAAAAGAAAAAGTCCAATGGGAATCCAGTCAGTAATCTACCCCAGGAACCACAGATAACTACAGATATGTAGAGCTGGTGACTAAGGATATAGAAAGAGTTGGGTGGGTTATCTACTCAGTTCCAACCCACTATAACCACTCCAGCCCCTAGGCAAGATACCTGTAGTCTCATGCCCATTAAGTAGTTCATCTTGGCAAAAATAAAATACCACAAAAGTCCCTGACATGCCCCCTGTAGTAGATAAATTGTTCCCAAAGTGTTTTGGTAGAACAGGCCAGTTAGCTCCCTTTGCCCTCCTCTGCCCCATTTCCTACTGATCTGAACAATTGGCTTAAGTAAAGCTGATCAATTAATAGTGTCCTAGAAACATTAGCATTAAAACTTTAAACTAAAATTTAGAGTTTTTACACTAATGAATGGAGGTGAATGATCTGAGAGGGAGACTAAAAAAAAAAAAAAAAAAAAGGTTAACCATCACTGAATCATCTTTATGCATTTGGCAGAAACTGACTTCTCCCACAACTACTATGGCATAAGGTAGGGTTTCAATCCTGAGGGGTCAGTGCCCCAAATAACTCAAGCAGTCTACATTACAGGTTCTAACCTGTCCCCTGATTGGGAAGTAAAATCTGGCAAACTTAAGAGTTTCATTTCAACAATGAGAGCTGGTATGAGAGATTGAAGGCAATCTCTGAAAAATTAAAATAGTGTGTTTTGAACTCTCTTCTACCCATTTTATACAATACACACACACACACACACACACACACACACACACACACACATTTATATGCACTAACCACCATCCTTCTGCCAAGAATGGTTAGGGCCAGCTGGATTAAAGTGAGCAGCACAGCTGTTTAAATGGAAAGAAGTCCTTGGCCCTTCCTGAATCTCTAGGCCTTTTGTTTCACTGGCCATTGGCTGGCTCCCCACTTTCAACCTCTTGAGCTCGGTCTTTACAGAGTTCCCTCACATAACAAGTGTCTGCTCCTCCCCTGCTGAGCTGCATTCCTCTGGTGTGACCAGTAAGGGGCTTAAGGAGGTAGAGATGGACCTCTTTCAGCAGGATAGTGCTAATACTGACAGCATGACTAAAGTTAGTTCCCCCATTAAAGTCTGACCTTTGGAGGGGAGGGAGGAAGGGAGAGGAGAGAGGCTGCTTACAAAGAATAAAGGAGATATTTAGGATCAGCTAGACCTATCATTCTTTCCTGAAAGAACAAAGCATATAAATATAGACAGAAATGGAGAAGTGGAAGACTAATGACAAACCCAAGAAAGATCTCAAGTCAATCTGCAAACATTTTGGGATTTCTTTGGGGAATATGGTCCTGGGATGAAAACCAGGATTACTGCTTAGTTAAAAACATAACAGCTCAGACATCAATAATGACAATCTATATCAAAGGTTCCTAACATGAAATTCATGAATTAAAAAATATTTTTATAATAAATATGGTTGGTTTCCTTTGTAATCCTATTTTTTATTTTTTATTTTATGCATTGAAAAAAGATCATTCCAAGGAGTTCAAAGTCTTCCACAGAGTGTCAAAGGGGTCTATAAAATGAAACAATTAAGAATCCCTGTAGTTTCTGGCTGGAAAACAGGGCAATCAAGAGATATAATCAAGTAAATCAAATATAATTTGAATATCTCTGTGCACTGTGCTACTATGTAGGGGACTACAGAACACACAAAAACGATGAAGACATGACAGTAGTCATTCTTTCCTACAAGGGCCTTTTAATACAATTGAGAAGTATGCACGCGCACACGCACACACACACACACACACGTAGAGGGAGGAAAGAGTTGGGTTAAATTTAGGCTAAAAAACTAGAAAATATTATAGTAGTATTTTAGACTGGTGCATTTCCTGACTTCAGGTCCTGGACCCTCTTCTGCTACATCACTACCTCATTAATATCAAAGAACATGAGAGAATGGGAAAGGAGGGTTGGTAGAAAATGGTGGAAATTATTACAGGCTTAGATTTTTAAAAATCCAGTAGGCAAGACTGAAGAAATTGTAATGATTCAGTCTGGAGAAAAAAAAAAAAAAGATGTTAGAGGGAAGGTTTGAATAACCCTCAAATATCTAAGAAGCCCTCAAACAGGACTGAAGATAGGGGCTGCCAGAAGATGCAGTGAATGAAGCATCAACCATGAGAGTCAGGAGGACCTTAAATCCACACTAGCTGTGTGACCTCTGGGCAAGTCCAATTGAGGAGGAGGAGAAAAAGGAGGAAATAGAGGAAGAGGAGGAGTAAAAGGAGGAAGAGGAGGAAAAAGGAAAAGGAGGAAGAGGAAGAAAAAGGAAGAGGAAAAAAGAAGAGAAGGAAGAGGAAAAAAGGAAGAGGAGGAAAAGAAAAGGATGAACCATTATTCATTACTATCTTCAGAGAAGGCAGAAGAAAGAAGTATAAATAGACAGGGGTAGGGAAAAGAGCAACAATAGGATAGAATTCTACAAAAAAGCTAGGATAGATAAATAGACTAGCTATAAGAGGATGGAATGGAGAAAGAGGAAAGAATGGGGAAAAACTTATCATCTTCCTTGTTAATTCTTTTAAAATAGGTTAAATTCTCCAGGATGGTTTCAGTCTTACCAGAAAGCAGGAGATGGGTTAAATGTTTACAAATTTATCCTGATCAGATCTGAGGAATTTTTTTTAATTCTTCAAATCAAAATCAAACTTACATTAGAATAATAATTATAAAGATTTTGGACTTGGATTCCAAAAGATCTAGATTCAATCTACCCCCAAATGTTTATTAACTATTATATACACTGAGCAAGTCTTAAACTACTTTAGCTTCAGTCTTCTCATCTGAAACATGGGTACAAAAATGCCATCAGCATTTGCTTTTACAGGGTCGTCTCAAATGAGATAATATATGGTATGTGCTTAGCAAACCTTAAAAACACTATATGTGTCTGCTGTTAATAATCTCAACAGTGATGATAAACTAGAAAACTTCTTCACTTCTCTAGCCTCAGTTTCCACAGGTGTCTCACAGAATCCTCATTATCTCTTTTCCATTTTTAATCACTCTGTGATGAAAATATCATGAGTTTCTATTCTGTATATGGTACTACAATCTTGAGGAATCTTGGGAATACTACTGTAAATATTAAAGTCAGCTACTTATTTTGAAAGCCCACTGGGTCTTGTCCTTTGTTATAAAGTCTAAAGAAGAACAACTGAGACCTAGAGAGCCAAATGTGCCATTAATGGCCCTTAAGTACCTTGCTTATTTATATCCCCTATAGTTCTGTTATCATTTTCATGTTAATAGATCAGCAACTAGTCATTTTTGATTAGTTACCTTTCAACCAAATGGTAGAAACTACATTTAATCAATCTACCCTAAGAAACTCCTCTTTGCAACATCACCACACCACTCTCCCCTCCTTCCCATAAAAGACCATTTGACTAAAATCACATGTTCACTCATCCACATTTGAAACCATTCAAAGTTTTGCACTGAAATTGACACATGGACTTCTTAAAATAAACCCCCTTCTCCTTTCACTTCCAAAATACTAAACTACTGTTTGAACAGGAATTAAAAATGGAAGTATATTGCTCCTAACTCAGTTAACTGGAATAAAAAAGTATTGGAATTTTTCTATAATCACAACAAGATGGTTGGGGGGAGTGAAGAGAAAAGTGAGCTCAGTTTTTAAGAACGCAGAACTTTACAAAAATCTCCACATACTTTAAGAAAACTGATTAGGGCTGTTTTCTTGTAATTACTTTAAGAAGAAGGGGGGGAAAAAACTTGACCATGCAACAATAATTGTACCCAGATGGCTTGATTGTTTCTCTCCAGTGCTGTTTTGCATCAAGTTGCTTGCAAGGATTTTAAATTCCTATGGAAAATGGTAGCCCATGATGCAAATTTCATACTGTACACTCAATTCAATCTCCAACTATGCAAAGTGGTTTCAGCTGTCAGGTGGTAGTTGCTTTGGAGCTTCAAGAAGGTCTGATTGTTTTTTCAGACTATTCTTATCTCTTATCTTGACAAGATGACACACAGCATGTTGCTTTCCATACACTGGACATGGCAAAGGCCCCCTTACAAAGACCATACAATAGAGTTGGTCTTTCTGGATCTCCTATCACAACCAATGCAATTTAAAGTATTTGTTTATAAGTCTTTCCCTGTCAGTTTAGGGTTCTTAAGTAGCTCCTCTGACAATTGAACAAGACTACTGCATAAAAGCAGGCACACTCCCACTTTTCCTGAGGCCCCACTAACTTGCATTCAAGATATTCTTGGATTCTCACGTTAGGGGATAATTAGAGTTATTGAGAAATACACAAACAAGTATATTTTAGAGGCTACCAGGTCTTCAGAAGACCTCTTCTCTAACTTAATCATGGAATGCTGGTTGTAGCATAGCTTTACTGTGGCATCCAGGATAATTGAAGCCAAACTTGGTTCCAACAGCTTCACACAAATCGGGCCTCATCAAGTGAGTTCTTTCAAAGGACAGGAAGCACTTTGAGCCAGTAGAGGGCCATCTGCTTGGCCCAACTTATTTCAAAGGAAGGCCAAGCTCACTGATGTTAGAACAGAGAAATTAATGGGAGGCAGATGAGTCTACCTTGGAGAGGAACACACAAACACTGCCAAAGCATCACTCTAAAGAAAGAATACAATGGAGTGCTCTTTTGGAGAGATAAAAATCTGTACCCCAAACTAAACTCTCTCCGGATGCTCTTTCCCAAAATAAATGCATTACTCTAACCCCCTAATTCCATATAAGTTCTATTAGCACATATGGTAATGCATCAGGTCATTTGTTTTATTTTGTTTTGAAGAACAGTCCTACCAAAAGTCATTGTAACTTAGAGCACTTACTATGTATATTCTCAGGAAGACATAGTACCCAACCATATTCATACTTTTTTAAGAGGACTACTTTTGCTATCTAACCTTTATTAAAATGGATAGAACTAGGAAGCTTATAAATAGTTTAAAATGTTCCAGGTTCAAATCCCATCTCAGACATTTACTAGATTTAGGCTCTCAAGCTCATTTTCTCATTTATCAACAAGTGTTTCTGCTCTTGTTAGAAATAAATATTACCTATAGTACTCAACTTTATAGGAAATTAAAATTAAAGAACTTTTTTTATAACCTTAAAACCCATCATAAAAGCCAATTTTAATTCTTCTAATTATGGCAGTGCATAGGGAAATAGTTAAAAATACTACATAACCAAGTATATCTAAAAAGTCTGATTATATTTTTTATGAACATTTGACTAGGCCTTGGAACAATTTTTATGTTCATGTTTATAAACATCGAGTAGGGTTGAGAAAAAATCCTCTAGAACTCTACTATGAACCAAAGATTTACCTAAGTCAAAAGAAAAGGAAATTCTACATGTATTTGTCACCTAATATCCCACGCATAAGAAAACATGTCAAGATAATTGAATGTTTCAGACCATCACTCATATTTAGGGGATAGAGGGTTGGCCTGGGAATCAAGTCCTGTCTGACATATTGGGATAGTCATTTAACCTCAACGTGCCCCAAGAACCTCATACTTAAACTCTGCACTGATGATACTCATCTGTAATGAGAAAGAAGTTTACATTGGTCCCCATCAAATAAAACAAAACAAAAACAATCCTCAGATAAGATAGAACAATTCAAATATGGATCATCAGAAAACCAAAGTCTTAAAAGTGGCAGTACAAAACTACCTAATTAAATATGGGATCATAGAATGACAAATTTAACCAACATATGGGCAGTATCCCAGAGGCAATCAGCTGGACAATGACACTCATCCAGAAATATATTCAAGACCCTGACATAAGGAAGACAAAAGGATCCCTTATTTTCTACTTTTGATTATACACCACCTCTTGAGACAACCAACCTCCAAGTATACCTAGGTAACAGTCAGGGATATCCTCAAGGTAACTGTCTGGTGTTTGTAGAATTAGCAGCCAAGAAGTTGCTCCATTCTCTATTCTCTTCAAAATTCATCCATCATTTAGTTTACCTATTTAATAGTTCTCAAAGGCCCAAGTACCTCCTACTAAAAGTACAACAGATAAAATTATATACCTAAAGAGGAAACAGTAGCCAAGACCTCAGACCCAGAAGGTTAAAAAGTCCACAATTGTCTTAACTACCTGAATACTAAAGAAATTAACTTCTTTTCCCCTTTTTGGTGTGGAAACAATACTTTAAAATTTCAAGGTTAACTTTCATGAAAGCCACTTGGAAAGACGAAAAGAAAGAAGAAAAAACATAAGGGGAACTGTCATTTGACCAGGTAAAATAAAAGCTGTTCCAAAGTATCTTAAGGGACTTGGCTAGATGACTATTTATCTTAAGAATCAACAAAGAGTACTTCAAAAGCACCCACCCTCTGGGTTAAGATCTTCATGAACTAAAGCATAATTTTCAAATTCACAAGTACTTAAAAAAAAAAAAAAAAAACCACACACACAATGAGCTAATACAGCATTAGAAAGCAAAAGCAAAGGCCCTTGGAAAACATAAAGGTTCTCTACATTAAGAATTTTATTTTGAGGCAATATCTAATTCAATATAAATAAGTCACAATCTCAGTCATACTATTAACAATGAGCCAGTCTGTTGGCTTTAAAACTAACATGAAAGTCCAAATTATATGGCTTAACCAAAGTAATCTAAGTGTACATGTTATTTCCTGCACTGCCACCAGCTGCTTCCCTTTTGGAATAATTAAACTCCATACAGATGGACAGTGGAATGACCTCTTCCACAAATAGTGGCTTAGTGGATTTGGTGATTCAGAGGCCTTTTAAAAATGCCCTACTCTCACTCAACTCTTTCCAAAATTCCAGCACAATGCAAGAGCTAAACCACTTTTGTGACTACTCCTCAAGAGGTTTTTTTTGAAGCTGGTAGGTTTCATGATTCTAACTTCATCACTCCCTTTTAATCAAAGAAGAACTAGATCAGAGGGCTGATTGCTAACAGACTGCTGAATCAAATCCTCGTGACAGTGTTTTCTCATTATGGTATTAAGGGCTCTTTCCGGGTCCTTTCTACAGATGTTGGTAAAAAGCGGTGCAAGACCCAGAGTATATATCATACTTCATAAAGGGTTTTCAGTGTACCTCTTTCAAAAAGAAAAAGTTCACAGAGCCACTCTTCCCCAAAAGTTCTTACCTGTATCCATTTTCAATAGCTTCTGTAGATCTCACATTTGCTGTAGCCCTTAGAGTTTTACTGGACAGGCCAACCACTGTAGGCAAAACCTTGCCTTTAAAGTCCTCACAGCTCCACTCCTCTTCTTCATTTAAGGTGGGAAGATAGCCACAGACTACCTTTAAACTCCCAAGCCCACTGTTGTTAATATAAGCTGGGTTTTCTCCCCCACTCCTTACATATTCGAGGTATATATCAGAAGTCAAAAACATCTGGTAGGCATTTTCCTCCATCACAGTCTGAATCTCAGTCTGAGCTTGATCAAACATGGTAGAATCTATCTGCTGTTTCTTAATGCTATCTCTTATGTAGGTCTTGGTGGCTGGTTTCAGCTGCTTGGAAACAATACAGTTATTTTCGATGTACCTTTTGTAAATTACTTTGGCTACTCTTAACGTTTTGGTATCCTTAAGGTTCATCTGCCTGAATCCATTGCAGGCAAACCAAAAGTCTAAGGTATCCACGCACTCTTCCCTCTCCAGGAAAGTCCGAAAAAGATAAGCGCCATCCTGATCACCCAACAAGGAATGTAAAGACTTGGTCCACCTGGCCAGAGGGGAGTCTGGGGATGCCCTGCCTTCAGGCTCCCCCAAGCCATCTTCATTCCTCCTAGTGTTGGAAGAAATAGACATAGTTTTGATGACTGGGCTCTTGCCCTGACTGAGGTGTACAGACTGCTGACATGATGGTGTCTCTCCTTCTTCTCCTGGCACTGGGGGTCGAGGAGCGTCTTCTCTGAAGCTACTGCTGGGGTCTGAGATATGAGTCACCAACATAGCACTACTCATGGTGATGGAGTGTTTCTCACAGTTTCTTCTCGTCCAGTTCCCCGAAGCAATCAGCGTGGTCTCTCTCACTCAAGTCAGCAAAGGCTCCTCTGAACCTTCTCTCTGCAAGGGGAAAAGGGGGAGGGAGGGAAGGATGGTGGAAGAGAGAAAAGAGTATTGATCTAATCAAAACCAGATCCACCCAACATCAAAGCGAAAAAGTAAACAGGCTTTTCAACTCTTCACATTCAAATCAGGCAACCCAGCTATCTCCAATGTGCTAATCAAAAGTATCAGATGCACCGTTTCAAAAGAGAAATCTGAACTCCCTGCACACTTTTCCAGTTAGGAGGTTAGAAAGAAAGAAAAAGAAAGGGCTGAAGAAAAACCTTCAATAAACCCACTGCATCCAGTGAATCCCATACAGCAAAGAGCCGGTCTCCAAAGGAGCCTTCACCAATATTTGTTTCTTTCCTTCTTCCTCCTCTTCCTCCCTTCCCCAATACTGATATCATCGGAAGGACCCAAAGTTGAAGTCGCAGGTCGCTGGCAGGTGAAACCAATTTCGCTCAATTACCCCAACTTGGCTTTAGCTACACAGAACTCGAAACGTGCTCTTCCTCCGGCATATGGTTCCCATTCCTCACCACCACACCCCCTTTCCTTTCCTCTCCACTCTTCTCTCTCTTCTCTCACTCCTTAAAAATTCACATTATGATCCCCTGAAAGGAGAACTCCCAGTCCAATGCCGAAGCTGTTGTGCACGGAACACACATTGTGGATGCTGCCTGCGGACCGCATTCCCTGCCCCCCCCCCCCCCCGCCAAGATGCTATTTTCTAGCTACTCCCAGACTTAGATTTTAAAATGTCCACTGCCTCCCTTCCCCTTTACCCCCACCACCCCACCCCGCCCCGGTCCTCGAAAACCTAAAAGATACTTTAAACCCTTAAGGGATAAACAGTTACCTGCAGCTCCCTCCGCTCCCGCCCACTTCACCCCCCTAACCCCCCTTCAGCACACATCAGAAAGCTGACTAATTCTCCTATCTCCCTATTCCCAAACTTTTTCTGGAGCTAAGGTGGTTCAGTTTCCTTTCCTCTTTCCCACCCCAAACACAAACCTTTTCCCCTCAGAAAAGAAGAATGAAGAATTCAGAAGCAAAGAAGGGAAAGGGTGGTGAGGGTGGTGGAGACATTATCAATAATCTTGCAGGGAGAATCAAATGCTCCGCATCAGCCCAGTTGGGTTCCCCCGCCAAAAAAAAAAAAAAAAATCCTCCAACAGACCAACCGAGTACTTGAGAGCCCAAGGGGGAGGTCTTTCAGGCGTGGGGGCTGGAGCCCAACTTGGTGGGGGGGGGTGTCGGAGAGGATGGAGTCTGAGATATCGGGAGCCCCACAACCTCAGCAATTCCGAAGGGCAGGTTTGCGGTGCCGGGAAGGCAAAACGCTCCAGGGGGAGGAGAGGTAGTCTGAAGGGGTCCCGTACCTTAAAAACCTCACGGCGTCAGCAGTACCTTGGGGAGGTTTGCGATCTTAAGAACCAAAACTTGGGGTGGAGAAAAAGGGGGGCGTCCCGGGATTTAGAAGTCTCGCAACCTAAGCCATCTGATCTGGAGATTTGCGTTCCCGGGAACTACAGGAGGGTAGGAGGGAGAGAAGAAAAAGGCGAAAGAAGCCGGGGTGGGGGAGAGCAGCTGGCAGAAGGGCAGTGGAAAAGAAAATGAGGTTAAATCCAAGTGTTGGCTAACAGATCTACCTGAAAGGCGAAGGCATAACGAAGCCGGATTCTCATCTCTTTCAAGAGGATTTCCCCAGGTAGTCTTCCAACTCTTTCCCCAGACACCCCCCAAAAAGGGGAGGACCGGACCCCTTCTCCTCGGAACCAAAGACACGACGAGAAGGAAGAGGAAAAGCAGCAGCAGTCTTCACAATCTACCCGGCGCCAGGGTACCGGGGCCGCGAAGAAAAGAAGAATCTTCAAAAGGACCAATCCTTAAACACCACCCCACACACATTAAATGAAAGAAAAAAATAATAATAAAACTCCAGAAATGGCGACGGGGCTGGTAGTCCCTTTTTTCCCCCTCTCGGCAAAAACAAAACAAAACAAAACAAAAAGCTAGAGATCTAAGGCGGAAAAAGGAGAGTGAGGGGAAAAAAAAAAACCCTCACTAAACTCCTAAGCCACTTGCTTCCTTCGCGTCCTAAGCAACAACTGACCCCCTAACTAAGCTCTCTGGGCCCCTTAGGACTTCACAGGGAGTAGCTGGAGGAGGGGGAGGAGGGAGGAGGGGAAAGGAGTGGGGGTAAGAGGGGTGGAGGGGTACGAAGAGAACTGCCATCCTTTCATCTCACCTACCAAACACACACGCAGATGCGGGCGGGGGGGTGGAGGGGGGGAGGCGGGGGGATGTGGAGCGCGCACACATAAATAATAATGATAATAATCAGACCACAAAAAGATCTCTCCCTACCTCCCCCCCCCCCCTCGCGCGCGCACACACACACACACACACACACACACACACACACACACACTTCCCCACTTGGATAAGTATTTGCCACAGATCTTTCGGCTCTAGGATCATGAATTGAAAGGGGGGGGGGGGGTCAAAGGGATACTACTCCTAGTGAATCTACTCCCACCGCCCCTCAACCTTCCCCTCCCCTACGCAATCCTCGGCTCCCTTCCCCGCTTGCCTGGGAGCGAGCACCGAAATAGCTTTCCTGAAAAACTTCAAAGCCTCAGCCAAGAGCACATCAAAGGGTTCCAGAGAGGGGCCAGCGCCGGGATCACTGCATTCTTTGCAACTTACCGTAGATCCACACGTCTGCTCCACTGCGAAACCTCGAAGGCTCCTAGCACTGGGCCCCCTGGCCCGGACCCGGGTTCCGCACCCAACCACCCCAGTCCTGCCCAGCCTTGCAAAGGCATCAGAGAACATGGGCAGCTCTTGGGAGGGTGGTGGGGGTAAGGAAGGGATTGGGAATTAAACAGTAATGTAGGAATTTGTTTTTTAATCTAACCTAAAAGGGGGGGGGGGGAGTTGAATGGGATCGCTCCACCACCCGTTTTTATGCAAAAGATCCGATGCTCTTCCACCACCATACCAGTTTTCCTTCCCCTCTTAACCCCCCCTCCCTCCCCTTCTTTCAACACAGGTCTTGTTTCCAGCAGTCATTCCATGCACCAAATGTCCTCCGGGCTATTCCAACAAAAACTGAGCTGTGGGTTTAACTGTGCACATCAAAGGCAGGAGCCGAGAAGCACGGTCCTGAAAGGGAGATAAGCGCCTTTCTGCAACAACCCTGTTTCCTTCAACTAACCCACAGTACTGGAACATAACCCCACATGTATATACATACATACGTATGTACATACATGCATACACCTTTCGGTCTACCCCGTCATACACACTCCTGCCCTCCCCTCTTCTAAACCCCTCCGGATCTGAGAGCTGCCCCAGTCCTTTGCTCCCCTCCTGCCGCAGCCCCTTCATTGCAGTCAAGGACAAGAATTTCAGGCAGAGAACAGAGGGGGTGTGTGTTATAATTTTGGGTTACCCCCCACCTCGAAACATTTCTTTGATGAGGATTTTCCACCTCACATTACATATGCATTACTTTACATATTAATATATTCAAACATGGCTTTCTTGTAAGAGTTTGAAGACTCAAAACAGATATTCACAACCATTTTATGGATTATTTTTTTTTAATCCCCGGAGTTGTTACTAAGTTACCAGGACCTTATCAAAGAGAAGCAATCTTGAGCCAACTCCCCCAGGCTTCGGAGCGTCAGAAGTAAGTGATCCCGCCGCCCCAATCATATTAGCCCAGCAATCCCCATAGTGCCCGAGGAGCCTTAAAGGGACAGCCCCCCCACCCCCCACCTCCAACATCTCCCCACAGAGTCCACCACCCCCAGTCTCCGTCGCCGCCCTCAGTCGTTGCAAGTTCCACTCCCCTAGTTAACCCTTCCCGTGCTGACCTCTCCCCTTTCATAACTTGAGTTTTTGACTTATTTCAATCCGTGCTTCTTTTCTCAGTTCCTCCCGCCCTCCGCCCCATCCCCCAACCATTGCGTTCTGAAATTCCCCCCTCTGTTCCACCCCACCCCCACCCCCCAGCTCTGGAATGCAAGTTTATGTGTAGCATTCTGGCTATATCCAGTACTGCAAGCCCTGCAGTCGATTTTTCTCCCCCTATCATCATCAAACACTTACCCCCGCCTCACCTCCCTCCCCCCCGCCTCCTCCCTCTCCTCTTCCTTTGAATTAAAGTTTCCCTGGGGAGCTTTAGCCTGCTTACTGGAGAAGGTGGTTTCATACCTGTGAGTTGCACTGGTAAGATTTCAGCCAGCACAAGCCTAAGCACACACATGCGTGGATGTGTGCATGTATGTGAGTTTGGGTTTTATGTGCCCTACCTAGTATGATGAAGCTGGGTAATGTAATTGAGCCACCTTTAAGGGTGATGAAGAGGAAGGAGATGCCTAGGTACTAGAGAAGGGGGAAGCAATCCTGACACCTAATTAGAAGGCATTTCCCGATCCAATTAAGTTGGAAATCCGCAACGCCGCCTCTTGTTCTTGTCCCAAAGCCCTTTTCTTTAGCGAGACGTACTTACACTTCTATGTCTCTAGCCACCAAACTGTTCCTAAGGTGTTCACATCCTCCCATGTGTTAAATATTAAAGACATGGAATATTTTTTCTCTAGGCACAAGGTTTTAATGTTTTGAAAACTTCTCAGTTTCCCCTCCTTCTCCTCCCCCCTTTCAATTTCTCCCTCTATCCTGGAACTCAAAAGACCTATGGCCATAACCTCTTGTCACTGAGAAGAAAATAGTCTACAGACCCAGAAGTATTAAGGGGAAAAAAAATTAAGAAATGGGGGAGGTGTCTTTCTCCCCTTTTGGTGCAATGAAATCCTCTTTGTAACGTGATGATTTAATAAATTTTCTTTCTTGTTTAATTGAAGTACACAGTGGGCACCAGAGCTCCAGCTTGCTCTATGGCAGTTTTTCCCAACATAATCAACATGACTTTCAGTGCTGTACTTTGAAACCGACAATTCTTCAAGTCACTTTTTTTCACCTTGCCTTTCTTGCTAAACTTAATTTATGAGAATTTCTTTAAAATGCAAAGGTGCCTACTATAACCTATTATTAGGCCTTCAGAAGAACTATTTTCTTTCAGCTGGAGAAAAAAAAAGTCTTCGTGACCTGACCAGAACAGAAAAGAAGTATAGATGTCTCATTACCCATTTAACTAAGTATAAGAAAACAACAAGGTCTGACGCCCCCCAGCTGGCTAGCCTGTGCCCTCATCCTCTATAGAGCAGGGCTGCTCTTTTGTTATTTTAGTGAGCCAAACTAGGATGAGGTTAACCAGAAGCTGACTGGTCTTTAGGAAAAAAGGGATTGAGGGGCCCCAGAAGCACTGTTGTCAAAATAGAAACCACAAAGTCACCTCCACCCCCAAACACATACAATACCCTTGATCTCCTTGGTAAACTGGTCGACTGACTTCCCTCTACATAGTGATACATGTTATCCATAAGCAATTCTCTCTACTCCAGCTCCTTCCTCTACACACACACACACACACACACACACACACACACACACTGTAAGCTTCTTGAGGGCAAGAAGCTACAATACTTAGCACACGATAGATATTAATACCTGTTAAAATGAAATTAATGTAGATTTTTGTGTATGAAATCTATTTTCTGGGTCCTTCCGAGGAAAGAGAGGAGGGAGGAGCTTGTGAGTGATTTTTGCCTTGGAAATTCTCTAATGGAGAAGACAAATTTATTTGTAGGCAAAAGAGAAACTGGGAAAATAAACCCTGTAGGGTCAACTCAGAATTCAACACTAGCTTTTAAGGAATGCAGGAAAATAATGTAAAATGTCTGTCCCATCATAGTTTGTGATCAGACTGTAAATATATACAGGGAACTACATGTTTGCATAGATTTCAGTTGCACCATTGATGGAGGTGTGAATTAGTCAAACTATTCTGAAAAACGCTTTGGAATTATATAGGGAGAAAAAAATGTCACCTTTTGACCCAAAGATCTCACCACTAGGATAATCCTCAAGGAGATCAAAGATGAAAATGTACCTTTTTTTTGTGTGTGGTAGCAAAACACTAGATTCTAATCCATTGAAGGATGAATAAACAAACTGGTACTTCAATAGTAACAGAACTGAGGAATGAGTACCTAGAACTCTCCATTAGTAATAAGCTATTGACCTACCTAGTTCAATGATTACTATTTATTACTTACTTCACCATAAGAAATGATGAGTGTGAAGAATTCAGAGAAGCATGGGAAGACTTATATGAGCTAATATAGATGAAGTAATCTGAACATAGAAAATAATTATAAACCATGATTGTAATAAAGTGAAGAAAAGAACAATAACACTAAACTAAATACAGTATAATTATGACTAAATTTGACCCAAGAGAAGAGATAGGAAAAGGTACTTCCTATAAATGTGGAATGTTGTATATATTCTCAACGATTGTCAAGGTATCAGTTGATTCTGCTCAGTTTATCAAACAAACAAACAAAACCAAGAACTTTGATACAGAGAAGAGGAGAAAAGAATATAATTGGAAATGAATGTTTTATGAAAACAAAGACATAGACCAAAGTTTGGGAAAGTTGGGGTAAAAAGATATTTATGTCCACATATATTTAGGTAGCCATCTTTCAGTTTTCAAAGTGTTAACTTATTTCCAGTTCATATTTCTATAATGAGTGTTGGTACAAAAAGGTATATAAATGTCATTTATTTAGTTTTTCACAGAAACTAAAAAAAAATCCAATCAAAATCAAATCATGTTGAAAGAGGATTTCTAAAATGGAAACTGGACACATTTCCTTCAAGGGTGCTTTCTCTTTATTTTCTCATAGCTTCTACAGGCCTTTTATACTTCCCCCTGGGTCTACTCTGGAAAGTTGTTAGAGATTATAAACAGGATTCCCTTTCACTCCCTGATGGTTTTTATGGTAACAGAACTGAGGAATGAGTACCTAGAGCTACTCGATTAGTAATAAGCTACTGACCTACCTAATTCAATGATTACTATTTATTACTTATTCTATAATCAAGCAGCACAGACTGGTACCAGAGATACAAGACCTTCTGGCTTTATGAGATCATTTGATCACTTGTTGCCCATATTGACACTTAAGCCCTCTCTACCTGTTATCCAGCCTCTTTCTTAAGAGAGTATGGTTTTCCATTTTTCCTTTTCTCCCTGGCAGCAGATATATCATGTGACCAATTGTAATCCTGTACTGTTGCCTGGAAACTGGAAAGCAAGGTGATGGATTACTGCACATGCTCACTATTCTCTTTTTCTTTAAAAAAAAGAAAAAGGAAGGGGGGAAAAAAAACACCCCACAGAGAATGAACAGCACACTTCACCTAACAAGAGGCAAGTTCAGTAAAACAAAGAGTGGACCCCCCCCCCACCTTGGAACCATGAGGGTTCTAAGGGACTAGGAATCCTTTAGAAGGAATCCTGAGAGAGCATTTGCCTCATTTCTCTCCTTTTAGGGAGGACCTCACCTTAATTGCTCCAGAGGAGAAGCCAAATTAGTCAGGACTTTGTCTGGAATTCCAATTAAAAAATTGTTTTTGTTGGTGTTATTTTTAATCTAAAGGATTTTTCTCTCTTTTTCGATGAGGTCTGAGAGATACATTCCATTTGAATTGGGGAAATAAATAGTACTTACTGATGAAGAGAGGATATACTCTACCATTATTAGAAAAGAGTGTAGAAAACAGTTATCTTGAAAAAAGTAAGAAAAGCTGAAGTCTGTTTACATGTCAGTCAAGAAGAAGAAAACCAGCCTATCACTTGCCACAGAAAGGGAGGCTAAGGGAGTACAAGTCACTTCTATTCTCCACCATTCACACTCCACTACCAGAGATAATTTGAGAAAATTAGTCTACCTCTGGAGGGCTCAGCAAAATAAAAGACTGAAGATCACCTCCTTTAGTCCTATTCAAGGTCAGCCTAAGGATCACAGATTTCAAGATTTAATGAGGAAAAGGATCTCCGAAATCATCTTGACCCAGAACCTAATTTTTATATATATATATTTGTAGTACCTACAAAAAAGAACTTGCTTCAGGTCACATCACTCATAAGAGATAGAACAGAAATTAGAACTCATATTTTGTGCTTAGTCCAATGCTTCCTTTTGTTTTAATGAGATAAGACCTCTCTATCTCTTCCAGACTGGCTCAATCCCAGTACTTTCTACACAGAAACTTTAACTTGCTCCATATTTTTCCACCTGGAAGAGTTAGATCCTCTTTAAACAACCTGTTGACCCTCTTCTCTTAGGGACTCACCATGATAGTGCCAGACACTCAATCAGTTTTAGCCCTGCTGAAGCTCAGAAATCCTTAACTCAACCCATCACTAACTTCAGCTTCCCCAAAATCAGAGCCTATAAACGAGTACTACCATGCCAGGCCTCCAATATTCTTCCCTTTTAGCCAGCTGTCTAAGACCCTTCATTGCAGAAGCAGAGGACTTTGGATATAAGTTCCTACATATCTTGCTACATAGTCAATGGGTTGGTTAGTTTTGCTAAATTTCTTTTTTCCTCTTTTTTTATTATAAGGGATGAAGAAGAGGAGAGAGATATTTTCAAGTGATGTGTCAAAACAAAAGATATCAATAAAATTAGATAATTATATATTTTAAAGTAAATGCCTATTAAGGGAATATTACTAACTAGAAATTGGGCTTAGTTTATAATAAAAATAAGTGCCTTAGCTTTTTAGTTAACTGAAGCACGAAATCCCTACCCTCTCATTGTTTTACATTAATTATTAATTATCCCTTCATGTCATTTCTTTCTGTATGTCCCCCAATGGGGTCAGTATATTTTAAAGATGATTAGGTTAAACTTGTGCTTTGGAGGAAAGATGGTTGATAGAGCTTCTGTTTACATATTCCAGAATTCTCCTCTTATCTTTCCTTTATCTCCCTCCTCTCCTCTTTCTTTGATTCTTGTATTTGTTTTTTCTCTTTGCCTTGAGAATATGGTAGTTGGGGGAAGGACATTCAAAACTTTCCTGAAATTTTTAAACCCTGAGGAAAAATGGTGGTGTTGGTGGTGGGGTGTGTCTGGGGTTTAAGAGAGGAACAAAACACAAATGTTGCATGCAATTGAAATATATGTAATATTAAATTTGCCCATGTCTTTTCCAGTAGCCTCTTTAGGGACATAAAATTACATTTCATATAATTTGGTTTGCTCATAAATGACTATGCTTGTTTCATTAAATTTAAAATTACCATTTATGAAGACAATAATTACAAATATACTAACTAAATTTACTTTTTAAGGACTCTAACTCTTCTTTACAATTGAAAATACAGGCTGCTGGAGTTCAAGGAATCCAGCATCTTTTAATTTTTGTCAGTTTATGAGTAGATGAAAACTTAAGAACAAAATAAACATAGCAAAAGAAAGTTATTAGTCTTTTGTATTTAATGTTCTCTATAGTATCAAATAGATCCAAAAAGATCTCTAGGAAAGAAGCTGAAAAAAAAAAAACAAGAAAAAAACCAGGTATCTCCCAAATTCTAAATAGATCTTTGCCATTTAGAACTTAGTTCATTTTTCTAATGTGTTCCTATTATGTCATTCCCCAGCTCAAAATTCATCAATATAATATTGAATTAAATTTAAATTCCTAAAGGTCCTTGAAGACCTTGAAGATGGGTTACCATCTTTCCAGACTTAATTCCCATTTTTGCACAACCTACTTTTCTATATCTATGGTCCCTACAATTAGAACACCCTCCCTTCCTGTCTCTACTAGTTAAAATCTGTCCTTCAAGAACCAGTTCCATTAAATGGTCTTTCATCTTCACTTCTCTCACCTGACTCCACTTTGTTCTTCTATTGTAAGACTTATCACATATTATCTTTCAGGTTGTATTTTATGTCCTCCATCAGATTTCAAGCTCCTTGAATACAGAAACCCTGTTTTATATACATATATATATATATATATATATATCTTTGTACTCTCACTAACACATAGTGAGTATCAATAAATGTTTATTGAATGAATTTTCTGATTCTTCTAGTACTTTATATCATCATCTAGATGGGTTTCAGAAATCTGAAGACTTTCTAGAATTGAAACAGCCTTTTCTGTTTGTCCACAGGCTAATTCATTTCTCACTTTGGTATATTAATAAATTCAGACAGTTTTCTTTCATTTAAGACAGAAAGTGAAGGAATCTAAAGCAAGACACATGAGAGGTCAGAGGGCACGTTGTATAAAAGGGGGAATGTGCCTCAGCAGGATTCCAAATTGTCTTCTTGGTCTGTGCTCTACACCATCTGAAATAACCTTCTTCATACCAAGATCATAGATCTAAAGATGTGAAGTCTTCAGAGGCCAGCTGATTCAACTCTCTTGTTTTTCAAATGGGAAAAAATCAATTGTTGAACTGATACAGAGTCAAGTAAGCAGAACCAGAATGATTTATAACATCAATATTAAGTTACATTACATCACATTATGAAAACAAACAAAAATTTAGACTTTTACTAATTGATAAAGAACAAAATGATCAGGACTAGGAGAGCAATGTGTGCAATAACAAAAAAATTGTAAAGCAAACATTGAAAGCTATAAAAACTATGGGCAATATGCTGGCTATCCATCATTCCAAAAGACTGGATGAAACTTTCTATTCACTTCCTGACTAGTGATTTTACATACAAATACACACAAACACATACAATATACATATATGTGCAAGTTCATGTATATGTAAATAGGTATGACAAATATGTGTGTGTGTATGCACAAAATACATGTGTGTATATGTATATACACAGCCAATGAGAGAATTTGTTTTGGTTTGATTATGCATATTTGTTTTAAGGGACTTGTTTTTTATTCTCTCTCTCTCTCCTCCTACCTCTTTTTGTCTTCTTCCTTCTCCTTTTCTCTTCCTCTCCTATCTCTTTTTCTTCCCTTCTCCTTCTCTTTCTCTTTCCTCCCCCTCTTTTTTTTTCCCCAGTGAAGTAGGAAATGGAAGGGAAAGAAAAAAATTTCTCTTATTTTTAAAAAACACTTTAAAATTTGAGAGGGGGAGGAAGTTCTACAGATGTGGAATGTTGCATGTACTTTCAAATGAGCTCATTTGTTAGTTTTGCTTAATTGTTTTATTTTGTTTCCAGAGAGCTCTGGAGTGGGGATAATCTGTAAATGTTTGTAATGTAAAAACAAAACTGCCAATAAAACTTTTTAAACAGAAAGAAAATCAAAGTCTAGAGAGGTTAATTGGCTTGTACCAGGATCACAACAGTAGTAAATGTCAGAGGAAGGATTTGAACCCATATTCATCTGACTCCAAAGCCCTCATTCTTTGGAATAGATTCTTTAGAATATCTCCTATTAAAAAACTTCTTTTGCATCCTGTGTTGTAATTTAATCAAATACACTTTAATTCCTTTTCACCCAGAATCACAGAATGTCCAAGGTGGAAGACAGCTTTTGCTACAATTCCCCCATTTTATAGTTTAGGAAATTGAGGTTCAGAAAAAGGAAATGAATTACTGAAGCATTTCAATATGATTATGAAGCCATATCTCTTGCTTCCCAGAACCCACCTTCTTTCCTTGCCACCATTCTGCCCGTGGATCTAAGATATTATAGTCTTCTAGATCATATGACATCAACAAGATTCTTTTTTCATAATAAAATATTTTCTTGTATGTTTAAAACTAGAAATACACTTAGAGCTCAAAAACAAATAGAATTTATCTTGGCATTTGACAAAGAAGACCTGAGAAAAGTATAGTCTAACTGAAGTGCAATGACTACTGAAGGGGTTGATTTTAAAATTACCAGTGAATTCTCCCATTGAATCCATTTTCCTTAAGTATGGGTCATACAATTCATAAAGTACAGAGGAGAAAAGAATTTGCACTATGTTTTGCTATCATAGGATAAGCATGTGGTGTTATTCAGCTACTGGAAAAGAAAGAAAGGAGGAGAGATAAGAGAAGCAAGTGGGAGATGACAGTATGACTTCTTGAAGTAAAACATATTTGTCTGTAGGCTGAAAAGGGACTCCCAGAAAATCACAACAGAAGTGGCTTTGGAATGGTTGAATTATTAAGCATATGAATTTTTCCAAAAGAAACAATGAAGGAAATCATTTCAGAGACACTAAGGAAGACCTGTATGAATGGAAACAGAGTAAAATAAGAACTAGGAGAACCAGTCCTACAAAAATAACATTATAGAAACAAACATCTTTGAAAAACTCTGAGAATTCTGATGGACGCAGTGACTAGCCATGATTCCAGAGGACTGATGACGAAGAATGCTATCCCCTCCTCCTGACAAAGAAGTGATAGATTTAATATGTAGAATAAAGCACAATTTTGCACATGACAAATTCGGGGATTCATTGATTAATTATTCATATTTGTTATATGCATTTTTTTCCTAGCAGGAATGGGATCAGAATGAGAGAAAATACATATTTGTTAACTAAAAAAACCTTTTTTTGGAAAAGAAAGCCAACCTGCAACTGACATACATGTATGTTAGTCTATATGGGATCCTTGTCTGTCATACAATAAGTAGCATTTCTTCATGGTCAACTCCTGCTTCTTTCTCCTTGACACTCCAGTCCAACATCTCTTTTTGTGTGTTCCTCTGAAAAGTGGCTAAGGGATTCATTTTAGTGAATGATGAACTACTGGAGAATATCTGTGCTGAAGTCTGTTTGGAGATTTTTCTAGATTATTAGTTCCTTTGAAACAGTTATCCCTGATATAGGAATAATATAATATAATGGATAAGAGTACTAGTTGGTATTAGAAAGGTCTGAATTCTAATTCTTCCTTTGATGCTTATTATATGAGTGACTCTGGGCAAGTTACTTAACCTCAATATTTTTCCAGGAAATGTTCTAGGACAAGGATTCATAACTTTTTTTTTAGCATCATGGACCCTTTTGCATAAGGAAACCAAAGGAAGAAGTGGAGGAGAGAAGAAAGAAGAAGAAGAAAAAGAAGGAGGAGGAGGAGGAGGAGGAGGAGGAAACTATTGCAAACTCTGCTAGAAAATGTCATAATTATTTAAAATAATGAGGGAAATAGTGACTTAAAAGTCTTTTAATATATGAGGGTTCTTTTGGCAGATAAGTAATACATTGGATAAAGTGCTGGACTTGACATTAGGAAGAACTGAATTCAGATCCATTCTTAGACACTTCCTAGTTGTGTGACCTTGAGCACTTAACTTTTCTTTGCCAATGAAGATGAAAATAACTAACTGCTCCAATATCTTTGCCAAGAAAACCTCAGGACAGAGGTCCATGGAGTCATGAAGAATCAGAAATGACTGAACAACAAAAATGAAGAATCTTTAAATAATATGAACTTCATCATTATTATAGATCAGTAAAATATATCTACAATGAACACTTCACACAACCAAGATTGTTATCCAGCAACCCTTCCCTCCTCAGAAGACATCTAAAGCCAAATAAGAAAATTTTTAAAAAAAGATCTCTGAGCAGACAGAGTAAACATACTTAAGTTCTTTCACTAAATATTTTCCACATAAGAGAGGTTTCTATTCCCTACTCTTCTCACTCCCCTCCAAATAGAGGGGGAGATTTTTTATTTCTGTTTTGATTGAAATTCTAACAAAGTTGTCCAACTAACTTCCAAACAGAGAACAAACTATAAAATATAAATTAAAATGAGGGGAAAGATAATGGGCAGCATGCAAGCTACTAACATAGTAAACTGCAAGAAGTAATGGGTGAGGTGACTGCATAGAAAAACCATAAAATGTTAAGAAGAGAATGCAAGATGCACATTGGTCTAGTCTCATTTAATTAGGGAAAACTATTCTATATCTCCCTTAATGGCCCTTGAAGGCATATGGCATTGCAAACAGCATAGTACAACAAATAATGTTTATAATGAAGACTCTTGAGTCATCAATAAAAGTTTATACTTTGATATTTCATTCAGTATGCTTTGATATTTCAATGGATATGCGATTTCACTCATGGTGATAATTTCTCTTTACCATCTCATTTTGGTATAACTCCTAAGCATTCTCTCTCTCTCCCCCTCCCCCTGCCAGAAGTAACCTACAGGGAGTCTCTCCAAAATGCTAGTGCCTTTATTAAATCTCTTTACTTTGAGTAGCTACCAGTGAGACACACTGGTTTATTCATGGAGTTTTCTCTGCTCTACCTATATGATCAGTTCTCCTTTTCTTTCTCCTTTTCATGCAAATGTCTGATAATACTTTTTACATGATATCTTAGGCATAGTTCTTTGATAGGAATACAATATAGTTTATTTCTCTATTGCCCTTTTAGTGACCTATAACTTTAATTCTTCAGAGATTATGGTGTTCTATGACTGAGTCATAGAGCATCACCATAAAATATTGATGTAAAAATATCATACTTTATTGCAGGAGGAAATTTGGAGTCATAGAATTGCATAATTTCCCAAAAGCAAACTAATCCATTCTTTCTTCTCTTCCTCCTTTTCTTCTTTCTTCAATTCTGAGCTTAGGCAATGCATAAGGCATATATAACGATGTCTATACTAATAGACCAGTTGCCATCCAACTGTACATCAAAGTTTAGACAAGAAGCATTCTTTATCAACTTGGTTTCTCCTGTATAGATATTTAAACTAAACTCTTCTAAGTGACAACACTAATCATTTAAGAGTTTCAGAATATTGATGCAATCAACACAGTATAATTCACAAAAAAGAACATCTGGAAGACCTTACCTCTTTTCTTTGGACTTTGTGCTCCAAGATAGTTGCATTTATATTTGTTAAGCATATAGTTGTGTGGTTTATAGCTTTCTTGATATTAATAATAAGTTTGTTGTTGAACAAACTTATCTCTGGTGCTATAAAACACAACTAGGTGGTTCAAATAGTGCTGGACCTAGACTTAGACTGAATTCAAATCCAGTCTGGCATTTACTAACTGTGTGAGCCCAGGCAAGTCACTTAACCTCTACCTCTCTCAATTCCCTTATCTTTAGAATGTGTCATCTTTCAGGGTTGTTATAAGGGGAAAATGAGATAATAGTTGTAAATTGCCTTGCAAACTTTAAAGAGCTATACTGGTGCTAGTTATCATCATTATCATCATTACATTTATCACATAAAAATCTTATGTGATTTTTAACTTATGCACAGGAGACATCTTACTGAAGTGGAGTTTTTATCTTTAAGGTGGTACTTTTCTTTTATCAAATCAAATATTTTTTAAAAGAATCAACCAACCATAATCACAATGGGATCTTTTAGTCCTTGTGCATTTTAATCTACTGCAAGACTATATTGATCTAGTTTGCTATAAAATATTATTGGCAAAAACATGCATACTTCTTTCTCATTCTTCCAACAAAGATTCCTTTGACATGTCTTTATATTCAAACTGGGCAGAAGTAAGGCAAAGAAAGAAAGAAAATAACAGAACAATGTTTCTAGTAAATATTGAAAAAATATTAGGTAACGTAATACTATTAATAATCTGTTGTGATTTCCTTTTCCTGTTCATTTTACAGATGAGGAAACTGAAGGAAACAGAGGATTATATAGAATCACATAGCTAGTAAGTGTCTGAGTCTGATTGAACTCAAGTCTTTCTGATTCCAGACCCAGTGCTTTGTCTACTGTACCACTTAGCTATTCTAGAAGTTAAAACAACACATTAAAAAGACTATTTTATTAGGAAGTTGAATGTGTATCAGGAATTTGGTGTTAGTTTAATATTAGGAAAAGTATAAGCAAAATAGACCACTTTAATAGAAAAAATTTAAAATGATATGATTATATCATTAGTTACAAAAAATGCTTTTGATCAAGATTAAAAAAGTAAAGAAATAACTAGACCTATCTTTAATATTATAAACAATATCTATTTAATACCCAAAAATAGCACTATCCATAATGAAGACATACTAGAAACTTTTTCAAAAAGGTCAGGGAAAAAGCAAGGATGACTATTGCCACAACTATTATTTGATACAGTTCTAGAAATACTAGCAATTATAATAAGATTTTAAAAAGAGGTAATCAGAATAATCCAATTATTCTGAATGAAAACAATCCAAATGAGCTCTTTCTGAAGATAATATGGTGACTTATTTCAAGAATTTTAAATATTTAACAAGTTTAAATAATTTCAGTAAAATAGCTTGAAATAAAATAAGCCTATAAAAATCAGTTTTTTTTTGCATATTACTAACTAAAAACCATTAGAAAGAGATGAGAGAAGAAATTCCATTTAAAATAATTAGAGAATGAATAAAATATCTAGGAACCCGCCCCCCAAAACATATGTAAATCAAAGTAATACAACTAAAAAACAATATTTAAAGAAATAATGGAAAAAATTAGAGATAGTAATTGTAGGGCCATGATAATATAATAAATAGAAAAATTACCAAAAATAACTTATGGATCTAGTACTATACCAATCAGAGCTCCAAAGTAGTATTTTATAGAACCAGACAAAATTATAACAAAATATCTCAAGAAATAAAATCATAATTTTTTTTATTTAAAAAATTTAAATAAGGTTCTAGCAGTACCAGATATTATTAAAGTATAATACAAAGGAGAAATCATCAAAATTATTTGATATCAGAAAAAAACAACAACAACAGAAAAGTTGCTCAATGGAACATCATAGGTAAATAAGGCCCAGACCAGTTGAACTTGGTAGTTTATGCCAATAATCCTAAGGATGCCAATGACTATAGTAAACACTTGTTAATCAACAAAACCTGCTAGGAGGATTAGAAAGTAGTCTTGTAGAAATTAGGAAAAGCTTATATACAATGCCACAATAAACTCCAATTATATAATATATATATTACATGTATGTAATATTAAAATACATATAAAATATTAAATGTTATAACAAAGGAAAAGAAAAGAAAATGATTTACACATATACTAATGAAAGTGGGGGTTGTTGACCAAAAGAATAGAAATAATCATAAAAGATAAAACAGATGATTTTGATTACATAAAATTGAAACAAAACTGTAGAAATAAAAACACTGCACCTAGCAGTGCACTGAATAGAGCACTAGATTGGGACTTCAAATCTAGCCTCAGACACTTACTAGCGCTATTACCCTAAGCAAGTCAATTAACCTCTGTTTGCCTCAGATCCTTCAATTGGAAGGAAAATGGAAATAATAGCATCATAAGGTTGTTATGAGGATCAAATAAGGTAATATTTTAAGGGGAAAAAGTGCTTCTCATAGTGCCTAGCACACAGTAAGTGCTATATTCTTTAAATATTTATTCTTTTACTTTTTCTTTTTCAGTTAGAATTAGAAGAACAATTTATTTATCTAGGGAAAAAATCTTTGCAGCAAATTTATTGATCAATGCCTAATGCCCAAGGCAAATAGGAAATTAATGTACATACAAATATATGTATATATATATAATATGAAAAAAGAACCATTCCACAATAGATAATCAAGATAGGCAGTTTTTATAAATAGAAACATAAGCTATCAACAACCATATAAAAGGTTTCCAAATCACTAAAAATAAAAGAAATGCAAATTAAAACAACTGTAATGTTCCACCTCACACTTGAGACTATAAAATATGATATAAAGAAGAAATAAAAATTTTGGAGACAATATGAAAAAAAGGACAAGCACATTTATAAACTGCTTACCATGAGTCTGTGAAGCAGTATAGTCATCTGGCAAATCAATTTGGAACTATACCCAAAAAGCTACTAAATCATGTATATCCTTTGACTTGATACAAATACTAACCACATACTTCAAAGAGTTCAAAGAAAACATTTACTGTGTCCTATATGTTAAAAAATATTTATAGTAGCACTTTTTTGTTATAGCAAAGAACTGGAAACAAAGTGGGTATCCATTAGTTGAGAATGGCTAAATAAATTCTAGTATATGAATAAAATGGAATATTATACAAAAACAGGGGATTCAGAGATACCCTGGAAGATTTTATATAAACTGCTGGAGTGAATTGAACATCAAAATCACAAAAATAATTTATACAATGATTAATTATAATAATATATAGGAAAACAACCTTGAAACAACTAAGAACTCGGATCAATTATGATTTCAGAAGACTGATGATCAAGCATGCTTTCCACCTCTTGGCAGAAAAGTAGACTAGAAATGAAATATATGTTTTTAGACATAGTCAGTATGTGATTTTTTTGTTTGACTTTGCTTGTTTGTTACAAGAGAAGGCTTGATTTCTATTTTAGGAGATGGAGTGGTTACTGTGCGTGGTGGTGGGGAGTGGGTAAGTACTTAGAAGAATGCAGAGAAGACAACAGAACAGAAGAGAAAGGAACAGAAGAGAAAAAAGAAAGAAAAACAAAAGAGCATTAATGAAACACAAAAAAACACTATAAAAAGAGAGTAGAAAGAGGGGATATAGAATCAGGACAATTTTGTTACTGTAATGTTAAATGTAATATAGACTTAAAATTGTACACAATAATTGCACATCAAACAAAAAACTTTTAGGATAACTTATAATCATCAATTATTTCACTTTGTCAAAAAATTTTGGTGGGTGTGTGGGTGTGTTTGATTCTGTCTATGATTTGGTAAATTGTTTAACCAATCTGCCCCACTTTCCTAAATTATTGAATTTCGGTGTCATTGTTTTATGGATTAAATTTTTTTTGTCTTCTTCAGGGTAGTGGTTAATGTGTTAGCAGTATTTTAAAATTTCTTTTGCTCATTCACTGGATTTAGAGTATCTAATTTCAAAATGTCATTTAGAAGCATATATAACTGAAGGGTTTCACATATTCTTGCACCCATAATACTCTTCTAGGCTGCTTTTGTGTTACTGTTTGTAACAACTCAAATACTTTGTTATTCATTCCTACTTTCCCATAGGACTTAATGAATTTTAGGCCTTAACTATTTTGCCCTGCTTCTGCTCTCTCCCAATTTTTAGGTATGTGTTAAAAAAAAATAAACAAAAAAAAACCTGATTAGAATGGTATTAGTAAAGAATTTGTGATTCCTTCTCTATGAACACCCCTGAAGAATAGTCACAACATTTTAAAGTTTGAAGGAATTTTAGAAGGAATTTACATAATCCAATTTACACTGGAACAAGAATATATTAAGATCTCCTTGTAGATACCTAAAAAATCATCCTCCAGTCTTTGCTTGAATCTTCCTTGTGAGAGGAATCTCCCATCTCATACCATGGCAAAATTTTTTTACTTTTTAATAGTTCTAATTGTAAGGAAAATGTCCTTTAAAGAGTCTAAATTTAGCTCTCTTCAATTTCCAGCCATCCCACCTCAGCAGGACAAATCTAATAATGTCTTTGCTTCATGATAGTGTAAATTATCATGTGGACTGATACAGTGAACTGATCTGGAGTTGGGAGAATTTGAGTTAAAATCCTGCCTTAAATACTTATTAGGTATGTAACCCTAGGCAAGTCACTTAACCACTGCCTGCTTCAGTTTCTTCATTTATAAATTGTTGAAAATAATAACATTTATCTCCAAGGATTGTCATAAGAAAAAAAAATTAGATATCTGTAAAATTCTTTAAAAACCTTAAAACACTATATAAATATTAATTATTATATCCTTTGGAGTTATCATCTCTTCTTTAGGCTAAAAAATTCCAATTCTTTCAATTTATCTGAACATGCTAAGGTGTCTAGACCATTTCTGCACTTCTAGTAATTCTCTTTTATATAAATTACATCATCTATTCATATACTGTATCTAATAGAATGGTGCCTGGATAAATTAGGACATTGCAAGTTATTCTAAAACTTGTTATTAACATGCATCTTGAGTTATTGGCAATGACATTAGTAGTAGTAGTAATAGTAGTAGTAGTGATGCTCTTGTTGTCAATTTTATCCTGACTAAACTTTTTTTAAACAGATTAAATGAGCAATGATGTTTTTGATTTCTTCTTCACACCATCTTTTGCAGGATTCATTTCCCCATAGGTGTTAAGCAGATAATTCATTGTAATAATATTATGTGGGTAAAATTGGGAAAGCTAATTGGCTGTGGCCAGAATTTAGCTCATAGAGCATGACTAGGTGGACTCCTACTAGGACCACATGTGTTCTTCTTGGAGTTGAGTCCCATGACTCACAAATTTGCTCTGGCCCTTCTATGTATACATATTTCATTTCAATCATGAACAACCCAGAAATGTCTTTTTCTGATTATAATATCCTACCATCCCATCTCTACTAAGTTTATAACCTTGACCTTCAATTCCTTGACTACTCAGTACTTTCTCAAGTCAATCATAACTACTCTGGCTATACTTTCTTCTCTTCTCAGTCTTGACCCAGGTCAACTCCACATTATCTGCTATTCTTGGATCCCTTGCTCCCTCGTTCTAGCACTATTTATGTCTTGTCAATGCCTTGGATCATTTCCAGTATTCTTCCCTTCTGATCCTACCTATCCAGATGCTGCTGAATGGAGCTGGAGGAATTCATGCAATCATATTCTATTGCAAAGATATGGTATCTCATCTAAATAGGGCCCTCACTGCCACAAGGCAATCCCTTTACTTCTCACAACTGAGTTTTTAAAATTTCGTTCATCTAATACCAGCCAACAAACTCCTTTTCTCTCACTATGCAGTCATACCATCCATCACCACAACCTCTCAGCTGAGGACCTCATCTCATTTCATACTTTACTGAAGAAATTGAAACTATTTGATGTGATCTCCCTCTTTTCCAATTCCCATCCCATAACCCTTAACAACATCCCTACTATTTCCTTTATTCTAATCTCTTGATGGAATACTGACCCTTCTCTTCACCAAAGCCAACCCCTTTACATATATATACCTATTCACATCCCAAGCTAGTTTTTCCAAGACTATCCCCACTATCATCTCTCCACACTCTGATGTCTCCCTGTCTACTGGTTCTCTCCCTGTTGCTTGCAAACACAGCCAAATCTTATTCTAAAAAACAAATTCTCACAAAGGTTCTACCATCCTGCTACATCTCTCCTTCCTTTCTTAAATTCCTTATACTCTGCCTCTACTTCCTCTCCTCTCACTCTCTCTCTTTTTTTTTTTTTTTTTTTTTTTTTTTTTTTTTGCTGAGGCTTAAGTATGTAAGGAAAGGGGTCGGTCAACAATTTTAAATGTAACACAGACATCAAGGAAGATGTAGATTGAGGTTAGGTCATTAGATTTGGCAGTTGAGAGATCATAGGTATCTTTAGTGGAGGGCAGTTTCAACTGAAAAATGGCATCAGAAATCAGACTACAGAAGGTTTAGTTGAAAAAGAGTGAGAAATGGGCAGCTAGGTGGTGCAGTAGATGGGTTAAGTGATTTGCCCAGGGTCACACAGTTAGGACGTCTTAAATGTCTGAGGCCAGATTTGAACTCAGGTCCTCCTGATTTCAAGGCTGGTGCCCCAATCCACTGCACCAACCCCTCTCCCTACATACTCTGTCCTTTCTGAGTTTTTATGATACTGACCTATCTTGGTTTTCTTCCTAATTGTCTGATTATTCCTTCTCAGCTTCCTTTGCCAGATCACTATCCATATTTTGTCCCAATATGTTTATTGGTTGATTAAAAACATAATGAAAGAGTGCAAAAAGAGAGATACTAAATTCTATTGGTTCTCAAGAACACTTAAAATAACAATTTCACAACTATCCTCACTGACATTTAGAAAATACTTTGTAATGTCTTGAAGATATTTTGTTATATACACAAGGCTATTAAGTTTGATCATCCTAGTGGCATTTGAAAATATATTCAACATTATCATGTTATTTTTCCTCTCAGAATAACTCACAGTATAGAAATATTTTCACAAACCAGAAGTCAGCTAACAATTTTACTCAGGGAAGGAAAAATGTATTGTGTTTTATATGAAAACAGGAAGTTACAAGTAAAAACTGACTAATAATGTCCTCTTAGAATAAATTGTAAATACTTTCCTGGCCCTCTAGATCTGACCTCATAGTTATAGTTGAGTAGGTGGTTTGGCCACTAAATATTAGATTAGTAGGAATTCAAAATTTATCCAGGTCCTTAAAATGGTAGTGCAACTTAAAATATAGGACAATGTTTTAAATTCAAGTTAATTCAATGATTACTTTTCAATAAACATATGTACTGTCTTTTGAGTTTCCTCTGTAGATTTCAACAACATGGGATAGCAATGGCAGAGGGAGTGAGTTCCAGTTTTCTTCCAACTCCCAAATCTTTCAATTCTGTGTTATGATTTTTTTCCCCTGAAAATAGGTCACTAAGTCTCTTATCTGCCAGTTATCTATTTCATTAACAATTCTTTGACATTTAATGAAGAATACAAGAATATACTACGCTTTATATTAGAGGTTCATAACCCTTTTTGTGTCATAAATGCCTTTGGCATTCTGGTTAAACCTATGGACCTCTTCATAAAAAAACAAATATATGTGATTATAAAGTAAAATATTTATATTAAAATGCAGTTACTCATCTGTCTGTCATAGATTAAGAAAATATAATCCTCTTTCTTTTTTTTTTTCCATTTATGTATGGAATTATTTATGTTTGCTGAGTATAGTTAAGTTCAACATAAAAAAGAAAAAAAAGAAGAAAGAAAACCACAGGATTCAAGATGAAATATTCAAGATAACAGATGAAAATATATAAAGCTATGTCACTGTGGAGACAAAGTGTCTAGTTATAAGAAATGCTGATTTTTGGATGATTTACCATCTATGCCCAACCCAGCATAATACTCTTGCTGTTTGCATGAAGGGATAGAGATTCTCTCTTCTCCATCTGTAAACGATTTTTCCTTTCTAAAAAAAATGTTCTAAAGTCTACTGTCACTGTCTTCATCAGCAATGGCAGGTGGAACCTTTATTGGGTGTTGTCTGGGAATAGTGAGTGGGACTGTATAGAAAGGAGCCACTGAGAGCTTTTCAATGAATAGTTTTGTAAGATTTTATAGAAGCAGGAAGTTACCCCAAATGCTCTTTCCTCTGTGTGTGTGTGTGTGTGTGTATGTGTGCATGTATACACACGTACATTATGTTATGTCACTCTTGTTTAAGTAATTCTTTAGCTTATACCTTCAATCTGTTTTTCTTATTTTATTGCTGTAGTTAGCAAATGCTACATTAAATAATTTATGATGATAATGGACATCTTTTCTTCTCTCTTGATCTTGTTGGAAAGTATACAAGCTCTTCTCCCTTACATATAATATTGACTCTTGGTTTTAGATAAGATTTACCATGTTATAAAAAGGTCATTTTATTCCTATGCTTTTTAGAATTTTTCATGGAAATAGGTGCTGAATTTTGTCAAAAGCTTTTTCAAGACCTGTTGATGTAAGCATGTGTTTTTTATTGTTTTTTTAATTAGCATAGTTTATTATGGTTATAGTTTCCCTTGTATTGAGCCAACCTTGCCTTCTTAGTACAAATCCAATCAGGTCAGAGTGAATAATCTTTTAAATATGTTATTGTAGTCTTTTCACAAATTGTTTAATATTTTTGTGTTAACATTCAGGAGAAGCAGAATGGGATAAAGGAGAGTTGGCCTTAAGCTAAAAAGACTTCGGTCATGACTGAGACACATACTTATTCTTTGATCCTGGGAAGTCACAGCTTTTCAACATTCTAGGAAACTCTTTGAGACTATAAATTGCAAAGAAGATGCCATTCTGTACTAGTAGTTTACTTGTTCAGGAATTCATTGTAACAATGCAATTTCAGGTTCATTCTACCAGAGACATTGGTATATACTTTTCTTTCTCCTTTTAGGTATTAGTATCAAATTTATCTATCCTTTCTATGATATGTTCTTTTACCCACTAATTTTTTTAGCATGAAATTATTTAGGCTCCAATTGACTTTAATCATTTCTTCATAAACTCTCTAAAAAATAATATGTATTGTGATTACAAAGGATGCCTACAATACTCTGCTTTTCTTCATTTGTTTGTGAACTGATACATGCCTAGTTTTTATAAAGGTGCCATAGTCAAATGGGAAACTCCTTTCTGTTCTTCAGTTATTTCATGTAGATCTGTCATGGCAATAACTAAGCTATAAGCTACTTGAAGATAGGGACTGTCTTCTTCTTAGTATCCTCTATAATGCCAAATGTAGATTTTTCATATAGTCAGCAATGAACAAATTACCAAATGAATATAAAAATACAAATAGCTTTGCACAGTACTTCTCTGAGCAATCTTTGGAGAACTGAAGTTTATGCAGTCAGAAGAAGATTGGTGCTCTTTGTGAGCAAGAAGGTTATGGTTAATACAAGGAGCAGTGAAAGCCTTAAAAAGTTTTCCAAAGTAGACTCTGCTCTGTACATATGAGAGCGAACCCAAAGATAAATCTTGGAGGAGTGAGAGGGATGCAATGGTCAGAAAGGTTAAGGAGGGCGGTGAGGTGATCATCCGCCAACAATCCTCTCATCAGTGGCACCATCTTTACCCATCAAGGGTAATAGAGCTTATACCTATGGACTATGGGGCAGTAAAAGTGCCATAAAAGGAACAATTAGGCCATAAACCTGAGACAGACATATTAAAAGCTTCCTTAATTACATGGGCTTCAAGGGCTCTGAGGAGACTGTTGTGATTTCCAAATCTGGTCCTTATTAACCAGCATATCTGTATCTATGGTTCAGAGTCCAGGGTCAAAGAGGATCATAGGGAAGGAATAAAATGGGGAAATGAACTAGACCCCAAAGTAGTACATGTTGTCAAACTTAGGAAGAGGGTTAGGTATCCAGAAAAATAGGGCACAATGTTCTGAAGGTAATGATATGCACTTAATACATTTTTCTGATACAGAGAAAGAAACAGTGTCCAGAGCTTCTACTCTGTAGAAATTATAACCCAATGATTTGGCACTAAAAGTATTTATCCACATGGTTTTTTTGTAGTTGTTTCTCTCGAAAAGAGCAAATGATAGTTTGTGAAATCCTTTTGTGTACCTGTGAGGCAGCTAGGGTCTTCCTAGGAGAAAAAAAAATCATGGTTTTGCTAACTTCACTCAGTATTTAGAATTCATTTCTATATCAACCATCTTTTGACTAATAATGGAAAGATAAGATGTATTTGCTCTATAGTGGTCTTTAGCATCTCTTTCTTTATCAAATTCTATTATATACAAACAGAATAAAACCTCCCAAGTCTAAATGAAATGATCCATTGAATTTAGAGGTCAGAACAATAATGAGTATCTCCAATACTGAAGAAATATATATTTCGATATATTTTTTCTAAATTGACTTTGACTTTGATGTAGTTTTATTAACACATATACTGATCCATAAACCTCAAATAATCATAATGGAGGCAATGTGGGCTAGTACATATCAGGATGCACTAAATTTAAATCCCATCTATAACATTTGCTAGCTGCTTGACTATAGATAGGTATTTTAAATCTTTCCGAACTTTGGTTTTTACATCTGTAAAATGGGAATGATACCTGAAATCCTCAAAAGATCAAAGGAAAAAATGCATTTAAAATATTTTGCAAATCTTAAAACTCTACATAAATGGCATTTATGACCATCATCATTATTAATTATCATTTTCACACTTTGTCCTCATTATAGAACACCTCTACCTAAAGTAATCTACCTGTGGTAGGACCAACAAAACTTTTAATTGCTGCAATGCTTTTTATGACATTTAATGTTTATACTTATATGCCTGTCAGTAATGTATGTAAGAACATATTTATTATTCAGTAGTTTTGCAATTGTAGATGACATCTTTTCTACATGAAAATGAGTTGATAATGTTTTATAGAAAATATATTAATGTATAAATTGCTATATTGGTAAATGAGGCAATTTTTTTCTTCTTAACATTAGAATCTTTCTAAAGTTTATCCCTCTCCAAAGGAATACGACATAATTTTATTTGTGGAATAATGAGAGAAGAAAGCTATAGGCGTCCCCATAATGCCTTTAATACCTTCACCAAGAGAACACTATAGACCATTTTCCTTGTACAAATAAGATCATTTAAAAGACAGAGTTCCCTGGGAAGATTGATTCCCATACTAAATGGTTGGTATTCTCCAAGTGCTAACTAATTCTTGCTTTTGTTTGTTGTCATCCTTAAATTAACTAAAATTTCCTCATCTTTCTTTCATTATAATTTTATAGACAAGTGTTCATCTGGGCTCACATGGTCCCACAACACCCAGAATCATAGATTAGACTTTGCACGTTCCCCTTATTGGAAAATCTTGAGTAAATCAGGAAATATTCCACTGTTGTGCTTTCATTCTCCTCAATCAATTATTGTATTCTAGAAGCAGAAAACATCATGTCCCTCATCATACATAATTATACATAACAGAGCTGAACAGTTTCCTGATACTGAAACCTCTATTTTCTTCTCCTCCTTAAAACTTCCACAATTGATTTTAATTAGACAAGTATCTACTAAGTGCCTACTATGTACTAGGCTTAGAGTTAGGTTAAAAAAAACCCAACAGACTTCCAGCCAAGATGGTGGAGAGAAAGCACACACTTACTTAAGCTCAGTGTTTTCTCTCAGAATTTATTTCAGCCTCGGAATTAATGCTTGATTGAAACCCCGCCCCCCCCCACACAAATAATTACCAAGAGAAGACATCCTTGCAATTCGCCAGAAAAGGTCTGTTTTTGCTCGAAGGCAGGGATGGTTTTAGATGGGGCACAGGCTGAGGGCAGGCAATAGCAGTGAAAACATGACAAGCAGCTCACAGCTGAGCAGACCGGAGTGGGGTGGGGTGTGATCTCAGCTGTCTCTGCAGGGAGAGTTTTACTACAGTATTGGATACTTAGCCTTGGCAGCAAACCAGTAGACAAGCAGAGAAGCTAAAAACACAGTGGATAAAGACTATAACCCCAAAAAGCTAGCGTCTCTTGGGACCTGGCCATACCCACCCACAGTGTCTCAGCATGCTCTCAGAGTCTCAGAGTGCAGACACAGCACAGCCATTGCTGTCCTGCTAGTGCCTCGCTGCTGCCCCCCGCAGTCTGTAGAGGAAGCTTGGTAACACCATCCAACTCAAAAAAAAAAAAAAAAGCAGATTGCATTTGGGTTTTTTCATTTGTTTATTTGTTTGTTTGCTAGTTTGTCTCCTTTGATTCTTATCTGACAAAATGAGCAAAATTCAAACGAACCCTAATCATTGATAGCTTCTATATGGATAAAGAGCAGACTTTAAACCCTGAAGAGACAAAAAACAGATCTCCAGATGAATCCCCAAAGTAGGATATCATCTGGTCCTCAACACAAAAAACTCTCATAGAAGAAATCAAAAAGCTCTCACAAGAGAACTAGAAGAAAAATGGGAAAAGGAAAGGAAAGCTTGGCAACAGAGTCTGAGAAGTCATTCCACTCATTTAAAGACAGAGTAGATAAAGAAATCAAATTCTTGAAAAACAGAATTAGTGAATTGGAAAAAGAAAATAGCTCTCTAAAAAATAAAATGGGCAAAATGGAAAAAAATTCCATAGAACAAAACAACTCACTTAAAAACTCAATTGGACAATTAGAAAAAGATATTTAAAAAAGTGAGTGAAGAAAATACTTCATTGAAAATCAGAATTAAACAAATGAAATTTAATGACTCAAGGAGACACCAAGAATCAGTCAAGCAAAACCAAAAAACCTGAAACAATGGAAAAAATGTCAAATACCTTCTTGGGAAAACAAAAGACCTGGAAAATAGATCTAGGAGAGACAATCTGAAAATTATTGGACTCTCTGAAAAATATGATGAAAAAAAGAGCCTGGACACTATTTTCCAGGAAATTATCAAAGAGAACTGCCCAGAAGTTATAGAAACAGAAGGTAAAATAGAAATTGAAAGACTTCATCGATCACCTACTGAAAGGGACCCTAAAATCAAAACACCAAGAAATATAGTGGCCAAATTCCAGAACTATCAGATGAAGGAAAAAATACTGCAAGCTGCTAGAAAAAAATCAATTCAAATATAGAGGAGCCACAATAAGGATTACTCAAGACCTTGCAGCGTCCACATTAAAGGACTGGAATATGATATTCCAAAAGGCTAAGGAACTTGGTATGAAACAAAAAATAACTTACCCAGCCAAAATGAGCATCTTTTTACAGGGAAGATGGACATTCAATGAAATAAGCGAATTTCACCTATTTTTGATGAAAAAACCAGAACTTAACAAAAATTTTGATCTACAAATATAGAACTCAAAAGAAATCTAAAAAGGTAAAATGAAATCTTGGGAACTATATTTCTGCTATAAAGGTATATAAAGAATACATGTATACCTTGTTCTAGAAAATAGAGGTGTAAAGGAAATTGTACCCAGAAAAGGGTAAAGTGGGGGTATTACATCTCATGAAGAGGCAAAGGAAACCTATTATATCTGAGAGAAAGAATGGAAGGGGATGAACATAGTGTATATCTTACTGCCATCAGAATTGGCTTAAAGAGAAAAATTTTAGACATGTTCGATCTATGGTGAAACTTCTCCCACCTCATTGAAAATTGGGAGGGGAAAAGTGAAAAGGGAAGGAATAAGCTAAATGGAAGGGAATACAGAAATTGTGAGGAAAAGGAGTAAGATAGGGGGAGGAACTCTAAGGTGGGAGGAGGGATAATAAAAAGGAAAGGCTGTGAGAAGCAAGTGGTGCTCACAAGTTTAGTACTGGGGAGGGGGATAAGGGTGAAGGAAGAGAGAAAAGCATAAACAGGGGTTAACAAGCTGGCAAGTAATACAGAATTGGTCATTTAACCATAAATGTGAATGGAGTAAATGTCCTCATAAAGAGGAAGTGTTTAGCAGAATGGATTAAAAGCCAGAATCCTACAATATGATGTTTACAGGAAACATACCTGAAGCAGGGAGATACATGCAGGTTAAAGGTAAAAGGTTGGAGCAAAATCTACTACGCTTCAGGTGAAGTGAAAAAAGCAGGGGTAGCCATCTTGATCTCAGATCAAACAAAAGGAAAAATTGATATAATTAAAAGAGATAAGGAAGGGCACTATATCTTGGATGATAATGAAGCAATATCAATATTAAACATATATGCACTAAATGATGTAGCATCTAAATTCTTAAGAGAGAAATTAAGAGAGTTGCAAGAGGAAATAGACAGCAAAACTATAATAGTGGGAGATCTCAACCTTGCACTCTCAGAATTAGATAAATCAAACCACAAAATAAATAACAAAGAAGTAAATAGACTACTAGAAAAGTACTGAATGCAGACAGAAAAGAGTATACTTTCTTCTCAGCAGTTCATGGAACCTATACAAAAATTGACCATATATTAGGCCATAAAAACCTCAAACTCAAATGCAGTAAGGCAGAAATAGTAAATGAATCCTTTTCAGACCACGAAGCAATGAAAATTACATTCAATAAAAAGCCAGGGGGAAATAGACAAAAAAATAACTGGAAACTAAATAATCTAATACTAAAGAATGATTGGGTGAAACAGCAAATCATAGACATAATTAATAATTTCAACCAAGAAAATGACAATAATGAGACATACAAAAATGTGTGGGATTCAGCCAAAGAAGTAATAAGGGAAGATTTCTTATCTCTAGAGAACTACTTACATAAAATAGAGAAAGAGAAGGTCAATGAATTGGGATTGCAACTAAAAATGCTAGAAAAGGAACAAATTAAAAACCCCCAGCCAAACACTAAACTTGAAATTCTAAAAATAAAAGGAGAGATCAATAACATTGAAAGTAAAAAAAAAACAAAAACAAAAACAAAAAACCTATTGAATTAATTAATAAAACTAAGAGTTGGTTCTATGAAAAAAACAACAAAATAAACAAACCCTTAGTAAATCTGATTTAAAAAAGGAAAGAGGAAAATCAAATTGTTAGTATTAAAAATGAAAAGGGAGAACTCGCCACTAATGAAGAGGAAATTAGAGCAATAATTAGGAGTTACTTTGCCCAACTTTATGCCAATAAATTCGACAACTTAAATGAAATGGAAGAATACCTTCAAAAGTATAGCTTGCCCAGATTAACAGAGGAAGAAGTAAATAGACTAAACTGTCCCATTTTAGAAAAAGAAATAGAACAAACTATTAACCAACACTCTAAGAAAAAATCCCCAGGACCAGATGGATTTACATATGAATTCTACCAAACATTTAAAGAACAATTAACTCCAATGCTATATAAACTATTTGAAAAAAATAGGGATTGAAGGAGTCCTACCAAATTCCTTTTATGATACAGACATAGTACTGATACCTCAACCAGGTAGGTTGAAAACAGAGAAAGAAAATTATAGACCAATCTCCCTAATGAATATTGATGCTAAAATCTTAAATAAAATATTAGCAAAAAGATTACAGAAAATCAACCCCAGGATAATACACCATGACCAAATAGGTTTTATACCAGGAATGCAGGCTGGTTCAGTATTAGGAAAACTATTAGCATAATTGACTACATCAATAACCAACCAAACAAAAACCATATGATCATCTCAATAGATGTGGAAAAAGCATTTGATAAAATCCATTCCTAATAAAAACACTTGAGAGTATAAGAATAAATGGACGTTTCCTTAAAATAGTCAGGAGCATATATTTAAAACCATCAGTAAGCATCATATGCAATGGGGAAAAACTGGAACCTTTCCCAGTAAGAACAGGAGCAAAACAAGGTTGCCCACTATCACCATTATTACTCAATATTGTATTAGAAATGCTAGCCTCGGCAATAATTGTTGAAAGAGATTAAAGGAATTAGAGTAGATAATGAGGAAATGAAAACTATCACTCTTTGCAGGTGATATGATGGTATACTTAGAGAACTCCAGAGATTCTACTGAAAAGCTATTAGAAATAATTCACAACTTTAGCAAAGTTGCAGGATACAAAATAAATCCACATAAATCCTCAGCATTTTTATACATCACCAACAAAATCCAACAGCAAGAGATACAAAGAGAAATTCCACTCAAAATATTCGTCGATAGCATAAAATATTTGGGAATCTATCTACCAAAGGAAAGTCAGGAATTATATGAGCAAAATTACAAAACACTTTCCATATAAATAAAGTCAGATTTAAATAATTGGAAAAAATGCGTGCTCTTGGATAGGTTGAGCGAATATAATGAAGATGACAATACTCCCTAAACTAATCTATTTATTTAGTGCTGTACCAATCAGACTCCCAAGAAAATATTTTAATGATCTAGAAAAAATAACAACAAAATTCACATGGAAGAAGAAGGTTGAGAATCTAAAGGAAATTAATGAAAAAAAATCAAATGAAGGTGGCCTAGCTGTATCTAAAACTATATTATAAAGCAGCGGTCACCAAAACCATTTAGTAATGGTTAAGAAATAGACTAGTTGATCATTGGAACAGGTTAGTTCACAAGACAAAATAGTCAATAACTATAGTAATCTAGTGTTTAACAAACCCAAAGATCCCAACTTTTGGAATAAGAATTCATTATTTGACAAAAACTGCTGGGAAAACTGAAAATAAATTTGGCAGAAATTAGGCATGGACCCACACTTAACACCATACATCAAGATAAGATCAAAATGGGTCCATGATTTAGGCATAAAAAATGAGATCATAAATAAATTAGAGGAACATAGGATAGTTTACCTCTCAGACTTGTGGAGGAGGAAGGATTTTGTGACTAAAGATGAATTAGAGATGATTATTGATCACACAATAGAAAATTTTGATTATATCAAATTAAAAAGCCTTTGTACAAACAAAACTAATGCAAACAAGATTAGAAGGAAAGCAACAAACTGGGAAAACATTTTCACAGTTAAAAGTTCTGATAAAGGCCTCACTTCCAAAATATATAGAGAATTGACTCTAATTTGTAAGAAATCAAGCCATTCTCCAATTGATAAATGGTCAAAGGACATGAACAGGCAATTTTCAGATGATAAAATTGAAACTATTTCCACTCATATAAAAGAGTGTTCCAAATTACTATTGATCAGAGAAATGCAAATAAAAACAACTCTGAGATACCACTATACACCTGTCAGATTGGCTAAGATGACAGGAAAAAATAATGATGAATGTTGGAAGGGATGCGGGAAAACTGGGATACTGATGCATTGTTGGTGGAGTTGTGAACGAATTCAATCATTCTGGAGAGCAATCTGGAATTGTGCCCAAAAAGTTATCAAACTGTGCATACCCTTTGATCCAGCAGTGCTACTACTGGGCTTATATCCCAAAGAAATACTAAAGAAGGGAAAGGGACCTGCATGTGCCAAAATGTTTGTAGCAGCCCTTTTTGTAGTAACTAGAAACTGGAAAATGAATGCATGCCCATCAATTGGAGAATGGTTAGATAAATTGTGGTATATGAATGTTTTGGAATATTATTGTTCTGTAAGAAATGGCCAGCAGGATGAATACAGAGAGGCTTGGAGAGACTTACGTGAACTGATACTAAGTGAAATTAGCAGAACCAGGAGATCATGATATACTTCAACAACAATACTGTATGAGGATGTATTCTGATGGAAGTAGATTTCTTCGACAAAGAGAAGATCTAACTCAGTTTCAATTAATCAGTGATTGACAGAAGCAGTTACAACCAAAGAAAGAACACTGGGAAATGAATTTAAACTGTTTGCATTTTTGTTTTTCTTCCTGGGTTATTTTTACCTTCTGCATCCAATTCTCCCTGTGCAACAAGACAACTGTTCTGTTCTGCATACATATATTGTATCTAGGATATACTGTGACATATTTAACACGTATAGGATTGCTTGCCATCTGGGGGTGGGGATGGAGAGAGGAAGGGGAAAAGTCAGAACAGAAGTGAATGCAAGGGATAATGTTGTAAAAAAATTACCCAGGCATGGGTTCTATCAATAAAAAGTTATAATTATTTTTTTTTAAAAAAAGGAAAAAAAAACAACAAAAAAAGAAACATTTCATACCTTCAAGGAGCTTACTTGCTATTTGGAGGGGAAGAGGTACATTGTTATTTTGTTGTTCAATCGTTTCAGTCATATCTAACTGTACCTCATTTAGCATTTTCTTGGCAAAGACACCTGAATGATTTGCCATTTTCTTCTCTAGCTCATTTTACAGATGAGAACACTGAGGCAAGCAAGGTTAAATGACTTGTACAGGATCACATAGCTAATGTATATCTGGGGCCACATTTGAACTAAGGAAGGAAGTACAAAGATAAGCATATACTGTGTGTGATTCCTATTTCAAAATTTTCTTCTGAGATTTAAAGAAACTCTTGCCTTCTTTTTATGAAGGCAAAAAGTGAGGAGCTACAATTACAACTCGCATCTTATGAGGGGCTTCTATCAGACAGTTTTTAGATTTAACTTGATTTCAGAAACTCAGGAATTTATGGAAGAAACAGAAAAAAAGGTGAGGAGACATGTCTTCAGTATTATTTAATATTTTTCACTTAAAAATCCATTTTCTCTCCCTTCCCGTTCCATTGGGAAAAATCCCTGTAACAAAAATATTATGATGAAAAAAATTTATAAAATATATCTTTTGAGTATTCTGTAGAAAGTTTGTTAAGAGAGATGCCATATGATAAGCCAAAAAAAATTTGCTTTACTGTCACATATGTAGATGAAGAGATCATTTTTCTGACATGGATGGAGATAAATTAGAAAAGACAGAAAGAAGATGAAGAGATCTTCATTTTATGAAACTATTGTAATCTTTATCTTCTAAAGAGAATGAAATAGATGTTGGAAGAGACTTTTTTGTTATTTTGAATGAACTGACTTCTGTGAGAAAGCTTTCTTGGAAGTCAAGTCAGCTTTAATTACAGTGAGATTTTGAGCTTCATTTAGTGTGTGATCTTTCTTACAACTAAAATATTTTAAATAATTATATTATTCATTTAATTGTTTATTTGTTTAATTCTAGAAATTCATTGCAAAAGGGAGGGAGAAAGGAGAAGGGAGAGAGAGAGAGAGAGAGAGAGAGAGAGAGAGAGAGAGAGAGAGAGAGAGATAAAGAGAGACAGTGAGGGAGAGAAGGAGGAGGCTAGTGGTAACTATGATTGGGAAAGGTGATTTCTTTAGCTTTTTAATTAAATTATTTTTAAGAACTGGGATGGACTTAATTAAACAATAAAAAGATATGTTAAAATTTGATCAATGAGAAAATTTATAAATAAACTTAGGAATTACTCTAGAGCTTATGTTGATAAAAGGAAATAGGAGGATGTCTAACAATCTGAAGGGGGACCTAAGAGTAAATGTTGTTTACCTAAATCCTATAATCATTGCTATATAAATAGGAATATGTCAATTAACAATTTTGGAGGGGTGAGGGGGAGGAAAATTCTGATAGGTGGGAGAATAAAGAAAATTATAAGAAAATGAGGTGGCATTTAACCTGAACTTGGAACTGCAAAGAGGTTAATTTAGCTAAAACATAAAGTATATAAAGGGAAGCAATGTGAAATCAATGTGAAAAGATAGATTGGAGTGAGATTTAAATGTGTAACCAAGTTAGAGAGCTTTAAATGTTAACTAAACAAGTTTATATTTCATGTTTCATATTTCTTCAACTAGGAGACACTGAATCTTCTTGAGACTCCATCTCTCAGATCCTCAGGGGGGAAAGACCACACTCATCATATGTGGAAAGTTTCCAGAGGCTTGTGAGATCATCTTGTCTACCCTCGATGCGCTCCTAATTTTAAAGGCTTTTAGAGGGGAAATTTTGTAGCTAAATAGGATTATTCCAAGTTCTAAAATCCCTCTTTATAATCACATTTCTTTAAAGTATATCTATATTCATATTATTCATATGTTACCACCTGGGACTATTATAGGATTCTAGGGGAGTTAAAAGCTGAACTCAGATCTAGATTTTTTTTTTTTTTTTTTTTGGCATTCAATAGCTGACATTATATGCATGTATTTCTTTAAGAATGTCTCATAAAGTCTAATATTTATCTTATTCCCCTGATTCAGCATTACACTGTGTCTTTCTCTCTGCAATAATTTTCTTTAGCATCATAAATTTATGAAGGACAGGACTGTGAAAAAGCAACTGTTTTGTGACAGCTAGGTAGCAGAATGAGCACTGGCCTTGAAGTCAGGAGGACCTGAATTAAAAATGACCTTAAATATTTATTGGCTGTGTGACCTTGGGGGAATCACTTAACCCTGATTGTATGTCCACACACATTCTCACTCACACAAAAAGACTAATTTTTTTTTTTTAGCATGGGGAATTTATATCTATCCTCTTTCATGTAACCCAGATTCACTCACCTATAGAGTCTTAGGAAAGACTAGAAATATCAGAAATGAAAAATGGAAGAAAACATAAAGTTAGCCTTCCTGGGATTTGAAGTTCATTTTTATGAACCAGGGAACTTGTTTTTGACTAAGCAGATAAGAATAACAAATTTTTCCCTCCCCATAAACTTTCAGTATTTCTACCTCTTTTCCTTCTACCATACCTGGAAATTCTGCTTACCATAATTCCTTAACAAAATTATATTTTAAGAAGATGTATTATTAATTTCTAACATTATTTTCTTTTCACATTTTAAGTTCCAAATTCTCACTTTTCTTCCCATCCCTGCCCACTTACTGAAAAGACAATCATTGTGATGTCAATTTGTGAAATCATGCAAAATATGTTTCCAATATTAGCCATATTACCAAAAAGCAATAAAAATAAAGGAAATTATAACTCCATTTGCACTCAGAATTCATCAACATTCTCTTTGAAGGTGGATAACATTTTATTTTCATCAGAAGTTCTTTGATATATATCCTTTGGAATTATTGGATCCTTGTATTGATCTGAGCAGCCAAGTCCTTCATAGTTGATCACCATTACAATATTGTTGTTACTATGCATAACTATTGCCTGGTTCTTCTCCATTTTTCATCAATTCATATAGGTCTTGCTATGTATTTTTCTGAAACCATAGTTCCCTCATCATTTCTTATACAATACAACTCCATCACAATCATATGTCACAACTTATTTAAACATTCACAGATTGATAAGCATCCCCTCAATTTCCAGTTCTTTGTCACCTCAAAAAGAGTTACTATAAATATTTTTGTACAGATAGGTCCTTTCCCTTTGATCTCTTTGGAATATAGAGTTAGTAGTAGTAATGTTGCTGGATCAAAGGTTTGCATCATTTAGTAGCCCTTTGTGTACAGTTCCAAATTGTTCTTCAGAAGGGAGTTAGACCAATTCACAATTGTACCAACAGTGCATTAGTGTTTCCACTTTCTCTTATCCCCTTCAGCATTTGTAATTGCTAATTGGTGAGAGGTGGTACCCCAGAGTTTTTTAAATTGCATTTCTCTAATCAATAGTAATTTAAAGCATTTTTATGTGACTATAGATAACTTTGATTTCTTCTGAAAATTACCTGTTCATTGACCATTTATCAATTGGGAAATTATTTGCATTCTTATAAATTTAACTCAATTTTCTATATGAAAAATGAGGTGTTTATTAGAAGACCTTGCTATAAAATTTTTTGATATTACTTCATTGTCTATGGTATCTTTCAATAAATGTACTTTACCTCATTGTCTTTTTGAATTGTCTATTTTTGCTTTTGCTTTGTCCAAGATAATTTTTGCTATCCCTGCCTTTTTTACCCTTTATTTAATTGGGTGTGTCTTTCAGTTTCAAGTGTGTCTCTTGTCAACAACATATTGTTGGATTCTCATTTGTAATCCATTATGCTCTCTACTTCCATTTTATGGGTGAGCTCATCCCATTCCCATTCACAGTTATAATTACTGTGTATTTTCCTTCATCCTATTTTCATCTATTCCTCCCTGCTCTTTCAACTTTGTTTTATTTCTGACAACTGCCTCCTTTAATCCACTCTCACTTTTATGATCTTCCCCACCTTTTAAATATCTCTACCCACCCCCTTCACTGTTAGTTAAGATAGATTTCTTAAAAACAGCAGAGTGTGCATATATGTTTATAGATTTCCGTTTTGAACTACTTTGTGAAGAGATTGAGGTTGTAGCATTGCCTGCTACTTCCCCATTTCCCCCTTCCCCCCCCATTATAAAAGCTCTACTTTGAATGCTTCTTTTATGTAAGAATTTATCTCACCCTCTTTCTCTTTTCCTCCTCCCACTCCATCCCTTTTTCTCACTTCATTATTTTGGGGCAGAGATTATTCCAATGTAATCAATTCACATTCATGCCCTATGTCCCTGTAGGTTCTTTCAAACTGCTCTCAAAAAATGTTCTCAGGAGTTACATGTATTATTTTTTACTATAAAAATGTAAATAATTAAAACTTTATTGAGTCCCTCATGATTACTCTTTTTTGTTTTCCTTTGTATGCTTCTATTGAGTCTCCTGTTTGAATGTCAGATTTTCGATTTAACTCATATCACTTCACTAGGAATACTTGAAAATCCTCTATTTCATCAAATATTATGTTTTTTTCTAAAGGAGTACACTCAGTTTTGCTGAGTAGGATATTCTTGGTGATAATCCTAGATCCTTTAATTGCTAAAATCTTGTGTGATCTTGATTTATCTTCATGATATTTGAACTTGTTTTTCCTGGTTGTTTGCAATATTTTTCTTCTTCACCTAAGAGCTTTGGAATTTGGCTAAAATATTCCTTCAGGAGGTGATTGGGAGATTTGTTCAAATTCTATTTTACCCAGTGGACCTAAGATATAAGGATAGCTTTCTTGTATAATTTCTTGAACTGTGATTTCTAGTCCTTTAAAAAAAAAATCATGATTCTCAGGTAGCCCAATAATTCTTAAATTAACTCTCCTTGATCTATTTTCCAGATCAGTTGTTTTTCCAATGAGATGTTTCAAACTTTCTTCTATTAGTTCATTTTAAAATTTGTTTTTATTGTTTCTTGATATCTCATATAGTTATTAGCTTCCACTTGCCCAATTATAATTTGAAAGGCATTTTCTTCAATGAGCTTTTGTACCTCTTTTTCCACTTCTGCTCTCTAAGTTTGTTTCTTCAGTGAATTTTTGTTCCATTTTTACCATCTGGTCAATTCTGTTTTTTAAAGTGATATTTTATTCAGTATTTTTTATGCTTCTCAAATCTTGTCAATCATGGGAACACACAGATCAGCAAGTCACAAAAGAATTAGGACTATGATCTGTGACAGTAATACTAATGTTTACTCAAGGACTGCGTACCTTATATGTAAGTGTATATGTTTATGGATGTCTATTTCTATTTGTATATGTATTTATTGCTGAATGTTTGAGATATACTGTTGTGTTAGTTTTTTTGTTTTGTCTATGTGTTTATGTACTAGGGTAAAAATCTACTTCTAGTTACAGCTATCTATTAGTGTTACATGGTGTTGCTGTTTATTTGTATATACATGAATGCTTGCCTATGTTATGTTATTTCAGGGATCCATTATTATTGTGTTGCTAGTTTTGCATTATTTTGCTATTATGCTTACTTGCTTTTGTACTTTGGATATATATCTCTATCTATCTAGGCATGTAATATGTCCTCTATGCAATTTAGACATTTAGTCACTGAAACAGGAGTTCAGGTGATACTTTACCTTGTGATTGCATGTATTGTTGACATATATGTACCCTGAGTGGCAACATGAAATGATTGCTTAGAATGCTTTTACTTTAACTGTTATTTCTTTTGTAGTGTTTGATATGTATCTAGAAATTTCAAGTCTACTGATTTTACAGCTGATTTTGCAGAGGACTACACAGTTTTCTGATCTTGGGGAGGAAGGTGACCCATCTTTTGCTACACCCACAGAGGCATAGCCACAGAAACTTTGAGGTCAGAAGGATGAGGTCAAGGAGATTTATTTATCATATTCCAAGTTTCTGGGTTCTGCTTCTCATTTTTAATTGGAATAGGATTCTGAGAGAGAGAGAAGCAGGAAGAACCAGAGGGGCATAGCTATGGTGAAGCCATCAAAGTAAACAGAGGGCCATTTGAGTGTGGTATGATAATCAAGAATAGGGGACTTTGGATACATTCAAAGCATCAGCTATAGACTGGTCTGAGACTATATTGCTAGTTCAGCAAGAATTGAAAAGATAAGACAGTATTTTGTGATCAGTAATGGCAAGGGATTTCAAGGGAGGTAATGATTCCTTCCTGCCCCTTATTTTTCTACTCCTTTTTCCAGCAAAGGCTCCTTTTTCTCTAATTCAAAATTTTGTCTCTTCCTATCCTGATGAGACTAGGCAAGCCAGAACCATAGAGGAGAGAGACTTTGGTTGGGATGCATTACCTAAAATGCTCCAATACACATTGATACTTATTTCAGTTTATATTCTTTTTTAAAAGATGGGAGGATTTTTTTCTTTTTGGCTCATTGTTGTTGGGCTGGGGGCAGAGCCAGAGAGCCACATAGAGAGGACTGATGATATCTTCCATAGTTGTGACGTATCTTTGACCAATAAAAATAGACTTGCTTTCTATGTATAGGAGAGCCTGAACGCTGAAAGCTGTTAGAATCTATTGCTTGAGGCTGAGAAGCTTTGGGTAATGAGTTGTGGGCATGCTTCAAAGTCTAGAGGGCGGAAGCCCCAAGGGAGAGGGGAGTGAGGACTTCAAGCCTTTCGGGAAAGCTTTAAGGCTCCTACTGTACATACTTGCTAACACTAACTTTATCAAGACCCCAAGGTTTTCAGTGCCTGAAGCCAGGCACTCTGAAGGCCAGAGTCCTGAGCTCACTCATGCGCTCCCCCTGGTGGTCAGAAAAGTACCTCATCTCTCATTACATTAAAATAGGGTGATATAACAAAATCCTCTACCTCTAACCATGTGGACACTACATTTTTGCTATGTTTAAATGGTTGCTGAAAATAACAACAAATTCCCAACAGTTCAAAAGAGAATGTAATGTACCAACAGCATCACAGAAGGAAAAGGAATCCAAATGTTTTGAGTTTAGCTATTAAAGCATAGTTTCTAGAGAATGTACTCATGTCTTGAAATGAAACAGATGAAAGCAACATGTGTCAATGGTTTTATGAAAGCAGTAATGCCATCAACAGGAAATAAAGAAATTGAATACTGCTGCGTTAGCCCAGAACTTAACTCTTCTTATGCTATCCAGTCCCTGGTGGCTTGCAGGAAAAAAAGAAAATAGGAGGTGATTTCACCAGAGCAACTGAGGATTTGCGTCTCCAAGTCTGTCCCTTACCCCTGAAGGGAATCCCCCTACAAAAAACAGATTCTCGGAAAGGCACTTTCTTCCTTTCCTAAAAGTCTAATGAGGTCATGGAAACAACTAAGCTTAAAGCAAATGCCCCAGAGCCCCTTTCTAGGAGGAGTCTACAAAGATTTGGTTGCTAAAAGACAGCTGGCAAGAGTGCAACAGCCTGCAGGCAGAGCTAACAAACTTGAGGGCCAACATGCCAGGTTTACAAATAGCTACCAGAGCTAGAAGTGTTCTATTCAGAAAAGGACTGATCACTGCTTAGTGGCCAAGAGAAGAAGCAGAGAAGGGCAGCATAGCACAATGGATAGAACCTTGAATTTAGAATCTGTAGAATCTGGGGTTCAAAGTCTGTTTCAATCTCTCAATCATCTTCAGGCAAATTGTTTTAATTTTTCTGTACCTTAGTTTTGTCATCTGCAAAATGAGAGATTTATACCCAGTGACTTCTGGTGTTCTTTTCCTTCTAGTTCTAAATCTCTGATTCTATGAACTTAAGATGGAATTCAATCCAATTCAAATATTCATTAAGTATTTTCTGTGTATAGGGAGCTGTGTACATAAAGATATAAAAGTTTATTGTCTCTTGGAATGTATAACCATACAACAAAAAATTCTTTGTTGGAGCAAAGAATGAGAGATTAGAGTTGGAAGACACCTGTGGTTTAGATCTGGCCATTTTATAGTTGAAGAAACTGAGGTCTAGAGAAATTAAATAATTTACTTAAAATCACACAGGTGGTAACAGAACCAATATCTGAACAGTGATTCTCTAACCCCAAATCCACTGGGTTTCACCACACTGCTTCTCAATATTTACATATAACAACATATACAAGGCAATACAACATTATTTCAAAATAAATAGGAAACTAAATTCAGAACATACAATTAAAAGTAATATGTAGGTAGCAAGATAATGCTTCTTCCTCTTCTGTCCCTTATGACAACAGCAAAATACAGAGCACAATGTTACAAGTTGTCTATGGACTAAAAAAGTAGCTTCATAATCCCATTCCAAATTCATGGGTCTCAAAGGAAAAATTACCAACTTCTGTCCTAAAAAAGCAAAGCTAGTAAGTATCTCTATGCTCTTCAATTTGCACTAATACTAATGAATTTGGTCTTCAAAGGGTAGTCTGACCTTGGGTGTCAGTGGTAACCCTATGGATCTATATAAAGCTACTATTGCTAGTATGCTTCCCATTAATGAAGAGTCAGTAGACATAATTAGCTTTTGACAAAGGCATATACTAAGATAATATACTTATATTTCCCTCCTTAAAATTGGAGCATAAATAGACACAATATCCAGGAAAGAGTGGACTCAAATTTAGAGCTATAAAGGATAAGGTATGTGTGTGACAAAGACAAATTACTACTTCCAGTATTTCGGGGCTAAGAAATCCTTTCTTTTTTTATAGGGTTCTCATGCAGCTGCCCTTTGGGGCAAATTACTTTGCTGGATTCTCAGGGTCTGCTCTTTTCAATAGTGAACTCTCTTCCTTGTCACAGAGGCTTCATTCTTTAAAACTGTCTCCCCATGTGGATAACTGCTTCTCTACCTCCTTGTCAGTCTGGAATTGCCCAATAGTCAAGTGTTTGCTGGAGTCAGTTCAAATTGACTTTCAAGAACTAATTTTAATTGATGAACATTATAAATCAGGGTATAACGTATTGTATTGCTTAACTGAAGAAAGTGATGAAAAAAATTTTAATAATGCAGATTAAACTTAAAAGTGTATCTTGTACTTTTGTGGAGTCAGTTATTAAACATTTACCAGCATACTCCTTGATATAGTGTCTCCCATTGGTCAAGCAATTTCCCTTCAAAACTATATGAGTGATGGCAGAGAGTGGCAAAAAGAGGGGGAAAAAAACCACATCCTCATTCTCTTCTCTCCCCTTCTCTCCTCTTGCACATCATTATAAACAATGGCTTATAATGTCTCCAATAGCTAAGATTTAGCTATTTAAAGGCCAGGGGAGTGTAGCTAATTTGTCTTTTCAACCAACTATACTGCTCCTTTTAATCTAGTCAGAGAAGGGAGCCACATCTCATAAAGGAATGGTCAAGCATGGCCAAAGTTTTAGTTAGTTTATTACCTTCCTAAATACTTGTATTGCATGTTCATCTGGAGAATCAACTCCTCCACACTTTTATGTGCTAAGCCAATATTAGGGTATCCTACTTTACATTTTACTCAATAATATTGTTTTTACTATTGTTGCCATTACCTAGAAGGCTGCTAAGTGAACAATAGATAAGAATTTGGAACTGTAAGTCAGGAAGAACTAAATTCAAATTCAATCTCAGTTATTTATAAGCTGTGTGATCTTGGGCATGTCACTTAATTATAGTTTTAGTTTCCTTAACTGTAAAATGGGGACAAAGATAACATCTATCTCTATGTGTTGTTAAGATCAAATGAAATAATATTTGTAAACTATGTAGCATAGTGTCTGACACATAGTAGGTGCTATACAAATGCTAGCTATTATTATTATTACTGTCTTTCATTTGTTTACAAGAATAGAAAATGAATCTGTAACTTTGTAGAGAATTATAATGCTGAAAATTTCCCTCTACTAACTCAGAACACAATCATTTATAACAGAGAAATTCTGTAACCCAAAGCTCAGAGACGTTAAGTATACATCTTAGAATCACAGAGCTAGTTAATGTCAAGGACAAAATTTGAATTCAGGTCTCCTGACTCCAAATTTTAAAGTATCCTTATGCCATATAGCCTCTCCTCATTTTGCTTAACTTGTGAATAACTTCATATTATTATTATTTTCAAAGTGTTTTCACATATGTTTTAAATATATTTAAATATATTCTCTTCAAAATCCTGTCATATAGGAAAAGCAAGTAAAAAAATTAATACACATGAGGAAATTAAGTCTGAGAAAAAGTTAAATAACTTGTTCAGGTTACACAGTTAGTAATTGGTGTTTCTGGGACTCATAACCAGGTGTTATGAATCTTCATCTAGTGGTCCCCAAGAGCTTTCTTTTCATTTTTAAATGTTTTGTTAAATATTTAATTATAACTTTCAGAGCAATTGTCATCAGCTTTAATAGAATGACCTTTTTTCCTGGACATTTCCTGTTATCAGTGAAATCTGACCTCTGCCTTTTATTTTAAAAATCATAATCAATTAAACTTTGTAACTATTTATATTTGAAATAGTTAATTTTCATTGCTTAAAATATAACAATTTTTCAGTCAATCCCACTAAGTCCTTAACAGGATCCAGTGTGTTCCTCCCATTACACTACTTAGTATAGTGCCTAGTACTATGTAGATATTTAATAAATACTAGTGGACTTGATTCAATTTATTTCAGTAATCCACTGCTAAACTAAATGATAGGCCACAGAAATTGCCAAGGCAACAATTAGCAAGCAATAAGTGTTAGGTCTAGATTCACCTTGACTCATCTTCCAAAGTTCAAATCTGGCCTCAGACACCTAATAACAGAATAATCCTGGGCAAGTCACTTAACCCTTTTACTGCAGTTTCTTCATCTATAAAATGAGTTGGAGAAGGAAGTAGCAAGTCACTCCAGTGTCTTTGCCAAAAAAAACCCAAATGGGTGATGGAAAGTCAGACACTGAACAACAATATACATTTAGTATTTACCTATATACACATTTTCTCCAATAGAAGATTAAGCTTCTTGAGGGCAGGGACTGTTTTGTTTTGGGCATAAATATATGGCACATATATTTAAAATATACATGAAAACATTTTGCTTCATTTTTGGCTCAGGGTCTAGAAAGTACTTAAATATTTATTGAATAAATATATTATAATCTATTTATTTGGCTTTAGGGATAAGGGGTCTATATTTAGTCTTGAACATCTTGGGCATGGTAAAACAGCCCCCTTGTAATGGGATGATTTACACACACACACACACACACACACACACACACACACACACACACAAAACAAAGCAAGCCACCATTTTATTCCATTAGTCCTGGACCATAATAAGTGAAAATGTACTAGTATGCCATAACTAGGAGTTCAAATGAATGTTGCATCACCAAACGCAAGTCAAGTTAACATTTATCAAGGTTTGTGTTAAGCAAAACCAGTCCTTGCTCTCAAGAAGTCCATAGCCTAATTAGGGACACAATTTACAAACAACTATGTCCAAGCAAGATATATACAAGATAGACCACTCAGAAGGAAGTCATTAGCATTAAGACACATTGGGAAACACTTCTTTAAAAAGGCAAAGCTTTAGCTGAGAATTAAAAGATGTCAGAAGTTGGTAGGGAGAAATGGTAAGAAAGCAATACAGACATGAGGAATGTGTGAAAAAACACAAAGTTGGGAGATAAAGTGTCTCCTGTGAGGAACAATAAGGAGGCCAAAGTCACTGGAAGATATAACATATTTATTATATTATTTAGAATAGTCAAAGTCACATGGTGACCATCACTATCCCTATCTCCCTTGCAGGTAGAGGGAGGGAGGGAGGGAAGAACAAACAACCAAGATTGAAGTCATCAGTCAATACTAAAGACAGGAAATCAAATGTCTCCTCTTAACCCCAGAAGAGCATTCCTTCTGAAGGCCATCTAGAACACTGGGCTCGAGGATGTTCTTTCAGATATCCTGAATTTTAGATCTATATCAGAATCATGGAGGCTTACCTAGTAAATGAAATACCAGAACCCCCAAATCCAGGTGGTACAAGTAAAGTGAGTGTGCAATATAGAACTCAGAACAAGGGAGGAAATTTTCACTTTTGAAATCTTGGGGTATTTAAAGCTTTGCCATATGCAATGCATATATCCTACAACATGATTTTTTTTTTTTTTTGGCAAGGCAATTGGGTTTAAGTTACTTGTCCAGGGTCACATAGCTAGGAAGTGTTAAGTGTCTGAAGCCAGATGTGAATTCAGGTCCTTCTGATTTCAGGGTCACTGCTCTGCTCACTGCATCATCTAGCTGCCCCTATGACTTTTTAAAAAAAAGTCTGTCTGGGGCCTACCAGTCACAATCTCTCTTACTCCCAAAAGGGATTAGTGTGTCAGAAGTTGGGATTCAGAGGGTCACTCAAATCCCCATAAGCTACTGTTGATCTTTATAGTACAAATTGCCACCTAACAAATTATTCCTGCTTTACCTCTGGAGAAGTTCTGAGGATAAGTAGAGGAGGTTTTTCCTGAGATCTGTCGATGGAAAAATCTTACCTCCCACCCCACTGGCTAAAAGGAGGTGAGAGTTAAATGTCTATACAAGTCTACTATTTCTGAAAATCAGTCAGCATCACTCAAGCCAAAGCAGTGTGGTTGGCAAAGAGAAAGAAGTCAAGGAGAAAGAGAAATACAAAACAAGACAGTCATCTATATTTCTAAAATTATTTGGAAGATCTGAGCTGATTATACACATGACTTGGAAATGCAGTACACAGATTCCCAATGGAATTAGTATGGAAAAATGAAGAGCACATTTTAATCTCTTTGATTGACAATGAACCACAACAATGACTACAGGATGTATTATTAAAAAGAGAGTCAGGAGACATGAATTTTAGTTTTAGCTCTGCTGGTAATTTTCCATGTGGCTTCAAAGAAGTTCCTGCTAGATATGGTGGACTACAAAGGACAGAATGAGACATTCATTTTAAGACACAGACAACATGTTGGTTTGTTTTATTTAACTAGACTTCTAATACAGGGGAAGTTCTACTTTGCAGTCATTGGATGGTGATTGTTTTAGTCCTAAATAAAATACTTATTTTTTTGGTGGAAAAATGTTCCATTTATCTCATAGGGTTCTTTCAAGGATAAACATGAGATAATATATATAATCCATTTTGAAAATGTTAAAAGTACTATACAAAGATAAGATGGTACTATCCTCTGAAAATAACACATACCTGGTAATATATATACGGTTGGTGAATTGGTTAGACTATGGAATGATGAACCAAGTGCCCCAGGCAAAATAAGTATGGGAGAAAGAACCTTACACATAGAAATATTTTGTTCCTATAACCACAGATTACACCTCTGACTCACAAATATATGCCGTTAGTCATTATCAGTAAAGGAATGAATGAGTAAGCAAGTGAAAAAACATTTATTAAGCACTTTGTGCAAAAGCACTGTACTAAGAATTGGGGATTCAAATAGAAAAGCAAGACATCAATCCTTGATCTTACATAGCTCACATTCTAATATGAGGAGACAATTCATATAAGAAATTTCAGCTGCAAGTCAAGGACAGACTTTGGTGGTAGGATTTTATTTTCTGCATATTCTGTGGCTGCTGAGGAGGCAGAGTATCATTTTCATAATGTTAAATTTTCTTAATGATGTCTCATGGTATTCATTTGGAAGCAGGTTTAGGGAGTGCTTCTATTCTCAGAGTACCTGAGCTCTGGATTCTAGTATGAAGATAAGAGATGCTAGTTGTAGTTTGACTTGTTTGGCCCATGATGCTTCCTGTCTCATTTATGATGACATGCTGCTTCAGCTAGGCTGGTTTGCCTGCCCAGTAGGTACCATTTGGTGGGGATAACAAAACATTATCCCCCAAAGCCTAGAATGTATTCTTTCACAAATACACATGTGTCCATGGGAAGATTGAGGTCCAACTTATAGTGCAATAATAGTAAATCTCATGTACAGGCATTTTACGTCTAGAAAATCCTTTCTTGAGTCCATTGTCAGCAATGGACTCTGATGCAACAAGAAGAGCCATGCTTTTTGAAGCTGCTTCCTTTCTTAAATGATTATCTTTCTGTCCATTTTTCCTTTGTGAATCATTCTTCTCCTATGTATTATCCACTATTAATTTAGTCTTTCTGATTCTTTCTTTATGGAGTTGCTCTCCCAGATGATATCTTTAGGGATTGGGCTGAAAGCAGGGCCAGAGGTATGGAATCATTGCTATTTCCAAGACTCTTGGGTTTATCTGCCTAGTAATGGTAAATGATCAGTGACTGATTCATTCTCCACAGGGGTTGCTTCCTTTGGTGATGGTTATGGGACCAAATAAAGTGAATAACATCTCAGGACAATTTATGGTAAAAATCCTTCAAACTGTATGGTTTACTTTCAGGCCAATGATATATGGAGTAGAAAAAAAGTGAATTTTGAGGTTCAAACTCTAGTTCTGCTGCTTGTTACACATGAGAGCCTTGGCTATTCATTTCAGTTCTTAGAGCCTCAGTTTCCTTATATATAAAATTAAAGAGTTGATTTAGCATCTTCTCTGGGATCGCTCACTAAATCTGCATTCACAGTGATAGTTTGAGCCCTATAGAATGCACGCTTCTACAAATATACACAGGCACATGGGAGGAATGAGTTCCAGTTTAGAAAACAATAATAGTGACTCATGTAGAGGCATCTTATGTCTAGGAAATCCTTTCTTGAGGCCAATGTGAGCATTCTTCTCTGTGCTATGGGAGGGGCCATGCTTTTTGAAGCTGCTTTCTTTCTTAAATGATTATCTTTCTATACATTTTTCCTTTATGGGTCATTCTTCTCCTATGTCTTGTCTACTATTAGTTGAGTCCCTCTAATTCTAATTGGTGCAATATCTCTAATAATATGGTCAGTAAACCACTCATTCTATTATTCCTATACTGAGTTTTCTAAAATTTTGCTTTTATACACTAAGTGATAAAATCTGTGACCAGTGTGCTCTACTAGTTTGAGTACAGTTATTAATAATGTTCAATTTTTAAATACAATCCAATATAATTAATCATTTCCATGGATACAGATTGTACCACAATACTAGATCTTTGCTTTAAACACTCCTGTTCTTAAGGAGAGAAAGACTACCTCCAAATATGGGTGACTAGGAGTTAGGAAATCGGGGTTTCAAATCTAGTCTCAGACAGTGACTAGGCTCTGTCTCCTTGGACAGGCTCAGTCTGCCTCTATGTCCTCACATGTAAAATGGGGACAATAATAGCATCAACTTCCCAGGTTTGTTGTGAGCATAAAATGAGATATTGGTAAAGTGTTTAACACAGGGCCTGACACGTAGTAAGTGCTATGTAAGTGCTTATTCCCTCCTCTCATTACTACCTAATGTTGTGGCTTCAGAAGTTTTAAGGAGATTCCTTGGTCTTGACAAATGCCTGAAATTCCATTCTTCATTCATTTAGGAGTATTCTATTAAGCAGTTACTTGTGTGCAGTCTTTAGCTTAGGTCTTGGAACAATGAGATCTCTAACTACATTTAGAATCCAGAAATAACTGATACTATATTATCTGTTATTGTACTCTGTTGTACTATACCTTTGCCAGATATCAACTAGCATATCTTGTTCAGTTTTGGATAGCACATTTCATGGAAGATATTAAACTAGAAGATTCAGAGGAGGACATCCAGAATAAGGCTTAAAAACCTTGAGGATTAGATGAAGGGAATGGGTACATTAGCTTACAGGACAGAAGATTCAGGATGGGATAGCATTACATTATCAGTTATCAGGTAGGAGAGCAAATTTGATTTGCTCTCTTTAACTTTAAAGGACCAAGGCAAGAATATAATGTGGATATTACAAAGAAGTAAATTTGGGCCTCTTTTATAAGGAAAAACTTGCTAACAATTAGAGCTATCCAAAAGTAGTATGGGCTGCCTTAGTAGATTGTGGGTTCTCCCTTTAATCAAAGTCTTTAATCGAAGAATAGCTGGTAGTGTTAGGTGGCTACTTTTGTGCTCTGCCTTTTATTTCACAGTCTTCTGGCTCCATCTGAAACTTTTATGGAATCTTAGGAAACTGATCTTCTAGTATATTTCTGCATCTCTGAACAAGGACATTCCAGATCTACTTAGGAATTCTTGGGAAAGATATCCCAAAATTTCCCCTGTGATTATCCTAAGATCTTAGTGAAAATTATAATAATTAAAAATAACAATCTGAAGTGTTCTTAAAAATGAATGAATGTGGAGGAATATAATTACTATTTGAAACTTTGAGAATATTAAGACCCTAATAAGCCTAATAAGTCAGTGAAAGATCCTCTGGGAACTAGATTTTCCTAAAGGTTATTATATGCTGGTGCTGTCAATAGAAAGAAGGACTTCCCTCATCTTCATGTCCATAGCTGCATAGATTATTTGGTCTTTCCTCAGGCAGTTTTTTATTTTATTTTGGTATTTTATTTTTTAATTTTATTTTGGTGTTTGGCATCTTCATCAATCTGGGCCTCATTATTCACTCATTATTATTTAACAAGTCATATACAGCAGATAAGTAACAGCTGCAAAAAGCCAAAACTTGAGGAGTAGCAGAAGCAGGGGAAAGGAGGTTGTCAGAATCTGCTCTCCCTGTCTTCACCCTTCTATCCCAACCATAAAGGCCTTGTTTATAATTGTTGGAACTCTTCCTGGGCTAGTGCAGTTGGAATTTGCTCTTCTTCAGCCTTCTTCTTTAACAAGCTGCATAGTGGAAGGGGTGCTAAACTCGGGGGTTTCGGTTTTGCTTTAGGTACCTAACAGCTATGTGATCCTGGGCACTTCTATGAGACTCCTCTATAAATTGAGAGTGAAAATATCTATATCATATGGCTGTTGTGAGACTCCAAAGACTGAATATAAGGAAAGCTTTAGTCAAATCTTAAAGTACTATAAAAGGAACATCTTTCTGCCTCAGTTTTCTGATATAGAAAATGAGGATAATATGGGCATCTTCCTCCTAGAGTTGTAAGGATCACATGAGATATTTGTAAAGCACTTTACAAATGTCAAAGCATTATAAAATGCTATCTATTATTATTAAAGAATTTGCGAAACCTACAGTATTGTCTATATAAATAACTATTTAGGTCTGAAGCCTCAGATACTTACTAGCTGTGTGATGCTGGGCAAGTCACTTAACCACTGCCTGCCTCAGTTTATTCAATTTAAAATGAGAATAATAATAGTACCTATGTCCAAGGGTTGTTCTAAGTATCAAATGAGATAATAATGTTTATAAATGGCTTAGAACCGTTGCCTGGCACACAGTACACTTTTAATCAAGGTTTGTTCCTGCTCATATTAATGCTTTACTATTATTATTATTATTCCTGTGTCTTTTAATTCTACATGAAGCTCTTGTATTATTATCATTATAACCTTTACTCTTGCCAATCTTCCTTTGAAATGTGCTCTTTGGGACAGCAATAAGGATGAGACTTACAAGGATCACATTCAAGGGATCCTCATTTTCAGTGCAGAGATGTGATGTCATCACCATCTTTCTCCTTTGCTTTCTGCTGTGTGCTTTTTGCTTGGTCCCCCTTTTATTTTCTGTTGGGATTATAAACATGGAGGAGTGAGTGCCAGGGCTGGAGGGATGGAAGAGAGAGGTAAGGAGGGGATGAGCCTTTTGATCTTCTTAGCTCCTGATACTTGCTCGGGAGCAGGGTGGGTTGAAAAAGGTGGGGGTGAGTAGCAATTGATCCCATCAGGCTGCTGAGCGTTAAAACCAAAATTGGTGTCAGGTTCTGCAGTTGGAGTGTTACCTTTAGCTTTGAAGTTTGTAAATGACTCCAACCATCTCTTCAAGTGGGGCTGCTACAAATGTTAATAAAATTAAAGCCACCTGAAAGTGAGGCTGGGTGATCCTTTGAAAGCAAGTCTGTGATCAGTTATTACCCTCAATTACCTTGTTGTCCACTCTTTTAGCTTGGGGTTAAACTCTTAACTCTTCTCTTTGAAGTGATTATCCTTTTATCTATGACTGGACCTAGGAATTTCAGGACAATAATCAATGGAAACTTCATAAGAATGGGGAGGGGGAAGGGAAGGAGCTAGGAAAAAAGGCATGACTATCCCTATTTGTGGGCTACTTTGGGGAGGGGGTGGGCACTACAGTGGACAATGATTTCATCCCCAACAACTGAGAACTTTAACCTCTCTCTCCTTCCCCCGACCCCTAGCAATTTTCATATACTATATGAGAAAGTGATTATTTGGGAAAGAATAGCGAGATGCAACTCTCATTAAAGGGAAAGGGAAAGTAAGGAAGCAAAAAGATACAATTAAAGTATGAGTTTTTAATTAGGACTTTGATATCAGACTTGGTATATAATATTGTGAAAGTGGGGGAAAAGACCCACTTTTAGTCTAGCACCAGGAAAGAACTTGTTAACAAACTTGTGAGAGAAAAATTAAAAAACAAAACCCAATAACTTTCATCTTTTTTTCTTTAACTAAAGAGTAGATTCCTCCCTGAGCCTCTTCACCAGAAGCAAAAATCACAACTATTTCTTGCAAAGATCTAGCTAGGTTATGGCATTTTTAAGAATCATTCAAACTTGCCTTACTCTCTCTCCCCCACTTCCAAAGCCACTAACTAAAGTCAAAAATGTGTGTTTCATGTCTCCTTTTCCAACTTAATCCCATTTTGAATGCTTCTCTATTCAAAAGGGTTTAAAACACAGAGGGGAAGAGCCACAGTCTTTGCAGTGTCCTATGAATGTTGTAATGAATGAATGAGCTTTCACTAAGTAACAAGAAGCAATCCTATAGAGACAGGAATGAGTTTCATATGGGCCATTTCCAGTGTTTGCCTCCCTAGCCCCATAGATCCACACCTTTTTTGTTTTCTTTACCTCTGTCTCTGACTGTCTTTTCAGGTATATTACCAATGGAAAATAGGATAGTTTCTATTTTATCCTTGTTGCCAACTTATCCTCTCACTTTTTCAAATTTCTATTATAAGCAACATCTGTACTTTCTCCTCTTTCCAGCTGCTTAGTCTTGACAGGGTTTGCCACTACCAAGCCAACCTCTATAACGCGTAACAGAGTTCTAGTGTTTAGGTCCCTTTGGTGGAGATAGGAATTAGGGGAATGGGAACAGATGGATATCTTTACTTCTCTCCCCACCTCCAACCCCACTTCCCATACGTCTCTATATTTCCCCTGACAATGGGCTGTGCCCATGATGACAGACCAGCCCTATTCCTTACCCCTCATGTTCTGGTTTCCAAGGTCTGAGTTTGCTAAGTCATGAAGCTTGAGTTACAAACACAAAATACAGATCTCAAAGGGATCTCAGGGGTCATTTATTTACATTTACTATTTAATAGAGCTTTTTAAATCATAGATTACAACTCCATATGGGGTTGAGTAACTAACCAAATATGGAAGTCATGAAAAATATGGCGAGTATCAAATATTCTGCCAAGATTTACTATTTTATGTAAAAATAAACTATTACATCAATTTCATTTGTATACAAATTTGCTTTCATCTTTAATAATTGGTAAAATTATATGTATACTAAAGAATTGTTTTAAAATAAAATTTTTAAAACAATTTATTGTCAGTAAATGTTAGATTTGCATACCTATTTTATATATCTATATACTCGGGGTCATGTAAAAATTTCACAAGCAAAAAGGCTCTGCAAGTGGGAAAAAGTTTAAGAAGCCCTGATTTAATCCATTATCTTCATTTTATAGATGAAGAAACTGAAGCTCTAGCAGTTAAGGGACTTACCCTAAACTAGTCATATTAATAAATAATTTAAGTACGGCATCATTTTAATAACAAGCAGGATTTGAATCCAGATCCCCTGATTTCCAAAGTCACTCTCTTTCCACTGTACCACAATGACTTTTCTTATCCTTAGTTGAGGAGCAGGGTGACAAAATGTCATTCACATGTTGATCCCTAAACCACTGACTCCACATTCCTTTTTTCCTGGGAATGACAAGGGAGGCATTGCTGATTTTTGGAGGAGTGCTTACTTAGCACTGTACCTAGAAATTAGTATTAATAACTACTATTTGGTAAATACTTAGTATTAATAAATGCTCAATGAATATATATGATTATGATAGAATACTACTGTGTTATAAGAATGATGAACTTAATGATTTTAGAAAAAAACATGGAAAGACTTGCAAGAAATAGTGAAAAGTGAAAAAATGATAACCAAGAAAACGTTGTTTACAGAAACAGCAATATTGTTTTAAGAACAATTTGAGCAAGTAAATTAATTGGACTATTATAAATACTCAAATTAACTACAAAGGACACTATCTGCATCCAGAGAAAGAACTGGTAGATAGAAGTATGTATAACATAATTTTACATATTATGTACCTTTTTGTGTCTAATGGTAGTCATCTCTAGAGTGAGGGGAAAGATAAAAAAAGAAATTTACATAATAATTTTGTTGTATATATGAAAGGAATATCAAGTTGTACATAGTAGATTTGGAGTTTCATGTATAATAATCTTTTTAATTATAGTATGTTATGGAAATGCAAACTTAAAAATAAAATTAAAAGACAAAACAAAAAAATAAATAAATAATACTTGTTGACTGAGTGGTGATTCCCAACAGTGATACTCTACTTTACTATGAATTTAACTGAGAAAATAAAAACAAAGCTCTTTTTAAGTTAGAAAAGATGACCTAATCTTAGGACAACTTTTTTGGTCAACTGGTATATATGAAACTCACTTCTCTGGGGTTTTTGTTTCTTCTATTTTATTTATACATATGCTCAGCTTGCTTTCTAAAATCCTCCAACCCCCAACAGCAGAGGCAGGTTTTGAAAAGTAGAAATATGAAAAGATCTCAACTAAGAGGTTCACATAGCTTTTCCAATAGCCTAAGGCCTTCCTTTCCCAGGGACTTTTTCTCTGGTAGGGTATTCTTTTAAAGCGATGGCACTAGAAAAAATTCATCTTTTCTTTTAAGGCACTGTTTAAATGAATTGGATGGATAGGGGGAAATCACTGAGGTAAGGAATTCTCACAAATGAAATTAGGAGCTTTGGCCAGTTTGCTGTTGGATCTGAGCATGCCCAGTGACTGCAAATTATTTAGAAATTCAAAAAGACACTTGCCTAATGAGAAGCAAAGGAAACTTAGAATGGGCCAAGCAACTGTAAATGTCTGTGGGTGCCTATATAAGTGATTATTCCTAATTTAAAATACACAGGCATCTGTATTGGGATGAAAGGTGCTTGGACGGTATAAGATGCCACAAATCATCTGCTCCCAATTAAACAATGCTAAAGTTAACAAAAAACAAACTTCTTCAAATCAAGTGTAATTATTCTAGATACATAAAAGCAGCTTTATAATATGATTTATAAAGGACCCTGGAGGAACTCCTACTTGAATTGCAGAATTCTCATTAGTATTTTTGCCAGAAATACAACTATTTGGAAATTTCTTCCCACCATGAACCACTATGAGATTTAGAAAGCACTTATTAAGGCTAAATGATACAACATTAGGAAATAACAAGCTGCATTTTACCCATTAGGATTTTCCATTTTACAGTGATTTTCCTTGTCTTTGCATTTTGGAAAGACACCCAGAGATGTTTATAGTGGAAAAAATAAATGGGGGACAGGGTAGAGATGAGGAAAGAAAGAAGGGAGAGAAAGGTTAAAGAGAGCTATAAAATATTTTGAAGTAAATACCCTTGCTTACTTAAATTTTTTTTTTCAAAATTAATAAAATTTTCTGCTACTTATAAAAAGAAGAAGATCCATAGTATGGGTGGTAGAAAAGAACATGGACTTGAAGTTAAGGGAAATTAGGTCTGAATCTTAGCTTGGATACATTATATCTTTGTGACTTTATACAAGTCATTAGCCTCCTGTGTGACTCAGCTTCTACACCTGTAAAATGAGATATTCTAGTTTCTAAAGTATATGTTTCAATTCTATGATCCCTGTGTTCTTAATTTTGTGAATTGGTTTTGCAAAGTTGGATGCTCAATGAAATGGACCATAGCATTTATGATTAATGTACATATCACTAATAATAATGGCTAGGATTTATCAAGTGCTTTAAAATTTGCAAGCTGTTTTATATGTTATTTCATTTTATCTTTACAAATCTATTATCCCTATCTTATAGCTGAGATAATTGAGGCCAAGAGAGTTTTAATGTTACACAGCTGCTAAGTATCTGAGACAGATTCTGAATTCATGTTTTTCTAACTCCAAGACTTGCAGGATGAGGAGGAGAACTAATAGGAGCAGGAACCCTAGTCAAAGACCTGGGGTAGAAAAGATTGTTTTCGGTCACTCATAGACCAGAGCACAGGTCAGGAGGGCAATGACCACATTTCTCCTTAAATCATACTACTTTATTTATTTAAAACATTTTATTAAAGCTTTTTATTTGCAAAATATATGCATGGGTAATTTTTCAATATTGACCCTTACAAAACCTTTTGTGCCAAATTTTCCCCTCCTTCCCCCATCCCCTCCCTCAGATGGCAGGTAGCCCAATTAATGTTAAATAAATCATACTACTTTGGAAGAACTGAAAACTTACAGATTTCCAGGGCAAGAAAAAAAGAGAAATTTGGGACAGTGCCTTCTCCACTTCAGGAGAAGAGCCCAACTTTAATATAAATTTAAAAGTCAAGAAATAGGCTGGAAAATGAGAAAACAATAAAAAAGCATCTGGCCATAAAAGTTAGAGTGGTGGTAAGGAAGATCAAAAGAGAAACTCAGAGAAAGACAACAACGTCAAAACAGCTACATGCAAAAACTCAAAGCAAAATGTGAATTGATTTTAGTGCTTCTACCAAAAGAATTCCTAGAAGAGCTCAAAAAGGATTTAAAAATATAATAAGAGGTAGAGGGAAACCTGGGAAAAGAAATGAAAATTATGCAGGAAAATCATGAAAAAAGACAATAACTTAGGAAAGGAGGCATAAAAAATACTGGAAAAAAAACACTTTGAAAACAGAATAGTTTAAAAAAAAAGACACAAAAATCCACTGAATTTACTTAAAAAACAGAATTGCTCATATGGGAAAAGATGTACAAAAATTCACTGAAGAGATAAACTGCTTAAAAAGTAAAAGTGACTAAATGAAAAAAAAAGAATTACAAAAGAAAATTCCTTAAAAATTAGAATTAGGCAAATGGAAATGAGGACCTCGGATGAGAAATCCTGTCTGCTGCCAGAGTAACAACTGATATAATCTGAATGTAGATCAAAGCATACTTTTAAAACTTTATTTTGTTTTTTTTAGTATGTGTGTGTGTGTGGGGGGGAGGGGTATTTTCTTTCCAATATGGAAATGTTTTGCATGACTGCCTATGCATAACCTATATACAATTGTTTTTCTTCTCAATGGGGAGGAAGGTAAGGAGAAAGGAAAAGAATTTGGAATTCATTTTTTTAAATGTTAAATTTATTTCTACATATAATTTTAAAAAATTGAAAAAGAAAAATGCAATCATGGGGGCAGTTAGATTGCATAGTAGATAGAGTGCTGGACCTGCAGACAGGAAGATTAATTTTCCAGAGTTAAAATCTGGCCTCAGCTACTTCCTAGCTGTGCAATGTTGGCAAAACACTATGTGCCTCAGTTTATCTGTAAAAGGAACTGGTGAAGAAAATGGCAACCCACTCTAGTATCTTTGCCAAGAAAATTTCAAATGGAGTCATGGAGAGTCAGACATCACTGAACAACAATACAAATTTTGCATTTGCCTATGTACATATTTCTTCCAATAGAAGGTAAGCTTCTTGGGGGAAGGAAGTATTTCATTTTTGGCTTTGTATCCCCAAGGTCTAGAAAGTGCTTAAATATCTATTGAATGAATATATTATGATATACTTATTTGATCTTAAAGAGATGGGGTCTTTATTCAGTTTTGGATATTATGAGCATGATAAGCTAAGTCCCCTTGTAATGAAGTAATTTACACACACACACACACACACACACACACACACACACACACATACACACCCCTCTAAATATACAAACTGAGGCAACAACAACAGCAACTACAACAACATGTATGAGCTAAATGAAATTGCTTTCTTTCTCAATGAGAGGAGAAGGAAGGGAGAAAGAAAATTTGGAAGACAATTTTCAAAAAAAGAATGCTAAAAATTGTTTTTACATGTGATTGAAAAAAAATCTTAAAAAATAAAGCTGAAAGCTTTGAATATAGGATTGTCGAGTCTTTACTGTAGTACAAATGATTACCATAAAACAAATGTTTATTAGCCATGGACATCAGAATGTTCTAGCACTAAAAGGATGTGCGTTAATACAGAATAATATTCAAAAGTCTTCCTTGTTGTGTATACCTAACAATCATGTTGTACCCAAAGCAGTTGACTACCTTGCCTTCTCCTAATTTCAACTCTGACTAGAGGATTCAGGCACCTCTTTTAAGCTGAGATTGCTTTTAGGAATCTGGGTAACTGTTTGATCTGCTATCCACCCCCCTCCTCCCTCCCAACATCTAAAAAAACACCCTTGAAAAATGGCACCATTTTTCCTTCATTTACTTATTAAAGCAGCTCAAACCTTTCCAATGCAATACAGAATTGATATTATTTTCAACTTAGTTAAGATCCAAATAAGCATTTATCCAGTATCTACTAGGTGCCAAAAGCTTTACAAATATTATCTCATTTCATCCTCATATTTATTATCCAGTTGATACAGCTGTGGCAGAGGTTATAAGTGACTTGCCCTGCATCACATAGCTAACAAGTATCTGAGTAGGGATTTGAACACAGGTTTTTTTTTTTTTTTTTTTTTTTTCTGATATCAGGTCCAGAATTCTATCCATAGCATCTTCTGGTTCCTTAAAAATGCACTCAATCAAGCACCAACTTAGCCATAATTACTTGGGGAAAAAAACATCTTTATAATTTCTTTTAAGTCAAGTATAACCTTAGGATTTAAGATCAGAAAAAAACTAAATTCTAGGCTCTTTTTTTTTTTTTTGTACAAATATGTTGTTCTAAACTTTAATAAATTTATCTAGGCTAACTCTTACTTTACAGAGCAAAATAAAAAAAAATGAAGACCAAATGATTTTATCAGTATCACATAGGTGGTCTCTCAACTACACATCTATGGATTTTTCCACTACATCATGTTGCCCCTATCTTTTTCATAGTAATCTTTAAAGGAAGTAAGTAAATGTTTGAAGTTGAGGTTAGTTTTTTCCAAGTAGCCTCATCATTCTGTATCACAAATAGTTATATGCTTGATTTAGGGATTTGAAAGAATGGAAATGTCATTCCTCAGATTATTTCTTATCATGTCAGGAGACATGGGCACAATCTAATTCTGGTCACCAATTTCTGATAATTCTAAAAGAGATCCTGACGTAAATAATTAGCACCAACAGGGGCAAGCAACCCAATGAGTCATTTTGGTTTTTTTCCCCAGGAAGGGATGAATGAATGGATGAAAAAAGTATTTATTAAACACTATGTGCCAAGCACTGCACTAAGCATTGAGGAAAAAAATAGATAGTCCCTGCTCTCAAGGAGCTTCCATTCTAATGAGGAAACAACACATGAAGGAAAGTTCAACTTCAGGGCATCTGAAAAAACTTGGAAACTCAGAGAGTGCAAATGCAAAGCAAGTTCTAAAAGTCTTCAATTATCATCAGTAGATTAGATGATAGTATTGGTTGTCTGTGGGAGTCAGGAGAAATGATAATACCTTGAGGAGCTCTGGAGATAGTGGTAGAGCATGTAATAAGGCCTGAAGTCTCACTTATTTGTCTGGTGCTCCTTATGACTAATAGCACATGTTTGTAAGATGTATTCTAAATATCCCTGGAGTGCAATAGAGTAAATTGGTTCATAAGGGAATCAAATTCATGATCTTGATATGACTAACATATTCTAACTAATTGAGATACTCTATTAGATTTTTTGTTTCACTCTCAAGGGAAGGTCTCTCTGATTTTGTAAAAGTCAATTGGAAAAATAATATTCACTTTACACCCAATTTTGCTAGAAGTCATCTTCATGGAATATCCAGATTCAGATTTCCTAGCTAGATTTTTTTTCCTGAAAGGAAAGATTGGGCAAAAAACACCAGGGTTTTTTTTTTTTTTTTTAATTATTCAGAAGGTCAGCTGGAAGCAGCAGAGAGAGGAATTCCATGTAATCTGGGGGTTTTAGTAGTCCAGATGAAATCTGAGTTCCCTTCTCACTATGAAATTCTATGATCCTTTTCATAGTATACTACGGTCTATTCCTTCTTGTTAAGGCCATTCAGAAAAATTCAAATATCATCCTTAGGACTCCTAATTATAAGGTCCTGAAAGTATTGAATACATATAACCCTCCTCATTATTTTAGGTTAGCAAGCCTAACCTCAAGTCTAACTTCAAACATTACAAACCTCCTGGGTCTTAGACATTTACTCAGCCTGACTCACCCCCACAGTCCAATTGCTCCCTCTCTAGCTACAAACAGTTAAAGCGTTCCAGTCTGGAGAGGATTCTGCTGCTTTGGGTTGTTCTCAAATGGATCTGTCCTAGTATTCAGTGTTGTGGAGATGTGAACATTAATTAGTCATTTTTATCCTTGAAGCCAATCAATCAAATGGGATAATTCAGGACAAATGACTTTATTCTGAAAAATGAATTCTTTAGAGTAATCTTTTATATTGATGGAAATTGGACAATTGCTTTCACTTTCTTCTAGATAGCTTGAATATCCTTAAAAGAATGGCTTCGAGGTTGGAAATCTATTTTCTGTCTGTCATCAGTTGCATTCCCTATATAACCCATTTTCAGCACAGACTTCAATCACAATTTTTTTTTCTATTAAAAGATTTTTGGTACTCTCCTGGATTGCTTGCCCCTGTTGGTGCCACCTATTTATTTCAGGATCCTTTTTAGAATTACCAACATCTAATGACCAGAATTAGATTGTGCCCATGTTTCGACATGATGGGAAATAATTCTGAGGAATGACAACATTTCCATTCTTTCAAGCTTTTGGAAGAAAAAAGAGACTGAGCAGATTTAGATAGAAAAGGAAGCAATACAGAATGATAGGCTGGCACACTGAGATAGTACTATACTCTTGCAGTTCCTAGATTTGGGGGAGTTTTTGAGACTGGAATCATCTTCAATGTCATATCTTATGTAGAGGTGGGGCACACTAACAGGATGGGCTGAACAGGACATAATCCTTAAAAGTTATAGGAAAAAAAATCATAATGGAGCCCTGAAAATGAATTGGTTTTGTTATTATTTCTCCATGGACAGGTAGAAAGCATTCTCTCTCTCATTCTGTGTCCGAAAGAAGTCTATAGAGTATGAAAATGGCACTATATGTGTGGCGGGGAGAAAAGCATGAAGTGGAGGAGAGGTGGGGAGCTTTTGTTGTATGAGAGAAAAAGAGAATGCTTAGAATAGTTTGAGGTACCTTTAAAGCAGCAACCAAAACAGCCTTTCAGCTAAAATGGAATCAACTACCCTAGAAATAACTTATGAAAACTATTTTGGAGCATGACATTTTCAAAGCAAAACTCTCTTCTTTTTTCACAAGACCACAAGCAATGCATTGAGTAAAGGGAATAGTTTGCCTGCCAAGCTCAAAGTGAACAAACCTCCCTCTTTTTTAGCTTGAGAGTTCTAGGAAAAGCACCTGACTGAAACTTGGGCTTTTTTTATCTGATTTCTTCCCTCTTTTTGCCATCCCTCTCCCTGTTCTTTCTCTGTTGAAAATGAAAATCATATCAGGTAGTGACATCTCCCAGTTCAACTCTATCATGTTTGGAAGTAGTCGATGTATCTGACTTTGATATTTACTTTTCAGAAACATGCCATCATAATCTTAATCAACTCCTACAATATCTTTTGATTCAAAATTTACCAAACTAGCAATTATAAATGAGGAAGCAAAAGATTATGGTTAGGATAGGGACATAAAGTTAGTACCCTATTAATCCTTCACCAGCATGATGAGCATTGTTCTATCAATATAGTTGAAAATATTCCTTTAAGAGGGTGACTACTATTTGTTAGAGAAATGCAAATTAAGACAACTCTGAGGTACCATTTTATACCTCTCAGACTGGCTAAGATGACAGGAAAAAATATTGGAAAACTGGGACACTAATGCATTGTTGGTAGAGTTGTGAACTGATCCTATCATTCTGAAAACAATTTGTAACTATGCCCAAAGGGCATACCCTTTGATCCAGCAGTGTCTCTACTGAGTCTGTATCCCAAAGAGATCATTAAAAAAGGGAAAAGGACCTACATGTTCAAAAATATTTTGAGCAGCAATTTTTTTTAGTGGCAAGGAACTGGAAATTGAGTGGATGCCCATCAGTCGGGGAATGGTTGAATAAGTTATGGCATATGACTGTAATGGAATATTATTATTCTATAAGAAATGATGAGCAGGCCGATTTCAGAAAAACTTGGAGAGACTTACATGAACTGATGCTAAGTGAAGTGAGTAGAACTAAGAGAACATTGTACACAGCAACAATAAAATGATGTGATGATCAACTGTGATGGACTGGCTATTTTCAACAAAGAGGTGATTCAAAGCAATTCCAATAGATTTGTGATGGAGAAAGTCATCTGCATTCAGAAAGAGAAATATAGGGGCTGAATGTGGATCAAAGCATAGTATTTTCACTTTTTGTTGTTATTTACTTGTTTTTTTTCTTTCTTATTTTTCCCCTTTTGATATGATTTTTCTTGTATAGCATGACAAATGTGGAAATATTTTTAAAAGAACTGCACATATTTAACCTATATTGGATTACTTGCTGTTTAAGGCAGGGCGAGGAGAGGGAGAGAGAAAAATTTGGAACACAAGGTTTTGCAAAGATGAATGTTGAAAACTTTGCATGTATTTGGAAAAAATAAAAAGCTATTAAAAAAAGAGAATGACTGTAACTTAGCACAACAATTGAAGGGGGAGGAAAGATGTTGGCAAAATACTTGGTCAAAAAAGGAAAAACTGGATTAGTTGTAATATTCTGGGCATGACATTCTTTGGGTCAGGGAAAATTTAAACATCTTGTTCAAGTTTTCTTGGAGTCCAGCAAAGTAACTCATAGGCAAAAAACATTGGCTCCCCATCTTATTTTCTTTGTGTTTTTCTCCTCCTGGCATGTATTCTATTGACCCATTTTCTCATTTAATGATTCTGAATAGCTCAGTGGGTAGCATCCTTCTTAGAAAGTGAAAATCTCTTTGGAGATTCTACATCAGAGCAGAAATGCACACCAACTTCCAGACCCATCATTGGTGAAGAAAAGCCTCTTCTGTAATCCTATCTGGTGAATCCAAACATTGTATTTCAGGGCTGCCAGACCTACTTATGCCTTATTAAAACACAACCCATCAAAGAAGGCAACTGACAACAGGCTAGACAGTTTGCAAAGTGATTCTTATCTAGATGGAGAAGAAAAGTGGTCATTTCAATATAGACAAGAGGCAGCTGGTTTCCATATATCTATGTAGCAGTATTATTTCTTGTTTAGTCATTTCAGTCTTGTATGACTCTTTGTGATCTCATTTGGAGTTTTTTTGGCAAAGATACTGAAATGGCTTGCCATTTTCTTCTTGAGCTCATTTTACAAACAAGGAAACCAAGGCAAATAGGCTTAAATAAATTGTCCAGAGTGACAATATTATCATACTTAAAATAGATTGAACCTGAAGCACTATATATCTAATGCTCTTTTTTGTACATGGTTCTCTGCATGTTGTCTATTCCATTAGATCGAACTCCTTCAGAGCAGAGACTATTCGCTTTTTTGTCTTTCTTTGTATCTCTAATGCTTAACAAAGTGCCTAGAACACAGTAGAGATTTAACTGATTGCCTGAATTGATTAACTGAATGACTGTTTACCTAACAGGAAGATTGTCAAAACCAATAAAATAGTATACAGAACCTCTGGTATTGGGAAGAGAGATGCTTGATTAAAACCCCTATTTGAGATGACATCAGTAATGTAAAAGAAAACACCAACAAAAGACATAGAAATCAAATCAATGCAAACTATAGGGCAATCTTGGCTTCAAAGAAATGAGAAAACATCCCTTTTTCTGGTGAGAGACTATAGGTATAGAATAAAACATATGTTGCCATAAATGGTCAATATGTCTGCTTGTTTTGAGGGACAGCATTTATCACAAAGGAGAGTTCTGTTGGGAGTGGGAGATGTAGGTGTCCTTGATAATGACTCATCTTAAAATAAATCTGCAACCCCATTGATTCAGATGCTTTTTTCTGTCAGTGAAGATCTCAATCCATTCATTTCCAACTACCTAATATGACTCTTATTTATATCCTCCCATAAGTTTGCCTCATGACTCACATGAAGAGGTGGCCCTTCCCTTATTGAAGCAAGCCTTTCTACATGCACAAATGATTCCAATCTTGTGCTTCTCCAGAAGATTTTCCTTTCAATCATTCCCTACTCGTTTATCTTCAATCTCTCCTTGTTTCATGGTTCCTTCCAGACAGCCTACAAATATTCCCCTGTCTTCCCCATCATCTCCCCAAAAAATAAAACCCTCACTTGATCCATCCATCCTTGCTAGCTATTGTTCCATGCCTTCCTTTTAGTAATTACATTTGAGAGGACTCTTTTTAACTTTCTATAGTCTGGCTTTTGCCTTCATCATTCAAACAAAATTGCTCTCTGCAAAGTTTCAAATGACTTCTTAATGACCAAATCTAATATTATTTATCTAATATTATCCCTCATCCCTCTTAACTTGTTTATAGCCTTTAACACTATCAATCACCCTCTCTTCTTTAATACCTTCTTCTTTTTATCCTGGCATTTCTCCTACTTAGACTACTCCTAAGTCTGCTTTGTTTGGATCTTCATTCAGGTCACATCTGCTAAATATAGGTATCTCACAAGCTCTGTCCTGAGCCCTCTTTTCTTCTCCCTCTTCTTTTTGCTTGGTGATTTCATCAATTCCTATGATTTCAATGATCCCTATGATTCACAGAACTACTCATTGAGCCTTAATGTCTCTCCTGACCTCCAGTCTCATATTTGCAATGGTTTTTTTAGACACCTCAAACTGGATGTCTCATACTTATCTTAAACTTAATATGAATTCAATATGTTTTCCCTCCCTCAAATCTTCCCATCTTCCTAGCTTCTAATTATTATTATCCAGGGTATCACCTTATGTTTTTGTTGTTTAGTTGATTCTTTGGGGTCCTCTCAGATTTTCTTGGCAAAGATACTGGAGTAAATTGACAATTCCTTCTCCAGCTCATTTAATAAATAAGTAAACTGAGACAAATAGTGTTAAGTGACTTGCCCAAGGTCACAGTTAGGACATGTCTAAGACCAGATTTAAACCCAAGAAGATAAGTCTTCTTGACATCAAGCTGCACATTCTATCCAGAGCCAACTACTTGCCCTTGCCCTATATTCAAATTGTTGCCAGGGTTGGTAGATTTTACTTTCATAATTTGTCTCTTGTAGGTTTCTGTCTTCTGACACTACTAGGTGGCCCTCGTAACCCCATACCTTGAGTACTGTAATAGCCTACAGATTGATTTCCCTGGCTCTTTTCTCCATACTCTAGTCCACCTTCCACCCAGTTGCTAAATTAATTTTCTGAAAGTGCAGGTCTGCTCATGCTACTTCCCTACTCAATAAACTCTATTCATTTCCCATTATCTCTAGAACACAGTATAATACCCTCTGTTTGGAAGTCAAAACAAAGACTTTTACCTTCCAAGTACTATGAAAACTTACTTTCTCTGATTCAGTGACACTGTTCTCCTTTCTGTTACTTATACAAGATACTCCATGATTTTCACTGACTATGTCCAGTGCCTAGAATACTCTGCCTCTTGGCTTCCTTCGAGTCACAGCTAAAATCTCATCTAAGAGAAATCTTTCTTTATTCCACTTAATACTCGTATCTTCTTCCTATAATTTGTCTTCTACTTATCTTGTAGATATTTTGTTTGTCCACCATTGTATTGATGCTCTCTCCTTCATTAGACTGTGAACTCTCTCTAAAGAGCTGATGTTCTAACTATACACTATACAGAAACATCTAGCTGACTCAGGAGTTAATTCCAGATATAGGCATTATTGGTGTAATAATAGGCTTTATTATCCATTTCATTTATTAATGCATTATTTGGTTCTTGTCATATTCAATACCTACTAATTCTTTTTCCCCCCCAAAGTAAGGTTTTTGTATAGTTTATAAGCCCTAATTTTTTATTCTTCCTGAACTGCTTTTTCATGTCTTTCTCCTCAAGCTCACCTTTTCCTTTCTTTTACATTGAAATTAATACATATAAGAGTGGGTATTGATTTTAATTCACAGGATTATAGATCTCATTTTAACCATAGTAGAAAATATTGCCTAAGTTAAAGTTATTTTCATGATGGTCTTTTTCAAGTATATTTCATGACAGTAATATTAAAAAAATCCATCTTTTAATAAAGGATAGAGGAAGTCTACAATGCTCTGAATTAAAATCAATGTATACTCTAATGGTGGTCAAACAAAGAGATATACTCACTAGTTGATAGAAAAGAGTCTCTTCTCCCCCGTACATATTTAGCTTAGATATCGGTAGTTTTTAAGGACCTCAACTCTGACAGATTCCCAAATCTTCCAGTTGCTATCTACTGCCTAATGAAATAGTACTAAACCTCATGATCTGATCCTCTGGAACCTGAACATCCCTTCCTCTCAGATTGGACTTCATGTAGTCCCCTATTCATCGTTCACACTTTCTGACTGTCTTGCCTTTGCTCATGCCATCCCCTCTGCTTGGATCTTAATATTGGCCTAATGAATTCCTGTCTAACCTTCAAGTACCATGTAGAATAACAGAATGTTGAACTTGAAGTCAGGAACACTGAGTTAAAATCCTTCCTCAGACACTAGTTGTGGGATCCTGGCAATCAATTTTATCCATCAGTCTTAGCTTACTTATCCATGAAATGGATGTAAAAATATTGCACTTACTTTATAAGTTTGTTGGGAGCACTGGATATTTTACACATATAAAACACTTTGCAAACTTTAAAATGCTATAAAAATGTAAAAAAAAAAATTAATCAAGGCCAAGTTCAAATACCCCAGGTAATTCTTTAATAGTGAAGCAGGAAGGCACATTCTTTATTCTCTTAGAAGCTGCATGGTACTTTGTTTCTCTTTTATGTATCAGTATATGTTGTATGCCCCAACTAGAATGGATAGTATAAAAATAGTACTGCATTTGGTTTTCCCATTTACTGACTGTACAACTTTAGATAAGTCACTACTTTGATAGGTCTCTGTTTCCTAATCTGTACAATAAAGGGGTTGTACTGATTACTAACTTTTCGTGCAGAGTTCCAAAGTTATTTCCAGAATGATTGGATCAATTTGCAGTTATACTAACAATGTGACAAGGTAAGTTTTTTTTTTTCCTGTAGTCCCTCTAATGCTTGTCATATTCTTTTTTTATGGTGAAGTTTGCCAACCGATGGCTCAGAACTTGCTTTAAATTGAATTTCTCTAGTTCTTAGTATTTTAAAGCATTTAAAAAAAATGACTATTAGACAGCTTTGGTTTATTCTCTTAAGAATTCCCTTCTCAAAATTAAAGCCATCTATAGTCATATAAAAAATGTTATAAATCACTATTGATTCTAGAAATGCAAATTAAAACAACTTTGAGATACCACCTATGAATGGGCTAAGATGATAGGAAATTATACTGATAAGTATTAGAGGGGATATGGGCAAATTGGACACTAATGCATTGTTGGTGAAACTATGAACTGATAAAACCATTCTAGAGAGCTATTTGGAACTCTGCCCAAAGGGCTATGAAACTCTTCATACTCTTTGATCCAGCAGTGCCATTACTGAAACTGTATCCCAAGGAAGTCATAAAAGAGGGGAAAAGACTTACAAGTGCAAAAATGTTTGTAGCAGCTCTTTTTGTAATGGCAAAAAATTGGAAAATGAATGGATGCCCATCAACTGAGAAACGGCTGAATAAATTATGGTATATAATTGTAATGGTATATTATTGTTTTATAAGAAATGATGATCAGGCCAATTTAAGAAAAGTCTGAAAAGACTTAAATGAACTGATGCTGAGTGAAGTGAGCAGAACCAGGAAAACATTTTACACAGCAACAGCAAGCTTGTGTGAAGATCAAGTATAATAGATAGCTCTTCTCAGCAATTCATTGATCCAACACAATTCCAATAAACTTTGGATAGAAAATGTCATCTACATCCAAAGAGAGAACTATGGAGATTGAATGTAGATCAACACACACTATTTTCATCTTTTTTTATTTTGTTCTGTTTTTTCTTTCTTGTGGTATTCTCTTTTTGTTCTGATTTTGCTTTCTCAACATGACACATATGGAAATATATTAAAGCAAATAAATAAAGTTATATAGACTAAAAAAAGTGTAGCTAGAGTATTTGATCTGGAGTGAGGAAGTTCTGAGTTCAAATCCATCCTCTGCCATTTTAGTAGCTAAATGACTCCAGAGAAAGCATTTAATTTCCATTTGCCTCAATTTCTTCATTTATAAAATGAGGATAATAATAACTATCTCCCAGGGTTGCTGTGAAGATAAAATGAGCTATTTTAAAAATATTTTGTAAAGCTTTTAAAAAACAAAAGCTTAAAGTGCTATAAAATATTAGCTATTATAAATATGAGTAAATAAAATATAAATATATAGCTATTATAACTGTGAATTTTCTAATCTTAAGTATATTGTATTTGGGAAAAACCTTTAAAAAATTTTATAGAATCAGGGACAGTCAGTTGGTGCAGTATCTAGAACACTAGCCCTGAAGTCAGGACCTGATTTCAAATTCATTCTCAGACACTTGACACTTAGTAGCTGTAGGATTCTGGGCAAGTCACTTAACCCCAACTACCTTGCCAAAAAAAAAAAAAAAATTCCATTTAATCTCTGATTTTATCTTCTGTTAGGTTATAAGAGTTTCCTTTTCCTATGGATCTGAATGGTAATTTCTTCTTTGTTTCTCTAATTTGTTTATGTTATGACCAACTACACAGGATAAAGTTTTAAGTTTTAATATTTTTGGAACATCTTATATCTATTGCTTGCATATTCATTTGGAGCTTATTCTCAGCATAAAAACTGAAAGGGCTTTTTCTAAAGTTAATTTCTGCCTACTGTCATCTATTTTCCTTCTTGTTCTTGTTCCTCCTCTTCCTCCTCCTTCTCTTCCTCCTCTTCCTTCTCTTCTTCCTCATCCTACTTTTTCCTCCTCCTCTTCTTCCTCCTTCTACTCTTTCTCCTCCTCTTCCTCCTACTTTCTTGTTAAGGGACACGTCAATTCTCCGAGAGTCTCCACAGCTGTGAATCATAGCATCTGAAGGAGTTGTTAGGCAATCTTTGTTGATAGAGGTGTTGCAGACTGGGAATGAGATAAATTGGAGGCAGAGGGAAGCGGAGACAGGTCTGACAACACAACGGTCTCTCAATCAGAGAGGTCAGAAAACAGTAATTACCCCTCATTCTCCTTGTATCATCCTCTCACAAGAGGAGATCCATTCTGCAAGTCTGGGTTGGATCTCCAGCAGTCACTGTCAGATAGCTCTCATATATTCCAACAGCTCCTGTGTATTTTAACACTTTCTCCTCCTTCTCCTTGTCCTTCCAGTCCTCCTTTTCCTCCTCCTCCTCTTTTTCTTCTCCTTCTCTCCTCCTCCTTCTACTTTTTAGTCTCCTCTTCTGCCTTCTTTTTCCTTCTTCTCTTCCTTTATATATGTCCTCCTTCTATATGTCGTGTACTTAATCTGTTCTGCTGATCTCTATTTTTAAATTTCATTCCAAATTGTTTTGAGAATTATTGCGTTGTAGAGTAGTCTGAAATCTGGTATTGCTAGGCCACCTTTGATCTAGCTGTACCACTGCTAGGTCTGTACCCTAAAGAGATGAAAGAAGGAAGGAAAAGTCCTATATGTACAAAAATATACAAAAATATTTATAGCAACTCTTTCTTCTTCTCTTTGTCTCTGTCTTTGCCACTTTCTCTTTCCTTCTTTGTCTCTTTCCTTTTTAGTAGGTGGAAGGGGGGGAGTTGAAAAGTAGAATGCTTCATAATTGGAAAAAATAAAGTAATTTCAAAAACTTAAATGGATTAATATAGGAAAAATCAGAGTAGTGATATAGTCAGGAATGTGGGCTTATGGTAAAGTTAATCCCAGATATAAAATAATCAAATCCAAGCTCACAGAATAGTTTTATTATTTTTTTAAAGAGTATGGTAGAATTTTACTACAACTTAATTCACCCACTCCTTTATTTGAAAAATAAATAACATAAGGGGGTTTGCCAGAACTTCTGGGTTCTCTAGCCTTAAATCTAAAATCCCATTGCTCAAAAATAGAAAAACTTTTAATCTAAATTTTACATTTCCCCTAGTTTCTAAACCTAATGTGTTTTTCAGGGTTGATAACTGGTCACTGAATGAATGCATGAATGATAAATGGGGTGGATTGGGGTAAAATATCTTCTTATCATTTCAGTAAAGAAAATACTGAAACTCAAAGAAATTCAGAGTTGGGTTCAAGACCTTAATTGCAGTAGGTGACTGAGTTGGAAATAGAATCTGGGACTACTAAATTTGTTTAAATTTGTTCTCCATCTAAAATGGTTTCACTTTTGTGTGTGTGTGTGTGTGTGTGTGTGTGTGTGTGTGTTTGTTTAGGGTTGGGAGGGCACGGAGCAAAGTGTCTTAAATGCCCATTTTCATTAAGGAGTGCTTTGTTTTCACTATCATGATTTAATTCATTCATTCAAGGTACTTCTCAGTTTTGTGAATTTCTACCTGTAAAATCAAGGCTAAATGATGGATCAAAACATTATTATAATAGTTATCATTTTTGTTATGTTGTTATGTTACTATTATGATGGTATACCACATTATTCTTTATTTTCTATTGCAAATACAAATATAACTCCCTTTTAGGAGATTTTTCCTAAATGGAAGAAGCTTTTATATTAAGGATAGTTTATTGGAGGTAACTTATAGCATAATTATTCTTAAGCTGGATTTTGAGTCATGAAAGTCTCAAGTCCCAATTCTGACTTGTATTGGATGTATGACTTTGGGCAAATATCTTAAACTCTTAGTGCCTGCCCTAGTAATTCTAAAACTATAATTAACTGAGCAAATATTCATATGCATTGGTAGAGGGATTTTTAATTTGGAATTTCCTTTTTACCAATGAAATCACAGCTTTTATAAAGAGGGAAAAAAAAGGATGGCTTTCTTTATAATCATTTTTGTTGGCATGTTTTTAAGAGTTTATAGTCTTCTTTGAAGCATAGTTGCTTGTAGCCTCATAAATCTGAATGTCAAAAGTTCAACTGTCTTTTTTTCTTTTCTTCTGCAAAAGGTTTTGTCCTTCTTCCTTCCGTAAGACAACAGTGATTGCCAAAGTCATTCTCAGAATATTTATTAATATCTAAGCTGAGCATACTACCCATTTTCAAATTACAGCTATGTCCTAAAGTTATTGATGTTATTTTGGAGTACATTTTACCAAAATTGGGTATTCTATTCAGGATTGTTTGGAATAGTTGCTAAAGTCCCTTCTCACTCTAAAACTGTGGGATTTGATATGTCATCATCATTGCTAGCTTTATAGTAATTTTACAAGCAACTAGACAATGTTGCGAACAGAGTACTGGACCAGAGTTCAAATGCAACTTTAGATACTTAATAGATGTATGAATCTGGGCAAGTTAACTTCTTAACCTCTGACTTCCTCAGTTTCCTCAACTCTAAAACAGATATAATAATAGTACCTACCACTTAGGGTTATTGTGTGGATCAAATAAGATAATGTGTGTAAGGTGTTAGCACAGTACTTGGTACATAGTAAGTGCTTAATACCACTTCAAGGGGGTTCTAAAGATCAGCATTGTAGCACTGGAACTGAGTAGCAGGGAGATTAATTAGTTTTGCTAACACATTATTATTCCTAGCTGTCAGTAGATACCAAGGCCACAACTGGATACCAGACAACTAAGTGATAGGACAAAGAGGTCAGAAAAAAGGTTGGAACATGGTATATAATAGCAGGGTGCTAGTGAGATTCCCTGAGTCTTTAGAGGTCAACAGTGATAGAAGGAAAACAACCAGAAGGATGAAATAGGGAAGGGATAAAAAAGGAAATTCAGGAGGCTGCAGAGGCAAACTTTACAGTTTGTTCTAGAGCTGATCCTGGGACCAACTCCATATGCAAGACGCAAATATTACTGGAAAAGTTCTGTGTGTTGACTGTTTGGGAAAGAAACTACAGAGAAAGTTGTGATAGACAATAATGAGTATGTTTAATATATATTCAATTTGGATGTAATGATATAAAAAGTACCAGTGGGAATATCACCTTTCATTTGAACTACATTTGCAATAATACCCTAGTTTCTTTCCTCTCCCATCCATTCTCCATGTGGTTGTCAAAGTATATTCCTAAAGGAAAAGTTTGGCCATATCACCCCCCTCCTCCATATAGTGACTTTCTACTACCTCCAGAATAAATTATAAACTCCTCAGTTTGCCTCAATTGCTTAATTTGTAAAATGATGGTAACAACACCTACCTGCTAGAGTCACGGTAAGGAATAAATGAGATATTTGTAAAGAGATTTGAAAATTTAAAAGTGTTATATAAATGTTAGCTACTGTTATTGTAATGGGGTATACATGCTCCTCCCCCAACAGAATATAAGCTCCTTGAGGGCAGAAATGAATGTATTTTGTTTTTGACTCAAAAATAGTCTAATAGAGTGCATAGCCTATGGTAAGGGCTGAATAAATGCTTTTTTGACTGATTGAATAATTACACCACTCCCAGGAAGTCCACAAATCCAAAGTGACTAGTACTATATTGAATCAGTCCTGACTCCTATTAATGATTTCTCATCTACAATCATCCAAATGGCAAAAGCTGGAGGAAAATGGAAGTCCTTAGATGTTATAGAACCCCATGAAATTTAGATTTTTTTTTCCTCTTTCAAATCCTGATGTAAAAATACTTCTTTCTGTTTTCAGTAAGAAATTCCATTTCCAAGGTTAAGTTAGCTTGAGTTATACAAAGCTGAAAATATTTCAAAATAGAAGTTAAATGCATTAAGATCTCCATTTTCTCACAAAGGGGATTTCTATCTCTTTGCCTTATAGGGAGCTAGTAGGATGAGTGGAATATTTGTAATGGAATTATATCAGTGTAGGGAACTTCTTTCCCTAGCACAGAGCATGTCTGGACCAGTTTATCACATTAGATAAGTTCCAGAAAGTTGTCTAAGAGTCAGAGAGGTCAACTGAACTGCTCATGGGTAGTGTCAGATGTAAGATTTGAACCCAAGTCTTCTGACTCCAAACTCAGTTCTCAATCCTACTTGCTAAAGTTGTCTCTGTAATACTTATAAAGAACCATAAAATCAGAGGTTCAAAGGCTCAACAAAGTTTCCTGGTCATATTTTAATTTTTAAAACTCTTCCCCTTATGATTTATAAGAGAGAACAAGATCAGATTAGCATTAATGCTATTAGCATTAATCTGATCTTGTTCTCTCTTATAAATTCCTAAGACATCTCATCATTCTTTAAAAGCATCTTGAATTGACTCATCATGCCATTCTCTAATATCCTATTACCTCAAGCTGAAGAAACTAGCTTGTCTTTTCAGAGTTAATGGGTGTTACTCATACTGATTAAGTTTGGGTTCACCCTTAAGGAATTCCTGCTTGGAGGAATGAGGAGATTTCCATAAGTAAAATTTTAAGTCAGTTTTACAGATAAATAGCAAGGATGATCAATGATTTCTAATTTTGAAACACCTTGGCTTCCCAAGTCATCAATTTGTTAACTACCATTGGATCCTTTCTGACTTCCATAAAGCCAACAGGTTCTCATCATCTCCACTTGGACTACTGTAAAGACCTCCTACATTAGTCTCCCTATCTTATCTTTCCTCATTCTATTCCATCCTCCATACATTGGCCAAAGTGATCTTCTTTAAATAAGGATATGATGATGTTATTCCTCCATTCAATGAACTTCAGTGGCTCCCTACTGCCTATGGGAAACATATATAAATCTTATGTTTGGCTTTTAAAGGTCTTCACCACCCACTCCAACCAGAATCATTCCACTGCCAAATGTTATGTTCCAGCCAAATTGACCTTTCTGCTCTTCACCGAAGGCACCCTTTTCCTCTCTGAGCCATGCCCCACAAGTGGAATTTATTCCCTCTTCATTTTCTCCGCCTTCCTGGAACAACTCAAATATCCCTTTCTACATGAAGTCTTTCCTGTGCCAATACCCCATATCCTTCCCTCTCTATCCTCCAGAAACACACACTCTTCACTAGTGCTTCTCTCTAATTTAGCTTGTATTTAGTCTAAGGCAGTTGTGGTAAAGTGTATAGAGAGCTAGCCTCAGAGTCAGTCCTGAGACCAACACACCCTGGCTATGTGATCCTGAGCAAGACATAATCTCTCAGCACTCTAGGCAACTGTAGATAGAAAAAGAGGAAGCTGCACTGGAAGATATTTTCTCGTTAGGAATTCTTCATATCATTGAAATGACAGGTCTAGATTCTATCCCTATTCTGTTTATATTTATTCTATAGATTCATATACATATGATACAAACACACACATGGATATATAAAGGAATGTGTGTCTGTACATATGTATATAGGTATCAAAATGTATAAAGATATGTTTGTGTCACATACATGCACACATGACTAATATGAAAATACATGCATGTATTTGCAAATAGGTATGCGTAAATATCCATGCACATGTTATATGCACACATGGTAATACAGAACATGTGCACACACATTATACACACTGTAAACATGCTGACACAAAGCACATACATTTATATGTATGCATAAATATGTTATATGCAATATATACATAATGTCAATAATCACATTTGTATTTATACATTGATGTGTATATTATATGTACATGTAGTATATTGTATACGTACACACATACTGATATAACATGTGCACTTATAAGTGGATATGTCTATATGGATAGACATATTTTATGCGCATTCATCATATATGTGGTACATACATATACATACCTGTTGTCTCCCCCAACAGAATGTAGCATCTTGAGAACAAGGAATTTCATACTTTTTAATCTGTGTATCCTGAGGGCCTAGAACAGTGCCTGGCACATATTAGATATTTAATTTAAAAACTTCATTATTGATATTTGATTGGATGATGACATATGGCCTGTTCCAATGTAGTATTTGTATTTCTTTACAAGTATATAGGCAAATTGCCAATAATATAGAAATGTTCAAACTATTGCCATCCCTATTCTAAGCTTATTATTTAAGTAAAATTGACTACTAATGAAAGGAAAGGTATCTTAATGGCTCCAGGCCTATGAGACATAGTTGATATATCATCTTATTCCATTATATTGTAATAAAAATGAAACCTCATATATTAAAATCATGTTTATCAACATGGGAAATTATAATTTGAAAAAAAAAAAGACTCCATTTTCCTTCTACCTCCTTCTCCTTCTTCTCCTCCTCTTTTTTTTTTTTTTTTTTTTTTTTTTTTTTGGTTTAAGCCACATTTCTGGCCAGACCATGGGAATCAAGAAAGTCGCATTTACATTGGTTCAGAGTTGTTTTCCATTTAGGAATTAATTTCCACTTAGGAATTATGTCAGCGATACAAGAAAAAGAAAGGCATTTTCAAATATGTCTTGATCTTGTTTGAAATGGATTAGTTTTACTGGAGTCAGAACCTCAGACACCAAGCTTTTTATATTTAGAACCCTAGGACCAGATCACCAGACAGATTTTTTTTTCATAATTATAACTTTTTATTGACAGGACCCATGCCTGGGTAATTTTTTACAATATTATCCCTTGCACTCACTTCTGTTCCGACTTTTCCCCTCCCTGCCTCCACCCCCTCCCCCAGATGGCAAGCAGTCCTATACATGTTAAATATGTCACAGTATATGTGTGCAGAACCGAACAGTTCTCTTGTTGCACAGGAAGAATTGGATTCAGAAAGTAAAATAACCTGGGAAGGTTATTTTACCTGGGAAGAAAAACAAGTGCAAACAGTTTACATTCATTTCCCAGTGTTCTTTCTTTGGGTGTAGCTGCTTCTGTCCATCACTGATCAATTGAAACTGAATTAGATCTTCTCTTTGTCGAAGAAATTCACTTCCATCAGAATACATCCTCATACAGTATCGTTGTTGAAGTATATATAATGATCTCCTGCTCATTTCACTTAGCATCAGTTCATGTAAGTCTCTTCAAGCCTCTCTGTATTCGTTCTGCTGGTCATTTCTTACAGAACAATAATATTCCATAACATTCATATACCACAATTTACTCAACCATTCTCCATTTGATGGGCATCCATTCATTTTCCAGCTTCTAGCCACTACAAACAGGGCTGCCACAAACATTCTTGCACATACAGGTCCCTTTCCCTTCTTTAGTATCTCTTTGGGGAATAAGCCCAGTAGAAACACTGCTGGATCAAAGGGTATGCACAGTTTGATAACTTTTTGAGCATAGTTCCAAATTGCTCTCCAGAATGGCTGGATGTATTCACAATTCCACCAACAATGTATCAGTGTAGGGATTTTCTTCTTTTAAAATAATAATGGTTCTCTGGGAGCAGTTTTTCTTAGGGAGATTTTCTGGAGGCAGCCTTAGTTGCAGTTGAAAGTAATAATCAACTCAAAACGTAGCCAGGTGATAAAATGCAAGTGTTTATTTTCTCCTTCCAAAATAGCCCGGTTACTTTTTCTTAGAGACCTATCTTTCTGCTTGGTTCCAAGAGTTCCCTCTGAATGTCTCCAAATCTAAAGGTTTATCCTTCAGCCTCCAGCCAGCCAAGTGGAAGTTGCCTCCGAGAGAGGGCTTCTGGCTGAACTCACTTGACACTCCCCTCTCAATTTAAATTCAGCTGAACTCTCCTGACTGGGCTCACTGAAGCTCTATTTATGCTCCTTCTTTGATAGAGGGATTGTGGGATGCGAGAGAGAAGATGGGTTTCTCCCAGAGTGCTCTCTGGCCCTAAGAGCTTCAAGGGAGGTGTGAATTCACAAAGTTATAAAGTTTACTTTGTGAATCTCCCATACTTGTGAACTCCAATGAGTACTTAAATACTTCCTGATTATATGAGCTCTCTAAAGGTATGAACACAAGCATTGTATCAATTAGTTCTACTCAGTACCTTGTTTCAGGTTCTTGCCCAAAACATCTCCTTGTAAGATCAGATCAATGATACTGAACCATGCTAAATGAGATAATTATTGTCTCTATCAACGCTAATGATTTAACAGTTTGTAAAGATTCCAATATATCAGTGTCCCAGTTTTCCCACATCCCCTCCAACATTCCGCATTATCTTTCCCTGTCATTCTAGCCAATCTGACAGGTGTGGAGTGGTATCTCAGAGTTCAGACAGATTTCTGAAGCTTTTCCTAGAGGAAGACCTTTGACTCCAAACATATGGAAAATTTAGGTTTATCCCATCATGGGATAAGACACACACTCACACACACACATATACACACAACAACAACAACAACAACAACAACAACCTAAACCAAAGCAAAACTGGTGCTTAATATATATCACTTTGATCAGGACTTTGTGAATCAGTTACCAGATTCTGAAGACTAAGTACATCTTTCTATTTATCTGTTAGGTTAAGATCACTCTCGTCATCCCAGAACTTTTAAGGATAGGAATACCAGTCAAATGTCTAGCAAATTAATACTTTTTCTTTTTCTAATCTCTTTTTTGGTCACCAGACCACCTGGTGGATGAAACATTCCCATTCCTTACTACCTTTTCCTTAGCTCTAGCTATCTCAACTCTACTCCTCTTGAATCCTCAATGTATTCTGCCACTCAATTCCCTTATGTCCTTTCTTTCTTTAAAATATTTCCTTTCATTTTAGAATTCTTCATCTTATGCTCATTATATTTTCTTGCACTCATATAAATCTGCCTCCTTCCAGGAGACGCCACATTTATAACCATATGCTTATCTTTTCTCATGTGTTCCCTTATGTACTGGAATCAGAAGGAACAGTAGAAATGCTTCTTGATCCTCATTGCCACATTGAGACCCTTCCATTTACCCTATCACTTATCAATCTTTTAAGATTCATTCTATAACTCTATAGAGCAGTACATCCTTGTTGTTGTCATCTACTGATATCAAGGTCATTCTCTATTCTCAAGTTGTTCAATACTTGGCATACTTTTCCTCTAAGTCCTGACTTTCACTTTGGGACTTTTAAAAAATACATGTCCAGTGGCTCTCTATAACAAAGGAATGATTCAAAGCAGTTCCAATTGTTCAGTCATGAAGAGAGCCATCTATATCCAGAGAGAGGACCATGGGAACTGAATATGATTCACAACATAGCATTTTTACTCTTTTCATTGTTGCTGGCTTGCATTTTATTCTGCCATTTTAAAAAACTGATTTGATATGATTTTTTCTTGTGCAGCATAACAATTATATAAATATATATACACATATTGGATTTAACATATATTTACCATGTCTAACATATATTGGACTACTTGCCATTTAGGGGAGAGCATGGGGGGAAAGAGGAAAAATTGGAACACAAGGTTTTGCAACGACTAATGTTAAAGAATTGTCCATGCATATGTTTTGAAAAATAAAAAGCTTTAATAAAAAAATAAAAATACTTGTCCATGTCCTCTGAAAAACTTTGACTTCCCAATTCATCAGTTTATCAATTCCCATCACCTATCTCTTCACTCCCTCTCAGCCATACAGAAAAACAAATATAACCTTGATATCATCACCCATAATGATATATATATATATATATATATATATATATATATATATATATATATATATATACACATACATATATGCATGTATATATACACATATATTTGTGTATATATTTATATATCTGTATCTATATCTATCTATCTGAAGATCCTCCCTTTGGTCCCAGCTTTCCATTTTTCCCTTTACCTCCCTCTTCTAAGACCTATTCTGTATCTATACCACAGCTTCTACTTACTGTCTCTCTGTTCTCTCAGATTACTTACTACTCTTACTCCTATACTGAGACTATAGTTAACCTATTCAATTGCATAATATCGGTTGCAAAACCCTTATCACCTGCTTTCTCCATTCCTACTTTCAGGCTACTTAAAGTGGCTAAAAGAAGTCACACAATTGCAATGATTAAGTCCACTAAAATTTTATATTAACTTGAGCCTCAGCTGCAAAATAATATGTTAAAAAAAATTCTTTTCTGCCCTAAGGAACTCCATAGTGGCTGTACTATTTTTTTCTTTCTTATACCAGCCTTTCTCTACCTTTCCTCATACTTCACTGATATGAATGCTGCTCTTTTTAGAACAGCAAATATACTGTTATGCAATTATGTAAGGAGCAAGAACAGAGACAAAAACATGTAAGGATACATCCTACTCATAAGGCATCATTTGCATCTTGAAGAGGCTAAGAACTTTTTGAGATCTGAATGGATCTTTATACATTTTGGGGAGGGGTGGGCAGGGAGAATTTTCATTTGCATCTGATAAAGGACGAGGCTTTGAGTATATTTATTTGCATGTGAAAAGGCCCTAAGAGAAAATAAACTAGTACCCTGGACATAAATGGCCTCTATTCATTTTATTCCCTGAAAATCATTTGCAAAGACTAACAAAAGAACCTTAGAGTTTTTTAAAAAAAAAAAAAACCGGGAATCCCAAACCCCCAGAATTGTAAAGGGATTATCGATCTATTGGCAAATAACCATTGCATACCCATGGCCAGACTTTCACTGAGGACACTTAGCCCTGAAGAGTAGTTCCAAGGAAAGACTGATGACCCTGTTCACTCTTGCTTGGAAGATAAGAATTTTTTTTTTTTTTTTTTTTTTTTTTTTTTTTTAAATGTTTACTTTTTGAGACTATGTTTTCCTATCTTGTCCAGTCTGGAAGTGCAAAAACCACTCACAAAACCAATAGTACTATTACTCTGAACAGAAACTCTGACCTGTCCATTTCTAGCTTGGATTAATCACTCTTTAGGCAGCTTAACTCTCTTTCCCCACTACTTCTAGAGGATCATCATATTGGCTCAGGACTTCATGTGGACACCTAATAAGACTACAGGAGCTCTGAACTCCTAAGCCCAATTGATCTATCCGTTTTAGGCTTCCTGGTAGCAATGTTATAGCCATATGCACCATTGCTATGTCTAATGGGATGATAAAATTTAGACTCAAGGTCCCAAGAGAGCAGAACTATAGAGGCTTCTGCTAATCTTAGGCCAAGGATCTCTGCTCTTCATGAGAAAGAACACAGCAATAACCCAGTGCAGGATGGCCTCTGGACCTGAAGTCAGAGGTAGTGATGGAGACTGTAGAGATTAAAAATAAGTACAAGAATGGGGAAGACAGAGAGGACAATCTACTGGAAAACAAGGGAACGGAATGGAATGGCTTGAAGAAGTAGAGAGAATTGCCTTGATAAGGCAACTTTATTATGTGAGACAGGGTGAAGGAGGAGAAAGTGGAAGAAAGCAACTGAGTGATAGGAATTGAGGAAGAGAGGAGAAAAAAAATTCAAAATGAGGCAAGTGGGAGAGAAGTGGGAAAAGAAGAAGCCATAGGAGATTTAAGGAGGGATGAAAAAGTTTGGAAAAGCCACTGAGGAGAGTTGGGTAGTAAGTGAATGGAGATAAAGTAGGATTGGCAAGCATCAATGAGGTTCCAATTGAGATAATGTAACATAAATTTGTAGTGGGCCCAATTAAAACAGTTGAATTTTTTTTCTACCTTCATTCAGCTACATGTGAATAGCACACAAAGGTGACAAATGGTGGCAGTGTTCCAAGGCTGAGAGTTGGCTCAGTATAATCAGCAATATGATAAGGGGAATAAGGATTCAAGAGAAGGGAATAATATAAAATTGAATTGGTTCACCAAGGAGTCAAGATGAAAAAAAGAAGAGAGAAGTGTCTAGTGTAAGAGAGATGATCTGGAAGACAATCGCGGTATCAAAAGACTGGAAGTTATAGTGTAGATGAAGGCTTCCCATAGAAGATGGGATTTTATTTGGGACTTGAAGGGAAGCTAGAAGCTAGAAATGAGGGCTGTGTAAGGGAAGAGAGAGGGAAGGGAGAAAATACCAATAGATTGTGGTTGGAAAAGGGGATTTTAGAATTCTTGAACATAAAGGTGGTACATCTACTAGTGATGGTAAGATCTCACCATCTTTGTAGTATGGCTAGAATGAGATGGAAGAGTAGTTCATAGGTATGTTGATGAACTGAGTGGTTAGGGTATTTGAGAGATAATCAACATATATATTGGGGTTTCCTAGAATGAGGGTAGGGATTGAGGAGGAGAGAAAAATATTAAGTCAAGTAATGAACTCAATAAAGAAGGAACAGAAGTGACCTGGAGAGAAGTGGTCTGTAGATTTTGTGGTAAATATGAATAGCCTGAATCTCAGAGAAAGAAAAGTCATTGAATGATGGAGGAAGGAGGAGAACCTGAAGTGGAAAAGTAGAGCAAAGAGTATTTCAACTCCACCCCTCAACCTGTGAGCTGAGGAAAATGAATGAAAGTGCAGCCAGTACTAGAAAGGGAGGTTGTATCATATAAGGGGAAAGCCAGGTTTTAGGAATACTTATTAGATAGAAGGAGTAGGAGAAAAATAGGTTTAAAGAAGTGTGTTGTCTATGACTAGGCATTTCAGAGGGCGCAGTGGAAGGGTTAGATGACATAAGGATGAAACTTTGGGTTGAAGGAAATAGGAATGAGGAATCTGGTAGCAAAGAGTGAAAAGTAGGATTTGGATGATGTTCTGTAGGCATTCAGAGTCACTGGGATAGGAAAGGTGAGAGAATGTTCATTGAGTGAAGGGTGCTATTCCTTTATCTTCAAAGGACAGACTTAACAAGAGAGAGAGAGGCCTGCAGTCAAAGGAAGGATTGCTTTACTTTGCATTGGAAGTTCTTCATATCTTAGCTAGGAGATTGGGCTGGCAGCAGGTGGTTCTAGTCATAGACTGTACTTATTTCTGGTAAAGTGAATTTTCTTGCTATTTCCAAATATCCTGGACCGAACAAAATAAGTGTTTTTTCTTACTTGTGATGACTCTTCAAATATCTGAAAATGATTTACCATCTAACCCTGAGCTTTCTCTTTTCCAGGCTAGATATAATTGTTCATTTAATTTAGTTTTCAGACATCTTACTCTCTCAAACATCTTTCTTTGAAGATGTTTGGATTGAAATGATAATTCTCCAGCTTGTATTCTTGAAACATAGTATTTCAAGTATGATTGATTTGATAACATCTGGTTAATGACTCGCACAGTGGGACTAAAAATGAACTTTAAAAAAAAACAACCATTGCACATTTTTCAATTATATGAAGCTTTTTTACAATTAAAACCATTTGTTTTTTCCTTCAAGATTAGATAGCAGTTGGAGTAATGGGATCAAGGACTTGAGTTCAAATCTTGTCCCAGATATTTATTTATTTGTGTGACTCTAGGCAAGTTACTTAACCTCTTTCAGCTTCATTTTCTTCATCTATAAAATGGGGATGATAATAATTAGCACCACTTCCCAAGATTGTTGTGAGAATCAAATGAGATAATATATATATATATATATGTATATATATATATATGTAATGCTTTGCAAATCATAAAATGATGCATAAATACTATCTATTATTATAATTAAGTTAACACTTATATATGTCATATAAATGTATTTATATGAGGTAATATAATGATATTAATGGCAGTTTTAGTGTACTGCAAGGTCTATATGAGTCAGGAGGGTGATATGACTGCCACACAAAGAGAATATGAGCTTGGGGATACATCAAGAGGGTGATAGCTTCCAGGAATAGGGAGGTAATCATTTCCTATCCACTGTATGTATAATGCCTTTATCAGGTATCACTTGGAATGTTGTGTTCAGTTCTGGGCAACACAGCTTATATATATCATTCAAATACTGTCCAGAGAATGGCAATAGGAGTTGAAGATCCTTGAGTACATGTCATGTGAGGATCATTGAAGAGAACTGAAGTCAGCCAATAAACATTTATTTGTTTTTTACTTGATGATGATAGGCTGGGCGATATCTTGAAACCCTGCTGAGTTGTGATGAGGTATCGTTCTTCATCAAAGGTATGAGCTGCCTATTTCTAATCAGAGGAATATATCACTCTAGAGTTGAGGACAAAATGTAAGCTTCAACCTTCTGATATAGCAAAGGGAGAAGGAGAACCTTGAGGTGCTAGTCAAGTGAAACCACTGCTAAACTTTGAATATTACTTCCTCTCCATTTCTCTTCTCTCTGCCCTAGATATCAATAGACACTGAATTTGATTATGGAAATAGCAGACTATCAACCTAATTTCTAGCTTGGCTCACTTCCTATGGGCCATTTTCACTGAGAGGATCAATCCCTATAGAGAGGGGGAAAACCTACCCCATCACCGTCATCCACTGACTAACTGCTGCCAAAGGGCAGGTAAGCCTAAGAACCCCAAGAATGGCAGTGCTCCCCAGACCAACTATCCTGCTTCTAGGTAAGTCCTAGAAGCCAGTTGCCACTGGGGAAAAAAACCCTTGGACAGGTGAGATCAGACAATGGTGCTTCAGCATATACTTCCTCAGTAACCACAGCTACTTGAAGCCTCAGAAAGGAAAGATTTTGATGCCCAAAATCCTTGGGACTACTAAAAGGTTCAAAATAGGAAAAAAATGATTTTATCAGTGGAAACAGCATACAATATTGTTGGCTTTGTTTTTGCAAAGCAGATCATAGGACCTTTCTATTTAACTTGTAGCTGAGATCTCCTGTATTTGTCTGTATTTTTTCTCTCATTAGAATGTGACATCCTTGAGATCAAAGACTGTCTCTGATTCTTTATTTGCATTCCTAGACTTAGAATAGTGCTCTGCATGCAGTGCATGCTTAATAAATGCCTTATTAATTCACTCAATCAATTCTGACAAGCTACCTAGTTACAAATGACTTACAGCTGACTTATAGCTGCTATAAATGAATGAACGAATACCTTGCCGTGGCATAGTATATGCCTCGACACAAATGTTACCATGAAAAGATTAAAAGCAGGTGAATTGATTCATGAGAAACAAAATGTCAGAGCTGGCGAGGCCCTTGGGTATTATCTATTCTATTCCAACTCCCTCATTTTATGGAAGAAAATGAGACTCAAAGAGGTTGAAGTTCTTAACCAAGCAAGTTTAGTAGAAACCTAGAAGAACTTCTAAAAAATAAATAATTATGACAATAACAATAACCAATAATCCATTGTCATTTACATTCTATCTGCTACACTTTCTATATCCTCTTAAATCAACCTCTCAACTCTGAATATGCATCCATATATCCATGGTAAAGGAAAGGAAGGCAAAAGTAGGGAGGGAAAGAGAAAAGGAGGAAAACTGATTAAAAAATAAAGGAACTTTTATCAAACTGTGCATACCATTTAAACCAGCAGTGTTTCTATTGGGTCTATATCCCAAAGAGATCTTAAAGGAAGGAAAGGGACTCACATTTGCAAAAATGTTTGTGGCAGCCATTTTGTAGTGGCAAGAAACTGGAAACTGAGTGGATGCCCATCAGTGGGAGGGTGGCTGAATAAGTTATGGTATGTGAATGTTATGGAATATTATTGTTCTATAAGAAATGATCAGGAGAATAATTTTAGAAAGGCCTGGAGAGATTTACGTGAACTGATACTAAGTGAAATGAGCAAAACCAGGAGATCATTGTGAACTGCAACAGCAAGATTATACAATGATCAATTCTGGTGGATGTGGCTCTTTCTAACAATGAGATGATTCAGGACAGTTCCAATGATTTTATGATGAACAGAGCCACCGACATCCAGAAAGAGGGGTATAGGAATTGAATGTGGATCACAACATAACATTCTCACCTTTTTTGTTGTTTGCTTGTATTTTGTTTTCTTACTCATTTACTTTCTTTTTTTATCCACTTTCTCTTATGCAGCAAGAGAACTGTATAAATATGTTTACACATATTGGATTTAACATATATTTTAACATGTTTAGCATATGTTGAATTGTTTGCCATCTAGGAGAGGGTTGGAGGGAAGGAGGAGAAAACTGGAAACACAAGGTTTTGCAAGGGTCAATGTTATGCTTTGAAAATAAAAAGCTTTATTTAAAAAAAGGAACTTTAATTTTATCCGCATAAATTTTCAATGGAGCATAATAATCCTTAGTTCTGAATCTAGGGATCAGATACTTCTGTCTATGTTACAAATAGCATTTCTCTTTCAAAATGGACTAAATTATTTCTACAAAAAGATTAATGGATTATAGCAAACACTTTTCTTTCTTTTTCTTTTCTTCCTTTATTTTTATTTTTTGAAAGAGGGACCAAAAGTATCATACCTATGATGTTCTTGGCCATCTGCACTTTTTTGTTGGTGATGCCATTCATTTCCATAGTTTCAGTTACCACTTCTATACAAAACTGTGTGTCCAACCTTTTGAAAGTTCTATCTCCAACTCTAGCTTCTCCCCTGAAATTGTAGTCCTAAATCTCCAATTGCTTACTGGATATCTCTCTCTGGATGTACTTTTAAACCAAAAAAATAAACATAGCTTAAATAGAAATTTAATATCTTTTCCAAACTCCCAAACCTATTTCTGACTGTTCTATTTTTGTTTTCCCCCAACCCTTCCCTTTCTTCTGAGTTCTAGCTCTATATCTTTAACAGGATTTCCCACCAGAATCTAAAATGTTCAAAACCAGTTATTTCCCCCAAATCTGCCTTTCTTTTGACTTCATTCTTTATTGTCAATGGTGTCATCATTTTTCAGATTTCTTGTATTTGACAACTTGGAATAACTTTTTGCTCTTCTGTATACTTCAAGGATTACATCCAATCAGTTACTAAGCCATGTAAATTCCACTCATGCAATATCAGCTTTTGCATTTATTCTGTCTTCTCTATTTCTACAGTCACTCCATTAGTATTAGAGGCTCATTACCATTCACTCATTATCAATAATGCAGGTTTTTGAAGTAGTTTCCCGTCTTTTACCTCTGATTTGTTCCCCCTTTCAGCTTCACACTCTTGCCAGATTATTTTATATGCATTATGGAAGATCACATTGCTTCTTTTTTTTTCCTTTTTAAATTTATTCAATGGCTTTGAGTTGTTCACTGAATATAGTTCAAATTCCTTAATCCAGCTTTCAAGGGTCCCTCCTCATAACAAGGTGATTTTTCACCTTTCCCAATTTATCTGTTCATACTTTTCTATCAGACATGCCTTTTCCTAATAATTTTCTCTGTGATTCTGTGTTCTTTTCTAATTTCTCCTTGTTGATATTTTCTCTGTTCTTCAAAGCCCAGATCTTTCATGAATCTTTCCTGGTTCCACTAGTTGGATCATAAGATCATATATCTAGAGTTTTTTAGTTATGTTGTATAGAATTTGCTTTGTACATATTTGTTTGCTGGTTGTCTCCTTCATCAAATTATAAACTGCTTGAGATTAAGGATGATCTCCCTCCCTTTTAATATCTCCAGCCCCTAGCACAATTTCTAAATGTTTATTGAATTGAATTGCATATTTAAAAATTGAGGCCCAGGGTGTTTAAATAAACATGATAGAGTGGATTTGAATCCAGCTCCTTTGAGTTCTTTCCACTGTACTGTGCCATTGCTAATTATTACCTTTCTCCACTCAGACTATTTTCCATAAGTTACTTTGTATTGTCCTATACTGAAGTCCTATTTTGATGTTTCATAGCATGGAGATAATACAGAATTTTCAAAGGCTATATTGGTAACCTCTGAGTTATTTCAAAAAGCGGAAAAGGCTTGAGTACAAGTCTGGTGATATATATTCTATATATGTTGTCTAAAGACCAGGTTAGCTAGGTTCAGAGAAACTTATCACCAGAGGGTCAGTCACCAAGTGATGAATATTTTCAATCATAACAACACATTCAGTAAATAATTCAGGACATTGTATTAGCCACTGAAGATTTGGTCTGGGTCTCTATTACATAGGGAGCTACTCTTTGCTAATGCAGGTCTGCAACTGGTCTGCAATTTTTATCTTTGAAAGTTGCCTGGGAAGCTAAGATATTAAATGATTTGCCCAGGGTCACAAAGCTAATAGATGTTAGAAGTAGTACTTGAAACCAGGTCTTTCTGTATCCAGGACTGCCTCTCTATCTACTACTCTACCACTACTTCTTGTCTGAAATACAAAATTTTTTTTTTTTTAAAACATGGGGAGGGGGGTCTGAATGCTGCTTTCACACAGATATCTACAGCTTCCATTTTTACTCAATTATTCACAATATTCCCATATAGAGACTCTCCCTAGCCTGTTCCTAAAATCCCCAAGTGAAAAATCCATTCCACTCAGTGGTCAGTTCTGCTGAGTATTCTGAAATCATGCTCATAATCATCAATGACATTTTTCAGCCTGCTTTTGGATGAAGCCATCTGGCAGCGTTGAGCCACCCCTTAGGTTTTGAGCAGTATAGAAGTTCCCCAAATCTAAGTTTACAAACTTCCTTTATACCATCAGTCTGATTTTGACAAAGGATAAGTTAAATGTTGACAGGCTTTAAAGAGACAACTAGGTCCCAGCTTCAGCTCACAAAGCTCTGTGGCTATTCTATTTTGAAAAACACTTTCAGCCCAGAAATGGATTAGCATCAGCATAGCCCCTCAACCTTGGCATGTGTACTAAGGATGGGCAGTCATACAGACATTCCCAGCTGGGAGCCCTCCCTTCAAACACACGGAAAGTATATACACGGTCTGGAGCAATTCAATCCCATCTGTTAAGATGGCATTATGCCAGCTTGGGAGTTGACCGAATCCTCTCACTGGGTCAGAAGTTATATACAAGGATGGGCTTAGTTCACTGTTTCTTTGAAGAGTAGTTCTTCCTTTGGGCCAGCAATAAAGCATTTATATCACAGCTTTCCTAGTTTTGAGATCATATGTGTTGATACTACAAAATAATCAACTATCCTAATTCAAGGAACAATACCTTCGATTTTCTTCATAGTAATCACATTTGCCATTTTCCTTGTGTTCCCTTTAAAATATTCTTATAATTTAAGACATTTTAATAGAATTATAAATTATTTTTTACTTTTCTTTCTAAATCCTTATTTATTACTTTCAAATGTTGGTGTGAGGGAAACTGCTGTGCCAAATCTCCAAATACCTAAGTAAAAGAAGATATTTACAGCTTACGGATTTGTCTCCCTGCCAAGCAGACAGGCTATATTATGGTGAGCACCTTGAAAACCCATTAAAGATATTGAGAGTGTCAAAGTACATTTAGCAGGAAAGCACTACATGTAGTTTTAGAATTTAAAAGAAATTTAATTTCCTTTTTAAAAAATGGTTTTGTTTTTATTCACCCAGTATTAAAGAAATCACATATTCATGACTCCTTCTCTTGCTTTCACTCCTTTTTTTAAAAAATAGAATTATATTTGTTCAAATAGGGTGTTCTCATTGTTTTCTAGCTTTCTTTAAATTTCCTTGTTAGTTATTGAAGAAAGTAGCAAATTGATTTTATCTAATTTTAAAATAAGAAGTTATTTTCCCTAGAAGCCAATAAAAATTCAAGAAATCTATGGATTAAATGCAAAAATATAAACTTGATTGCAGTGAACCTTTCCCCCTTTTCCCAACCACTGTATCAGTATTATTACCCTGATTTATCCTGAGGGCTAGTTTGCAAGATGACTGAACTTATTTGGCTTCTCTATGAAATTTCTAAATTGGTGCAGACAGCATGATTAGTGAAGAGATGAATTTTCAAAACTATTTCCTTGAATTTTCATAAATCATCCATGACAAAAGCATTGGATTCATTCAGCTGGGACTTCAAATATTCAAATCATTTCTGTGGACTTAATGCCAGTTAGTAGGTCCATCTCTGCTTAGAAATTTAATATTTTTTTAAAATAGAGGAAACATACTAACCAGGTGTGTGCCATTGAGATTTCCATGGCTATATATCTATCACTGATCTATTCATTATAGTTTTGTGTAATACATAACATTTTTCATTTAATTTTTAGAAACTTCTTTCCTTTTAGATAATTTCTAGTTCATTTGGAGGAATTGTATTTAAGTGTTTAAGAATGAACTTCCATATTTAATCTATATTTTAATTAGAATTGAGTTTTGATATGAAGTGAAAATACCTGTACTGCCATTAAGCAATTTGTTTATGAGCAAGTAAGGATGGGACAGAGCAAGTAAGGATGAGTTCACAAAGAACAAGCCAGGCCAAAGAAAGTCATTAATATCCTCATGGACAAGATGCAGTTGGGATGATGTTGCAGCCAAATAATTCTGTTGCTTTTTCATTTCAATTAAACAAATATTTATTAAATGCCTATTACGTGTAAACCTTTGGAATATGAGACAGAAATTAAAATAGTCCCTATCTTCAAAGAATTTCGATTCACTAGGAAGAAATAGCATGATTGAATTACTGGACCTAGAGAATATGGCTTAAAGTACCAGTACTTGAATATTTTGTTCAGAGAACTCAGGATATTTAATAAATAATGAATTGAACTGAACTGAACCTGGATCTCTAAGAATACATTATGGAGCTCTGCTCTTGGTTTTGTTTTATCCAACTTAATTAGATTCTTAGATGAAGACATTGATTATCAACTCTGTGGAAAATGCAATACTTGAAGGAATAGATAATCTTTTGGACAAAAGAATCAGGATCCAAAAATAAACCAATTGGCTGAAACAATGATTTGACTCAAACAAAACATTTGATAATGTAAAGGTTTACACTTAGTTTTTTTAAAATTACTGTATGGGAGCAATATTTCTGCAAGATATTATTAAATAGATGATTTGTGAGCATTTATAGAAAAGTCAGTGTTCCTTAATTCATCACCAACAGTTAAGAATGAATGAGCAAAAAAACATTTATTAATGTACCAGGATAAGTGCCTAGCAAGTGAGCCACTATGGTAGATGCAAAGTATATAATTATTAAGGAGAGCCAGCCCTGTCCTCAAAGAGCTTTCACTTTAATATACAAAGACAATTCATATAAAGAAGTGGTAGTTAGGGATACAAATGGAGTTAGGTAGTAATAGGAATGGATGGTCAGAGTGAACCATGATTAGAGGGGGTGAACCATGGTTAGAGGTCTTTGGTCAGGTAAGATACAATTGATTCTCACCAATCATACAGTAAAGAGTGGGTAAAACTGAAAGTGCGAGTTTCAAAATAGAATAGCCTTGATCTTCCAGGACATGGTCTCTAAAGAGTCAGTTTGGAGGATATACCATTAGCAGTAAAGTTTTCTTCCTCCTTCTTTCTTCTTTCTCTTGAGTAGGTAACATGATAGATAAAACTGAAGTCATAATATACTTTAGTTTTCAGCAAAACATTTCACAAAATTTCTCATGGTCTCTTGTGTACAAAAGATGTTGATAGATAAGCATATAGTTAAGTGGATTTGAAATTGGTTGAATAATTAGAAGTCAAAAAGAATTATTAATGAGCCTTAAAGAAGAATCTCTAATGTAGTGAGTCCAAGGATCTATCTTTTATGTTAAGACTATTCACCTGAAACTTGCATAAAAGCATAGATGTCAAGCTTGTCAAATTTGCAGATGAAACAAAGTTTGAAAGGTATTAATCCTTTTTTTTACATTTTATTAAAATATCTATAATGTCCTCAGTTTCAAGTAATCACTTTTAACCATTTCAACTATACATAGTTCTTTACTCCTGATTCCTTAAGTCCTTGTTCTACAGCCCCTAGTCTTATCAAATTCTAAGCCTGGATTACTCTCCTATATAGCTTGTCTTTTCTAATCACATCCTGCTAGATACAACTAGAGGAAGTCATGCAACCATTCCAACTGTGTTTTCTAGAAATTTATTTAGTCTCTTGAGATTTTCAGTCAAGATGGGTGCCTAAAGGTGATGTAGAGATCTAATAATGATCACAGAAATTCAATAAGAAACTATTTCCACCAAGAAGAAAATTTTTTCACTCTCAAACTGCACAAGAAATCATCCAGAAGTCTCAGAGCAATAGGAAAGGGAATTGTAAGAAAAGTCAGTTCCAGCAAAACCCAGTTTCCCAATGTGATCAGAGAGGGGTAGTGAATGTGTAAAGCTAGAAGACTACATGTCTGGAAGGGGAAAGAGTGGATGACTTGCCCAAGAAAACTCCAAGGATGGGAACTTTTGGAAGCTCTGAGAAATGGGACCAAAGGCTTAGAATTCCCTAATGTGCTGTCCTGAGAACAGAGAAGGCCTTGTAAATCCAATGCTTGGAACCTCAAAGATATAGTGGGGCCAATCTCTGGAGTAAGAGATCAGTGAAGGAACTCAAAAAAAGACCAAGTGGAGTCAACTATTATACTTAAAAGTACAGCAGAGGAGCAGAGCTTGACCTTGCCACAAAGTTCCAATTCTCCAAATAAAATTGGGGAATGAATATATCAAAGAAAAGACTAGTCAGTATAAAAAATATTGTATGTTTAGAGATGATTCTGTCACAAGAAGATACTCAAAGGGAAAAAAAGGACATAGCAATATATGAATACCTAGGAGAAATTAAAAGACAATAAATAAAAGCTCTAGAGGAAAGAATTAGAAAGAATATAAATAGCTTAGAAGAGAAAGTTCATATCCCAGAAATAGATTCCTTGAAAACTAGAATAAATCAAGAAGAAATTTATTCACAGGCAGCAAAATAATAGTAAAATTGAAAGATTCAAAAGCAAGAGAAGAAAATACAAAATTTATAATTTTAATAAAAACCTAGGGGTAGGGCAGCTAGGTGGCACAGTGGATAGAGCACCAGCCCTGAAGTCAGGACCTGAATTCAAATCTGGTCTCAGATACTTAACACTTCCTAGCTGTTTAAGCCTGGGCAAGTCACTTGAGCCCAATTGCCTCAGCAAACAAACAAACAAACAAACAAACAAACAAACAAACAAAAACTAATCTGGAAAAAGGAGCAAGGAGAAAAAAATTTAAGAATGATTGGACTCTATGGAAACTAACATTTAAAAATCCTGAACTCTATATTTCATGAGAACCCCATTTCTCTGACCCCATCAATCTATTGAAACTACTTTCTTGCAAGTTATTCATGATCTCTTAAATGCCAAATTTAATGGCCTTTCCTCAATTTTCATCATTTTAAGCATCTGATACTGTTGAATACTAGCTCTTCCTGTATACACTCTTCTGAGTTTTTGTGACACAATATTCCCTTGATTCTCTTCCTATCGCCTGCTCCTTAAGTCTTTTTTGTTGGATCTTTATTCATTCTATGTCCTCTATCTGTGTCTCCTACTCTCTCTGTACTGGAACATTTTTTTCTTCTCAATTTCACTTCTCTACCTCATTATGGATTCAATGACCATTTCTATGCAGATGATTGCCAGATCTACACGTAACACTAGGTGTTGCTATAGAATTGGAAGATTCTGCTGTTGCTAGTTAATCAGGTCTCTAGGATACACACAAAATACATTAGGGTCATACGCTGATGGAGCTGATTAAAAGGGCCAGGTTCATATTGATTTAGCCTTTGGAAGTATAGTCATGAAATATATGAATTAACCATGACTATGCCCTTTATTAAAGAGAAAGAAACTCTAACAATAATGGGCTGGTATTGGTACACCAGATCTGCCTTAGGAAAAGTCACTATTTCTTATGTTGTTCCCCAAGATATTCCAATGCTTTCAAAAGTGGGGTATGAGGAATTCATGATCAACCACAGATGTTTATGAGAATAGATCAGGTGGATGCAGTCTTTAACAGAATTAAAGGGCATTCTTAGAAATTGGTGCCAGCCACAGTTGTCCAAAAGTAAGAAGGCAATGGGGACAAAAACCATTGATTAAAAACCATATTCTCTGTGTATTTGCTGAAAGATTATTATGTAGATTAATTTTGTGTTTCTTCAGATAGGGGAACAAGAATCAACAGGTAAATATAAAGAAATGAACTTTAACTAAACATAACATTTCCTAGCAGTCCAAAAATGAAATGTGTTAATTTTTGTGTATCACAGGTACTAAATAGATAGTTCTTAAATGAATGGATTCTAAATACCTATCTTATGAGTTCTGTTACTGGAAGTATTCAAGAGGAGACAAAGAATACCTGTCAAAAAAGCTATAAAGAGAGCTTTTTCATGGAGTAAAAGGGTGTCTTAAATGTCCTTCAAGTTTCCTTTAAATGTTGACATTTTATAATTCTTTATCTGATATCAAAGATTTTTTAGTATTTTGGGTAAATGGATTTCCCAATTATATTGATGGCAGAATTTTATTTTTCCAAATATATGCAAAGATAGTTTTCAACAATCATCTCTGCAAAACCTTGGGTTCCAAATTTTTCTCCCTTTCTCCCCACTACTTCCTCCCCAAGACAGTCAGCAATCTGATAAGTTAAACATGTACAATTCTTCTAAATACGTTTCCATATTCATCAGGTTGTTGCAGAATTACTAAAAGAAGAAATAGTCATTGTTTAGTCCCTTTCTAAGATTCTTTTAAAATGGCTCAGACCAGGAATACAGAGAAGTTTGAATACATTTGACATTCTAGCTCATTATAGTAACTTCATTAGTCTGGCAGTCAAAGTCCTCTGTGATCTAGTCTAATTTACTTTTAAAGTTTTAATCTCATGTTACTTCCCTTCAAACACTCTTACATTTTCCCCATTAGGTTTAAGGGTTGAGAAATGAACAGAATTTTAAGAGATCATCATCCCTTCATTTTATAGATGAAGAAATGGAGTCCTAGACAGTTGTCAACATATTTGTTACACAAATAGTAAGAAACAGAGCTGGGTCTCAAACTCAGTTTATCTGACACTAAATCTAATCTTTTTTTTTTTTTTTTTTAATCCCACTGCATTCCATTATGTTTTTACAACTGTGTTTATATTGTTCCTTGTTTGTAATGCCCTCTCTCTACTCTTCTAATTCTCATCTCTACCTATTGAAATCCCATCCCCTTGTTCAAAGATCAGCTTAAAAGGTAACTCCTCTATGGATCTATTCCACATCTCATCTTTAACCAGAAGAGATAACTCTTCTGAATTCTCATAGCATTTTTTTCTTATTGGCAATGATTCTATTACATTTTACTTTGATTACTGAAATATATGATTTAATAGATAAACTCATTTAGAGTAGGAATTATGTATATCATAGGTGCTAAATAAATATTTCTTGAATGAATGGATTCTGAATGCCTATCTTATGGATTGAATCAGACTCACTTTTATCTTTGCAACGGAATTATTTCTAACACCTCAAAAAGGATATCTTTGTTCTGATAATGGCTCAGCTACACAGCTTGTTTCATATACTTGGGCTATGCTTTCTGCCATGGCTTTAAAAAGGAGGTCAGATTCACACAGGGAAGTCAGACAAAGAAACACTGACATGGACATGCACTTAATTCACTGGAGAGAACTCCTCATGCATTGATGGAAACACAAAACAGGAAGAAAAACACACATACGCAATAACTAGAAACTAAGAGGAGACTCAGTGATTGGCCACTGAAGGTCTGATTGAACTATTAGTCAGTAAACTAACAATTATTAAGTGCCTACTATGTACAAGGCATAGTGCTTTCTGCACTGGGTTCTCAAAGTGTCCACAATTTAATGGGGGAAACAACAAGTAAACAAATATGTAAAAACAAGCTATTCCTGGAATAAAAATGAAATATTTAAAAGAGAGGAGAGACTGGAATTTAAGAGGGGTTGGGAAAGGTTTCCTATGGAAGATGGAATTTTAGTGAGCCCTAAAAGGAAACCAGGGAAAATAGAAGGTGGAGATAAGGAAAGAAAGCATTCCATTATGGGAAACAGAGAAAATGCCTAAATCAAGAGACAGTATCTTGTTCATGGAACATAAAGTAGGCTAATATCCCTGAATCAATGAATATATAGTGGGGAATAAAGCATAAGAAAACTGGAGAAGCAGGGGAGAGTTAGAATTTGAAGGGCTTTGAACAGCAAATAGAGGATTTTGTATTTGATCCTAGAAGTGATAGGGAATCCCTGGAGTTTACTGAGTAGGAGGTGTCATGGTTGAACCTGAGTTTTAGAAAAATCACTATAGTGGCTGAATGAAGGATGAGAAGAGAGAGAGTGGAAAGGACTCTGAGGCAAGCAGACTTACTAGCAGGTATAGTCTAAGCCAAGGTAATGATGGTTTATAACATTGTGGTCAGTAACAATAGCAAAGGAGAGAAGGGGGCATATTTGAGAGAAGTTATAAAGGTGAAACATTTGACTACAGAATATATGTGAGGGATTGATTGGTACTGAAGAGTTAAAAATGATATTTAGAGGATAAGCCTGAAGGACTGAAGGGATGGTCATACCTTTGGCAGGAATAGAAAAGTTTGGAAGGGAAAATTTAGAGGAGAAAATAATGAGTTCAGTTTTGGACATGTTAAATATGAGATAGAATCTACTGGACATCTAGTTAGAAATATCTGAAAGATAGTTTGAGATGGAAAACTGGAAGTCAGTAGAGAGGTTAGTACTGTATAGATATAGTTGAGAATCATCAGCAAAGAAATGGGAATTAGATCCATGGAGCTGATGAGATCAAGTAAAATATTATAGAAGAAGAAAAGAGGAAGGTTCAGAATAGAGCCCTTTGGGACACCTATGGTTAGAGGGGTTGACTGGGATGAGAATGCAGCAAAAAAGCCTAAGAAGTAGTGTAACATATAGGAGGAGAAGGAGGAGACTTAGTGTCCCAATCTCATCTAGAGATGAGTGTGTCAAGGAGAAGAGAGGACCAGTAGTGTTAAAGATTACAGAGAGGTATAAAGAAATGAGGACTAAGCTGTAAGACACCCCAAAGTAAACTTTTGGGGTATATTATCAGCATTTAGTGTATGACTGAAATGTGGGTTATACTTGAAATACAAGCTAACTAAAGTCAGAAAATTCCTGGAAGGTTTAAGAGCAAAAGAAATTGTTTTTAATCTTGCTAGTTTGAATTCTAACATACAACTTACAAATGTATGCACAATGTATAAATAAATATTGTAGAATGAAACTAGATAACACAGTGGGAACTCAGAGGTTTCCCTAAGATCATAAAAATATCAGTTTAAACAGAAAATAACTTCCAGATTCCAGACTTAGAAAAAGATCACAGAGATAGGAGAATGATATTTCTTAGTTCTATGACACAACTTCCAGAGCAATCCTTTTCCAAATATATTTTTGATATAAACACAGTAATATTTAATGGGTCAAATAATCAGTTGTGAAAAGGATTCTGATATGACAATGCAGAGGCTACAAATTCCACTGTGTTCAAAGATTAAATAAATGGAAGCAGAGTTTTCTTATATTTGTAGATCAATATCAGAATTGAAATCAAGTAAATGACAGCTTCAGTCAACACATGAAACAAAACAGGAAGAATTAGGCTAGTTTTGGAGAAACTTCCATTGATGTTAGAATATTTCTAAATAAAATTAAATTCTTTACTCTAAGGAACTATGCTTCAACACTGTTAGGACATTCCCTAATTGTTATCTGAAAATATTAATCTTTCTGGGAAAGATTTTCTTCCTTTTCTTCCTGTGTTCCTTCTCTTAACTCCCTTTTTCTTTTTAAAGTATCAAGCTATATCTACATTTGGTTGTACAAAAGGGCTACTGTCAAAAAAAAATATTGATATTGTTTTTCATAGTGTATGGTATGGCTAACGTTGAAGTTTTGTCTAATGATAATAAGCATTTGTTGTTACAAAAGGATAAAATTAACTTTACCTGGAGTCTACTAATTAAGTCCAAAAGTTTTTATTATCATAGAGCACTTATTGAGCTAATTATTGGGAATACAAATATAAGTCAAAGGAAAGGCAGTCTCTGCCCTCAAAGAGCTTACATTCTAATGAGGGAAGGTGAGCAGTTTTAGAGGGATGAGGACTGCAGGATCACAGAGAAAGTCTTGTGAAGACCAGTCATTAGTACATCCTGAGGAGGAAGGAAAACATGATTTGCCTGGTTGTTTTACTTAAAATTAAAGTTATGGAGGTAACAACCAATTAGAAGGAGAAGCGTAGGGGATAGAGGAAACTTCCAATGTGAGAAGCAGTCTAGGGGTGGAGTGAACTTCCAAAGTGAAAACATTACTATAGCATAGTAGAAAAAGTCCTAAGAATATAAGTCATTCTAATATGCAATTATCCATTATCAGGATGAGAAAATTGGCATTGACAATTGCCAAACCTTTTGTTCCAATTTTTCCCTTCCTTCCTCCCACCCCCTCCCCTACTTCCAGAAAGTAGAAAAGAGGTCTAAGTTAGTCATTTAAGAATATTCTTTTAGTGAAATGAAAATGAATAGGGCATTAAGAAGTCTGAATTAGCTTTATTTCAGTAGAACTTATCATAGTAGTTGTAAAATGTTCCAAAGATAAGTGAATTGCTTCCTACTGAATCAAGTCCAAGTCCTTTCTCCCACCTAAAATTTCTTTCCTTTAAAAATTATTTTTACTTAAAATTTTTTTCCACCCAAAATTTTCATGGAATTTGGAAAAACTACCTTAAGTACAAGATTCTGTGAACCTGTTTCAGATTAAGATGCTGTTAAGATGATGATGAAGGTCCACCAAACAAGAAAGTTGAGAAGCATAGCTTCCTTTCAAAATATTACAAAAGGAAAATATAACTTTGTTAACTATTATTGGGCCCCAAGAGTGTCTTCATCTCTAATTTCATATGTAATAGGAAGATACACACACACACACACACACACACATATAAGACGAATTCATTTGCTTATCTGACACGATACAGAACAATAAAGAACGATGTTATTCCCACCTTAAAAGATCAACACATGCTTATTAAATACAAACTTTCCATGTGCCAAAGAATCAATTCATTCTCTATCATAGTGGAATCTATTCATAGGTAGTTTTCTAGCTAATCTCTATGATGGCAGACTTTAAAAGAAAAATACTGACTTCAATAACATTTAATTAGGTAGGGGTCTTAAGTTCTAGTTCTCTGAGAAACAGAATTCAAAATTCAAATGCCTTTGGTTATTCAATATCAATATTTAAATATTTTATTGGATTTTTAAAAGACTTGCTTATCTTGGAAGTACAAAAAGTTTACTTACTTGACTGATCTTACTCTGATCAGCATAGAACTTTGTCCTGTTCTATTTCTGACATAGTTTGTCTCTCTCTTAGGCAACCTGGTGGGCCTTGAGTTGCAGCAGTTCACCATCTTGATGATGAACTTAGTAAGAGATATCAGATCAGTTTAATCCACTAATGCTCAGAACTCTCATATTTAAAGATTCCATCATCTCTGACTTTCCCTCAGTAGTAGGGATTATTAGTGTAAGATAGCATATCTGACTTTGTTGAAAATTAAGAACTAAAAGAACATTCCTGTTCATTTTGGGAAAACACGTATTCTATTGTCATCCAAACTGGAAATTTTTCAGGTATTCAGACTTATAAGACATTTCATTTTTAAAAATTGTGCTATTATATTTTTTTCTTTGAGAGACAGTGAGATATAAACACAATGACTAATGCAAAGAATAGAAAACATGGGCGTTTAGAATATAAGTTTTTAATTTTTCAAATTTTGCTACAACCTATGTAATAGTTCAATTACAAATTATATAATTGTTTCCCAGATCAAGTTCTTAATTTCTGCTTTTCATAACAATTATTTTAACTGTGGGAAAAAAAGTCATACCTAATTATCTTTTTTCCCCTTGTCTGAATTGATCAAATGCATATTCTCAATTATTTCTGATCTTATCAAAGAAGCTACTAGAACAAAAGCACAGACAATTTTAAGTAAGTTGCTGTTAATTGACTTAAAATCCATCATGCATTTAGTTATGGTAACTTGCAAATTCTGTACTTTTTGATATTGTACTTTAAAGAACAAAACTCCTAATGTTAAATTTAAAAGAAATGAATATAAAAACTGAAGAGACAGTTCTTTTAAAGAAACTATGAATTAAAATAATCTCATGTTATGAAACTTTTCTCATTTTTTTTTTTGTTTCTGTTTTGCTCCTAAGAATAGGGCTTGTTCACCACTGCCATCTATAAATTGTGATGTACTTCAATAAAATAATTCTTAACTATTCATTCAAACTCAGTTTTGTAGTGTGCTTTCTGGACAGTTGCCTTTAATGAGGTTACTCATCTTTGCAAACACAAGTCTTTCAGAAGAAATCATTTTTAATGCATAACACTACTATTATATGCATATTAATGCATAGTCATATAGATAATTCCCATGAGTAACAGTAAAGAATAAGTTTTTCCTTCACCTTCTTCTTTTCTCTCTTTTTCCCCCCCTCTCTGTGGAGTTTTTTCTCTCTCTTTCTCTTTCCTTCCCCTTCTTGCAGCCTCTACCAATGATGATTGGGGAAATTACAGAACCTGGAGGTCAATCCATATTTCAAATCAGGAATTTTTAATCCCTTTGGTATTATGGACTCTTTTTACAGTTTGTTGGGGCCTATGAATTCCTTCTCAGAATAATGTTTTTAAATGCCCAAAATAAAATACAAAGGAAACCAATTATATTGATATATAGTTATTAAAAAATCCAAAAACAAAACAAAACAAGTTCTTGAACTCCAACTTAAGAACTCCTACAAAGGGCTCATTGCTCAGGGACACACTGCTAACACACCCAAATAAGGCTATGAATTATACCTTCAATCTGCCTCAACACCCATCAGACATTTAGTAATCCCAGAACTTTATCAAGGTTTAGCCTGTTTCACCAGCCTCATCAACCACTAGAAGTTGATGTAATTATTTCTTGACAGGTGAATACACAGGTGGAAGAGCTGGGCATACCAGCCAAGAATAGCAGCTTGAGATGTAAACCAAAAATTCCTTGTGACTAATACATATTTTTCTACCACTTATAAGGAAGGACAAAACCTCAGACACTTTTTTAATGAGGCGATTTTTTAGGATTCATTTCCTCAAAAATTAATTTGTCTTCTTTTCTATTAAATATGTGGGTGATCATCCAAATATCTTTACCTTTATCTAAAACACTCATTTGTCTAATGATATCTTTTGATAGTACTTCTACTACTCTACTTCTACTGTCCACACCCAAATCAAACCTCATTTTGTGAGTTGCACACTCATTTCAGAAAGAAAAACTAATTTATGTGCTGAGGCCAGAAGATTCACCAATAAGTACTTGCAAATTATTTCAAAGCTCTTAAAATGGAATAAAAATGAATGACATGCTACTGTCTCCAACAAATTTATTCATGGAAGAGAACTATCTATATAAAATGCTAGCTCCAAACCTGATAAAACACAGTATAATTCAGATGATGTATAGCAATAAAACCTACTAACTCAATTTGTAAGCTTGAATTTTAGTGTTTTTTTTTTTTCCCTGACATATATTAGTCCTTTTCTTTTTCTTTGGTCGGAGGGAATGCTGTTCATAGCTTTGCTTTCCCATCACCCACTTAGGACTAAATAATGATGAAAATATCTTTTTAATTGTTTTTTTTATTGGTTCTTTTTTTTTAATAGCCTTTTATTTACAAGTTATATGCATGGATAATTTTACAGCAATGACAATTGCCAAACCTTTTGTTCCAATTTTTCCCCTCCTTCCCCCCCACCCCCTCTCCTAGATGGTAGGATGACCAATACATGTTAAATATATTAAAGTATAAATTAAATACAAAATAAGTATGCATGTCCAAACCATTATTTTGTTGTACAAAAAGAATCGGACTCTGAAATATTATACAATTAGCCTGTGAAGGAAATTTTTAAAAATGCAGGCAGGCAAAAATATAGGGATTGGGAATTCAATGTAATGGTTCTTAGTCATCTCCCAGAGTTCTTTCGCTGGGTGTAGCTGGTTTAGTTCATTACTTCTCCATTGGAACTGATTTGGTTCATCTCATTGCTGAAGATGGCCAGGTCCATCAGAATTGATCATCACATAGTATTGTTGTTGAAGAATATAATGATCTCCTGGTCTTGCTCATTTCACTCAGCATGAGTTCATGTAAGTCTCTCCAGGCCTTTCTGAAATCATCTTGCTGGTCATTTCTTACCAAACAATAATATTCCGTAACGTTCATATACCACAATTTATTCAGCCATTCTCCAATTGATGGGCATCCATTCATTTTTCAGTTTCTAGCTACTACAAACAGGGCTGCCACAGACATTTTTGCACATACAGGTCCCTTTCCCTTCTTTAAAATCTCTTTGGGATATAAGCTCAGTAGAAACTCTGCTGGATCAAAGGGTATGCACAGTTTGATAACTTTTTGAGCATAGTTCCAAATTGCTCTCCAGAATGGCTGGATGTGTTCACAATTCCACCAACAATGTATTAATGTCCCTGTTTTCCCACATCCCCTCCAACATTCTACATTATCTTTCCCTGTCATTCTAGCCAATCAGGTAGGTAGTAGTATCTCAGAGTTGTCTTAATTTTCATTTCTCTGATTAATATTAATCGGTTCTTAATAACACATGTTGCAGTTTTACTTTTCTGAATATCATTTAACTCAGTGTAATAATTTATAAGGGGAAGAAAGGTGCTGGTCCTAAAGTGAGGAAAACCCGAGTTCAGTTTTGGCCTCAGACACTTATAGTTATATGACCCTGGGCAAATCACTTTAGCCTGTTTGCCTCAGTTTCCTCACCTGTAAAATGAGCTGGAGAAGAAAATGACAAAGCACTTCACTATCTTTATCAAGAAAATTCCAAATGGGGTGAAGAAGAATTGAACTTGACTAAACAACAATAACAACAAAATCAAACAATTTGTAAGAATGGAGATAGAGATTAGACCTGTGGTTTCACTGATATATCTATCAATGTATTTGTTTGAGACTAACAGTCTTTGAGCATTGCCTACAGCCAGGGAGGTGAAGAGATCATACAACTAGTTATGTCATCAGCTTTGGGACTTGAACTTAGCCTTCTTGGCTTTGAGGTCAGCTTTCTGCCCACTATTCTTAAGTTCTCTCTCAATTTATTATGTACAAATGAATACTGACTTCTCCAACAGAGAGGCAAAAACTTCTAGGGCCAGAAGTGATAGCAATAGAAATAATCAGGTAGGATTACCTTTTATTCTATTCCTAGTGATAGATAGATGCAGATTAGCGCCAGTCAAGATAAGCTTGTTCAAAAATGTGTTGCCTCATAAGAATGGCCCCAGAGAACTGTTTGTATTAAAGTCAGCCCTGGCATTGGAAGTGGTTATAAAACCAGTTATTTTCTTATCATCTCCATGTCTCATTTAAAGTACAAAAAGGAGTAATTAATCCTTGGGCAGTACACAACAGAGATGGGCGTGGGAAACAGAAAAGAATTTTGAAAAAGTTCAAATAAACTTTTTGCCCTTGTCCTTTTACAGTAAACCAAATAATTAGAGTCTCTCATGACCCACATTTTCCAAGAGTGTTACACAGGGAGTTTGACATCACACCGCAGTGCATCCAAAACTAGTTGTGGAGTCAGCTGTTTCCCAGATGCAGACACATCCTCTCAAATGTCAAATTTCCCTGTCAAATCAAGGGGTGACTAGCCCTGTGTAAATGCAAGAACATATTGGCATTTGAAGTACAGAGGAGCTGATACTCAACTATCTATTTTTGGAAGCAATATTATACCTTTTCATTAAGAGTGACCTCACTATACATCCAGCCATTCTGGAGAGCAATTTGGAACTATGCTCAAAAAGTTATCAAACTGTGCATACCCTTTGATCCCGCAGTGTTTCTACTGGGCCTATATCCCAAAGAGATAAAGAAGGGAAAGGGAACCGCATGTGCACAAATGTTTGTGGCAGCCCTCTTTATAGTGGCCAGAAATTGGAAACTGAGTGGATGCCCATCAAGTGGAGAATGGCTGGGTAAATTGTGGTATATTAATGTTATGGAATATTATTGTTTGGTAAGAAATGACCAGCAAGATGAATACAGAAAGGCCTGGAGAGACTTACATGAACTCATGCTGAGTGAAATGAGCAGGACCAGGAGATCATTATATATTTCAACAACACTATATGATGATCAATTCTGATGGACATGGCCATCTCCAGCAATGAGATGAACTAAATCAGTTCCAATAGAGCAGTAATGAATTGAACCAGCTACACGCAGTGAAAGAACTCTGGGAGATGACTATAAACCATTACATAGAATTCCCAAGTCTGCCTGCATTTTTGATTTCCTTCACAAGCTAATAGTACACTATTTCAAAGTCCGACTCTTTTTGTACAGCAAAATAATTGTTTGGACATGTATACTTACACTGTATTTAATTTATACTTTAACATATTTAATATATATTAGTCAACCTGCCATCTGGGGGAGGGGATGGGGGGAAGGAAGGGAAAAATTGGAACAAAAAGTTTGACAATTATCAATGCTGTAAAATTACCCATGCATATAACTTGTAAATAAAAAGCTATAATAATTAAAAAAAAAAAGTGACCTCACTGAATACTGAAGCATGTATCTTTGTATGTCCTTGTTTTGTTCAGGAAACTGAACTTGAATCCAGGTTCTGATCTTTATTAGCTACATGATCATAGGTAAATGACTTAACCTCTTTGAGTATCACTTTCCTCATCGATAAAATGAAGGTGTTGCACTAGATGGTTGCTTTTAGCTTTAAATGGAAGGTTTGATCTATTATCAGTATCATCAGTAATACTCATATGTACCAATCATATAGTCCTAAAATTTTTGACATAATATTGAAAACTATTAACAACTGGGAAAATAAGAACAAATATAATAATGAAAATAGGCTGTTCTCCTTAGTGCATGATACCTCAAGAGGAGAAAAGTTTATTGTTTTGAATTGCAAGGGACTTAAGAATTCAAGTTGAGACCTAAAAAATGAAAGTCACTTGCCTGAACTTGTACAAGTGAATGATGACAGAAGTAGCATTATAGTTCAGGTCCTCTGATCCCAGTCCAGTGCTCTTCTCCTTGCCCGCTTCCACTCTCAGAGCATGATGAAAATACTAAATTTGTCTAATATCTGCAAAAAATTATAATGTTGTGGTCCATTCTGCAAAGTTCTTTTTCTACTTCTATAAATTTGTGTATGGGACCCAACAATACATACCTTAGCTATCATCAAGATATTTGGTTGTTTTATTCTAAAATCTCAATTTTAAGCAATACCTATAGTTTTGTTCTTATCTAAAGAAAAAATTATTTTCCTGGTACAGTATAGGCTTTTAGTCTCCCCTCCCCTCCCCCCGGGAGAAATACCATACAACCAAGATGCTAGTAAATGACATATGAAAAAAGTAAAAATAATATTGGAAAGGTACAAAGGGATATTTTAATATTACATGAACAGAAAACAATGTAGAAATGCTTTAAAAATTGAGAACAAGTAATATGAACATGATTTTTCTTATACGTAGTAAGTAAAACTCTAGAAAGCAATAATGAGATATAGAACTAGAAATACTTTTACTTTTCAGTGTAAGTAATATTTAGCACACACTCAACACACAAGTGAAATATGACAATCAGAAATTTAAAAATGAAAATAATTATTCAGATAAACACAAAAAAGACAAAAAATTCATAATGTGAATGATGAATGTCATTTTATGATCAGTTACATTCTTTTTACTCATAAAATTATTCACTGATCTCAGATTAATTTACAATATCCAAATCTTCAAACCTGCTGAAAGAAGTCCATTAGGAGAACTGAGCAACTGCAGCAACTGTTATTTTCTCCTTCAGTTATCTGAAAGTGAAAGTATTACACTTAGTTATTTCTTTCATTAGCTTTTATACCTGCATATGATTTACAAACTCAACAAGAAATCTGTGTATTTTTATTTGGTCAACCTATTGGAACTGTAAAATTCAGCCTGTCAACTATTTCTTATATAGGCTGAAATAATTCTGACTGATCTCCTCACCATATGATCACTTGCTTGAGAATTCGATCAAATTGGCTTGTACAAATATGTTCAAACAGCTTGTTTCAATGACTTAATTAAACAAACTGTATTATAAAAGGTTCAGTGGATTCAGGTGAATGATAACCTGAGATTAACTGAGTCTTTGCAAGTGTTACACCACCACCATCTATTTACTTTTCACTGTACAAATACAACAGATCAAAAGTATCAGGGCTCTGACACTTCTAGTACAGGGCTTCTTAAATTTTCCCCACTCATGACCCCTTTTTGCCTGGGAAATTTTGATGTGATTTCGGGTAGATAGGCATATAAAATAGGTATACAAATAAGTCATTTTTTGATAATAAATCCTAAAGAAATCATTTTAAAAACAATTCTTTGGTATACATAAAATTTTACCATTTATTTAAAATGAGAGCAAATTTGCATACTAATAAGATGGATATGCGTGTTTATTTTCATATAAAGAATTAAATTTTGGTGGAATATTTGGGAAGAAAAATAATTTGATAACATAACTGAATGTGGGGCCATGAAAAATTCAACAATGATAAAAGGTTTCTGAGTTCAATGACCAAAAATTAATTCAAAATCAAATGCATAATGAACCCTATTTATGGCAGTGCTTGCCCATGTTGCATTGCACAGTTTCCCTGCAGCTTTGGTTCTGAATACACAACATGGTCACTTTGCACTGTACATGCATGAATGCTGCCAGAATCACCTCAGCTCAGATTTAAGATGGAGTTGAGTAAAAATTTCTCTGGTGAAAAGGGGTTGCAAGTGTAAAAAGTTGATGAAGCTTTGTTCTAGAAGATGTGTTCTCTAATACATCAACTTGTCATAAAATAAGGCTTCTTCTTTTTAAACATCCAAATATGCATCAGGTCAATATCTTGTCATGAAGAGTGAGGCAAGCACTAGTTTTGCAATCAATCTGAAGATTCCCTAATCTTGTTCTAATAGAACTAAGTATACTAGTTAAAACATGTTGGTGACTTCATCTCAACGTATTTACACAGAATAGATGCTTTCCCAAACTGCCATCATATTTAAGCATTTAACAAAGACTTAAAACTTCAGTACCTGAGACTCATAGATGCAAAGTGACACAGTCAATTAAAGGCATACTTAATTGCAATATATACCTTCTGTTTTGGTATGCTGACAATTCCTCTTGAAGTATGGATGCCCTTTTTTGCAGAAAGTTAACCTAGAAAACACATTAAATAGAAAAAAGATAGTTTTGTCTCAACACAACCTCAATGTTTTGATTTAATTTAATTTACACAATATCAATGATAAGGCTTAGAGGATTTATTGAAAGTACATTTTGTGTTAATTTCTAAAAGGAATTTTGTTTGTTTGTTGTTTCTATTCCTGGTAGGCTCATTCCTAAATTTAATTTGACCTACCTTACTCCAGCACCTCTCAACTCCATGCGCCAGGATCTCCATTTTTCTTGCTTCCCTCAAGGTCATTACTCTGACCTTAAAATAGGAGCCAGGTGATATTACCATATAATTAGGTGAATTAGGTGAAATTCAGATTTGTCAAATCAAAAAGTTTTTATAAGGGTTTGTTATTTGGTCAGTATTATGCTAAATGCTGGAGATAAAAGAAAAAGCAAAAGGGCAGTTGAGTGGCACAGTGGATAGAGCTTTGGTCCTGATGTCAGGGGTAGCTGAATTCAAATCTGAAATCAGACACTTAACACTTCCTAGCTATGTGACCTTGGGCAACTCACTTAACCCCAACTACCTCACACACAAAAAGAAGTAGAAGAAGAAGGAAGCATTTTCTGCCTTTAAGAAGTTTAAATTCTAATGGAAGAAAGAAAGCATATACACATAAAAGATATAAATACATAAAGTTGATGTAACACACTTTTAGAGGACAAGGGGAAGCAGAACTAATTGATTGGAAAGTCTCTGGGGGAGCAACTCTGTGCATAGTTCTGCGCTAACATTTTTATTAATGAATTAAAGGCATAAATGGCTTATCATATTTGCAGATGGCACATAGCTGGGAAGAATTACTAACATATTTGATATGTTTTGATAATTTGATAAAATTTTGACCAGGCTAGAACATTGGTCTGAATTAAATCAGGTATAATTTCACAAGGGATATAAATATGAATCTTAGATATGGGTTAAAAAAAATGAACTTCATGAGTATATTAAGGTGAAGATATGGCTTAACAGCAGTCTGTTTGGAAAAAAAAGATTTGTGTATTTTAGTTGATTAAATGTGGAATAAAATGTGAGTCAAAAGTATGATATGATTGCCAAGAGAACTAAAAAAAAATCTTAGACTTCATTAAGAGAGGTATCACAGTGCTCAACAGCAGAGAGGTCTTGCAATTCTCTGCCTTAGTAAGATCACATCTTTGCAAAAGCTGACCATGTGTTAGGACATAAAAACTTTGCAAATTCAGAAAAACCAATATTAAAAAGGTCCTTTACTGAGTATAACAATAAAATTTATCATCTGCAGAGAACATTAAAAAAAAAAGGATTCAGGCTTTAATGCAGACATATGGAGTTTAATGGAGAATATATGGGCCACAGAACAAAAAGAGTAGATAACTGCATTTAAAATTTTCCAAAATGAGACAACATATCAAAACTTTTGGAATGCAGTGTTCTTAGAGGAAAATTGATGTCTCTAAAGACTTTAATGTAAAACAAAACAAAACAATTAAGTCAGTGAATTAGACTATATATAATACAACTAAAAAATAGAAAAGCAATAAAATTTAAAAGACAAATAGAATAACAAAATGAAAAGAAAAGAATTAAATTGACAAATCAGGAACAGTTTTTTGTCTTTTTTTTTTTTTTTTTTTTTTTTGGGCTGAGGCAATTGGGGTTAAGTGACTTGCCCAGGATTCACATAGCTAAGAAGTGTTAAGTGTCTATGACTGGGATTTGAACTCAGGTCCTCCTGACTTCAGGGCTAGCACTCTATCCACTGCACCATCTAAGCTGCTCCAAATCAAGAATAGTTTTTAAAAAGTAACTAAAATGTTAGTTAATCTGATTCAAAACCAATTAACTGTCATAGGAATATAAATAGCTCATTAGATTTAATCAGGAAAGACATTACATAATTTTGGGTAATTCATTTAATCTGTCTTTCTCAGTTTCTTCCTCTGTAAAATGGTGATAACGATAGCACCTACCTGTCAGCGTTATTGTGAAGATAATTAAGATAATACTTGTAAAGTGCTTGAAAAATCTTAAAAACACTATGTAATGTTAGTTGCTATTATCTAAAATAATAGCACAAAACCAAATTTCCATAATCAAAAATCAAAAGAAAATTCCCAAGAGGAAGAAATAATAAAAAATTATTAAAAGCCACTTCCCCAGTTATATAGCAAAAAATTTAGTACACCGAGTGGATACATATTTGCAAAAATACAGGCGATATAGATTATTAAACTAAGGAACTTAAATACAATCCAATCTCAGGTTCTCAGAGAATCTCAGAGAAAGAATGTGAATATGCTATAAAGGAACTTCAAAAGGATAAATCCCAAGAACAGATAGTTTATAAATAAATTATATTAAATATTTATAGAACAGTTAATTTCAGTATATAAATTGTTTATAAAAAGAGAAAGATTGCATCCTACTAAACACTTTTTAGGAGCCTAATAAAGCTGAGAAGAAAACTATAGGTGAAATATTCTTAACCTTTTATTTGTGTCCATATAGGTAGGTAGGTAGATAGATCCCTATCCAAATTCATGGATCACTCAGGCATCTGTATACTTATGGTTATATACACTTTCTGTAGATTAATATCTCTAATGAATGTTGACCCTGAAATATCGAATAAAATATTATCAAAGAGGCTATAACAAAATTTTTTTTAAAGTTAAACTAAATATTAAGTATTAGAGATTATATAAAATGTTAAAAAAAAAAACATTGTATGGCTGGGTTTACATTGGAAATTCAGGGTTGGCTCAATATTAAGGAAAATTATATATTAATATATATTAATAAAAATAATCAAGATAACATGATTGCATGAATAGATGCAGAAAAATCTTTTATAAAACTTCAACACTCCTTTATGTTTTTTAAAAAAATAGGAATATTATTTATCTAAAACCAAAGGCTAGCATTATTTATAATGTAAAAATGTTAACAACTATTCTAGCAAGATCAGGGATAAAATAAAGATGAATAATATCACCACTATTTTTTGATATGGTTCTAGAAATTTGAGCCACAATAATAAGACAAGAAAAAAATCCATTAAGGAAATAACTATAGGTAAGGAGAAAGCAATATTAGCTTTTACAGAGATGTAGATTTTCTTAGAGAACTAGATTCAACTATAATTATTTTTCAACTAATAATATAAATATAATAATATAAAATAACCTATACAATTGGCAGTTTTTCTATACCAACAAAACCAAGCAGGAAAAGATAGAAAAAGAAATTCTCTTCACAATAACCATACAATGTATAAAGTGGTCATGTGTTTAGCTACTAACATGCACACAGGAAAAAATATTTAAAACAATTGCAAAACACTACAAAAATAAAAAAAAGAAAAAACTAAGTAACTGCAGAGGTAGTAATTGCTTATAACTGGGTTGTGATACCATAATAAAATTACAACAGTACTGAAATTTATTTGATGTCATACAAATCAAATTTCCAAAGGTTTACTTTGTAGAATCAGAAAGAATAAGAAAATCCATCTAGAGGAACAATGAGTTGAGTTTCTCAAGGGAAATAATGAAAATAATATGGGAAGGAATATTGTTCAGCAGAGCCTGATCTCAACAAACTACAAAGCAGCAGCCATCAAAACTATTTGGTATTGATTTAAAAAATAGAAAAGTTAGTGGAACAAATTAGGTACATAGGACTTAGAAGTAATTAAATAAAGTAGCATCATATTTGATAAACAGGATTTCAGTCAGTGGGTTCAGGCTTGGGAAAACTGTAGTCTATAAATATTAAATTTAGACAGGCATCTCACATTAAATATGTATACCTTTACTCAATAAACTCCACTGGCTCCCTATCACCTCCAGGATCAAAAACAAAATCCTCTGTTTGGTGTTCAAAGTCCTTCCTAGCCTTTCCTCCCTCCCTGGACCCCTTTGTGGTTCCACCAAGGCACTCCATCACTTGGCTCCAGGCATTTTCTTTGTCTGTACCCCATATCCTTCTTCATTTCTGCCTCCAGGTTTCCCTGAATCTCTTCTAGTCTCAACTAAAACCCTATCTTCTATAGAGAGTTCTTTTCATTTATGGTATATCAGGGGTTTTAAAACTTTTTCTACTTGTGATCACTTTTTTTCCCACAGAAATTTTAAATGACCTATTTGGAAAATAGGTATACAAATCAAACATTTATTCATAGTAAATCATCATTTCATTACCCCCACATTCACTTATGTAACTCCGTATGGGGTCATAATTCACAGTTTAAGAAACTAGACTATATATAATTTTATTGTACAATTTGTTTACTTGTCTCCCCCCTTAGATTGTGAATTCTTCAAGGGCAGGGGGTATCTTTTGCTTTTATTGGTAACCTCAGTTCTTAGCCTAGCACCTGGCTCAGAGTAGATGCTTAATGCTTACTGATTGGCTGACTCACCATACTTTGAAAACTGTGTTCAGGTTTGTGTTAGGGTGTTTTTACAAAGATCAAGCTGGCACAAACAGGAAGTAAAGAAGCCAGAAATGCTTGAGGTTCCCAGAGGTAATTTCTGTGACCAGAGACCACCTAGTGGGTGAGATTCTGCTTATATTGAGATAGCCTCATTAATGGGAATGTCTCCTCTTACTGGCTGTGCATGTGGTCTTACTTACCCTACTTAAGCCCAGTGCAGGAAGGGGTCAGTCTCTTTTTCCTGGAGTAGCCCAGAGGATGGATAGTTGAGAGGTAAGGAAGCAGGTAGTGACCTCGGGGGTCTCTTGCAGACCCAGTGTTCACGTGGGAGTTAACAGGTCAGGGCAATATGTGAGCAAGTATAATAAAAGACTTTAAATTTGCACATGGCTGTTCTTGAGCATGCTATCAGTTTTTAAACTATGGTTTGTGAAATCGTAGCCAGAGACCTCTGAAAACCTCAGAATGAGTTAAGCTGGGTTAAAGATGATTTATACACTGCAAAGGTCAGTGGCCAGAGGATTCTCTGAAGCCCTGGGAATTAGGAGAGACTGGCAATGTAAAGAGCAGGACTAGGGCATTTGCAAATGAAGTGACTGCCCAGGGTTAAGCATTTTGCTCTTTACAGGTCTGGGCATTGCTTTTTAGGAATGACATTGATAAACTGGTAAGTGATAATAGAAGGGCATCTAGGATGGTAAAGGGTCTCAATTTCACAGTGTATGGAGGAGGACAAGTTGAAGGAACTGGGGATGTTCAGCCTGGTAAAGAGAAAATTTAGGAGGGAGAAATGAGAGTTGTTGTTTCAAGTTTGAAAGGTTGTGAAATAGAAGAGTTATCAGCTTATTTCATTTTGTCCCAAAGGACAAAATTGGAGTAAGGGATGTAAGATGAAAAGAGACACATTTAGACTGATATAAAGAAAAAACAACTTCCATATTATCAGAACTGTCTGAAAGTAGTTTAGTTGTCTCCCACTGGAAGTCTTTAAACAAAAAGTAGGAAATCATTTGTTGAGTAGTTTGCAAAGGAGTAGTTTGCAAAAGAACTGCTGCTTGGGTAGTGAGAGATCCCAGTCTCTCACTGGAAAACTGATAAAGGACCACAGAATAGTGGAAACAACATTAGGTTGGGAGTCAGAAAGCTTAGCTTCAAGAAGCTTCAAAAGGCAGAGCTAAAATAGTAGAGAAAAGGAAGAAGCTTTCCTCTTCTTTGGGGAAGAGAGTTCACCTGAACTCTCACCAAAACAGCTCTGAACACATTAAATAAATACTATAAAGTGATTCCTGGAATGGCAGAACCCACAAAAGCACAGCATGAAATAATTTTCCAGCCAAACATAACTTAAAAGGTCAACGGGAAAGATCTGTCTCACCTGAGTGAGAGTAGAGCACAGTCCAGTGTTGGCTGCATTAGCACAGACCCAGCTCCAGCAGACCAGGAGCAGGCCTTTTGAACCCCTGAATCAGCAGCAGCTGTTACTAACATCTCAGCCCACCGATGGTAAGAGTATGAACAACTGGTCAGAAGGAGATTACAGGGACTCTTTACTAGCACTATGGCAGAATTCTGTTGCTTGGTTCATATTGTGATCCAGGTCACAGTTCTGGGTGGCAGTCCAAGGGAGAGAAGGAGCACTAGCATATAAGAGCTTGCAGCCACAGTAGAACAGGGACCCTTCTCATAGTTCCCAGGGCAGAAAAGAGTGCTTATGGTCACTCAAAGGCTACAGTGTAGGTCAGGAGAGTAGTAAATACACTTCTCCTTGGATCATACAATCTTGGAAGAACTAAAAAGTTAAAGGTCCTTAGAAGGATCTCTGAAAACAGTTGTACAAAATCCCTGAAGCTTGGGACAATGCACTCTCCATACTGTCAAGTAATAGGCTGGGAAAATGAGCAAACGAGAAAAATCTTCTGACCATAAAAAGTTACTATAGTGACAAGGAAGATCAAAATCCACAACCACAAGATAACAAAGTCAAAGCTCCTACATCCAAAGCCTCCAAGAAAATTTTGAATTGGTTTTATGCCATGGAAGAGCTCAAAAAATTTGAAAATCGAATAAGATGAGGAAGAAAAATTGGAAAGAGAAGTGAGAGTGATATTAAAAAAAACATGAAAAATGAGTCAACATTTTGGTGAAAGAGACATACACAAAGATGAAGGACATAACACCTTAAAAACAGAATGGGCCAACTGGAAAAAAGAGGAACAGAAAGCCAATGAGGAGAATGCCTTAAGGAAGCAGAATTAGCCAAATGGAAAAAGCTCACTGAAAAAAATAATTCCTTAAAAATTAGAATTGAGCAAATAGGAAGCCAATGACTTTATGAGAAATCAGGAAATAATAAAACAAAACCAAAAGAATGAAAACAATAGAAGTCAATGTGAAGCAGTTCATTGGAAAAACAATTGACCTGGAAAATAGATTCAGGAGAGATAATTTTTAAATTATTGAACTAATTAATTAGAAGGCATGATTTTAAAAAAGAGTTTAGATACCATCTTTCAAGAAATCATCAAAGAAAACCTCCTGATATTCTAAAGCAATAGAGTAAAACAGAAATTGTAAGAAAGTACTAATAACCTCCTGAAAGAGATTCCCAAATGAAAACTCCCAGGAATATTATAACCAAATTCCAAAAGAAACAATTCAAATATTATGAAATTACACTCAGGATAACACAAGATTTTGCAGCTTCTACATTAAAGGATTAGAGGGCTTAGAATAGGATATTCCAGAGGACAAAGGAGATGGGATTACAATCTAGAATCACCTACCTAGCAAAACTGAGTATGCTCTTTGAGGGAAAAAATGAATATGAAACAGAAGACTTTCAAGCATTCTTGATGAAAAGACCAAAAGTAAATAGAAAATGTGACTTTCAAATATGACTCTAAAAAAAAAACCTAGAATATAAACAGAAAAGAAAAATCATAAAGGACTTAATAGGGTTAAATTATTTACATTCCTACATGGGGAGATACTTGGAACCCATAAGAATTTTCTCATTAGTAAGGTCATTAGAAAGAGTATACATAGGGCACAGATATGAAAGAAATATAAAGAGATGATATAAAAAAATGAAATTAATAATATCTAAAAAAAGAGTGCCATGGGAGAAAAGGAAAGAAAGAAGTAGACTGAGTCAATTATTTCATATAAAAGAGGCAAGAAAAAGCTTTAACAGTGGAGGGGAAGAGAGGGAAATCAGGGGGAGTGATTCAACCTTATTCTCATCAAAGATGGAATAACATACACACTTAATTGGCTGTAGAAATCTATCTTACCCACATTATACATAGCAACAATATTGTATGATGATCAATTCTGATGGGCATAGTTCTTTTCAACAGCGAAGTGATTCAGGCCAGTTACAACAGTCTTGTGATGAAAAGAGCCATCTGCACCCAGAGAGAGGACTTGTGGGGATTGAGTATGAATCACAACATAGTATTTTCACTTTTTTGTTATTGTTTGCTTGTATTTTGTTTTCTTTATCATTTTTAGAAATTTTTTATCTGATTTTTCTTGTGCAGCATAACTGTGGAAATATGTATAAAAGAATTGCATGTATTTAGCATATATTGATTAGATTATTTGCTGTCTAGGGTAAGGGGTGAGGGGAAGGGAGGGAGAAAAAAATGGAACACAAAGTTTTGCAAGGATGAATGTTAAAAATTATCTATGCATGTGTTTTGAAAATAAAAAGCTTTATATATATATCATATGTATATCATATTACATTTGATATAAATATATATCATATCACATATGATATAAATATATATCATATCACATATGATATAAATATATATCATATTACATATGATATAAATATATATCATATATATATATATATATATATAAATAAATAAATAAATTGGGGCAACTATGTGGCACAGTGGATAGAGTGCCAGCCCTGAAGTCAGGAGGACCTGAGTTCAAATTTGACCTTAGACACTTAATGCTTCCTAGCTGTGTGACCCTGAGCAAGTTACTTAACCCCAATTGCCTCAGCAAAAAAGAAATAAAAAAAAAAAGAAATCTATCTTACCTTCCAGGAAAGTAGGAGGGGAAGGGGATAAGAGAAGGAGAGGGATTGTGAATTGATTTAACCATTTTGTAGAGTGATTTGGAACTATACCCCCAAATCTATAAAATTATACATATCTTTTTTTTTTTTAATTTACTTTTAATACACATTGTTTTCTGAATTGTTTTGGGAGAGAAAAATCAGAGCAAAAGGGCAAAACTATGGGAGAGAAAAAAATAAAAAACAGAAAAATGAAATGAACATAGTATATATTAGTTTATATTCAGACTTCTTAGTTCTTTTTCTGGATGCAGATGGCATTTTCTGTCCAAAGTCTATTGGATCCCTGAACTACTAAGAAGAACCAAGCCTTTCATAGTTGATCATCACACATTCTTGCTGTTATTGGGTACAATGTGTTCCTGTTTCTACTTGTTTTGCTCATTTTTACACATGTGGGTCTTTTTCCCTCCTTTATGATTTCCTTAGGATACAGACCCAAGGTCAAAGGGTGTGCACAGTTTTATAGCTCTTTGAGCATAGTTTCAGATTGCTCTCCAGAGCAATCTCCAGAAAGATTGAATTGTTTCCAACTTCACCAACAATGCTTTAATATCCCAATTTTCCCATATCCCCTCCAACATTTATCATTATTCTTTCCTGTCATCTTAGCCAATCTGACAGATGTGAGGTGGTACCTAAGAACTGTTTTAATGTGCATTTCTCTAATAAATAGTAATTTAAAGCATTTTTTCCAAATAAGTATAAATGACTTTAATTTCATCATCTGAAAACTGTCCATTTGTATCCTTTGACCATTTATTTATTAAGTGGGTAATGATATGTATTATAAATTTGTGCAAAATCTTTTTAATTTAATGTAATCAAAGTTGTCTATTTTTGCCTTTCATAATATTCTCTAGTTCTTCTTTGGTCATAAATTCCTCCCTTCTCCAAAGATCTGATAGATAAATTATCCCTTGTCCTCCTAATGTGTTTATGGTATCATCCTTTAAGCCCAAATCATGTATCCATTTTGAGCTTATTTTGATACGGAGTGTGAGATGTAGATCTATGCTGAGTTTCTTACATTATTTTCCAGTTTCCCCCACAGTTTTTCTCAAATAGTGAGTTCTTATTTACTATGCATATCTTTTGACCTTGCACCATTACCAGGTTTGTATCCCAAAAGAGATAAAAGGTAAAAAAGGAAAAGTAATTATATGTATAAAAATATAGCTGTTTTTTAAATTGTAGCTTTTTATTTTCAAAATATACGCAAAAAGTTTCCAATATTCACCCTTGCAAAACCTTTTGTTCCAAATTTTTCTCCCTCTCTTCCCACCCCAGACAGCAAGTAATCCAATATATGTTAAACATGTACAATTTTCCTATATATATATATATATATTTCCACATTTATCATGCTGCACAAAAAATATCAGATCAAAAAGGGAAAAAATGAGAAAAAAACACAAGCAAACACCAACAAAAAAGGTGTAAAAACTTATTCTGTAGTCCATATTCAGTCCCCACAGTCTCTGCTTTCTGAATGCAAATGGTTATTGCCATCAAAAGTCTATTGGAATTGACCTGAATCACCTCATTGTTGAAAAGAACTACATCCATCAGAATTGATCATCGCATTATCTTGTTTGACTGTACAGTGTTCTCTTGGTTTTATTACTTCATTTAGCATTAGCTCATGTAAGTCTATCCAGCCCTTTCTGAAATCATCCTGCTGATCATTTTTTATAGAACAATAATATTCCATAACGTCCACATAACATAACTTATTCAGCCATTCCCCAACTAATGGGCATCCACTCAGTTTCCAGTTCCTTGCCATTACAAAAAGGGCTGCTACAATCATTTTTGTACATGTGGGTCCTTTTCCCTTTTTTATGACTAACAATGTATTATGTATTATGTATCCCTGTTTTCCCACATCTCTTCAACAGTCACCATTATCTTTTCCTGTCATCTTAGCCAATCTGATAAGTGTGTACCTCAGAGTTGTCTTAATTTGCATTTCTTTGATCAATAGTTATTTAGAGCATTTTTTTCATATGAGTAGAAATGGTTTTCATTTCTTCTTCTGAAAACTGTCTATTCATATCCTTTGACCATTTATCAGTTGGAACTAGTATTCCTACAAATTTGAGTCAATTCTCTATATATTTTAGAAATGAGATCTCATTATCCAAAACTCTTCAATATAAAGATTTTCCTCCCAGTTTTCTGCTTCCCTTCTAATCTTGCCTGCAATGGTTTTGTTTGTACAAAAAGCTTTAATTTAACAAAATTATTTATTTTGCTTTTCATACTGTACTCTGTTCTTTTTGGCTATAAATTTCTTCCTTTTCTCCAGATTTGAAAGGTAGACTATCCTTTGTTCCTCTAATTTGCTCATAGTATCACTTACTTTTTATTAAAGTTTTTTATTTATAAAACATATGCATGAGTAATTTTTCAACATTGACCCTTGTAAAACCTTGTGTTCGAAATTTTCCCCTCCTTCCCCTCACACACAGGTAATACGATACATGTTGAATATGTTAAAATATATGTTAAATTCAATATATGTATACATATTTATCTTGCTGCACAAGAAAAATCAAATCAAGAAGGAAAAAAGCTGAAAAAGAAAATAAAATGCAAGCAAACAACAACAGAGAGTGAAAATGCTATGTTATGGTGCAGACTCACTTTCTACAATCCTCTCTCTGGGTGTAGATAGCTATTTTCATCACAAGATTATTGGAACTGATCTAAATCATCTCATTATGGGAAAAAGCCATATCCATCAGAATTGATCATTGTATAATCTTGTTGTTGCCATGTACAATGATCTCTGGATTCTGCTCATTTCACTTAGCATCAGTTCATGTAAAGTCTCCCCAGACCTCTCTAAAATCACCCTGCTGATCATTTCTTACAGAACAATAATATTCTATAACATGTATATACCATAATTTATTCAGTCATTTTCCAACTGATGGGCATCCACTCAGTTTCCAGTTTCTTGCCACTACAAAAAGTCTGCCACAAACATTTTTGCACATATGGGTCCCTTTCCCTCCTTTATGATCTCTTTAGCATATAAGCCCAGCATATAACTGGAGCAAAGGGTATGTACACTTTGATAGCTCTTTGGACATAGTTCTAAATTGCTCTCCAGAATGGCTGAATCCATTTACAATTCCACCAACAATGCATTAGTGTCCCAGTTTTCCCACGTCCCCTCCAATATTCATCACTATCTTTTCCTGTCATTTTAGCCAATCTGAGAGGTGTGTAG